>NC_092742.1:73826431-74436431 GCF_047496795.1 Chiloscyllium punctatum | reverse complement strand
AACATCCACCAGTAACAGTTTACCAACATACAAGCAAGTTCTTTAAATGGAATGAGTTTTAAAGATGATTAGTTCGTCTCCACTTTAGTAGGTGTGTCACAAAAGTACCAACAAATACTAACATTCTGAACTTGTTAGGTTCCTGTGGCTGTTCATCTCTGTGGAATCAAAATAGTATTCAACTGCATTGGCTGATAGAGCCAGACATGTGCCATCACTAGAGCACATCACTTCAACCAAATTGCCTTTGTACTGTCATAGCCACTATAGATTGATCAACAATTCACAGGACCACTTTAATGCATAAGCAGACAGTTTATATGAACAGAAGTAATTCAATCGACTAATAGCAGAAGGACTCCGTAGTGGGTCTTAGAAATTAACTCCTTTGCTACTGAAGACAGCATTTGGTACTCTTCTCATTAGTCCCTGGTCCTAGGAAGACACCAGATGGCAACTGCGCAGAGAAAATGGGCGTGGTAACAAATGAAACCACAATGCCACTACATATAGAATAAGTTAATTAATATAACTAATACTTGAATATTTCAGAATACTATTTTATCAAGTGCCTCAGAAATATTATTTTGTAAACATTTTGTGTTGAAATGTTTATATTGCACTTAAATCTTGATTGATATTATGCAAACAGGACAATCCAATCTAATATATTCAAAAAAAATCAGACTGTAATATTAAACGACTGGAGTTCATAATGATGAGTTACAACAACACCAAGAATGTTTTATTGTGTATAATACATGGCTTTCTCTTGCCTGCAGAAATCTGTCCTGATGATAAATACCCAGGTTTAAATCACAATCCGAGGTTGATCAGCTATCGTTAATAGAATTAAAACAATTTTGAGATCTTAAATAACTGTTGATTAGCTAGCTATGCCAAATGAGAAAATCTTGTTGAAGATTTTCATGATATATATGCTGATCCAAATGTAAACTTATTCAAGGCAGAAATGAATACAGCACTAATCATTCACCTGAGTTTTGTGGGAGTGGGAAGGGAGTTTATTTCCATCTTTTATTACTAATAACCATTCTTGTTCATTTTTTAATCATTTTGTTTTCAAAATAAACTATGTATTAAGTCATTATATGTATTAAGTCATTACTTTTCAAATAATTCCCTGTGGATTAATTTTATTTTGAATAAGCAAATTTCTAAAAAGTGGACCGCTCTGACATAATGTTTTGAAATAAAAGTTTGAAGATCATGGAAAACTTTAATTAAATTTGATGATCATCTTCAACAGTACTGAGAATCAAGGATAAATGCCAATCACGAAGTATCATGAGGTGGAAAGTTGAAGAAAAATTCTAAGCAGCAAGATTTTACTGCAGGCACTTAATGGTAAATTCTCTATGATACTGTCAATGGAAAATTAGTAGTTATATATCATAACAAATGATATCACGTACGTTATTACAGTATTTATGATAATAGTGTACTAGAGTTAAGTAAAATTTTCAAAAATAAAAACAATGCTTTTCTGCAGTCAACTCCTTTTTAACAACTTCCTTACAACGCCATTTGTTGCAATTATATTTAAAAGGAAAAAGTTAAAACAATAATATCATAATACACTTCTCTCTTCTCTCCAGCCAAAAGTAAACCGAGTCAAAGTTAAACTGTTCATCCAATTAGAACAAAAAGACTACCAAATTTCCAGTGCTCTTTTCTCCCCATTTAATTTCCAAAGATTTCAACAGTGTAACACAGTGAAAGCTTTCACTGACTCAAATTCACACTTTCATCTATGTGTACTATATGATCACACACCCTCAAGCGAAAAGAAAAATTATTCTAAAAAATTGCTTTTGATTGATGCCAAAATGACTGTGGCTGTTTCAAAAACACAATACAGTAGATATGTGTCCATCATTGCAATTTGAAACAACTGACAGCCCAAGATAAATGCTAGCTTAGCCTTGTGGACAATGCCAATATGTAATAATGCAATGTCTACCTAAAATGATCAAAGTGTTCTTATACACTGAAAATTGACTTTTTAAAAAATGCAGTAAGGTAACTTTGGACAATGTAGTGTCAAATATAGCCAACTTAAAGACTTGCATTTCTACAAGGTATTTCATGACTTTGCAACCAATTAGCTATATTTTTAATAGCTTCACTGTTGAAATCTAGGGAATGCATTAGTCAATTTGGTGCACATCAAGGTCACACAAACAGAAATGACGTCAAAGATCAGATGACCTATGTTAATGACATTGTTTGAGGGATAAATTTTGGCCAGGACACCAGGGGCAACCCCTTGCTTTCCTGCAAGCTAGTGCCACTGAATCTTTAACGTCCACCCAACAGGACAAAAAGGGCCACAGTTTAATGATTCATCTGACAGTACTCCACTGGAGTGTCAGTCTAGATTATATGATCAAGTCTCTGGAGTGGGATTTGACACAATAACCTCTGACTTAAAGGCAAGAATGCTATCCACTGAACCATTACTGACTCAAAAAGTGCTCAAAGTACACTTTAGATACCCTGGTCACATTTTAAATATACTAGAATTGATTTAAGTGTTGAATTTGAGGGTAGTAATTATAAAAGGTATTATTAAACTTGCCCTAAGGGACAAAGTACCACATTGGTCAAGACATTGACCTTTCACCTCAATTGGGATGAAAAGCACCTTATGCTACTGCCTAGATAGATCCAACAGTGGTCGCAGTGACAAAAAATTTGGGTAAGTCGTGCATAAATTGGTTATCTTAGTCAAAGAAGCCATTTCTTGGGCAACAAAAATAAACTTTAGTTCAGGAGTGAGACACCTCATTGAATACAGTAGGACAAACGGATCGAAAACCCATTTAAAGGTCCTATGTAAAATGAGCTTCAGAAGTTCAATTCTGCATCTATGTATAATGTTCCCAGGCTAGGAATGCCGAGAACAGTTACAGACAAGACATCAGAAAGTTCTCTTGCAACTGGAGTGGGAGATGGCATGGGGCAGGGCACACGGACACACAAGATGGCCACCGGACCACAATATGGAGAGAGACAGCAGAGCAAACACAGATACTGCCTTGGGCCACCAGAATGCCAGCACAATGCACTCATAACCTAGTTGAATAGTTTAAGGCAGGTGGGGGAGAGAATACACATGAGTAGCATACATTGCCCGCTAAAATGTGTGGGTCCAGCCAACACCTTTGATAGAAATGCTAACAGTTTGATACGGACTCAATAAAAAATGATAATAGCCAGAGCTGCAGTAACCGTCCTTCTCAGGAAGAGTGACTAGCACCCATTACTACAGCAATGGACTTCTACGCAGACATTGAAACTGACAATGTCTGTGCTGAAACTGACGACCGCGCTGAAATTAACAAAGGCTGTGCTGAAATTGACAATAACTGCACCGAAACTATCAACGATTCTGTAATGTTTACAATAAATAAACTATGTTACCTCATCACTGACCTATTAGATTACAAAATGTATAAAAGTGTTTTGACATGTGCCACATGTTGAGAGAAGAATCACAGCTGACCACTGTGCTGTTGGTGTCTTTCTCTCCTCAGAGCTCAGCTATTTCCTTGTACAATAAATTCTGTTGTTGAACCCCGATTCTGACTCCGAGGCTGGTGATTTTCCCCACATACAATCCAGAAGTGCACCCCAGAATTTCCTCAAAATACTACATGAAAAAAAATATTGAATTTTGAACTTCAAAGCCTAGTTTGTTTCTCCATCTGCTTTAAACTGAAACCTGCTCTATAAAGGGTACATAGCAACACCCGTAATGTCTACTTTTAATGTAAAAAGCACAACTAGGAAAAACTCCTGGAAAGAACCAAACAAGTGATTGCCCTGATTGTTATTACTACAAACCATGTTCCATAGTTCTATAGCCCAGTCTTTCCATATAAGTAATTCTGCATCCCTCACTAGAAAATAACTCAGGTAGTGATCACAATATATTTGAAGATCAAACCAGACAGGAAAAGTTTAAGTAAATTAGATTGCTCTTCTGGACTGGGTGGAAGTTAGGAAGATGCCAATTGAGATGGCAAAAGAAACGGTCACAGAACTACAGATTAAGAGTGTCAATTTTTAAAACAAAAGACTGCTAAGGCACAAAACAAATTTGCAACGTTATTGATCAAGTAGATCAAAACTAACCTAAAACTGAAGAAGAACACAGATGAGGTATATAAATAATTTAAAAAATAACAAGACAGTAAGAGGTAGTGAAAGGATCAGGAAAATGAACAGAGTGTATGGAAACCACATGAAAAGAAACAATAAATTGTTCACAAGTTTATCAGTTGAAAGAAAAGTAGATCCTCAGAGGGTTGTCTAACTGTTCTCAGCAGAACTAAGCTGGGAATACTACATATACATGAAGAGTTGAGGTTCTGAAATTCACTTCACAAAGGATATTTAAGTGGGCTTTCAACCCATTCGTCCTACTGTATCCATTAAAATACCTCAGCCCCAAAATGAAATAAGCTATTTCAACTGCAGAATAATAACTGACTATGCATAATTTTTCTACTGACGAGATAGATATCAGAAATCTTGAAGCATTTGTAATGAATAAAACGGAGTTTCTATTAGTTAAGGTAGTTAAGTAAAAGCACTGGGTAATGACAAGATAAATCCAATGATCCCGGTGGAGATGCAGAAAGAAATCGTTATGGCCTAGAAATTATATTTCTGGGCTGTGATGGATGGGAACAGCACCAACTAGAAGTTCTAGTCTAGAAAACACACCGTTCTTACTTGTAACTATTTTGCCGTTTCTTCCTAGTTGCTGAATCAAATCCTGAAACTCCCTTCCTAACATCACTGCAGGTCTACCTACACCAAAGATGGTACAGGGTGGCAGCTCAGAACTACTTCTCAAGGACAATTAGAGATGGTCAATAATGCTAGCCTTGCTAGTGATGCTCAGATCACATGAAAATATATTGAAAAATTGCTTTTAACTGTGAATATCAAGTTATTTTACATGAAACAATGTAATTAAAGTTGTAACATTCAACTTTAATATGCAATTTCTCCTATAATGCCATGCATTTTTAATAGCTGGTGCAAATAATATTTCCTACTTTGATAAAATTCAGTTTTGTTTTCTTAATGCTTTTACTAAGTAAACCTAAAACATAGAATACAGAAGCAGGATTAGGCATTCGACCCTTCGAGCTTGCTCTACCATTTAATATGCTCACGGCTGATCATCTAATGCAGTTGCCTGACCCATTTTCTTCCCATATTCTTCTACCCCTTTAGTCTGGGAAAAATATCTACATCTTCAATGTTTTTGCTTCAACAAATTTCCTGTGGCAGAGAATTCGACAGGTTTACCAATCTCTGGGTGATGTAGGTTCACTTCATATCACTGTTCCAAAAGACATACCTGTTATCCTTAGAATTGATTCCTGGTTCTAGACTCACCTGCCATTGGGAACATCCTTTCTGCATCTACTCTGTCTATTCTTATTGGGATTTTATAGAGTTCTGTGACATCTCCCTCATTCTTCCGAATTCTGGAATATAGTCCTAACTAATCCAGCTTCTTTCTGTATGTCCTGCCGTTCCAGGAATCAGTTGGATAAACCTTCTTTGCACTCCCTTATTAGTCAGGACGTCTTCCTCAGATAGGATGACCTAAACTGCCAACATTACTCCAGGTACCATCTCACAAAAGCCTTGTACAGTTGAAACAAGATATATCTGGACTCAAAACCTCTTGCTATGAAGTTCAACATGCCATTTCCCTCAGCATCAGATAAAAGACATGTAGAGGTGTACGGCTGCTGAAGTAATTTGCTTAATGTCAAGAATTTATTTATTCCAACTGTATAGCCTTTTCAAAAAGCAGACAATTAATCAATGTTCAGTGTACTATGGTAGCTTAGTGGTTAGCACTGCTGCCTCACAACACCAAGGACCTGGGTTTGATTCCTGTCTCAGGCAACTGTCTGTGTGTAGTTTGCACATTCGCCCAATGTCTGTGTGGGTTTCCGTTTAGTGTTCTAGTTTCCTCCCACAGTCCAAAGATGTGCAGGTCAGGTGAACTGACCATGCTAACTTGCGCATAGGTTTAGTCAGGGGTGGATGTCAGGAAATCGGTCTGGGTGGCTTACTGTTTGGAAGATCAATGTAGACTTGTTGGGCCAAATGGCCTGTTTCCACACGGCAGGAAATCTAATCTAAAAAAATCATAAATCAGGACTGTCTCCTGTAAAAACTATATATCAATTATCTATTTTCACTTATTTTTGAATTGTGAAGATCTTCACTGTCCTATATTGTTTCTAAATTTACAGACAATATTTCATCTCAAATAGTGCTAATCATTCATGAGTCAGAGTGAGGTTTAATGAAAAGAGAAACAGTTCAGGTCCAAACATACTAGGAATTGTTATGACTAGATGAGGAGGGGTGAATTAGCTCCCCTCTTGTAAAACGCTTGGTTGGCTTTTCAGTATGCATCTTACATCAATTAAAATACAGTTCACAAATTCAAAAATAAAGGAATCAATTACAAGGTTTCTTTGAGTGAAAGACAGAGGATTTTCTTTAGATACTAACTCAAAAATAATAAAGCACAATAGCAAACACACAGATATAGACACACAAAGTTTAAAAGGGAGGGTGTAGTTTTAAAATAAAGTTGCCATATCTTACCAAATAATTGGGTTGCTCGCTCATTAGAGAGTTGAGTGATTTGTGATTTAACCTGAGGGTTACCTTGTCTCAGGCATGGAGAGAGCTTGAGAGCTTGGTAAACTCAGTCAGTACAGGAAATTAACCCATGCTGTTTGTATCACTCCACATTGCGAACCAACTATCCAGCCAACAAAGCTACCAGACCCCAGCGTGTCGAGCACAAAAAGATAAAGAATATGCAGTTCAAAAAGTCCTTAGTCATGAAGGTGTTAGGTTAAACCTGAGACTAAGGTTGTTTAATTGATGATTTATATTTCTAGCAGTGTCAAAATTTGTGTATACTATCAAGTTCTTGGTGAACAAATATTTCTATTTGCTTTTCACCTGGCACGTCTTCAGAGGGAAAAGCAGGGAGACAGCAAGCTGTTATAAATCCATCATTCTTCCTTATGCTTTGCCAAAAAACAATAGCCTGAAATACAATTCTTTTATGTACACAGATATCTGGCTTCATTGTTTCTTTTCCCATAGCTGGATAATCAGCAGCTACTTCGATCCCAAGACATGAAAATTCCAGAAAGGTGACTCAAACAGAAACTCAGATCTGAGTGACTGGTTTCAGTCATTCTAATGGCATGTTAATTTTAGTTCAAACTGGGCATTATTTGTAGATTCACAAATTGGCTTAACCTGTAGTCAAATAATCACTGAGCCCATCTTAACTCTTTTTTTTGTCCCCTTTTTAAAATCTATTTTAGTCTTTAAAGATCTCAGATATTAAAAAAAATCAGAAGATGAAATTTGAAAATTGAGCTCATTTTCAGTACAATATCAATTCTCTTCCACTTCATGAGTTCCCAGAATTCTATGTCTTTAGTAGACGCTTGTTAACTAAGCCAAGATCAGAAATCCAATTAATCAACAATCAGAACCTGGTTATCCAATTCTTCCGTAGTAATTCAGGAATTGCCTTCTACTAATCAATATTTTCCTTGACATTACATCTAAGAATGAAGAAACATTTCCTTGGTCTACCATACTGATACTGTAATATAGCAGGAATATGCCTGATCTTGTAAATGTATTTATCTAATTATTTCATCAAATTCAGTTGGCAGGGGGCTAATTTGGGTTACAAAAAGACATTCTAAACTATCATTAATAGTCAAGAAATAATGGGTTAACCTACAATTAAATGTAGAACGAAAGGACAATTTAGCTGAACTTAATATAAATATAGAACGAAACTCAAAACATTCAGCTGGGAAGCATCTCCAAAACCATTGGTTAGCTATCTTCCCGTCACTCAGCATGTCATTGCATGGTATATTTAGGGACTAATGTGCTAGAATCTTGACCATCACAGATTTAATCTGTGGCTTGTGTAAAGGAGTTCAATGATCTGAGCAGAGACAATGATGTTGAGTGGGAGAGTTGCCAACATTACACATCCACTTAACTCAGCTGGAAACCAAGTATGTCTGGGAGAAGAGGCGATGATAGGAATATAATATCCCAAATACCATCCAACTTCACACAAAGAACTGTCATACTGACAAACAAGGATGCCAATGGTACGAAGTGGTATCATTCACTATTTTCAGATAAGAATTGGGAAAAGAGAAGTAACTGGGAAGATCTTTTTTCTAATGGTCACTGACTGAGCATAAAAACTACAATTCTTCCAAATCCCTAAAATGTATAAAACAGATTTTTTAAAAATTGGTGAACTTTATGTTCTACAAAATGCAATCCATAAGGGTGTTAGTACATCAATGAGTAGATTTGTACATCTATTGGTGATTTAATTTAGCCCATTATGTACATCAACTAGGCTTATAAAAGTGCAAACTTCATAAGTCAACTTTTGTATTGACAGAAAGTGGTTTATTTAGATTACAGAGCAAAATGCCCAGATAAACAAATCTTGGATTCACTATTTTTGGCAAATAAGTTGCAACCAAAATTCACCTTCTGCTGTATGTGCTGCAGCTTGACAATAGCCTATACATTGTACAGATAAAAAGGCCAAATCTTATCATTTCTCAACAGGTACAATTTAAAGAGAGATGGAAATTGAGTAGCACAATGAATTAAATACTGGACTCCCTCCTCTGGGACTAGGTTCACATCCAACCGGGTTGAAAAGGATGAAAATTTCTTGTCTATTCATCGCATGCAATTAATTTGGGTAGTGTCAATCCAGTTATTGTGGGCAGGAACAGATGGCACAGCATTGCACTGAACTGGTAATGTTATTGAGACAAGCCTAAGAAAAGTCGGTGTGGGACATGAGGAAAAATTGACAATTCTGTCTGGTCTTACAGAGAATGGGTCAAAAGTTACAATACTGAATCTTCAGTCTACATCCAATCATGCAACATGTGTGGAAATGCCTTCTGCGATCACTGAGTGACTGAAACTGATGTCACTAACATCCCTTAATTTGATGAGCACAAAAGTCCTTTACTGAAAAAAAAGGATAAATTTTCATTTCCATGCTCCCTTCCACTCCAAAGCTCATATTCAGGAGCATCAAGACAGAAATTTAAACAGCTAAGAGAGCAACATCGTTGACAACAGTCCTACGCTGGTCCTACATCTAAACAAACTTAAAATGGGTAACAAAGGTGTTCACCAAATAAACGACTTTAAAAGGGGCTTTATGAAACTTGCTACAGCAGAAAGGAAAGTGTACGGTAATGTCACTGGATTTAAAACACGTGGTTAATGCTCTGGAAATATCGGTTCAATTCTACCAAGGCAGATGGTGACATCTGAATCCAATAAAATCTGGAAATAAAAGCTAGTCTAATAATAACCAAGTAACCACTGTAATCTGTTTTAAAAATCTGTTTCACTAGTGTGGTTTAGGTAAAGAAATCTGCTGTCCTTCACTGCCAACACCCATCCCCCCCCCCTCCATAGCACCTTCCTCTGCAACTGCAGCAGGCGTAACATCTGCCCATTTAGTCATAGAGATGTACAGCATTGAAACAGACCCTTCAGTCCAACCCATCCATGCCGAGCAGATATCCCAACCCAATCTAGTCCCACCTGCCAGCACCCTGTCCATATCCCTCCAAACCCTTCCTATTCATATACCCATCCACATGCCTTTTAAAATGTTGCAATTGTACCAGCCTCCACCACATCCTCTGGCAGCTTTCACCCTAAACCTATGTCCTCTAGTTCTGGACTTCCCGACCCTAGGGAAAAGACTTTGTCTATTTATCCTACCTCCTCCCTTCTCAGTATCTAAGGGCCCAAACGTACCTTCCAGGTGAGGTAGTACTTTACCTGTACTTCTCACAATCTAGTCTACTGCATTTCGCTGCTCACAATGTGGTCTCCTCGACATTGGGTAAATGAAGTGTAGACTGGGTGACCGCTTCGCAGAACATCTGCTTTCTGCTTGTAAAAAAATACCCTGAGCTTCCAGTTGCCTGTCACTTTAACACACCACCCTATTCGCTAGACAACATCTCTGTCGCAGGCTTGCTGGAGTGTTCCAGCAAAGCTCAACGTAAGCTTGAAGAACACCCCCCC
Organism: Chiloscyllium punctatum; assembly: GCF_047496795.1. NCBI lineage: Eukaryota > Metazoa > Chordata > Chondrichthyes > Orectolobiformes > Hemiscylliidae > Chiloscyllium > Chiloscyllium punctatum. The sequence goes on along the minus strand of NC_092742.1, from coordinate 74,426,225 downwards.
ATTTTTCACTTGGGGATCCTTAAGCCTTCCGGACTCAACATAGAGTTCAATAACTTTAGGGCCTGAACTCTCTCATGGCCTGGCCCCCTACCCCACACACCAGGCTTTGTTGTCACAGTCTGCAATTATACACTACCTACTGTTAGCCACTAACAGTTTCCATTAACAGTTATTCACTGTCCTAGACAGATCGTTATTTACTCCTTGGTCTGTCCAACTGATCTTCTCTCTCGTTGGTCTTTATCCTCACTGAGAGTTTCATCCTTACACCCTCCTCCCCCCTATTTTCTGCATAAAGACCAATATTTCCACACACGACATGGGTGCTGGGGAAAAATAAGCACTACCATGGTTAGGCGGTAGTGTAGGGAAAAATAGAGAGCAAAAGAAAACCCAACATCTTCCTAGCTACCATCAATTCTGAGGATGAATCACCAGACCTGAAACATCAACTCTGATTTTTCTTCACAGGTGCTGCTAGATCTGTTGAGCTTTTCCAGCAACTTCTATTTCGTTGCTGCTATCCTTACCTGGTCTGCCCTTCATGTGACCACTGACTCCCATTAATGTGGTTGACCCTTAACTGCCATCTGTAATAGCTCAGCAAGCCACTAAATTGCAACAAACTATCCAAAATTCTCAGGGAAAAACATGAAGTGGACCACTAGGCATCAGCCTAGGCAGCAGCAACGACAATGACAAACAGTTCTATGAAGTCCTCCTTCCCAACACCTGAGGGCTTGCATCAAAATTGGGAGAACTGTCCCACAGACGAGTCAAGAACAACCTGACACAAAGAGAATCATACCTTACAAATAATATTCCAGGCAAAAGTGGACATTCAACCACTGAAAAAGCAGTAGAATCATATAATTCCAACAGTGTGGATGGGGAACACAAAAATGGTAGAGGAAGACGAGCAACATACCTGAACTTCAAGAGAATCAGGCAGGAGAGATTAGTGTAGTGGCCATCACGAAGGAAAAGGTGCTGAGGAAGAAGCAGCTGAAAGGTCAGAAGGTGGATAAGTTACCCAGGCGAGATGGACTACACCTCAGAGCTCTGAAGCATATTGCTGAGGAGACTGTATAGGCATTGGTGATTATCTTTCAGGAGTCACAGGTGTCAGAGAGGGACCTCAAGGACTGGAAAATGGCTAATGTCACATCCCATGTAAGTAGTGAGGGAGGCAGAGACAGTTAGCCTAACCTTTGTTATTGTTAAGATTTTAAGAGTCCAATTACAGGTGTGACTGCTTGGAAATGCATGGAATAGGGCTGAGTCAGCACAGCTTTGTCAAAGAGAGATCATGTCTGACAAATCTGATAGAATTCTTTGCGAGGTAATGAGCAAGTTAAACAAAGGACAATCAGTGGTCAAATCAATTTGGATTTTCAGTAGGCCTTTGACAATGTGCCACACAGGAGACTGTGAAATAAGATAAAGCCCATGGTGTTAGGAACATGGGATGGATAGAGGATTCTGCCGAATGGCAGAAGGCAGAGAGTGGTATTAAAGGGGTCTTTTTCAAGGTGGGAGCTAATCATTAATGTTATAGATTGACGATCTGGATAAAGGAACTGAGAGCACTGTTGTTAGGTTTGCAGATGACACAAAGGTTAGTGGAGGGATAAGTAGTATTGAGGAAGTGGGGAGGCTGCAGAAAGACTTGGATAGGCTAGTATAGTGGGCAACAAAATGACAGATGGAATACAATGTGGAAAAGTATGAGGGTATGCACTTTGGTGGGAAGAATAGAGGTGTAGACTATTTTCTAACTGGGGAAAGGCTTCAGAAATCTGGAGCACAAAGGGACTTTGGTGTCCTAGTTCAGGATTCTTTTAAGATTAACAGTGCAGGTTCAGTTGGCAGTTAGGAAGGCAAATGCAATGTTAGCATTTGTTTCAACAGGAGCTAGAATACAAGAGCAGAGATGTACTGCTAAGGTTGTACAAGGCTCTGGTCAGACTACATTTGGAATATTGAGAGCATTTTTGAACCCTGTATTAAAAGGAAGGATGTATTGGCATTGGAGGGGGTCCAAAGGTGGCTTACAAGAATGATCCTGGGAATGAAGAGCTTATCATATAAGAAGCAGTTGAGGACATTGGTCTGCTCTCAACAGAGTTTAGAAAGATGAGGAAGGATCTCACTGAAACTTACAGAATAATGAAAGGCCGAGATAGAGTGGTTTTGGAGAAGACGTTTCACTAGAAGAAGAGACTAGGATTGGAGGGCACAGCCTCAGAATGAAGCGACGACCCTTTAGAACTGAGATGAAGAAGAAGAATTTCTTCAACCAGAGGGTAGTGAATCTGTGGAACTCATTGCTTCAGAAGGCCATGGAGATCAAGTTATTGAGTGTATATAAGTCAGAAATAGATGGGTTCTTGATTTTGGATGGGTATCAAGTCTTATGGGGACAAAGCGAGAGACTGGTGCTGAGACGCATATCAGCCATAATCGAATGGCAAATGGCCTAATTCTGCTCCTATACCTTAGGTCTTAAATCACCACTATTATCTCAGGCTATGTCATGCCCCCCTTGCATGAGGAAACTTTAACATTCATCACCAAGAGTGGCTCATTAGCATCACTGCTGAACAAGTTGGCCAAGTCCTAAAAGGTATAGCTGCTAGACTGGATGTGACAAATGGTGAGAGGACCAATGGAAGGGAAAAATATACTTGACCTCATCCAACCTACCTGTTGCAAATGAGTATACCCATTTCAGTATTGGTGCTAGAGACCATCACACATTTTCAATGGAGAAAGTCTTGATTTCACATCAATGATATCCTCAATTACTCTATTATGTTGGGATAGACTTTGAAAACATATAGCAACCCAAAACCAGGCATCCATAAGATGGGGTGAACCATCAGCAGCAGCAGCAGAATTGTATTGAACCACAACCTTGGGACTGCATGACCCTTCATATCCTCCACTCCACCATTAGCATCAAACCAAGAGATCAACCCTAATTTAATGAAGATTGAAGGAGTGCATATCACGAGCAGTGCAAGACATCCTAAAAATCAGATGGCAACCCTGTGAAGCTACCGCACAAACAATTTGCATAGCGAACAGCAAAAGTAGCATGCAATAAACAAGCTTAAACATTCCCCCAAACAACCCTGCCTCATGAAGTCATGATTTTATTTTTAAGTCAATCATATGACGTGGATGTCACTGGCTGGCCAGGATTTATTGTTTCAGCTAGAAGCCCCTGAAAAGGTAGTGTTGAGCTGCCTCCTTGCACTGCTGCAGTCCATGTGCTCTAGGGAGACCCACAATGCCATTAGGGAGATGTTAACATAATGACAGTGAAAGAAAAGGTTCCTATTTCCAAGTTAGCATGGTGAGCAGTTTTAAGGGGAACTGGCAGGTAGTGGTGTTCCCATGTAACTGCTTCCCTTGTCCATCCAGATGTGAGTGGTTGTGGGTTTGGGAGGTACTGTATAAGGATTTCTGGTGTATTTCTACAGTGCATCATCTAGGTAATACACACTATGACTTCACAAGTACCATATGCTCAACCATGGCGGGGGGGTGCCTGTCACCTCAGGTGTTAATAAACAAGAACATTTGCATTTATCTTCGGCTAGAGATGATGAGTAGTTGATCCTTACCAGCCTCCTCCAGAGGTACCTAATGTCACTGGTACCAGTTTGAACCAGATTCACTCCAAATGATATCAAGAAACGGATGAATACTCTAGTTACTGCAAATCTCCTGATAACATTTCAGCAACAGTACTGAAGATTTGTACTCCACAACTACATGTGCCCTGGCTACTCCCATACAACTGCAATACCAGCATTTAAACAGCAAGGTGGAAATTTACCCAGTATATCCTCTGGATGAAAAACAGGACAAATAAAAGTTACTGCCCCTATTAGCATGGAGTGATGGAAGGGATCAACAGTGTTATCAAGTGGCACCTTCAAAGCAATACTCTTCTCCCTGATGCTCTGTTTAATTTCTGACAGGGTCACTCAGTTCCTCATCTCATTACAGTCTTGATATAAACTCAAGAGAAAAAGAGCGCAACTGAAACTGAGAGAAAGACTAGCCTTGATGTCAAGACAATATGTGATAAGAGTGTGACATCTAAGAGCCCAAACAAAATTGGAATCAATGGGAATTGGGATGAAAGCTATCTGCTGGTTGGAGTCATACCTAACACAAAGTAAGGTGGCTGTAGTTGTTGGCAGTTAATCATTTCAGTCTCAGGACATCTCTGTAGGAGTTACTCAGAATAGCACCCTTGGCGAAAGCATCTTCAACTGCTCCATCAATGCCCTTTCCCTGCATCATAAGGTCATAAGTGGGATGCTCGCTGATGATTGCAATGTTCAGCACCATACATGACACCTCCAATACTGAAGCAGTCTATATCCATTTGTAACAAGACAATATTCAAGCCGGGCTGATGATGTTCAGGCCACACAAGTACGTGGCAACAAACATTTCCACAAGAGAGAATCAAACCATTGTCCCTTCATTTTCAATGACATTACATTTCTGAATTCCCCAGCGTCAACATCATTACAGGTTTCCATTGTTCAGGAACTCATATTTATAGCTACAAGAGCAAGTAAAAAGCTAGAAACAGAGGGGGTTAATCTGTGGAAATCTGTTGAAGCAGCTGTGGAAGCCAAGTCATTGAATATACTTAAGACAGAGATAGATATGTTCTTGGTTGGTAAGTGGATTAAGTGTTACCAGGAGAAGGCAGGAAAATAGGCTTGAGAAACGTATCAGCCATGATTGAATGGCAGGACAGATTCGATTGGCCAAATGGCCCAATTCTGCTCCTACCTTTGTGGTACATCGCAGTCCTGTTGAGTTATAAGGCACAAGTCAGGAGTGCAATGGAATATTCCTAACGCACTTGAATGAGCACAGCTCCAGCATCACTCAAAAATGCTGACACCATCCAGGAGAAAGCAGCCCACAATACTGGTGCGCCTTCCACCCGCTTCAATATTCCCCCACTTCATCACCAACAGCGACAGCAGTGTGTATCATATACAAGATGCAGTGCAGAAATTCACCATGGCTCCTTAGCTAGCAGCTTCTAAATGCATGATCACTGTCACCTAGAACATGAAGGAAGGCAGACGAGAAAAGTAAAGGGTGCACGTAGGAACACAGGGATGAGTGGATTACCATTATGAAATGGTTCTATAGGTGGATTGTGAGCCAATGATATTTGTGAAAGAGATATTAAAATTAGCATGAGATATTTAGAATAAGTATTGTTGAATTCAGTTTGAGACACGTGCCAGACAGAAAATTAGAGACAGACACGAGGATTAGGCAGAATATGCCTTGCCCATAAAGCTTTGTTCATTTCGGGTTTGAAATCAGCTCAATAGTCAAACTATACAACCATATTAAGGTTTCATGAGCTAGCAAGGTATCATCACAAATTTAGACTCACTATGAGTCAGTGGTATTCCAAAAAGTAAACTATACCACCTGTATGCATGTTGGGGAGGGACATTTAAAAGACATCTGGCTGGGTAAATGAACAGGAAGGGTTTATGGGATATGGGTCAAGTGCAGGCAAATGGAATTAGATTAATTTAGGATATCTCGTCAGCGTGGACGAGTTGGACAAAGAATCTGTTTCAGTGCTGTACATCTCTATGACTCAATGAGGTAGAAACATCGCCACAGTTGACACCAACACACAGGTGAGAGCTGCCTCAAATGCAGCAAGTAGACAAGGTGAAGGGAGCACATTACAGGGTGATGAAGTGCATCTGATCCGGCCCTACAGACATGGAAGGAGAAACTATTATACCAGATGTGCTATGCTCTGCAACAACACAACTTTAGAATCTTGGTGAAGGAAAGAAGTTACCTTGACACAATGAGAAATGCAAACACCATTCAAGATCAGAGATGGTTACAGAGAGTGGTGAACTTGGCCCGGACAATCACAAAGGCCAACCTCCCATCTACAGAATCCATCTACCAGGCCCGCTGTCAAGGAAAGGCCGCCAAGCATTCTGAAAGATCCATCCTACCCTGGCAATATTTTTCTACAACCTCTACCATCAGGGAGAAGGTACAGAAGCCTGAACACATGCACCAGCTGGTTTTGTAACTGTTTCTACCCTACTGTTGTTAGAATACTGAATGGACTCACAAACTCTTAACATTTGCCTGTACCTGTGTTTTTGATTTTGCTGCTGTTTACCTATTACTTACTTATCTCTACTACTTAACTATATGATCTGCCTGTATTGCTCGCAAGACAAAGCTTTTCAATGTGCCCTCGGTACATGTGACAATAAATTCAATTCAATTCAAATTACTTCATATAGATGCAAGAGCCCAAGTGATGTTGAACTACTACGATTACAACTTTAAATCATTTATATTAAAAAATTAATTAACTCTTGTTACGATAGCTACAACATAAATTGTTGAATACGCTCTCAGGGATTCAAAGATTTAAAATTAACTTCAAGCTTCTCTTTAATAAAACCTTTGGAAGACCAATGAAAAACAATGCAGAAGAACTGAAAAATGCAAAAGGTTCACAGCTTTCCACAAGTATGCATGTCACCTAGAAACTTACATCATCTGAAATAAAAATTCAACAAGACCTTCTCCTGTAATTTGACAAGTGACGACTGTTATTTCACATCCTGCTAAAACATGAACACAAATTAATCACCATGGCTGAATGTTCTTTCCTACATTCAAAAGGTAAAAAATGATGAGTAATTTGTAATTTGGGCAACATTATTCTGCTATCTTTCTATGCTTTGGAAATTCTCCTTCCTTTTACCTTTACCTATGTACCCTTTACATTTCAACACAGAACACTGCTCTACGACCAACATCAACATCCCTGCACATGTTTGTTGCACAGGGCAGACCCAGCAGAGGTAGCAGCACATTGGTATACAGTCAGAACGGAATTACCCAAGGAGTGTTCAGCATTGACTCCATACACCACAAAGTTTCATGGCTTTAGGTTAAACATGGGCAAGGAAACCTCCTGCTGCTTATGATATACTGTCCTCTCTTGGCTAATGAATCAATCCTTCTCAATGTTAAACAACACTGAGAGGAAGCACTGAAGGTAGCAGATGTGCAAATTGTAGTCTAGGTGGGGAATTTCAATATCCACCACCAACAGTCGCCTTGCAGCAGTACTACTGATCAAGCTGGTTGGGTCTTAAAGAATATAGCTGCTAGACTGGGTCTGGAGAGATGGCATGGGAACCAAGAGAGAACATCCTTACCAATTTGCTGGCTGCAGATGCATATGTCCATGAGTAATAGTGAGAGCAAAACACACACTCCTTGTGGAGATGATGTCTCACCTTCACACTGAGAATACCATCTATCATGCGGTGTGGCGCTATTAGTGTACTACATTGGACAGACATCAAACAGGTCTCACATCTCAAGATTGGGCATGAGGCACTGTGGGCCATCAACAATGGCAGAATTGTACTCCAGCACAATCTGCGACCTCATGGCCTGGCATATCCCCTCATTCAACCATTACCATCAAGCCAGGGATCAACCCTGATTCAATGGAGTGTGCAGGACGGCATGCCAAGAGCAGCATATGGCATAACTAAAAATGTGGTGTCAACTTATTGAAGATACCAAAGAGGCTATTAATACTGTTTGTCACACAAATAGTCAAGTGATAGATAGAGCTAAGTGATCCCGTTACCAATTGATCAGACCTAAGGTCTGCAGTCCTGCCACTATCACTCGTGAATGGCGGCAAACAATTAAACAATTTACCGGAGGAGGCGGCTCCACTAATATTCCCATCCTTAAATGATGGAAGAACCCAATACATTAGTGCAAAAGATAAAGCTGAAGCATTTGCAGCAATCTTCAAGCAGAAGTGTTGAATTGGAAGCACTTGATACTGCAAAAATGATGGGCTCCAATAACATTCCAGCAAAGTACTGAGGATGTGCTCCAGAACTTGCCATTCCACTAGCCAAGCTCTGCCAGTACAGTTTCAACACTGACATCCACCCTCAATGTGGAAAACGGTCCATGTATGCCTGGTACACAAAACTCAGGACAAATTACCTGGACAATTACCGCACCATCAGTTTACTTTCAATCATCAGTAAAATGATGAAAGATGTCATTAAAAGTGCTATCAAGCAGCAATTGCTCATTAGTAATCTTCTCACTGACATCCAATTTGGGTTCTGCCAGGAGCATTCAGCTCTTGACTTCATTGTAGCCTTGGTTCATACATGGACAAAAGAGCTTAATTCCAGAGTTGAGGTGAGTGAAAGACCTTGATGTCAAGGCTGCATTTGTCCAACTACAGCATCAAGGAACCTCGGCAAAACTGGAAAGAATGAGCAGAAGGGGAATAACTCTCAGGTGGTTGGAGTCATACCTGGCATACAGGAAGATAATTGTGGTTGCTCAAGGTCAGTCATCTCAGCTCCAGGACATCTCTGCAGGAGTTCCTCAGACCATGGCTCAACAACCTTCAAATGATTTACCACCTTCCCTCCATCATAAAGGTCAGAAGTGGGGATGTTAGCCCATGACTGCACCACATTTAGCATCATCCACAACTTCTCAGATATTGAAGCAGTCAATGTTCAAATGCCACAAGGTTCAGTCAATATCCAGGCTAGGAGTGACAAGTCACAAATAACATTCACACTACACAAGTCCCAGGCAATGACAATCTCCAATAAGAGACAATCTAATCACCACCCCTTGACAACCAAAAGTGTTATCATCACTGTCAACATCCTGGGGATTACCATTGACCAGAAGCTGAACTGGACTCGCCACAGTGACCCAAAAGCAAGTCAGAAGCCAGGAGTCCTGCAGTGACTAACTCACCTCCTTACTCTTCAGCAACTGTCGACCATTTACAAGGCACAAATAAGGAAAATGACAGAATACTCTCACTTATTACAATGCATGCAGTTTCAACAGCACTCAAGAAGCTTGACAGTATACAAGAGGAAAGCAGCCCACTTGATTCGCACCACATACACAAGCAACAAGTTCCTCCACCTTCGATACTCAGGAGCAACAACATGTACTAAAAGATGCACTGCTGAAATTCATAAAAAACTTTAGACAGCATCTTCCAAACCCACAATCACTTTGACTTAGCAGGGCAAGGGCAGTAGACACATGAGAACACCACCACCTGCAAATTCCCCTCAAAGCCACTCACTGTCCTGACTTGCAAATACATTGCCATTCCTTCTCTGTCACTGGGTCAAAATCCTAGAACTCACTCCCAAAGGGCACTCATTGTCGGTTAACCCACAGCACGTGGAATGCAGTAGTTCAAGAATGCAGTTCACCACAGCAACTAGGGACAGGCAATAAATGCTAACCAGTCAGTGACTCCCATATTCTGCAAATGAACAAAAATAAAACTTTTAAAGAGGCGTATCTACTGCTTTTTTTAAATGCAGAATATTCACTCCTTCCAATTACTAAAATAAGCCAAATCAGTTATCATTTATAATTATACATATATTTGACTGATGTGTTCAGTGTTTAATGGTTACTTTGAACTCCAGCAAAATCTGAATGGTTTCACCTACAAAAATTTGGAAAAGGAGCCAACTTCATGGCTTCGTTTCAGGATTATCTTTTTCCCCCATCATGTTTTTAATTAGCTAGTTTAATTACAAATTCAGAAAATATTGCACTTGTATGCAAATATACTTTTGCAGCATTTTTCTGAAATTTGCTGTAAATAGAACATAATAATATAGTGCTAATTTGGCACTTCTTATTTATATTTTTACTTTAATGTTCAAAAACATTTCTGGAAAAAAAGCTAATACAAACTATCAAATAGCAACAGCATTAGAATTGTATTCTGTTTCCATACTCACTGTGAAAGGATGAGCAGTATGCATGCTTCTTTTCTGTCATATAAGGGGTATAGATTTGTATGAAAAACTGATCAGATGAAGAGTCCCATAAAAATCTGAGATTTTAATTTTCTATTAATATTGGGCTGGCAAGAAGTGCAGTGCAGATTCAGCACAATGCTGCAATGACTTCAAGGGTTAGGCTATGAATGGAGATTACATATTCCCTGGAATATAGATGTCAAGGGTGATTGGATTGAGATTTTTGGAGTCTTTAAAAGAATGGACAGGGTGGATACAGAAAAATACTTTTGGCTGGGGGAAGGATTCTTAGATAAGAGGACACTATTTTAAAAATTTAATAATGTCATTTAGCAGAGGTGTTCAGGGAGCACTTCTATCAAAAGGTGATAGAAATGAAGATCCTATACCCCCCAAAAATGCAGTAAATGTTGCTTCACTTCATATTGTCAAATCTGAAAATAATTTTTTTTGGCAGACAAAGCTATAAGTGTAAGGAGCCAGAGCACTTGGATCAAACGAAGACACAGATCAGCCACAACTTCATTAAATAGTAGAACAGCTTTGAGGGGCTGAAGTGACTGCTGCTGTTCCTACACATAATGGAGTAAGTGAGAGTTTTGAAAATGGGTTTGATTCAAGTAATTTATGTCATAAAGCCCCAATTCCTCGTTTAATTACATATACAGAACAGGATAAGCAACTGTTGAATTGATGTTTTTGGATTACAGATGAATAGTAAATTAAAGGAAAATTATAGCCGTACTCATTATATCGTAGCCAGTGAAGTAGCATTTCATTCCCCAATTTTGGAATAAAAAATGTTAAACCCTCCTGAATGTATTAAGCGAAGATATTTTAATCCACAATGTAAAGTAAAATCAAGCATCAAAATTGATGCTGAAAACTGATCACTTGTTTACCTGGGAAAACCTTATATTTAGAGTCAACTACAAAATAAAAACATTTGATTTTTCTTGATAAACTTTTATTTAAATGAAGTAATGGACATGAACTATTTTGCCTGTCTTCAACGTACCAGTTGCCCATTTAATACTGCAATACTGTTTGCCCTCATGAATTTTTGAGTGGTTTGTAAGTATGTTGCTGCATAAACACAAAGATGGTGTGCAAAATATTTGCATATAATTCTGAACTTATTCACTGAAATTACCCGCAGTGTATAAATTCATTTCTAGAAGTTAAACTTAAAATTGCAAGAGATGTTTCACCCTAAAAGGAGGTTAATAGCAGCTTTCCTGTATTTAAAATCTGCTACATTGAAAACTCTTTGATTCACAAGCAATTTATTACGAACCCACCACTGGGCTATCTACATGGAGTAAATTATTGCTGTGAAAATGAGGCTCCTGCTGGTACTTTAAGTATGCATTTTGCATTTGGGTGCATTTAATGCAAATGACTGTGCTTAACTGTGCTCTTGAAGGGGAAATTATGGACAGATTCAGAGATCGCTCGAAAACATCACTGCAAATAACTAACAAACACCACTTTATCATCTTGGTCTCAATAAGGTTACGGTTTGAAATTATACATATTATCAAAGAGACTCCTTGAAGAATGTAACAAGCTTATTTACTTGAAAAATTTACAAAGTTTGAAATTTCCTTTTGTTCCAGTCAAGATTTCAAAAGCATGAGCTCCACACCATACATAAAACTTATTATCAAAGTTGTAAAATGCATAATGCATCATCATGATTAGTAAACTACACATATTTCATGTTGCACGTGCCCCCACCTCTGATCCAATTCCAAATTTAACCTCCAACTTTCTTCCTCAACCCATTATGGTACAAAATTCATAATAGAATGACTTTCCCCACACACTGCTAAATTTCTTGTACTTCAACTAAATGCTGATTTTTGTGCGAGCCTAAACAAACTATTCAACCATGGATGTTAGAGGGAGTGGAGTAACTCCGATCCAATATCCACATGTATGTATTTCCAGGAAGAATAACCGAATAGCAAACAAGAATGGTTGCTTCATGAGCTACAATCAGCCAAGACCAAGGACAATGACATGCTTGATCTGTAACATTCAGTTCCAAAGTAAGCAGACTCAAGATTTAAGACATTTACAACATTCAGAGGACAAAACACCAATATCTACAAAACAGCCACAGTTTTGTTCCCTTTGACATTCCTTTCCTGCAAGTTGCACTGCCCCAAAAATTCCAGGGTAAATATATAACAACCCTCAGACGACATTGTATCGATGAATTATATTCCAAATGACCATAACTTAAGTTAAAGAGAAAAAAATTCAAAATCTGTCATATACAGTTGTGAAGAGATCTTAAACTATATATTTTACTAAAGCATAAAATCCAGTTTCTGCAACATTTGTTACATTTACCTGTACCATTTACAGTGCTCTTAAATCGATGCATTTATTTTTGTGAAGTATCATTTATTTGGGAAATTTAAGTGCAGTGGCTATCGAACTACTTTCCCTTAAAAACAATTATGATTATATTTTAAACTTTAAAATGCAGTTTTACAAATAATATTACTGTGCTATAAATTAAATCTGTGCAAACAGAGTATTTCTGCTTGAAAAGGTTTTGTTATCCTCTATACTCTCAATATACATCGCCTTTTTCTGCGACAAGGAAAACAATGGCCTTTACAGCTAGCTGATCACCATATCAATGGCACATGCCACAACAGAAAAGCACTAGTTTATTTGATTGATCATGGTAGATAAACCCCAAATAACAGAGAAATTAACAAATGCTTGACATTTGCTCAACATCCATTATTCTGACACTACTTCAGAATTTCAAAGCCTGAAAGCATGCTTAATCAACATTCATATTCCCCAGTGAACCACAGGCACCATATTGTGCCCCGCCTAAGCAGTGATGAAAACTGCATATTAGCCGTTTCCAAAACGTTCAGGGACTGTACATGGAGCTCCTGCAACCTCTTGTTCCGTACTTTCTTTTAAACATTTCGAAGAGTAAAGCATCTGCCAGTTAGACTCAGGGGATGTATGCAAATTGAACTGAAAGCAGTTTTTCAGGCAGGGCATCTTCAGATCAAACTTCATTCAGGGGGGCAGAAAAGGACTGAACAGACCTCTCCCTGGGCAGAAACCTGCGGGAATTTCTGCAACACCATTGGGAGATTTACTAAAGCTAACTACAGACGATCTCCAATTCAAATCTCCAGCAAAGCACTCTTGTCAATAATTTGAGTCCTAGATGCACTCTTTCCATTCCAGTTTCTGTAGACAGTAGACAGGAAGATGCAGCTAAGCAGGAGGTGTGCAATTTGCATGCTGTCGAATTGTGAAAGGGTAACAGTGACAGCACTGTGTCGAATTATTTTCCCTCTAGAACTTTTAACTCTGTAGGATAGCATAGTTGACAGATGACACCCCAACATCTGTGTTACGTATACTGCACAGCTGAAGAACTTTGGCTTTGTGTCTTATGTGCTGGCACATGACCTTCCCTAACATTATATGCAAAGATAAATTTAAATTTTGTAAGTCATACTAAAGTAGACAGAAGACATTAAAATGTAAGAAAAATCAAAGTTCACTTTAAAATACCCTCATCACCACAAAAATATTCTTGCTATTTTAAATTAACTGTGAACTGAATGAACGTCTGAATTTACCATTTTAAAAATTAGATTCAAAGTGTAATTTCATACCCAAAAATAATGAAGCTTGAAGGTTTCTCTTGGGGAAAAGTTTTATATTAATCAATTGTTTGCTTCCAACATTATTAGAATAAGAAACATAAGAAAACCTTTACAGAATTTACCTGATAAAAATAGCTGAAGCTAATGAGGATAAATATTAAAATTAACCTTGCTATAGATTATTCATCTAAAATGAACTTTCATTTGTAAACAACAGTGAGATGTCAAATATTTCAACTTATAAGGAAATTAACTGGTTCCCTGAGGCAAGGTTTGAAGGGTCAATGGTAATTTTTAGCTATTTGAATGTCAGTAAATTATTTAAAAGTTTTATTTCAACAGAAGAAAGCTAAGTACGACGGTAATTGCAGAAAGCTATTTTAGATATCCAAATGATTGTTTACATGACAAGCCTCTAGCACTTTGCAAGCCTTAAACAATTTTATTGTTGATTTATAATTTGCTGCCAAAATGCCTTATTGTCTTCAACGCAAAAATTAAGATGGTTTAAATTATTGATAATAATATTTGTGATTTCAGAGATTTTCTTGTATTAATATATAGATGCAAAAAGATAATTCATTCCGAAGCTGCTGCACTGCATTTCTGTTGCAGTGCGACCCTGCTAACTGTATTTCCTTGCATAAAACACAAGGGGAAACTGTAGTTAGTGTACAGAAACAGAATTTTCTTCATTAAATCTACTCAAGCAGATATTAAAGATGCATTTAATATACTGTGAATGGTCGGTGGCCACCACCAACTGTGACAGACCAGTTACTGATGAGCTGCCGCTGGACGTCCTTCTCAGCATGAATCTGTGTCTTAGTCTGCTGAAGGACAGTGATAGCTTCCCATGTGAGCAGCTCTATTCATCTCTGAAGTATTTACTAAATCACAAGCCCCTGTGCAGAAACCAAGCAGCTCAACGCATGCTAACAAATGATGGATGGCCTAGTCAATCCGTTATGTCTTGAAGCGTGATTTCCTGCCATTCCTATCACAAAACCCCCAGAGTATAGCATACTGATCGGACACAGAAAATATATTTTGCAGGCACTGTAAAGAGTGGCAGGAGATCTCCCCATCAGGGCCTTAAAACTGTATTAGTTTTTGTGTGGTTCCTGAAACCTGATAAAGTAATAAAAAATAAATTACACCTTGATGTGCAGGACATTAATTATATGCAGATATTGAACCTCATCAGTAAAAAGTGGATAAAGAATAACTGCTACAAGCAAGAATACTTTTTGGCTAACTCCATAAAAAACATCAAGTACAATTTATAGTCTTTGCTGAACGAATGCTACAAAATAAACTCTGTTAAGAGAAATATATACATGAAAAAATGCTGCCAACATTATAAATTAGCATTTGCTACATCAGTTGTTCTAAAATGCCATAGATCGTTTGTTTCCAAGACTTCTTACAAAAATCTCACTATTTTCAGTTTAGTATAATGAATCAGAAATGGACATGGAAATAGTTGGAAAGGACAAGACATTGATCAGTGTCTGGAATTGTAGGACGTCAACTCTTCAGTGCTTTCTTCACCAAACTTTATTCTGTTCCTCTCCCTTGGGAGTTCTGACTGCAGTGTATTCAGCATTGCTTGTTTCCATTTCCCATCATGTTTTAGTAAAATAAAATCCTCCATTTATACCACTGCTTTTGCACTTCATTGAACCTACTCAATATTTCTAAGTATTTCCAACCAATAGCAATCTTCAATGAGAGATAATGTGACCATCGCTGAGGCATTCAATGACATTACCACAGACTAAAAATGGGACTGGACCAGCCACATAAATAGCTTGGCTATTAGAACAGATCAGAGCTGGGAACCGTAGTGCCAAGTAATTTTTAATGAAGAATAGGCCATGTAATGGAATACTCTCCTTTGCCTGAGAGAGTACAGTTCTAATAACACTTAAAACATTTTACACAATCCAGGCCAAAACATTGGATTCACTCCCGCCAACATAAATGCATAGAGATAGCAGTGTGCATCATATACAAGGTTCACTGCAGGAACTCACCAATGCTCCCACAGTAGCGCCTTCTAAACTCTACTACCCAAGAGGACAGCAGTAGATGCAAGTGAACATTATTACTTGCAAGTTTCATTTCAAGCCATAAACCATCCTACTTTGGAATTTCACCTTTCCCCACTGTCACTCTGTCAAACTCCTGAACTGCAGTTCAAAATAGCAGTTCTCCACCACTTTCTAAAGGGCAAGCATCAATGGGAAACATATCTTTTTCAGAAATGTACAGTCCTCATGAAAGAATAAATAAGCTTTCAAATGTCAAATTTTCCAAAAGTGAAATTCAACTAAAAAAAAAGTGTACAGAATTTCAGGACAGCACTGGAACAATGGAATTGCTGAGAATATATTGTATTTAGTGATTTGTAAAGCGGAATTCAGCAGAAAGGACAGAATAACTAAACCAGGAAAAATAGCAAAAACAGTTTCAAACCAAAAAGGCAACAGAAACGAGGTCCAAGCCAAACAATCATAACACAAAAACAGAATTGTAAATTTTGGTTTTTCAAAATTAAAAATTAAAAATTAAAAGAAAACTAGAACTGGGGTTCTGGTATCTTGAAACAAGTCTACTTCAGCATGGGTCAATGGCCGATCATACTGAATGTGGAGGTGCCAGTGTTGGAGTTCGGTGGGCAAAGTTTAAAAAAAAATCACACCGGTTATAACCTGGTGTTGTATGATTTTTAACTAAAAATAACAGGAGAGGTACTTGGTGACCAGAGATGAAAAGTTCACAAGGAGTGTAACGTAACCACACAGAAGATAAAGTACATAGTTTTAACACTTCACTTTGATAAAAAAAAAGCTTTGATTAATTCTTAATTGCAGCACTGTATCCAGTTTCATTTTCCCAAAATTAGATGCCTTGGTTATTACAAATTGGCACAGTCATGAGTTTTAAAAATATGCAAAATGATTTCAAGATATTCAAAATAAGTATTTTGATGGAACTGGAAAGTCTACCCAGAAAATAAACGGGCATTCAACAGAGGAACATCACATTCTGCAATAGATTAGCAATGGGTGTTGTTAAAAGAATGCATGAAGTATGTGCTTAATAGGAAGCTTTATATGTTTCTGAGAAAGAAGGAAATTGGGGTGGGAATGTTAGTCAAACCTGGCATAGACTCCTGGATCGGCATACACTCCTGGAAACTCAGCACAGAACAAGGTCATTCAGCCCACCGTGTCCATGCAAGATCTTTGAAAGAGATGTACAATTTAGCCCCATTGCCCAATCTCTTCCCTATACCTCTGCAAATACATCTTGTTCAAGTAATACATCCAATTGCATTTGAAAAGCTTCAATAGTATACAACTATTTGCCTTTCACGTTATATGTTCCAAATCTGAAAGGAGACATTTCTCATTTTGTCCCTTTTTAGTTTGCGAATTATTTAAAATCTACTATCTTTGCTTCCCAAACCACTTGCACGTGGGAACCATTTCTTCCTACTTGCCTAATCAAAGCCCCTTAGCTTTGTAAAACTCTGTTAGATCGACCCTTAATCCTGTTTATTCAAAGGAGAACAATTTCAGCATGTCCAATCTCTCCGATAACTAAACTTCTTCACTCCTGGTTTCATCCTGCAACCATCCTTTTTGGCATCCTTCCAAAAGTGTGTGCTCAAATCTGTAGAATTCAAACCTAACCAGACACCTGTCCATGCCGACCAGATATCTCAACCTAATCGAGTCCCATTTGCCAGTATTTGGTCCATATTCCTCTAAACCCTTCCTATTCACGTACCCATCCAGATGCCTTTTAATTGCTGTAATTGTACCAGCCTGCACCACTTCCTCTGGCAGCTCATTCCAGACACACTCCACCCTTTGTGTGAAAACGTACCTCTTACGTCCCTTTAATATCTTTCCCCTCTCACCCTAAACCTATGCCCTCTAGTTCTGGACTCCCCAGCCCCAGGAAAAAGACCTCGTCTATTTATTCTATCCATGCCCTTCATGATTTCATAAACCTCTATAAGGTCACCCCTCAGCCTCCGACTCTCCAGGGAATACAGCCCCAGCCTGTTCAGCTCTCCCTATAGCTCAAATCATCCAACCCTGGTAACATCCTTGTAAATCTTTTCTGAACCCTTTCAAGTTTTACAACATCCTTCTGATAGGAAGGAGACCAGAACTGCACACAATATTCCAAAGGTGACCTAACCAATATCCTGTATAGCTGCAACATGACCTCCCAACTCCTGTACTCAATACTCTGACCAATAAAGGAAAGCATACTAAACTATCCTATCTATCCTATCTTCACTATCCTATCTACCTGCGACTCCACTTTCAAGGAGCTATGAACCTGCACTCCAAGATCTCCTTGTTCAGCAACACATCACACATATTAAGTGTATAAGTCCTGCTCTGATTTACTTTTCCAAAATGCTGCACCTCACATTTATCTGAATTAAACTCTATCTGCCACTCCTCAGCCCATTGGCCCAACTGACCAAGATCCTATTGTACTCTGAAGTAATCTTAGCTGTCTACTACACCTCCAATTTTGGTGTCATCTGCAAATTTACTAACTATACATCCTATGTTCACATCAAATCACTTTTATAAATGACGAAAATCAGTGCACCCAGTGCCAATCCTTGTGATACACCACTGATCACAGGCCTCCAGTCTGAAAAGCAACCCTCCACCATCACCCTGTGTCTTCTACCTTCAAGCCAGTTCTGTATCCAAATGGGTAGTTCTCCCTGTATTTCATGAGATCTAACCTTGCTAAATCGTGCTCCATGAGGAACCTAGTTGAATGCCTTAGTGAAGTCTAAGTAGATCATGTCTACCGCTCTGACCTCATCAATCCTCTTTGTACGCCTTCAAAAAACTGAAACAAGTTCGTAAGACATGATTTCCCACACACAAAGCCATGCTGACTATCTCTAATCAATCCTGGCCTTTCCAAACACACGTAAGTCCTGTCCCTCAGGATTTCCTCCAATAACTTGCCCTCCACGGTCTATAGTTCCCTGGCCTTTCCTTACCATCTTTCTTAAACAGTGGCACCATGTTAGCCAATCTCCAGTCTTACAGCACCTCACCTGTGACTATCAATGATACAAATATCTCAGCAAGAGGCTCAGCAATCACTTCCCTAGCTTCCCACAGAGTTCTAGGGTACACCTGATCAGGTCCTGGGAATTTATCTACTTATATGCATTTCAAGCCACCCTCCTCTGCAATATGGACATTTTTCAAGATGTCACCATCTATTTCCCCACATTCTGTTTCTTCCATGTCCTTCATCACAGTAAACACAAATGCAAAATATTCCTTTAGCATTGCTTCCATCTCCTGCGGCTCCACACATAGCCTGCCTTGTTGATCTTTAAGAGGCCCTATTCTCTCTCTAGTTACCCTTTTGTCCTTAATATATTTATGAAATCCCTTTGGATTCTCCTTAACTCCATTTGCCAAAGCTATCTTATGCCCCCAATTTTGCTCTCCTGATTTCCTGCTTAAGTATACTCCTACTGACTTTATACTCTAAAGATTCACTCAATCTCCCTGTCTATACCTGACATATGCTTCCTTCTTTTCCTTGAATAAAATCTCAATTTCACTTGTCATTCAGCATTCCTAACCTACCAGCCTTTCCTTTCACCCTAACAGGAATATACTGACTCTGGATGCCCATTAACTCATTTTTAAAGGCTTAGCACAACCTTCTCATCTTTGTATTCTATGTGCCAATTTATAAATTTGAATATTTAATACACATTCTCAACCAGCTTCCCAGCCTTCAAAGATTTATGAAAATTGTTGAAACCAGACTCCAGACAAGGTTTCCCAAGCTGCAAGAGTTCCAACTGCATAATCTCAAATCATTACGCTTCCAGGTGAAAGGGATGACCAGTCTCCCCATCATCCTCTTCACCCTCTTCTTTGGTTGGTTGCAAGGAAGTAAATTTAGAAATAAAAATCCATTCCTTCTTGAATATCTTTTTCCAAACCCAAAATGAGCTTATCTTTTAAAAGGAGCCAATTTAACCGTGCTTTCTTGAATAAAAGAAGTCAACTTATTAATTATAAACACCAAATGAATTAGATTAGAAATAAGAGCAAGTCCAAAAGGATAGAATTTAAATAAAATAAATAAACGGATAGTTGGATGTTGCTGCATCGTGGTGGAGGTTACCAGAAGTGCAATATTGGCTGTTGAACTTTCAGTTTCACAATCCTTAGTTAGGTGGATTAGTTGAGATTCTACAGATCTGTTCCCTTTCGACTGGGATTAAATTCCAGCATTCAGGTGACAGCCCTGTTGCATGTTCTTCAGGCAGATGTAGAGAGTCCTTTTACCTGTAACACAGGGTAACCTGAGGAGATCATTCTTTAAGTGTCACAGTATGCTAACATTTAAACTTCAGCCGATGCACGAGAATGTTCAGTCCTGCTAACACATTCCAGAAGAGCAGAAATTGCTTTTTTAACTTCTGTTCTTGTGCATTTTTCAAAGAGAAGAAAAAACACAAAATGTTTCTGAAAATTGGGATATAATCTGCAAAATGAGGCTTGCTTTTGTGCAATTCCTTAATACATTTGGAGTTATAAAAATACAATTTGCTTCGATTTGCCTCAACACCCAACTATCTGTGAAGGGCTATTATTTAAAGCTTTCTTTGCATTTGTGTCATCCCATGAATTTCTCTCTCCAGAAAGCCACTTGACTTGCATCTGTAAATTGCTGCATCAGCCCTTGTTTAAAAATCGTGTATTGGAATTCCAAGTTCAAAATATCCAGTCCTTGGGAGTTCTGACCCATGGTCACGACAAAACGCATCCCAAAGCCTTTAGAGTTTCTTTAAATGTCTACAGAGAGTGAAATTTTAATTCTTCTTCAAGCATGGCATAGATTTAAGAGCATAAGAATTAGATTTGCCTTCGCCTGTTCTGCCATTCATTGAGATCATGGCTGATCTTGTTCCACAACTCTATCTTCATGCACTTTCTCTCAGCATCAATCTCCATCATGAACCCATAATTGCCTAAAAAGATACACAATTCTCTGGAGTAGAATTTCTGAAGACTCACAGCCTTCAGAGTGTAGAAATTGTTCCTTTCTCACTCTTAACAGGCAAGACCCTTACTTTGAGATTGGGACAAATAGTTCTAGACATCCCAATCTAGGGGAAATATGCTCCTGGTGTTGACCTTGCTCAGCCCATTTTGATTTTTGTGTTTCAATGTGATCATCTCCTTTTCTTCTCAGTACTCAAGAATATTGGCCTAACCTGCTCCATTTCTCATTAGATTATCCCTCAATCACAGAAATCAGTCAATTCAGTCAATTCTCTGTTGTACTCCCTCAGAGGCGACTATATCACTCCTTAGGCAAGAGACATAAACTTTACATACTAGGTGTGGCCTTGCCAAGACACTATGTGATTACAGTAAGACTTCTTTGCTCTTATACACTTATCCCTTTGTAATAAAAGGTCAATATAGTATTTGCTCTCCTGATTATTTGTTCTATCTACGTGAACTTTGTGATTCATTCCAAAGGCATCCAGGACCTGCTGAATCCCAACATTTCCTCGTCTCTTACTATTCTAAAAAGTCTATTACTTCCATCAGCATGAAAACTTCACAGTTCTCTAAATATGATCTGCCATGCTCTTCCCCACTCAATTAACCTGTTCACATCCCTAAGAAGACTCTGTATCTTTCTCACAGTCTAATTTTGGTCCATCAGCAAACTCGGATAGATGACACACAGTCCCTTTCACCTATGGATTGTGAAAAACCTAAGCCCACACACATAACTTTGTAGCATTCCACTAACTGCAGCCTGTATCCCAAAAATGATGCAGCTATACCTATAATCCGCTCATGAACCAATCATCAATTTACACCATTTCACCAACTGCTTGAGGGCTAATTGTGCGTAATAAGCCCCTGTGGTACCTCACCAGTTTTTTTTTCGAAAATCCAAACTCACAGCAGCCATTGGTTTCTTTCATCTCCTTTGCTAGTTACCTCAAATAAAACTCAATAGGATTTGCCAAGGATAAATTCCCTTTGTATCCATGTGCTGTTACAGGAGCCTTGGTGAATTGCTTAAGTGCATACTATAGACTGCAAACACTATTGTCACGGTGCATCACTGATTGAGGGAGAGAAGATTTGAGGTGGCGGATGAGATACCAATGAAGTGGGGTACTCTGTCCTGGACTGTTTTGAGTGTTGTTTCTTTACAAATTTCTTTGCAGCATCGGATGCTAAGGGGTGACCTTGCAGAGGTTCGTAAAATCATGAGAAACATGGAGTCCAAAACTATAGAGCATAGGTTTAAGGTGAGAGGGGAAGATCTAAAAGGAACCTAAGGGGCAACTTTTTCACTCAGAGGATTGTGCATGTATGGAATGAGCAGCCAGAGATGTGGTGGAGGCCGATACAATTACGACATTTAAAAGGCATTTGGTTGGGTACATGGACAGGTAGAATTTAGAAGGATATGGGGCAAATGCTGGCAAAGGAAACTAGAATAATTTAGGATATCTGGTTGTTGTGGACAGGTTGGACTGAATTCTGTTTCCATGCTGTTCAACTCTATGACTTGAGTTTCTTTAAGTTCAACCTTCCTGTACCCTCAGTTACCTGTTATCTGGCTAATGTTCCTGTGAAGCACCTTGGAACTTTTCATTCTGCTAAAGGTGCTTTATGAATAATTGGTGGTCTAAACAGACAAAGAAATTTTTTTAAATTAATTTCTCTTCAGTCAGCCGTTTTTCTTTAAATTCAAAAATCCTGCTGGAAGTAGGAATCCGAAATTTAAACAAATAAGTAGCTTTAAATTTTCATTTTATGTATAAACTGTAGAAAAATCTCCACCTTGGTTTAAAACTCAATAACAAACAACTCAAACCACAAAGTTGCAAAACATTTTTAAAGTTGCTGTTCAATTAATTAGAAAAGTTCCACAAATAATGAATGCAGCATTAATACTAGCTGCTTCTAACAATATACTAAAAAAAAATTTTCTTTTTAAGTATCAAGAGGGAATGTGATGCCCAAATCTCCACAGTCCAATAAAATTACTAACTGCTGTTCCCAAAGCTGTTCGCAGACTGCAAAATTGTCCATCATTCGGTGATCACAGTTGATTGGAAATGATCTTTTCAGAAGACCCTTATAGGGAATATGCATTGAGCTCACCATATCTGTCTAAACAATTTTATGTAGCATCTTGAGTGGAAAAAAGAGAATTAGGGATCAATTAGAAGTGGGAGGACTTTACTCAGAAGCAATTTACAAAGAAATATTGGCAGAGATGCCACAGACACGCACACAAAGGAAGAGGGTGTTTGCAGATCAGAGACAGAAGAATAGAAATTAATTGTGGGGACTGGCTTCATTTTACTGCTGTAATAAATGAAACTCAGAGAAAGTAGCCACTGTAATGAACCACAGATCAAACAGATTAGTAAATGTTTCCACAGAAATTTTTGAGACATTTATTCCAGAGGATCTACTTATATCATAAACAATCAAAACCAAACTAACAGTTACCTGTCAAATTCTGAATTTTGGCATTTGACAGCAGATCAGCTGTGCTGAATGGCAAAATTATATCACTTTTGATACTGTTGAGAGGAATGGCCCTTCAGAGGAAAATAGCAACAGCTAAATTCATTGCACCGTGGTTGGCTCTGATCAGGGGAGGAGTAAAAAGTGTGGGAATACAATTGTTACAGGGGATTCATTGTAAGGATAATAGTCAGACATTTCTGTGTTCTACAAACAAGACTCTAGGATGTGTTGACTCCCTGATGCTAGGGACAAGGATATCCTGTGGCTACAGGACATTTTGGATGGGGAAAGTGAACAGCCAGTGATCATGATACAAGTTGGGGCAAACGACGTAGGTTTAAAAAAAAGGATGAGGTCCTAAAAGCAGACCATAGGGAGGCAGGCAGTAAAGTGAAAAGTAGGACTGCAAAGGTAGTGATCTCAGGAACACTACTAGTGCCACATACGTGTCAGAGTGGAAATAGCAGGATATATCAAATTAATATATGGCTTAAAAGATGGTGCAAGGGAGAGAGTTTTAGATTACTGGGGCTTGAGGAACAGTTCTGCAGAACATGGAAACAGTAAAAACTGGACAGTTTTTACATGAGCAGGACTGGAAGTATGTCCTTGCGGGAGTACTTTCCAGAGTAATTGAAAAGGCTTTAAATTAAAACAGCAGGAGGTTGGGAACTTATGCAAGCAGTTAGATGAAGGGGAATAAACATGGATTTACTAAGGGGAGGTCATGCCTGACAAACCTGTTGGTATTCTTTGAAGAGTTGACAAGTAGGTTAGACCAGGGAAACCCAGTGGATGTGGTCTATCTAGACTTTCAAAAGGCCTCTGATAAGGTGCCACACGGGAGGCTGCTGAGCAAGGTGAGGGCCCATGGTGTTTGAGGTGAGCTACTGGGATGGATTGAGGATTGGCTGTCTGACAGAAAGCAGAGAGTTGGGATAAAAGGTTATTTTTCAGAATGGCAGCCGGTGACGAGCGGTGTCCCGCAGGGTTCAGTGTTGGGGCCACAGCTGTTCACATTATATATTAATGATTTGGATGAAGGGACTGGGGGCATTCTAGCGAAGTTTGCCGATGATACGAAGATAGGTGGACAGGCAGGTAGTACTGAGGAAGTGGGGAGGCTGCAGAAGGATCTAGACAGTTTGGGAGAGTGGTCCAGGAAATGGCTGATGGAATTCAACGTGAATAAATACGAGGTCTTGCACTTTGGCAAAAAGAATAAAAGCACAGACTACTTTCTAAACGGTGAGAAAATTCGGAAAGCCAAAATACAAAGGGATCTGGGAGTGCTAGTCGAGGATTCTCTAAAGGTCAACATGCAGGTTGAGTCTGTGATTATGAAAGCGAATGCAATGTTGTCACTTATCTCAAGAGGGTTGGAATATAAAAACACCGTTGTGCTACTGAGACTTTATAAAGCTCTGGTTAGGCCCCATTTGGAGTACTGTGTCCAGTTTTGGTCCCCACACCTCAGGAAGGACATTCTGGCACTGGAATGTGTCCAGCGGAGATTCACACGGATGATTCCTGGAATGGTAGGTCTAACATATGAGGAATGGCTGAGGATCCTGGGATTGTATTCATTGGAGTTTAGAAGATTAAGGGGAGACTTAATAGAAACATACAAGATAATACATGGCTTGGAAAGGGTGGATGCTAGGAAATTGTTTCCGTTAGGTGAGGAGACTAGGACCCATGGACACAGCCTTAGAATTAGAGGGGGTAAATTCAGAACAGAAATGCGGAGACATTTCTTCAGCCAGAGAGTGGTGGGCCTGTGGAATTCATTGCCGTAGAGTGCAGTGGAGGCTGGGACACTAAATGTTTTCAAGGCAGAGATTGATAGATTCTTGTTGTCTCGGGGAATTAAGGGCTACGGGGAGAATGCGGGTAAGTGGAGTTGAAGTGCCCAGCAGCCATGATTGAATGGCGGAGTGGACTCGATGGGCTGAATGGCCTTACTTCCACTCCTATGTCTTATGGTCTTAAAGGGCACGGTGGCTCAGTGGTTAGCAATGCTGCCTCACAGCACCAAGGTCTCAGGTTCAATTCCAGACTCGGGTGACTGTCTGTGTGGAGTTTGCACATTCTCCTCGTGTCTGCGTGGGTTTCCTCCCACAGTCCAAAGATGTGGGGGCCAGGTGAATTGGCCATGCTGAATTGCCCATAGTGATTGGTGCATTAGTCAGAGAGAAATGGGTCTGGTTGGGTTACTCTTCAGAGGGTCAGTGTGGACTGGTTGGGCCGAAAGGCCTGTTTCCACACTGTAGGGAATCTAATAAAAAGTAGAAAGGGGAATAAGATAAATGTTAGAGAAATCAAGGGTCAAGATCAAACAGGGCCACAATGAAAAACCATGGGAATGAGACAAGTAAAAAGATAAACCTTGCGGCTCAGTGCCTTAATACATGGAGGATTCAGGATAAATAGATGAATTGATCATGCAAATAGAAAATACATATGATACACATGTGATTATGTTGCAGGATGCCCCATGTATGAGAACTGAGCAGCCAGTGTTAAGGAAGGATAGACAAAAAGGAAAAGGCAGTGAAGTTGCCCTGCTGGTTAAAGAGGAAATTAATGCAATGGTGAGCAAAGACATTCACTCCAACAATGCAGAATCTGTATGGGTAGAGCTGAGAAACACCAAGGGGCAAAAAACATCACTGGGTGTTAGATATAAAGTCTCAATCTGTAGGGGCGATGTTGGGAATGGCATTATACGGGAAACTGATGGGTGCAATTATGGATGACGTAAATCTGCATATCAATTGGGTAAATCAAATTACTAACAAAACCATATAGGAGGAACTTGTAGAGTGTATAAGGGATGGTTTTGTGGACCAATATGTTGAGGAACCAACAAGAGGTCAGGTCATTCTCAACTGGCTATTGCCTAATGAGACAGGAATAAATGACTATGTAATTGTGCGAGGCACCTTGGAAATGAGCGCCCATAATATGATAGAATCCTCATCAAGGTTAGAGAGTGACATAGGTGATTCTGCATCTCACTGACAAAATATGATGGTATGAGGCACAAGTTGGCTGTGCTAGATTGGGGAATGTTATTGAAAGGGATGATGGTGAAAAGGCAATGGCAAACATTCAAAGGGCACTTGGGTAAACTTCATTCCTGTCTGGCACTGAAGTAAAACAGGAAAAGTGGCCCAATCACGGCTGACAAGGGAAATTAGAAATTGCATTAGATACACGGAAGAAATCTATGAATTGGCTAGAATGAACAACAGACCGAAGGAATGGCAACATTTTAGAATTCAAAATGAGGAAAAGGATTTGATGAAAAAAGGGGAAATAGAATATGAGTGTCGCCTGTGGGAATATAAAAAATGATTGTGAAAGTTTCTGCAGGTATATGAAGAGAAAAAAAACGTGCAGACAAATGTAGATTTCTTTCAGTCAGAAATGGGAAATTATAATGAAGAACAAAGAAATGGCTGACCAACTAAATACATACTTTGGCTCTGGGTTCACAAAGAAGGACACAAATAACACACCAGAAATATTGAGGAATACAGGGTTAAGTGACAGTAAGTAAATGAAGGAAACCAGTATTAGCAGGAAAATTACGTTGGGAAATTGATGGGATAGAAGGCTGATAAATCCGCAGGGTCTGATAAACTACATTCTAGAGTACTTAAGGAAGTGGCCTTTGAAGTAGTGAATGCATTGATGGTCATCTTTCAAAACCATACAGACTCTGGTTACAGATTGGAGGGTAGCTATGTAATCCCTTTATTTAAAAAAAGGAGTGAGAGAAAACCAGGGAATTATAGACTAGTCAACCTGACAGTGGTGGCAGAGAAAAATGCTAGAGCTCAGAATAAACAATTTTAATAGCTCAGCACTTAGAAAAGAATGGCTGAATCAGACATAGTCAGACATAAACCATGATTGATAAACCTACTGGAATTCTTTGAGATGTGAATCATAGAGTTGATGAGATAGAGCCAGTGAATGTGATATTTTGAACTTTCAGAAAGCCTTTGACGAAGTCCCATATAAGAAATTGGCATGTAAAGTTTAAGCAAGTAGGATTGGAGGTAATATATTCAATAGCTAAAACTGGACAGCAGACAGGAAGAAAAGAGTGGGAATAAATGGGTCTTTTTATGAATGGCAGACAGTGACTGGTAGTGTACTGCAGGGATCAGTGCTAGGACATATATTAATGATCTGTTTGAGGGAATTTAATGTAATATTGCAAAATTTTCAGGTGACACAAAGGTGAGTGGGAAGAGTAAGCTGTCAGAAAGATGCAGGCATGCTTCAGTGCAAGTTGGTCAAGCTGCTTGAGTGGACAGATACAAACTTCCTGATGAAGGACTTTGGCCCGGAATGTCAATTTGCCTGCTCCTCAGATGCTGCTTGACCTGCTGTGCTTTTCCAGCACTATTCTAATCTTAATTCTAATCTCCACTTTCACCTGGACAGATGCAAAGCAAATGCAACATACCATGAATAAATGTGAGGTTTGGGAGCAAAAACAGGAACGCAGATTATCATGTGAATGGCTATAAATTGAGAGAAGGGAATGCGCAATGAGACTTAGATGTCTTCATACAACAGTCACTGAGGGGTAAGCAAGCAGGTGCAGCAGGTAGTCATGAAGGAAGTGGTATGTTCGCCTTCATAGCGAAAGAAATAGAGATCAGTAGCAGGATTTCCTGCTGCAACTATATAGGATCTTGGTGAGACTACACTGTGCTACGTTTTGGTCTCCTTATCTGAGAAAGGATGTTCTTGCTACAAAGTCCTCTGAAGGTTTACCAAACAGCAGGACTGACACGAGAGATTGAATCAATTAGAATTATATTTGCAGGAGTTCATAAAAATGAGGGGGTATCTCAGAAATCTTATAAAATACAAAAGGTTTAGACAGGGTAGATGTAGGCAGGCTGTTCCCGATGACGGGTGGAGGCAGGGGGTCTGAAACCAGGGGACACCATCTAAAGAAACGGAGAAGACTATTTAGGACTGAGGTGAGGGAAGACTAGGAAATAGTGAGGTCTGCAGATGCTGGAGAAGTCAAGAGTAGATAAAATGTAATGCTGGAAAAAGTACAGCGGGTCAAGCAGCATCTAAGGAGCAAGACAGTCAATGTTTCAGGCTTGACCCTTCATCACTTGTCATTCTGAAAATGGAGAATTTGTGGAATTCACTACCATATAAAGCAGAAAGCATTGTGCTATTTCAAGAAGAAGTTGGACGCAGGAGAAAAGCAGAAAAAGGTTTTTGAGTTGGATGATTAGCCATGATTATAATGAATGGCAAAGCATCCTAGAATGGCTTACTCCCACACCACTATTTTCAGTGTTTCTATTTTACTTGAGGTCATCACAATACTGATTGATCACCCTTTCCTATCTCCTCCTGTCAGTCACGCATCCCTCTTCCAATCCAGTGTTTGTCTCTGGCCACCACATCTTTCCATCTGATCTTAGGTTTCTCTCTTCTCATTTTTCCTGGCAATCCTCTCTCCATCACTCATCGTCACAATTCCTCTCTGCAACAGGTAACATATCATTTCAAATTTCTTCTTGCTGACTTTCTTCAATGCTTGCATAATCGTCACCGACAATCTGATGCCTCAGTTCCCGATCTGTCCTTTCTCATTACTCAAAACATTTATCTCAGAATCTATATTCCATTAATACTCAGTCATGTTCCTCTCTCCTTGACTTTGGCAATATTTCTGCACCATATAGTTAGGCTGATCTTACAACTGTCATGTGGATTCTTCTTTACAACTTCAATATTAGACATTACTCCATTGTACTTGCTCCAGTTACTCCACTCAGAACTATTCCATTCCTTTGTTTCCATTTTGTCACTTCCATTTTCTACCAAGACTGACCCCAGCTATCTGAAACCACACATTTCCTCCAAATCTTCATCCATATCTTTACACCTGCACTCTGATCCTTTTCTCTCAAATCATCTATCATTCCTGAAATTGGTCTTGCATTTACTGATTTTTACACTCCTGTTTTCCAGTGGTTTTCTCCAAATACTTGGATATTTTCTCATCATGCCCACACAACGGAACTTCATCACAAACAACATTGGCCAACACACTTTGTCTCACTTCCTCAGTTGAAAGGATAATGATAAATAATCAGAAAAAGGAAGGAGCTTAGTAATGATCTTTACTGTAGTCTAAATTTGGCTAGAAGCTCTCACTGTCCTGCACACTGCTTCTTAACTGATCTGGTACCCCTTTCACGTATATTTTCATGTCATATGTACTTCTGAGGGCAACTCCTCCTCGACACCATTTTAAATCGGAAACTCCTTATTTTTAAGCAGTGCACCTTAGTTCTAGATTATCCCAAGAGGGGAAGCATTCTATCAGTTTACCCTGTTGATCCTCTCTCTGAAGCTAATATGTTTCAATAAGATGCTCCCATGCTTCTAAACTTCAATGTTTATTGACGGGTAGGAGTTAGAATCATTTTGATTGACTAACGGTGTATTCTGAGCACTCTGTTTGAAATATTTAATGAAGTATATGGGTCACTGATGTCTTCATGGCAAGGGATACCACTGGATAAACAGTTCTGTTGGAGTGATGTTAGCTAGTACAGATTTTAATTAGGGAAAGTGACTTACTTCTCGGTGGGAACCTAATTCATCAAGTAGTGGGAAAACCTGTCACTTAACTCAAATCCTGCATCCCTGGTACCATTCCAGTTAATCTCTGTAAACTCACGAATGTGAGATCACCACAACTACTGTGATTTTTTCAGAAATTGGTGGGAATAGGAACTTGGAAGACAGTGGTCGCAGATGACACTTAGGCAGCAGCCACATGGCCACTGAATGTAGAAATAAATGTTAGCATGATGTTGAAAAGGCTGCTAGTGTGCAAGGCTCATTAATTGGATCTGCAGCTACAGCCTACCCCAATAGCCAGCAGGCAGCCCCACCCCATATCAACAGCCAACTCCATATCCAAGGACCAGCGATTACCCCGATACTGACTGACCACACCAATACTCTACAACCTGCAACTACCTCAAAATCCACTCCAGCATCCTGCAACAAACCCACTGTCCAATGACGAACCCAATATTCAGTTGTCAGCAACTGTCAGCTCCCTACTCCAAACAGGAGCCATCAAATACTGCCACGCTGCCCCACACACAACATTTAAAAAAGGCATAATCAATCCCCCAAAATGGCTCTTTCCTACAGGTGCCAATGCCCCCATCCTCTGGTTCCTGCAAGAAAACTCCACCACAAAACAGATTTCAGCATTGCAAAAGTGGGATCCCAGCTGGCCTCATGGTTCAGTTTGACTCAGTGCAAGTCCTCTCCCAAGTTACTCAAGCAAGAGGTCCTCTTCCCAAGGCAAGAGGAAGAGAATTTCTCACTCGACCAAACATGTCTGGGTGGAGGGCTCAGAGGAGACCATCAGCCACAAATTTCTCCCCAACAAGGTCAACAAGTTCAGCTCCATAAGGATGAGTGTCAAATGTCATTTCTCTTGAGGAGCAAAAAACAGACAAGATTGGTGTCTCCAAATGCATATGCCCTATTAACACTCCATCTTTCACACCACCTACATCTACCTGGAATCCCATTTTATTTTCTGTTCGGTTTGTCTACCTTTCCTCTTGGTCAGGATCAACATGTCGAGCTATCACAGTCACTCTCCACTTTTCCAAGTCCTTCTCTTAATGCCTCCTCACTTTGTCACGTATCTAATCAGCTTTCCTGCACCAGTCTTCCATCAAAGTTGGTCAGCTGGCTCATTTGTTTGCCATTGTTTCCACATATAATTATTCTGCGTTTATAATTTTTTCCCCCTCACTATCTATTGTTCAATCCTTCCACTATTACTCTAAACCCAACTTTTACTTCTCCGGTGAACTTGTAGTTGTGCTACTCTTTTCTCCAACACCTTTAATTGTCTTGGCTTTTCACTGTCTGCATTTCTCTTTTGCTGAGCAGGCATAACACATCAGCTTTGTGCATGGAGAGGAAACCAGAGATCTGCTCTGATAAATGATCTCCTGGTACCACTATGAAAAAGTATAGTGCAGGTCTTCTCAAACAAACATCACCAAAATAGATTATCTGATTATACTATATTTTCAGGACTAAAGGGACACAGCTAAGATATAGAATAAATGGAATTGCTCTTCAAGGGGACATCATAGATATACAGGTAGAATTGACTGTCTTTAGATTAGATTAGATTAGATTAGATTACTTACAGTGTGGAAACAGGCCCTTCGGCCCAACAAGTCCACACCGCCCCGCCGAAGCGTAACCCACCCATACCCCTACCCCTACATCTACATCTACCCCTTACCTAACACTACGGGCAATTTAGCATGGCCAATTCACTTGACCTGCACATTTTTTGGACTGTGGGAGGATAACCGGAGCACCCGGAGGAAACCCACGCAGACACGGGGAGAACGTGCAAACTCCACACAGTCTGTCGCCTGAGGTGGGAATTGAACCCGGGTCTCTGGCGCTGTGAGGCAGCAGTGCTAACCACTGTGCCATGTTATGACTATGACTGGAAACATTCAATAGATTGGGGGCACTGGTCAAGAGAAAAACATGATCAACAGTTCAGGTTGGAGATCACCAATGAAAGATCACCAACCTGAAACACTGACTATTTCTCTCAGATGCTGGTTGATCAATTAATATTCCTAGCATTTTCTATTTTTATTTCAAACTTTCAAAATCAGCAATACTTTGCTTTTGACTCTGACCCATTGCTGTTTATGGAATCTTGGGATATGGTTGTTACAGCAAAGGCCACGCTACCTCACACAAAAAAAACCTTTATATAATTCTGCAGCGAATATCTCACCTCCTGACACTTCAAAGCCTATCCACCAACTGCAAGACACACGTCAGGAATGTGACAGAATACTGCCCACTTGCCTGGATGAGCACAGTCCCAGCAACACAAGAAGCTTGACACCACCTAGAACAAAGTAGCCTGCTCGCTGACACCATATCCACAAATATTCACTCCCTCCACTACTGACACTCATTAACCATGTGTACCATCCATAAGATGTAATGCAGAAATTCACCAAGACTCCTTAGTCTTCCAAATTCACGATCACTTCCATCTAAAGATACAAGGGCAGCAAGGTACATGGGAATACCACCATCTGTAAGTTCCCCTCCAAATCGCTTACAATCCTGGCTTGGAAACATACCACCATTCCTTCATCGTCACTGGGTCAAAACCATGGAATTTCCCTCCCTGGGGTCATTTTGGGTCAACCCACAGTAGGTGGAGTGCAGGGGTTCAAGAAGCCAGCTCACCATCACCTTCTGAAAGACAACTAGGTTTGGGCAATAAATGGTGGATCAGCCAGAGGTGTCCATATATGCCATTAAAGAACAAAAACCTGATTCCAACGAATGTTATCAGCATTGTGTGCCTTTATGAGTTGGTTTGAGAGTTTGCTCTGGCCCGCTGCTCTGACAGTGAGACAGCTGCAGTGTGTGTGTGTGTATGTGTGTGTGTATGGAGCTATCTGTCTGTGTGTCTCCCCCTACCTGGGGAATTGCTCCATCAGCAGCTTCAGGCCCTGTCTGTTGGGCCGCAGCCTCTCCAGGTAGCGGCTGATCTGACCGTACTGCGCCCGGCTCAGGATCATCCCGGGATGCGCCCACGCTCTCGGCGAGCAGCACCAGGCCACAGAAGCGATCCGGAGACTGACAGTCCACACTCCACCACCCCCCCCGCAACAGCAACCGCCGCCTTTCCCGCCGCCGAAAACGAATCTCCAGCCCCGGCAACAGCAACGCCAACACTGATTGGCTGGTGAGCCACTCTCCCCTCTCCCCCGCGGGCCAGGGACCGGGGAGAGAGGAAAGACCGGATTGGTCAATAACCAGGAAGTGCCAGGGAGACGGGGACCTAGAGAGAAAGAGTAGGTTAGAGAGTGTGAGACAGATGGAGAGAATAGGAATGGGTGAATAGAATGAGAGTGGGAGTGATAGAGAGAGTGGGATAGAAGGAGTGTGGGAGGGATTAAAAGAGAGTGAGAGGGACATTGAGAATGGGATAGAAAGAGAGTCAGAGAGAGAAAAAGCATTTTCATTAATCTGAACCATAAAACAGCAATGAAACCATAATCTTATTTTTGAACTGACCTCTGGTTTCTTCCCTGCAGAAACTGTTTAACAACTAATCACAATTAAACAGAATATAATTTAATTCTTCAGCTGTGTAATCAACTCATAATAATTAATTATTGAACAATAATGCAATCCTATAATCCCCACCTTGAGGTTTAAAAATACCGTAGCATTCAATTTCTCATCTAGTTACACCTTATTAATTCACCATATTCACCCAAATGAAGTTTACAAATCATAAAGCCCTGAATAAAACCTGAGGGCACTCATATTCAATAATTGTTTATAATCCTTCTTTGGCCTGATGTAAAACACCAAATTCTACTTGTCCTATAGTTCCTCCCTGTACCCATCTTTTGTATATTCCTTATCTTGCAACACAAATTCCTTTAACTTTATTCCATTCTCTGTACACTTGAATTAAGTTTAAATTCAGTTATTATAAAACTCACTTCTCTCGGAGGCATGTGTTAATGCATTGATAATTTAAACATTTCTCCTTCTACTGACCAATCATGCCATTCTCATGTAGCTAAACATGTTGGAAATCTGTTTTTCAGTGTCATGCATTTTCACCTGTTTGTCCCTTTATATGTTGTGATGCACTAGTCTGACTACAACTGCAAATTTGCATCAGAATTCCAATATCTTGTCAATCTTTCTGGACTTCACATAATCATATTGAAAGATGTGTGGGAGAATCAAAATTTTTGTTTACCTCCCATCAATATGACGATCAGTCCATCAACTGCAGTTCAGTTCTCTTAAGAAATTACTTCAAGGATACAAGAGAAAATAATCAAACTACTGATCTAATTCTCACTTTACTGACCTTCATTAAATTTCTGTAGATACCAAATCATGCAAATAATACTGAATCTGAATTTTTTTATAACGTGTTTTCCCTCAAATCTATTTCCTATCCTTCTCTCACTCATAATGAAGGTTACACATTCCACTAATTACTATCTTTTCTCATTCAAATACATTGAAGGAACCTCACTTCTGCTATAACAGCATTTTTATTTCTCCAGGAATCAAATATTCCATCCATTTTCAGGCATTAACATGGCCCATTCATTTATCCCTTTGACAATCATAATTGCTTTTGTCTTTATCACAACTCTTTGGATCTAAACTAGTTTAAAACAGAAGCTGGATTTCTTTACAGCTCCACTAACTCTTACCCTATACTATAAATGAACATTTAATTCTTAGGAGAATTATTGAAACTTTTTAAATATTATTAAGTTCTATAGTATTCCAAAGAATAAGAGCTGCCAATATCTTGTCATTTTTGTTGACCCTTCTTTCCTCAGGTTCATAAATTCCCGTGTTTCCGAGTGGTGTAATCTGCAAAAATTTCACACCTATTAAAATCTCAATTTCATTCCATCACTCCAGGTAATCAACAATGATAATAAAAATGATTATTTTTTATTATGTATTCACTGCAAATCCTCCCACTCAACAACATTCCATATCTATTTCAGAAAAACTTCAATTCACAAACCAATAGTATGTCAGAACATCCATTTAAAAGAAATTACTGTATGCATGTTGCTTATTCTTTCACGTTTTCATTTTTAAAAAATTCAACCAACAGTGTTGTTGGTCAACAATATGTTTCATTTATTTCTCTTCAAATTGTAACTTTCTTCCTTGATACTCAGAAACCCACAAGCTGCCCAGACTGTATATATCAAAAATTAAAAGTTCCATCTATTCTTTTAACAGAAATAAACTCGCTTTCACCTTTGGCTGCATAGAAGAGCAACTCACATCAACTTCAATTCTTAAATTTCCAAAATAATTATATCCAGCCTTTTTTTAAATAAAATTTCAATTTATCAAAGAAAGAAACATTTACAGTTGTGGGGAATTGCACAACTAATTTACAAACACTTTAAACCACAAAAGATAAATAATAAATCTGAATCAGTTAAACTCAACTTTTTTTTTTGAAAATGCAAAGCCTGCAGTCCAAATGATCTCAACATTGTTATAAACTTCTTTAAAGTTAAAGAATGCCTTCTCATGTTTTTATTGCAAAGCCCATCTATTGAAAGAAATTTAACTTGACTCAGAACCAAATCAATTAGTTCAGATTTTAAACGAGGAGGAATTTTTAACTCAGACAATGGAACCAAGGCTTTTCTCCTCTTGAACAAATAATACATCTTTTCAAAATTCCATGCTTTTAATAATCATTTGTTTTCCAGATTGTTTTTTTTATCAGCTACGACTTTTAAATCAACCAGGCAAGTAGTGCAAGAGCCTCCTGAAATGATTTCGCTCACAAATCTGTTTTCCACTTTAGAGACTGATGAGGGCGATGGCCCCTCAGGAGAGTACACTGAACTAAGTCAGTATCACAGGTCACGCAACACCAGATCATAGTCCAACAGGTTTATTTGGAAGCATTAATTTTTGGAGTGCTGCTCCTTCATCAGGTGAAGGAGCAGCACTCTGAAAGCTTGTGCTTCCAAATAAACCTGTTGGTCTATAACCTGCTGTAGTGTGATTTTAACATTGTCCACCCAGTCCAACACCAGCACCTGCACATAATAAGTCAGTATTGGCACCACAGGTGATGCAGCAGTACTTGAGGGGAGGTAAAAGAATGAAAGATTAGGACTGATCGGGGATTATTTAGTTAGACTGGCATATCTGCCAACCATAAATGTGACTCCAGGATAGTATGTTGCCTCTTTGAAACCAGAGTCAAGGACAGCATCAGGACATCTTTCGAGCCAGAGCGTGCAGCCAAACGTAGTGGGTTATGTTTGCACCAATGACTTGGATAGGAAGGGTAATGAGTTCCTGAAAGCAGATTTATGGAGGAGATTCAAAAGCAGGCTGTCCAAAGCAGTTTTTAAAAAATATTCATTCACTGGATTTGGCCATCACTGGCTGGCCAGCATTCTTGTTGCCCATGCCAGTTGCCCTATAGAAGATGTCAGTGAACTGCCTTCTTGACCCACTATAGTCCATGTGCAATGGGTTGACCCACAATGCTGTTAGTGAGAGAGTTCCAGGATTTTGATGCAGCAACAATGAAAGAACAGTGATATATGTCCAAGTCAGGATGGTGAGTGGCTTTGAGGACAACGTGCAGGTGCAGCACTCCCATTTATCTGCTGTCCTTGTCCTTCTAAATGGAAGTGGTCATGGGTTTGGAGGTTGCAGTCTAAGGACCCTTGGCAAACTTTTGCTGTGAATCATGTAGGTAGTAAACACTGCTGCTGAGTTTTGGTGATGGAGGGAGTGAATACTTGTGGATATGGTGCCAATTAAGCAGGCTGCTTTGTCCTGGAAGGTGTCAAGCTTCTTCAGTGTTGTTGGAGCTGCATTCATCCAGGCACATTCACGACTTTGCCTTGTAGATGTTGGATAGGCTTTGAGTGAGTTTTTCGCCACAAGATTCTGAGCAACTGACCTGCTCTTGTCGCCACTGCAATTATATGGTAAGTCCAATTGAGTTTCTGTTCAATAATAACCAAAAGGACTTTGAGAGTGGGCAATTCAGTGATGGCAGCACCATTGAATGTCAAGGGACATTCTTATTGGAGATAGTCATTGCCTGGCATTTTTATGGCACAGGTGTTATTTGCCATTTATCAGCCTAAGCTTAGATATTGTCCAGACTTGTTGCATTTGAATATGGATTGCTTTAGTATCTGAAGAGTCACAAATAGTGCTGAGATTGTGCAATCATTAGCGAACATCCCCACTTCTGACCTTATGATAGAGGGAAGATCATTGATGAAGCAGCTGAAGATAGTTGGACCAAGGAAACTACCCTGAGCAACTCCTGCAGAGATGTCCTGGAGCTGACATGATTGACCTCCAACAACCACAACCACCTTCCTATGTGCCAGGTATGACTTCAATCAGCAGAGAGTTTGCCCCAATACCCATTGATTCCAGTTTGCTCAGGCTCCTTGATGTCACCCTTAGTCGAATGCAGCCTTGATGTCACCCTTAGTCGAATGCAGCCTTGATGTCAAGGGGTGTCACTCCAATCTCACCTCAACTAATTCCAGAATTAGTCCCATTTCCATGTGTAAATAAGCATAGAAACAGGATTGAGTATGTAGTTCGAAATCTGGTGTAGGATGGAAGGCATCAGATATATGAGGCCTTGGGACTGGTTCTATGCCCAGCGGATGGATGGAGACAGAAATGAGGCATGCATCCTCACAGAAAGATTTGCTTGGGTTTATATTTGTTCAACACAAGAATGGGTGCCTCAGAGAGAGCTCAGATTTATTGGAAACGAAACTAATCAAAGGAAAAATGCAGACAAAGTAATGGCATGTATCAAATAGGATCAAAATAGACTATACGGTTGAATTACAGGCACTGTATCTGCCACAGCATTTGCAAAATCATTGTTGATTTGAATTAACAAATTGAAGTACATGGATATAATTTCATTGTCATTTGAGTTGTGGCTACAGGGTAACTGAGGTTAGGAACTGAATACAAAAGGACATTCTCAATTTAAGATGGACAGATAAAAAGGAAAATGAGGTGGAGTCATACTCTTAATAAAGGATGACATTGGTAAATTAGTAAGAGAGGATCACTATTGATGGATCAAGGTTAGAATCAGTTTGGGTGGATCTAAGAAATAGCAAAGGAAAATAAAAATTAGTGGGAATTGTGTGTAGAACTCTAAGTTGTCATACTAATGTTAGACATTCTAGAATTCAGGAAATTAGAAATATGTGTAACATGGATAACAATAATAATGGATAACCTCAATTTGCTTATTGGATGTGTTAACCAGCAGTGATGCTGTCGAGAATTTCTTCCTGGACTGTATGTGAGATAGACTTCTGGAACAGTCTGTTGAGGATCCAGCAAGGGGTTGGGCTATTTTTTATTTGATGTTGTATCATAAGAAAGAGCTAATTAATAGTCTTGCTGCAAAGGAGCTTTTGGGAAACAGTGATTATTAAACTTTGATAGACTTTTACATGGAGTTTGAATGCGATGTGATTCATTCTGAAACTCAGGTCTTAAAACTGAGCAAAAGAAACAAAGAGGGTATGAGGGGAAAGTTGGCTAGTGTGGACTGGAAAACACACTAAAAGATTTGATGTTCAAGTTGCAATGGCTAATATTTCAAGAAAGATTATAAGGTTTCCAATAAATATATATTCCTTCAATGCACAAACACCCAAAAGGAAAGGTGAGTCAACAATACTTAAAGAAAGATTAGATCAAAGGAAGTGCCATATAAGAATACCAGAAATAGTGGTTATCTTAAGAATTGGGAGCTATTTATGACCCTCTAAAGGAAGGGCAAGAGATTGATAAAGCACAGTAAAAGAGCTAATGAATGTAAGCTGGCAAGAACTTACAAGTATAATGTAAAAGCTCCTACTGATATGTGGCCAGAAAAGGATTAGCAAGGATAAATGTGGATCCATTATCGTTGGGAAATGGAATATTTATAATGGAGAATGAAGACATTACAAAGAAACTAAACAGTCAGTTTGCATTTGTCTTCATGCAAGAAGATACAGAGTATCTCTCACAAATACTCAGTGGCCAGTGGGCCTGTGTAACAAAAAGGGCTAAGGAGCAGAAAATAGGGTAGGAAAAAGGTATTTTCCCCTTGTGGCTTCTCTTTCATACAATATGATCATGTCTGATACTTTATCTCAAAGACATACTCTGACTTTTACCCCATTCTCCTTGGCACCTTTAATATCTGGAAATCTATTTATTTCTTTTTAAATATATTCAGTGACCTGGCCTTTGCTTACTACGATAGAGATTTCCGCAGAATAACTGCCCTCTGAGTGAAAACATTTCTCCTCAGCTCAGTCCGAAATGATCTACTCAGTATCCTGACAATGTGACCCCTTTTCCGACTACCAGAAAGGGTCTATCATCCTGGAATTCAGTCCAACTGGCCCTGACAGAATTTTATGTATTTCAATGAGATTGTCTCTCAATCTTCTAAACTCCAGGGAATGCTGATCCGTTGACCTAATTTCTCCTCATATGACAAGTCTGCTCTTCCAGGAATTAGCCTTATGTACCTTCACTGAACTCTCTCTGTGGAAATGTATCTTTTCTTAGATAAGGAGACCAAACTGTACATGATGTTCCAGCTGTGGTCTCACCAAGGCAATATATAATTGCAATAAGGCTTCCTTGCTCCTGTACTTGAATTCTCTTGCAATAAAGGCCAACATACCATTTGCATTCCTAGCTGGTTGTTACACTTGCATGCTTGTTTTCAGTGACTGGTGTGCAAGGGCAACCAATTCTCCTCTTACTTCAACATTTTCTCATCTGTCACAGTTTAACCATAAATCTGCCATTCTGTTTCTCCTAAATTCACACTTATCCACATTATACCACATCTGCCTTATATTTACCTTCTCACTCAACTTATCTAAATTCCCTTGAAGTGTCTTCATGATGATCTTCCCACTCACAATTCCTTTCGTTTATACGTCTTCAGCAAATTTGAAGCCATTATATTTGATTCCCTTATCCAAATCATTGATAATTATTGTGAATATCCATGTCCCAACACTGATCTCTGTTGTATCCTACTAGAGACTGTTTTTCATTCCGAAAAAAAAACATTTATTTCTACTTTCTGTTTCCTGTCTGCTAACCAGTTCTCAATCCATTCCAATATGTTACATCCAATTCCATGTATTTTGATTTTGCACACTCTTGTTAAACTGTTTTTGAAAATCCAAATACATTATATCCACTGTTCTCATTAACCGATTTTACTTATGTCCTTAGAAAAACTACCAGGACTTTTGTCAACCAAGACTTAAGTTCTATAATCGATGAAAGGAGCAGGAAAGGTGAGGACCCTTAGACAGGCTGTCAGCATCATCGAGGAAAACAGGAGAGGTGAGGCAGAACAGATAAACTAACGAGAGAGTTGTGTGGGACTCAGCAGAAGCAATGAGGTTAAAAGGAGCAACAAGAGTGGAGGGGTCCCAGAAGCAGATAGGACCATGGTGATCTGTGTGAGACTCAGGGGTGGGAGCAGTAAGAGTAGAGAGATCTCAGAAGCAGACAGTATAGCAGGATTCTGTGTGGGACTCAGGATTTGCAGCTGTGAGGTTAAAAGGAGCAGTGAGAGTGGAGAGATCCCAGAAGCAGATAGGATGGTGGAAGAGCTACTTCAATGAAATCAAATGGGATGTCACGTGAGAGCAGGAGATTAAGTGCTGGATATTTCTATTTTGTTTGTTGTTTAAGACCAAAAATACAACTTAAATAGTTACATAGATAATTAATACTTTAGAAATTCAAAAATAAATTAAAGTTGTGGTTCTGAGTGTTCATCTGCCATGAACAAAAATGAGTTCTTTTTTCCAATTTATAT
Organism: Chiloscyllium punctatum; assembly: GCF_047496795.1. Lineage (NCBI taxonomy): Eukaryota > Metazoa > Chordata > Chondrichthyes > Orectolobiformes > Hemiscylliidae > Chiloscyllium > Chiloscyllium punctatum. Next base: position 74,385,520 of record NC_092742.1, on the reverse strand, counting down.
TTAAATAGATATAAGGGTAAAATAAAGCCTTCATTTGCACATCCTGCATGATGTGGGAAATCCTCAGTGTTCCTGGTAGTCTGGATAACCATGTGTGTAGAAGGTGCCAGGGGTGAGAGTCACTCAAGCTCTGGGTTTTTAGAACTTGAGAATCAATTGTGGACAGTGTGGGGCATTCATGAGGGTGAAAGGTTTGTGGTTAACATGTTTGTGAATAACACAGTCAATGGCAAATGGGACTAGATTAAATTAGGATATCTGGTCAGCATGGATGAGTTAGACCAAAGAGTCTGTTTCTGTGCTGTACATCTCTATGACTCTATGACCCACAGATTAAGGACATGCAGGCAGAGTGAAACTGGGTGGTCACCAGACAGAAGAAGAGGACCAGACAGGTAGTGAGGAAATCCCATAAGCACATCTTGCTTGTAACCTAATTTTCAGCCTTCAAAAACAAGAAAGAATTACAGTTCCTGTGTAGAGGCAAGCCAGAACTGAGGACCTGACACTATAGGTTGTCCAGTTACTCAGTGGGAGGGAGTAAACAGGTGTTTCTATGACAGTAGATGTGTTTCCAGGATGGTCTGTTGTCCCCTGGGTGTGCCAAGGTCATGAATTTCATAGAAAGGCTGTAGGGCTTTCTGAAGGGGCAGGGTAATCAGCTCGAGATCATGATCCATTTTGGGTCCAACAACATAGGAAGAAAGAGAAATAATGTCTTGCAAATAGACTATAGACAATTAGGTCGGAAATTGAAAAACAGGACTTTTCATCCAAAACAATCTTCGCATTATTCCCAGTGGAATGCACTAGTGAGTATAGGAATAGAAGAAAGGTGACGTGGTGGCTCAGTAGTTAGCACTGCTGCTTCTAAGTGCCAAGAATCCAGGTTTAATTTAGGTGCCTGTTTGTGTGGAGTTTTCACATCCTCCCTGTGTCTGTGTGGGTTTCCTTCGAGTACTTCAGTTTCCTCCCTCAGTCCAGAGATGTACAGACTGGGTAGATTGGCCATGCTAAATTGCCCATAGTGTCCGGGGATGTGCAGTTTAGGTGGGTTTAACCATTGGAAGTGCAGGTTACACAGATAGGGTAGGGGAGTGGTCTTGGTGGGTTGCTTTTCAGAGGTCTGTGTGGACTCAGTGGGTCAAGCGGCCTGCTTCCACACTGTAGGGACTCAATGGTTGCATGGCTGGAGAGATGGTGCAGGAGGAAGGCTTTAGATTCCTGAGGCTTCACGACTACTTCTGGGGCAGGTGGGATCTGCGCAACCTGGAAAGAATGTATTTGAACTGCAATGGGACCAACACTGTAATGCAGGGAGATTTGCTGCTGGAGATAGATTTAAATTGATTGGCAGTGGGAATCTTAACAAGTAGTTCGAAACGGAGAGAATTTGGGATGGAATTGCAAAGTAACTATGAGCAAGTGAGTCTGGAAGGTAGAGGGAACATTAGGTAGATGGGAAAGTGAACTTAACAAGGCTAAATGGAATATATTTTAATGTAAGGAACCTAAGAACTAAGTCAATGAGGTGAGGTCACAGATCTGGCACATGGGATTATGACATCATAGCTATGACTGAAAGCTGGACAGGATCAGCAGCTCACTGTTCCTGACAAGGTAGCGAAAGAGTTTGAAGGGGATTGCAATATTGATCAAAGAATCAATTATAGCTGTGAGGAGGGATGATCTCTTCTAAGGATCATCAAATGAGGCCATATAGGTGGAAGTAAAAACCACAAAGTAATAAACCCTGTTAGGTATGTAACGTAGGTCCCAAAAATAGCCAGACAGAGATAGAGGATCAAACATGTACTCACATTTCAGAGAAGTGTTAGAATAACAAGACAGTAATAAAGGAGCAACTACCTGCAAATAAAACTTTGACAGAACAGTGGTAGGCATTCGTAGAATGCAGAACAATGCAGCACAAGAACAGACCCTTTAGCCACCATATCTGTGCCAACCATGAAGCTGTTCTGAACTAATTCCATCTGTCTGCACATTGTTTGTATCCCTCTATTCTCTGCATGTTCATGTGTTTGCCTAAATGTCTCTTAAACTTTGCAAACATACTTGATTATACTACCTTCCAGGTGCATGTTCCAGGCACCTACTAATTTCTGTGTAAAAAGTGTTTGTTGCACTTCTCCTTTAAACTTTCTCCCTCTCACCTTAAACCTACACTCCCTAGGATTTGACATATCCATCCGAGAAAGTGACTCGGAATACCCACTCTATCCATGCCACTCATAGCTTTATATAATTCTACTAGATCGCCCCTTAGCCTCCAAAGCTGTAAGGAAATCCAAGTGTATCCAAACTCTCCTTATAGGTACTATAATCCAGGCAATGTCCTGACAAACCTCTCCTGCATCATTTCCTAAGCTTCCACATCCTTCCTGTATTATGATGACCCAAGTTGTATGCAGTATTCCAAGTGTAGCCTTACCAAAGTCTTGTACAGATGCAACATGACCTGCCACCTATTATACTGTGTGCCCCACTGACAAAGGCAGTCATGCCATATGCCTTCCTTACCAGCATATCCACTTGCGATGCCACTTTCAGGGAACTGTGGACTTGGACTGCAGGATCCCTCTCTATTTCAAACTCGTAAGGGTCTGGCCAGTTACAGTGTATTTCCCTCTTGTATTTGATCTTTTGAAATACGTTTGTCTGGATAAAGTTCCAACTGCCATTTTTCATCCAACTTCCCAACTGATCTATACCATGCTGCATCCGTTCATATCCTTCCTCACTGTGCACATAAATTCCCTTCTTTGTCCTTGAGTGGACCTACTCTTTCCCTAGTTATCCTCTTGATCTTAATATATCTATAAAAGGCCATGCATTCTCCTTAATCCAACTTGCCAAAGATATTTGATGACCTTTTTAGCCCTTCTAATTTTAAAAAAAAATTCTTTCCTGCTTCCTTGATATGCCTCAAGGGCCTTGTTTGATTTCTGTTTCCTAAACCTTCCTTTCTCTTTTTAACTAAACTTGCAACAACTCTCATCATCCAAAGTTCTTGAAACTTGCCATCCTTATTTTTCATCCTCACAGGAACATGCTGCTCCTGAACTCTGGTCAACTGACTTTTAACAGCATGTCAGCTTCAAACAGCTGCCCCCAATCCAAATCAAGAAGGACATAACAAGAGCACAGAGTAGCTGTGTTCCAATAAAGACAAAAGGTAAGACCAAGAATGGAGAACCCTGGGTATCAAGGCACATAAAGATTAGTAGTAAACGAAAAAGGGTAGTCTATAGCAGATACTGGAGGCTCAATGCAGAGAGACCATAGAGGAGTCTAAAGAAAGAGTAGATTGGCAACCTTTGAAAAGGAAGTTAAGAAGGCTTATGAAAAAACATTGGAGGGTAGAATAATCGAAAACAAAAAGGGCTTTTTTGAAAGAGGAAAAAGAGAATAACTAGGGAAAGAATAGGACCCAGGTAATCTATGAACACATGGGTGCAGTCCTCGATGAGTACTTTGCCTGCATGGTCTTTGGTGATCACAGTGGAAAAGATGATGCCGGTATAGGCATCAGACTGTAGGACTGTAAATGATCAGAAAAAGAAACATACTGAGAGAGTAGGTACTATTGAGCTTATTAGCCTTAAAAGTGGATACAACCATAAACCTGGATGCGATGTAACCTAGGCTGTTAAGGGATGCGAGGGAGGACTTTCAGATCCTCTCTGGCCACAGGTGAGTTTCCAGAGGACGAGAAGACTGCTAATGTTGTCCCATTATTTAAAAAAGAAGAAGGGTTGGACTGGAAAACTACAAGTTGACCAATCTAACCTCAATGATGGAGAGGTTATTGGAAGAATTCTCAGTGTCAGAATGAATCAGCACTTGTAATGAAACAGATTAATCAGCAACAGTCAGCATGGATTTGAAAAGGTAATGTTGAGATTGACAAATTTGATCAAATATTTTGAAGACATAACCAGAAGTGTTGATTAGGTCAACATATAGTTTAACAAAGCTTTTCAAAAGGTCCCTTATAGAAGACTAGATAAGAAAGTAAAAGCACATAAGATCCAATGCAATTGGCACATTGGATTCAAAATTGGCTGATAGGTAGGAAGCAGAGGATGATGGGAAGCAAATATTTCTCTGACAGGAGATGTATTGCCAGTGAAATTCCATAGTGCTCAGTGCAGGGCCCTTGCTACTTGTGGTGTACTTTAATGATTTGGACTTAAATGTAGATGGTATGATCAAGACGTTTGGGGATGACAAGATATTTGATAAGATGATAACTAATAAATAAGACAAGGCTTAAATTGCCGAGAGATATCTATAGACTAGTCAACTCAGCAGAGCAATTGCAAATGGAATTTAACCAGGAAAATTGTGAGGTAGTGCATGTGGGGAGGGTGAACAATTACACTATGATTGGTAGGATCCTGGAGAGTACTAAAGATCAGAGGGATCTTGGTGCATATATCCACAGATCCCAGAAGATAGGGCAGAAAGAAAAGTGGTTTTGAAACCACATGAATACTTGCCTTTATTGACAACAACATGGAACACTAGAGCAAGGAGACAATGCTAGAACTGTATAAAACACAGGTTTGGCTAAAATGGCTCTGTATTTAGTTCTGGTCACCACATTATAGGAAGGATGTGATTGCATGAGAAAGGGTGCAAAGAAGATTTACTAGGATGCTACCTGGGCTGGAGGACCTGAGTATGAGGAAGGATTGGACAAGATGAAGTTGTTTCCCTTGAAGCAGTGAAGGTTAAAAGTAACCTGATAAGGTATATAAGATTATGAGAGGCTTTAATAGTGTTGATAGGAAGACACATCTTTCATCAATAATGAGCTCAAAGCTTGGGGGGGGGGGGCATAGATTTAATATAAAATGTAGAAGGTTAATAAGGCAGTTGTGGAAAAATCTTTTCACCCAGAGTCTGGAACTCACTGACTGAAAGATTGGTTGAGTCAGAAACTCCCCCTATATTAAGCGGTATTTATATCTTCACTTGTGTTGCCACAACCTCTAGAAAGATGGGTAAAGAGCTGGAAAATGGAATTAGTGTGGTCAGATCTTTGTTGGCCAGTATGGGTATGATGACTCTTCCTGTGTTATAAATGGCTTTAAAACCATATTGACTTTGTGTTATCCCATTTATATTTTCTAAGTGTCCTGTTATTGCATCCTTTTATGACTGCTAACGTTAGGCGAACCGACTTGTAATTACCAGTTTCTCCCTCTTTCATTTCTGAAATTGTGGGTTTACATTTACCACCCTCCAAACTGCCAGGACTGTTCCAGAGTCTATAGAATATTGTGAGATGACAACGAATGAATCCATTATCTCGATGGCCACCTTATTATTGTACCCTGAGACACAGATTATCAGACCCTGGGGATTTATCAGCTTTTAGTCCCATTAATTTCTCAAAGGTGTTTTTTAAATTAATGCTAATGTCTTTTTGTCTGCTTCCCAAAAGACCCTTTCTTCCCTAGCATTTCTGGGAAGTTATTTTTAACTTCTTCTGTGAAGACAGAATAAAAATAGTTGATAATTACATTGCCATTTCTTTGTTCTCCATTATCAATTCTCCCGTTTCAGTCTACAAGGGACATATATTTGTCTTCACTAAACTTTTCCTTGTTACGCACTTGTAAGAAAATCTTTAAATCCTTGCAAACATATGCTCATACTTTATCTTCCGACTCTTAATCAATCTCTTGGTGTTCCTTTGGTGCTTTTAAACTAGTCCCAAACCTCAGACTGGCTACTTTTTTCTTGATATTTTACACAATTCCTCTTTGGATCTAACATTATCCTTACTTTTCTTTTGTTAGTCACAGTTGGACATTTCCTGTTGTATTTTTGCACCAGAGAAGAGTGTGTAACTGGTGCATTGTATACATCTGTTCCTTATTTATGAGCCATTATCTATCCAGCATTATGACTTTTAATGAAAATACCAATCTATTACAGCACACCTTATACTTCATATTTTCCTTTGTTTAGATTTAGGACTTAACTTGGTCCACTTCCTTTCTATCCCAATGAAGAATTCTGTAAAACTCTGATTACTTTTTGGTAAAAGATCTCATACAATAAATGTAACTAACCTTTCTAATTTCATAATATTTTAAAGCCTGTTCCCAAGTTGGTCTAAGTAGCCATGCTTCAGGAGTTTATCCATCAATGTATTAACATGAACATGTTTTGTTCAAATTATATGTGGAATAGAGTCATCCATGATTATTGTTGTAACCATGTTATATTGTTACAAACTGCCAAACCAAACCAGTCTCTGTATTAGCCACACAGTAAAAACTTCAAAGACCCCAGAATTGACCCCAATTGTTCCTAATCAAACTTTTCAATAACCAATCCCAGATACTGTGAATATTCAATTCCAGACACCAGCTCGTATCTGAAACAAATTAGCAATTTATTCACAGTATAGTAACCTTAACAGCACAAAAAATTAATATGTTAGAATTGGGTATGAAGGATGTGATAAGTGAACACTTAGAAAAGAATAGCCAAATGGAGTGATATCAACACAGATTACTAAAAGGTAAATTATGTTTGACAAACTTGTTGGTATTTTTTGAGGGTGTTACTCACAGCATAGACAAAGGAGAATCAACAAATATGGTACACTTTGATTTTTAGAAGGTTTTTGATAAGGTCTCACAAAGGAGTTTAGTAAATAAACTTAAAACATAAGGGATTACGGTGAATACATGAGTATGGATTGAAAGATGTGAAAGCGAGAGTAGGAATAGGCTGTTACTAATGGGTATCACAAGCATCAGTGCAAGCTTCACAACTGTTTATAACCAGTATAAATAGTTTAGAGTCCCATTGTAATATTTACAAGCTTGCTGCTGACACAAAAGTAAATGTAACATAAGTTATGCAATAGATGCAAGGGGGTTTCAAGAAGACAGGAAGGCAAAGTGAATAAGGTTAGAACATGGCAGATTAATTGAAATTTAAGTACAAAGAACAATACAGCACAGGAACAGACCCATCAGCCCACAAATCCTGCACTAGCATATGATGCCTTTTTCAACAAAAAACATTTGCTTCTATTTGGTCGATATCCCTTTACTCCCTACCTGCTCATCTATCTGTCAACATGCTGCTCACATGTTGCAATTGTATCTGCCTCTACCTCCTCCTCAGGCAGCACATTCCAGGTACTTATCACCCTTGTGTAAAACACTTGTCTCTCACACATCTCATAGAGTCATAGAGATGTATAACACAGAAACAGACCCTTCCATCCAAATCTCCATGCCTGACCAGATATCCCAAATTAATCTAGTCCCATTTGCCAGCATTTGGCCCCAATCCCTCTAAACTCTTCCCATTCATATATCCATCCAGTTGCCTTTTAAATGTTGTTATTGTACCAGCCTCCACCACTTCCTTATTCTATACATGCACCACCCTCTCCATGAAAAAGTTGCTCCTTTCCTCCCTTTTAAACCTTTCTCCTCTCACTTTAAATCCATGATTTCTAGTTTTGGACTCTCCTCAGGCAGAGAAAAGACCTTGGCTTTTCACCCTATTCATGCCCTTCATGATTTTATAAACCTGTACAAGATCATCACTCAGCCTCCAACACTCCAGGGAAAATAACTCCAGCCTATTCAGCCTCTCCTCCAGCTCCAACCCTGGCAACATCCTTGTAAATGTTTTCTGAAACCTTTCAAGTTTCGCAACATCCTTCCTACAGACCAGAATTGCATGCACTATTCCAAAAGTAGCCTAACTAATGTCCTGTACTGCCACAACCTGACCTCCCAATTCCTAAACTCAATGCTCTGACCAATAAGGCCTTTAGACTTTACCCCTTTTCCCTTAAACCTATGTCCCCTCATAACTGACATTTCCATTGTTGGAAAAACAGACTCTGACTATCTATTCTATCTATGACTATCTGGTGCCCCCTCAGCTTCCGATGTTCAAGCAAAAACAAACCAAGTTTGTCTAATCTCTCCTCATAGCTAATCACCTCCAAGCCAAGCAACATCCTGGTAAACCTTTTCTGCACCGTCTCCAAAGCCTCTACATCCTTCTGGTAATGTGGCAACTAGATATGTACACAATATTCCAAATATGGCCTAGCTAAAGTTCCATACAGCTGCCACATAGCTTGCAATTTTTGTACTGTATGGTCCATCTGATGAAGGCAAGTATGCCATATGCCTTATTGGCTAACTTATCCACTTGTGTTGCCACTTGCAGGGAAAGTAAGTGTGAAATTATTCACTTTGCTAGAAAAAAGAAAACGGCAGAATATTTTTTACTTGATGTGAGTCTGGGAAATGCCGGTATCCTAAGGGATCTGGGTGTCCTTTCTATGACTCACTATGTGCTGGCATGCTGTTATAACAAGCAATTACAACAACAAATGATATGTTGGCATTCGTGTCAAGGTGATTTGAGTGCAGAAGTAAATGTGTCTTGCTGCAGTTCTTCAGCATCTTGGTGACACTGGATCTGGAGTATTATGAACAGTTTTGGTTCCTTTACCTAAGGAAGGACATACATTTCATAGAGGAAGTGCATGGCGAGGTGTCAAATTAATCCCTTGAATGGCAGAATTGTTTTGTGAAGATGTAGCACCTATATTCTCTATAGTTTCAAGAATGACGGGTGACGTCTTTGAAAAGTCAAAAATTCTTACTGGGCTTGTATTATAGATAAGCTGTCTCCCTGCTGGTTCTTCTAGACACAGGAGAATAATCTCAGAATAAGGACAGACCATTTAAGACTGATATGAAGAGGAATTTCTGCACTCAGAGGATGGTGAAGTTTTGCAATTCTTTACCTCAGAGAGCTGTAGAACATCAATCATTGACTATGTGCAAGTCAGACATCAATAGATTTCTGCAGATTAACAATGTTGAAGGATATAGAGATAGTGTGGGAAGATGATATTGAGGTAGATGATCAGCTGTTGTCTAGAATGGCAGAGAATCCTTTGTTGGCTGAATGGCCTAATACTGTTTCTTTATTTCTGTGAGACTGGAATAGAAGGAGAATGAGAAACTGGGTCGGAGCAGCTTCTGTTTGGCAGGGTGATAGGGGCAGAAGGGATAAACTTGTGGGGGGGGGAGTTGGAGAGAGTGATTGAGATGGAGGAAGAGAGAAAACTGGGAGGAAGAGAGACACACACTGAGACAGAGGTAGGAACTGAGATAGTGGAAGGTAGAGATGGCAAACTAAGATAGAGAAATAGCCAAGAAAGAGAGAGATTGAGACACTGGGATTGAGGTTGTGATAGACAGACTAGGATAGAAAGGGAGAGAGAGAGACTGGATGAGGGAGGTGTACTGGGATAGAAAAGAACAGAAGGATAGAAGGAGAGACTGCTATGGAGGAAGAGAGCATAAGTAATACTAGGTTTGAGAGAAGTGAGAGACTGAGAAGGCAGAGAGGCTGGGATAATGGGACAGTCTGAAATATAGAGTCTTTGTTAGACAGAGAGATGGAGACTAGAATAGAGATTAGGATAGAGGGAGAGTCTGGGATTGAGGGACAGAGGGATGGAAGACAGAGAGAGAAAGAGAAAGAAATTAGGATTGAGGGAAATGAGAGGTTTGGAAGAGACAGAGAATGAAATGGAAGAAGAGATTGGTATAACAGGAGACACTGCATAGGTAGGGACTGAGATGGAGTGAGAGATGCTGGAATTCACTGTGTGATGTAAACCATGGGACTTATATGTATGCTTTTTAATGATATTTGAGGTGAGTTTAGGTCTGGATTTTGAATTAATAACTGCTGTTTCTTCTCTGCGTCTGAAGTGAATAATGAAATTGTAAGGACCGTGGCAGTGAATTTTAAAAATATATTTTTGAAGTCTGGCTGTAGATTGAACGGATTTGTGCACGAATGGCTCAGCATGGTACATAATAGGGCCTCATAGATTTGTTGGAGGGAGTTCTGTAATTTTTTTAAGTTTAAAGGAAACATAATAACTCAGATACTCTTAGTTTCAGTTTTAACTTTGAGTAGTGTTTTATTCCTGTGAAGACCTTGCAACAGAATGGCTGGAAGGAGCAGTGCTCGCAAGAATATAGTGAGTTAGGTTCTGAGAGTGAAGAATTCATGTAAGTTTTAATTCAAATAAAGACACGTAAGTGTTTAAGCTAAGGGCAGTGGAGCTCAAGTGTATGATAACTCCTGGAAGAAGCAATTACAGTTTCAGTTTATCAATTGAAGCCTCGACTGACTCAAACTTACCAAGGTGTTGGATCTGGGGATTAAACTGTGAATACAGTGTGAGTGGTGTTTTGAGTACTGTACCAAGGATGAGTTATGGATACTATACAAAAACTGTTTGGTTTCTTTTCATTTTATAAAGGAGTGTTTTGGGATTAATGGGATTATATTTTTACTGTACTAAAAACATTTGAGTTTGTATTATCATTAGATAGTTTGATTTCCTCTTACGGTACAAAGATGATTTGTTCTATTTTATCATTGTTGTTGTAACATACTTCAATTTTGTTGTAAAAACAACATCTGCATGATTGTCAGCTTCTGGTTCAGCGAGAGACCACTTAGTTAAAACGAAAACAAGTAAGAGAGAGACCCCCACCTAGAGTACATTTTGCACCCTTGCTAGACTCAGTGCTTCTTAAAAAAAGTGGTGTTCAACATTGAAGATTACTGATTGATTAGTTGAGGGTGAGGGCGGTACTTCACATTCAACAGAAGGTTTTCTTGTTCAGGTTTCCCTGATGCCATGAGATATCATGGGGACAGAGTCAATGTGACAGATTCCCAGGACAACTCCCTCCTGACTATATACAATTGCACAGCTACTTCTGCTTAAGCTGTCCTGTATTATGCTGTTGGTGTCTGGGATATTGTTTGTTTGGTATTTTTCCATGCATATGTCAATGCCAGTGTGTTGCTTCACTAGTGAGACAGTTCTCCCAATTTTGGCACGAGCCCCTAGATACTGGTGAGGAGGATATTACAGGGATATTTGTAGCAGTTTGTTACAACTGAGTAGTCTGCAGGGCCAGTTCAAGGGCAGTTCAGAGTCAACCACATTGCTCTGGGTCTGGAGTCACATGTGAGCCTGAGCAGGTAAGGATGGCAGATTCCCTTCACTGAAGGACATTGATGAAGCAGATGGGATTTTACAACAATGGACAATGCTTTCAAGGTCATTGGCTTTTAATTCCATGTTTTTTATAAAATTCATAATCCACCATGTCCTTGGTGAGTTTTGAACCCATGCAGAGTCCTTTTGTCTTCTGCCCAGGTTAGCATGAATTTTCGGATGCTTTAATGTTACGGGACAGATTGTAAGCCAGAAGACCTGTGCTCATTGCTTCAATTACAGGACAACTCTGTATGTGGCACTTGTGGCAGTCTTTCCCTTTCCAATATTGACTTGTTCAGTGATTAAAAGGGGTGCAGTAGATGATCTCATCTAACTTCAGCAAAGTTCCAAGGCGGCATTCCCATCCTCTCTCACCAATGGAATGACTCTGAATGATTGATGGCCATGCAGCCAGGATAACTCCTTTTTTAGACTGTTTGGAACATAGGAACTAATGTCTCAGGATCACTTATGTTTTAGGAGAGTGAGATGGGCCTTGGTTTAATGTTTCATTTTAGAGAAAATCATCTCCAAGAGTCTAGCACTACTTTAGTACTGCACTGGAATGTTAGTCTAGGTTTGTACTCAAGTGTCTGACTCAGCTCTTGAACTCACAATCTTCTAACTGAGAAGTGAGAGTGCTGATCACTGAGCCACAGCTGATAGTTGTCCCATTCTGTCTGAGTTTCCCATTGACAACTGTCTGAGCACAATTCTGATGTGGCTCCATTCTAAAAATGGACTGTAATTGACATCAGCAAAATGCCACAATTGTAAGAGCTCAACTTTGAATTAACTCATGGTTGGTTGTTTCAGAGAGGGAAATAAATTTTATTGGTTACTAAATAAGTCAATAAAATGCAAAGCAAATGCTAAATTATAAATCACACTATGAGCTAGTGGAAATAGCTATGGCTGCCTGTGATATAACTGAAATCAGAGCAGTTTTCTTTCCATTCTTCTACTGATCTGAATGTCAGGACTACATTGATACATTGGACTATAGGGTTTGTGCTCACAGGCATAGCAAACGCAGCTCAGCAGCCATTTAGCAGACCTTCCACAAAGCTAAGCAGTGCTGCCTGCTAGTTAGGTCAGAAAACTGGGTTGTGGGGCCGCTGATGGGGCAAAATTACTCTCTGGCAGAGATGTTGAACCATTTCCTGCAAGGGGCCACTTTTCAACTATTTTGCACACAAGAAGCTGCCAAACAAATTTCAGAAGATAAGATTTGGTACAACATTAAACACGAATTTAAAAAAAAAGTCAAAGCAATAAGTTGATAATTTATAAAAAGGAATAATTAATAAATATGACCACGAAAAATTAGCAAATATTAGAGCTACCTCACCTTTTAAATTAAGAAGCAGAGCTAGAGAGACAAACCGGGCCACAAATCCTGATTCCAAAGAAAGGGATGGGACTGGGAAGTACAAAGGAGTTAGACACAACTATCACTGACCTTGTATGTGCTTCTGGTGGCATGCACTTTAAGCTGGCCTTGGTAGAATTCATTGAAAGGTGAAGGGCAAAAGCAGCTCGCCTGTTAGCGTCAGTTTTACCTTCTCCTGGCCTTAACAAAGAACAGTACAGCACAGGAATAGCCCCCTTGGCCCACCAAGCTGATGCTGCACATGATGTGTTTTGCCTATACACGATCTGTATCCCTTTATTCCCTGCCTATTCATGTATTTGTCAAGATATCTCTCAAACATTGCTATTGTAACTGCTTCCTACCACTTCCTCCGACAATGCATTCCTGGCAGCATCTTTGTAAAAACTTACCTCTCACATCTCCTTTGAACTTTCTCCCCTTTACCTTAAACTTATCTGCCCTAGCAATTGACATTTCTACCTTAGAAAAAAAAGACTCTGACTATCCACTCTATCCATGCCTCTTGTAATTTGCAAACGCATTCAGGTTGACCATCAGCTTCTAATGTTCAAATGAAAATAAACCAAGTTTGCCCAATCTCTCCTCATAGCTAAAGCCTCCAAATCAGGCAACATCCTGGTAAACCTTTTCTGTAGCCTCTCCAAAGCCTTCACATCCTTCTGTTAATTTAACTAGCAAAACTGTATGCAATATTCCAATTGTGGCCAAACTAAAGTTCCATACAGCTGCAACATGGCTTGCTTCTTATACTCTATGTCTTGACCAATGAAAGCAAGCATGTCATACATCTATTTGATCACCTTAGCCTGCTTTGTGGATAGGCTTTTGAGGTTGAAGGAAGGGAAGGTTGTGTGTGTGTATATAACCAGATGACTGTGATCTCCAGGTTCCCATTTTCATTCATGCATATCCTCCCACATTCTCCATTCCACAGACTAACTTCCTCTCGTAGACTCACTCAGTCCCTTTCAGACTCAACCTCAGACTCACTCCAATAGATTCACTCACTTTCATAGACCCACTAATTCACTCATTCCCCTGGCCCCATAAGGTTCGGTCATTTTAGTTCCTGTTGCTGTCGCTCCATTTTCCCATGTCCGCTGTGGCCTGCCCTGCCATCTTGATCCCTGTGTTTCTTTGTAAGGGGGCTGGAGAGCACCATAGAAGGGAGGGCATAGCTAACAATGGGGGTGGCCTTGGATGAGGCAGAGAGCTCACCCTGCCTGTGAGAGCAAAAGAGAAACTATTCATCTTCACACTTGTTGCTGTTCCTCTGATCAGGTGAGACTGCCACCAGCATATGCAGGGGAGACATGGCTTGGGATTGGAAGAATAACTGCTTGAGAATCAGTCATTTCCACTTCCTTGCAATTTGAACAGTGGTTCCATGGGTCGCACAGAGAGACATGATGGGCTAGATCCTGCACAATTTTGAACAGGCCAGCTCTATGATTGTCAGTCCTCCAGGATTGCCCAACAATCCCTCAACTTAATATGAGTTTCCTGGACCCTACCGCATGAAAGCAAGATGAGCAGTCAAAAGGGCATTTGAAAAAGGTGTTTTCGTTTTCATTTTCATTGAATATTTTTCTTTGTTATTTAATAAAATAATGATTATGTTTAACTGAATGAGGCAGAAGGAGGGAGGAATTACATATGGATACTTCTCGAATATGCCAAAGCCACCAGTATCTGGTCAGACTTGTACTCTCGAAGTAAGCGGTCAAATTGTTGTTGCAGCAGCAGAAAGACAGTTAAAGGAAAGGCTTGAGACTGTCAGCAGATTAGGAACATCAGTGAAATCGTAGGAGATCCAAGTAGAGTCAGGATAACTCTCTTAGTGAGAATATCGAGAATTAGTTCCTAGTGATGATGAATGGATTTCAAGAAGAAATGAAATGATTTGACACAAAAATAAATCATTGGAGGAAAAACTAAAAGCAGCATATGGACCAACAGCTGTATTCAAATAAAACTCCTCAGCTTTGGCTGAATTTGTTCTTACATTGAACATCTGCTCATTTCGCTCCACTCATTTCTTCCAAATAAAAGATATTGCTCTGGGAATCTATACACATTCTACAGTCCTACTATATGGCTTCACTCAACAATGTACATCAGTGACACTTTCTGCTTTCACCTCAAAGACATTGACTTGGTTTCCAATTTTTACCTTACGTTTGCCTTCACGTGGCTCAACTCCCTTCAACAACTTCTCTCTCTCCAATTCTGGGAGTCGACAATCACTGGTATGTACTGCATTATGATGCTCCTGTGCAGCACCTTGGAGCATTTTATTAGGTTGAAGGTGTTATATCAATTTAAGTTGTTGCATTTATACCTTGGTTCTGCTTGTCCATTAAGCCTTTCTCTCTTCCATCCTATCTTAGATGTTCAATTTTGTCCTTTCCTCTGCCTATGTGCCTTCCCCCTCTTCTGTATTTGCTTAAAAATAATTTCATCTCTAAATTTTTCCAGTTCTGAAGAAAAAGGTCACTGACCTGTTGTGTTTCCTCTTTGTCTTTCCACTGACGCTGGCTGACTTGCTGAGTATTTCCACAAGTTTGTGTTTTTAATAACACTGCAACTCAGAACTATCTTATTAAAATGTTGAACAGGGGCAGGATTTCCAGCAGGATGGGATAAATGAAAATCATTATATATGCATAAAGGTAATTCTAACCCAACCTACCAATTGTGAAACTGCTGCTTTAGGTTAGCTACCCACTTTAAACCTACACTAATTTACGCTCCATGAAGTCAAGTATATATAAAATCAGGTGGTATGTAAAACTGCAACCTTACCAAACCAAGCAGTACCAAACATGGCAATTTAAGTCAAAATTAATTTTAATGTTGCTTTCTCACATCCATGGCTAGTTACAGACATTTTTGAACATACTTCTAGTGACCCATGGACATAATCAGAATTACATCGTTCTACCATTTGGCAGGGTAGTAAAATATAACTTCTACCAGGATAAAAAAAACAAAAAAAAACCCAGCTTAAATGCAGTGCAAGCAGGGTAGGTGGTGCATAGCATTAGGGTAAGAGCCCAGTGTCACTGAGATGAAGATATGGTTTTCAATCTTTGTGTTCCTAACATGTTCTTTGTTGCTGTGTTAGTCCAAGAGAAGTTCAGGCATTTTCCTTGGTGAAAAATGTCAGGAAAGTCTTTTTCAGCCTACTAGCTGTTGGCAGTAATTAAGGTCTGGGAAGAGGTCATCCAATTTCCTATTCAGTCACAATTGGATAAAGGCATATTAGGGATGGGGGAAGTGAGAACAAAGAAATTAATGCCTCATAAAGGTTTGATTAGAATTTTGGAATATTAAATGAAAATGATCGAGCCTTCTTCAAATACACCCCCTGAGATCTTTGAGTGTTATTTTTCAAACTCAGGGCGAAGGATGGCTTGCTTCCTCTTTAATTTGATGCGTTCTCAGGTGCCTGATAAATCCAATGTGTAATCTGCAGACACTGATGCATCTCGGAAAGGTTGTGTTTGAAGAGGCAGGTAGGTGGACTGTTTGGTGGTTTGTGCTTTGTCCGATGCCTCAACTTTATCTCCACATGTTTGGACAAAATCCCTCGATGCGTTCACTCCCTTCCTGAATGAACGGTCTCCACTTTGATTCACCACAAGTCAGGGACTCCCATGAGGCAACAAGTATATTCAACTTCTTCAGGGGGGCCCCTGGGGATATCCTGCCCAGTGGAGCTGAGTTTGAGTCAGTAGCATCTTGAAACTGAACAAGGGAGAAAGTACTACTGTCGGTCAGCCTTCATTTCTGCCACATTTGGAGGATTTTCTGAAGGCACCATTGATGTGTGCGTGAGATGCCAGCTGTGGGTTGTCCACGTATCCAAAGAATAGAAGAATAATACGATCACCACTACCTAGTAAAACATGGTCTGAGTCGTTGATTTGAGATCCTGGTCCTCAAATACTGTTATTGAAAGGACAGACAGCTTTTAACTCAGCTCTGCTGGCTTCTGCTTCTGTCAGAATGACTCAGGTTCAAGCCTCTCCCCAGGGTTTGAGCACATAATCTAGGCTGACATATAAATGCATTTCTGAAAGAATGCTGAGTTGGTGAAAAGATCATCTTACTGATTAGATGTAAAAATCAGGCCCCAATTGCTTGTTCAGATGAAAATAAACGATCCTATAGTACTATACAAAGAGGGAGCATCCATTTCTCTTCATGTTCTGACTAGAACATCATCCTTTGTACAAGCACTATTGAAAACAGTGTGACTGATTTGCTGTTTCGTAACTAATTTGCTATTTGCTATTTAGTTTGCTGTATGGTAACACTCGCAGAAGACAGAGAGTAATCGTATATAGAACATTTATAGGGGTTGGTAAGCTGTAAGTATTGAGGTATCACAAAGATCAGTACTTGAGCCTCAACTATTTTCAACCTGAATCAGTGGCTTAGATATAGGAGATTGAGTAGAATATATCCAGGTTTGTTGTAGCTGGGAAAATGAGGCAGCAAGGTTGCAGTGGGGTATGTAAGTGGGTAAGAACATCTCAGGTGAAATACAATGCTCTGAAGTCACAGTTATCCACTTTGGTAGGAAAACCTTTTCTGGTTATAACATTAATTTTATTTTGTGATGATAGTTTCAAATCGAGAGAAAATGCAAGAGTACTGTAAGCAATTCTGAAATCTGCCCAACAACAAAGCTGTATGGCTGGTTGCTAGTGATCATAGAAAGGCTTAGTTCATTTCATTGAGAAGAAGATGAAAGGTATGGACACTGGGAGACAATGGCATTAGTCTCTGAGTCTCAAAAAGTCTCAGGAAGGTGTGCAAGCTACTAGGTTGTAAGCAGTTATGCTGTAAACTATCCATTTGCTCTGAAGAAGAAAGACAGTTAAGGTCAAGAATGACTAATTAGCATTTGCACCTCAGTACACAAATTGGTTTGCCATGGGGAAGAGGCTCGCAGCCTCATTCTGATGAAGGGCTTTTGCCCAAAACATCGATTTTTCTGCTCCTCGGATGCTGCCTGACCTGCTGTGCTTTTCCAGCACCACTCTAATCTAGACTCTAATTTCCAGCATCTGCAGTACCCACTTCTGCCATGAGGGAGAGGAAGACATTTTTGAAATTAGGTTGCTGGCATCCCTACAAATCAGTAAATACCAAAGACAAACAGCAGGAAGTGTATGTGGTCAGCAGAGAAAAAATGCAGCTTGACTTTGCAAGCTACACAGCCTGATACAGGAGTGAGACTGTCTCTAGTTGAAAAGATTCACTCTTCATCCTTCTACAGATTCTAGGAGATTTGTTCTGGCATCACTATGAGGAAGAAGGAACTGTGGAAGATACTTTACTGCTGGTAATAAAACTGAGGAAAATGCCTAAAATGGTTACTAGAATTAGCGACTTGACAAAATAGTGGTACAGAAATATTTTGGAATCTGAGAGAAATTGTACATTGCGTTCTTAAAAAGACTAATTCTGTGCAGAGCATGATACATACATGTCATATTCTGTGGTTGAAGTATAATTTGCATACAAAACAAAAGTGTTTAGTCAAAATTGTTCTTTAGTTATTTGTTTCATTAATTATTTGTCTAAAACATTTTAAGACACAATATCTTTTAGATCATTCAGCAAATAACTGCAATTTTAAATCTCTTTGGAAAGTTAAGGGTCTGTACAAAAACTGTAGCAAAACAAAAAAAAATACTTTTTGAATGTTGAATCCGAGAAACATTTCAATCAGAGGAACTTGGGCATACTTGTACAAAAGTCACTGAAAGCTAACAAAGTAAATTTCAGGTAGAAAATTGGTTGATTTATGATTACCAATTGCACAGGGCTGTGGGGATGGGTGGATAAAAGATGTCAACAAATTCAATCAGCCATGATCATATTGAATGGCAGGGCAAGCTCAATGGGCTGAATGGTCTACTTCTGATCCTAAGCTACTAAAATGCAAGCACAGCAAACAATTAGGAAGGTAAGTAATATGCTCAGTTTTTTGGCAAAAGGATTTAAATATAAGAACAATGAAGTCTTTCTACGCTTAGACATGGCATTGGTGAGACCATACCTAAGTACTTGCTTGCAGTTTTGGTCTCCTTACTTGAGGTAGTTCATATTCTAGAAACAATGCATTCAAGGTTCACTAGATTGGTTCCTGGAATGCGGGAATTGTTATATGACTATTCAAGGTCATATAAATGGCTTTGAGTTATGAAGAATGACACTTAATTTAATTGAAACACATCAAATTCTTAAGAGGCTTAACTAAGTAGGGGCTGAGAAAATATTTTCTCTGGCTGGGAAAAACAGAATAAGGCATCAGCCATTAATAAGGAGAAATTTCTACACTGAAAAACATTATGAACCTTCAAAATTCTCTACCCCAGAGAGCTGCAGATTTTTAGTGATTGAGTGTACTTCAGACAGAGTTTAATAAATTTTTTGATAACTGTTAATAAATGGAAAAAGTGGGAAGGTGGATTTGAGGTAAATGATCAGCATTGACTTTGTTAAATGGTGGAATAAGTGCAAAGGATCATGCAAAGCGTCAATTGATCTTCCCATTCCTATTTTTTAAGCTCTGATGTGTGAACATTGGCTGCCATTGACCCATGTAACAGTGACCAAATTTCACAAATAAATTCAATAAGTGTGACAGGCTTGCGGGTTATATATAAAAATGGGACCATCATCAATTGAAATGCAAATTCTTTTATTATGAGAAGTGTTGGTAACTATTCTTTGTTGCTGAAATCAGTTACACATGAGAAACTGCAGGAAGAACTTTACTCACTGTATAGTTTAGTACATTGAAATTCCAGCAGCTTGAATCACTGTGGCATTTTTGAAAAGTCATTATCTTACAACGAGAATCATAGAATCTCTACAGTGTAGAAGCAGTCCATTTGGCACCTCAAATCCACACTGACCCCTCGAAGATCATCCCCCTAACCTATCCCCATAACCATGCATATCCCATGGCTAATCCACCTAGCTTGCACATCCCTGAACACTATTGGTAACTTAACCTGCACATCTTTGGACTGTGGGAAGAAACGGAGCACCCAAAGGAAACCATGCAAACACGGGGAGAATGTGCAAACTCCACACAGACAGTGACCCAAGGCTGGAATTGCACATGGGTCGCTGGCATTGTGAGGCTGCAGTGGTAACCACTGAACCATCATCACAATTCTTTTGAAATTTAACTCTTCCATCTCATTTTGCAAAGTCCAGTGCTAAATCTATTATTCTGATATATCTGCAGCGTGGAAAATGTCACAATTCAAATTAAACAAGGCACTGTTGGTTTATGACAGCAACTAAATTACTGCCTTTATTTCCAAAAATACGTCTCAATTTTAAACTTACTGAGTGCTTTTATTTTCCAGTATGACCAGAATGTACGATAATTTCAACAGTGATGTACTCGAGCTTTGCTAAATAATGTTAAGGTAAGTTGCTTGAATAGTTAGCCTGTTCAATCATTTTCCTGTCAATGTTTGCAAAATGTCATGATTTACAGATAGACCTGTCTGATGTGAATTTGCACATGCTGTTGTACAATCCAAACAAAATTCTGCAAACTACACAATTTTATCTGTTAAACTGTGTCATACCCACATCATTCAAATCTTTCCTCTTGGATGAAATAGATGAACCTGCAATGATGATGGCCATCAACCATGGCAACAAAGTACAAAACAATTTCAATAGGAAACATTCAGCTATTACAGATGGATTACATGTAAGAATCCTGGGGCTGGATTTGTAAATTACCTATTTTTTTTATAAAAAGATGGTTACCAATGTAACTATTCAATTTCCGAAGTGGAATAAAAAATACAGGACAGATTTGATGTCAGGATTTTGGGTCACTATAAACAATATGTAATTTAGGTAGAAGTTGACATAGAACAAGAAAGGCACCAGCAATTAGATAGCAGGCTTTGTTTCAGTTATCAGAGTCAGTTTCTGATTTGGGACACTTATTCAGACCAAATAAGATTTGATAAGGGCAAGATCTATCTACACTGCTTAGTTCTTGGCTTCGAGAGATGACACATACATAATTTGCAGGAATTAAAGAAAATGACGTCAATATGTTTTCATTGGCATTTGTCTTTAGTGTATAGAGGAGGCAATGGCCTAGTGGTATTTTTGCTAGGCTATTAACCTAGAAACATAACTAATACTCTGTGGACCTAGGTTCAAATCCTGTCATGCCATCTGATGGAATTCGAATTCAATTAAGAATCTGGAAGTTAAGGTCTAATGATGACCATGAAGCCATTGTTGATTGTCAGGAAACACCTGGCTAGTTCACTAATGTCCTTTAGGGAAGGGAATCTGTCATTTTTACCTGGTCTGGCCTAAATGTGAGTTCAGATCCATAGCAATGTGGTTAACTCTTAACAGCTCTCTGAGCAATTAGGGCTGAGTAAAAATGTTGGCCTTGCTGGAGACGCTCACATTCTGGAAGTGAATTAAAAAAAAATTTGAAAGCAACTTAATGGAGCAAAACAATGAAGAAAAAAAGACGAAAACGTTCTAAGTGGATTCAAGTAACATTCTACGAAAGATGTCAAGGCCTTATATGTCAAGACAGGATACAGTGCAGATTTACTGGATTTGTATCAAAAGTATAGAACACAAGTTTTGCAGAGTCCAGAGAAAATAGAATTGTGCGCTTTCCAACAGAAACGTTTAAAGGGAGATGTAATGGAGGTGTTCAGAATCATGACGGGCTTTGATTGAGTAAGTGAAGGGAAACTGATGTGGCAGACAGTCAGAAACTATAGGACCACGTCGAAAATAATTGTCAATAAAACAAGAGGCAAGGTAAGGAGAAACAAAGGAGTTACACAGTGTTCTATGATGATACAAAATATTTTCTCAATAAGGTGCTGCAAACAGATTATTTCAATGAAGAATTGTATTACATCTAAAAGAAAAGACTTTGGAAAGCTGAGGGGAAAGTTCAGGAGAATAGGACCAAACAGATAATTCTTTCAAATGTTAGCCTAAAGAAGATTGGCCAAGTGAGAATAAATGTCTTTCAAGATTCACAATGACTGTTCATAAACATATTGCAGTAAAGGGGAAAGTTTCAGAATTAAGGCAAAACGTTTGTAATATTGAAGCAATTACTGTTAAATTAAAATTAATTAATGACAGCTATTCATTTCCCTTTCTTTAAATAAAACCATTTATCAATTTCAAACATGCTGTTATTTTTCTGAATTTCACGTTGTAGACTATTCAAAAGCCTGGTCATATGCCACCCCTTCTAAATCCAGACACCAGACAGTGGTAGTGAGTTGTCTTCTTGAACCCTAGTTTTCTACAGCAACTTGATAATATTCAGTAAACAAAAAAACTCCAAAAGAACTGTGCATACTGGAAATCAGAAACAAGAACAGAAATTGCTGGAAAAACTCAACAGGTATGGCAGCATCTGTTGAGAGAAATCAGACTTAACCTTTCAGATCCAGTGACCCTTCTTTACTGGAACGGAAAAGTTAACTCTGATTTCTCTCCACAGATGCTGCCAGACTTACTTAGTTTTTCCAGCAATTTCTGATAACATTCAGTGATTTGTCAGGCTATGTCAGAGGGCATTTTTAGGAATCTATTATATTGCTGTGGGACTGAACACAAATACAGACCAGAATGGATAAAGTTCCCTGCTGCAAAAGGCATTAGTGAATCAGTGTTTTATTAATGAGAATTGAACAATTTCACGGTCACTTTATATTACTTGCCTTTCATTTTCAGATTTTTAAATCACAATTCAAATTCTCAAACTGCCATGATTAGATGCATTGTTTTATTGATTTAATACAACTGCTGTGATTTTCATGATTAACGGTTTTGGGATAAATGGGTTATGATGATTATTATAGATCTTAGGTACCTCTATATATCATTGTGTTGTAATATAAGCAAACAGTTAAGACATTTTCTATGATCGAGTACATTCATCTAAAGGACTTAGCATTAAAAATCAGAGAAATGTAGAAGTGACTTTTGCAACTGGCCTCCCAATTCCTGTCACATAATATTTTAAAAGTTCCAAAAGATGTTGTCTCTGCAGGGACTATAATGTTAGAGAATTGTCAAAATAAGGATTGGATAAAAAATATGGGAACTGTGATAAACTTTACAAAAGTATTTAAGTATTTTCAGTATTTAAGTGTATACTCTGATTTACTTTAAGAATCTTTTGAGAAACTGCCATGAATCTTTTCACAGATAATATTCCCAAAAGGTTATTATGTGTTTATGATGCAAGTACTTTAATTTAATTATGATACAGTTATTCAATAATCCCACTCCTGTCAATAATAGATGATTCAAGAGATTCAAATGATTATCACAAAGTTTAAAAGCTAAACTAATCTAATAACTATAATTTGAACAATAATAACCTTGAATCTACTCCTCAACATTTTATCATTTTTTTGTACAGAATTTCCTATTACAGCACAATTAATGATGTATGCTGTCAATTACATTGTTTTTCAATCTAATTTTCACAATGTGAATTTTCACCAAAAGAAAATAATGCCTTTACACTGCAGTGAATATAATGGTGAATCTGATGTTTCAGAAACAACCAATGATTTACCCTTCCCACCAATAAAAAAGTGAATGCCATAATAGAAAAGTCTGAGTAGACATCATCCTCCAGAGAGAGGCTTCGGAGTGTTATTTAGGCATAATGATACTGTATCTATCTTGTCTAAAATCACTAAAAATTCATTTAAGTTCAGTTACTGTAAAATCCTGCATGTGGTAATTTCCTGCATCTGAACATGTCCATTTTATTGTGGGCAAAACAAAGCCAAATAGAACGTTGTAAACACATACAACAATTCATTGATCAATCAACAAACAGCTCACTCCCCACATGGTTGCAAACAGATTAGAAGGAGGCAGCGAGCACCAGTTACTTGATGATGCAAATTGAGACCCAGTATCAGAAGAAATATACCAGCCTGAATAAAGAAGGAACAAACTTAAAAAGAAACAGTGCAACACTGTTCCCTTTCTTTGCAATTGCTGCCTGGCTCTTGAGTGTTTAAATCACATTCTGGTTTTATTTCAAGTTGTTTTAAAAGAGAGTTTTGTTTAGAAGCTTCAGACTGACTATCATCAGTAAGTGCCAAAGAGCTGTGGAGATAAGGAACAGACTGGTGTTTTCAGAGAGCTTGTGGAAAGTCTAGGATGAGCGGGCATAATTGCAGAATAATAAATCCCCCATTTCAGACAGAGATAAAGAGAGAAATTTCTTTATTCACAGGGTAGTGAATCTCTCAGAAATTCTTTCTCTGCCTCTATATCTCTCACTATTATGGAGGCACTAGAAAGTTTAATAGCTAGCGGTCTTTCATTCACTTTTCTCTGCAAATTCTGAGTTGGTGGAGAGATAAAAGCATTTTTAAGGAGAGTGAAAGAATGAAGTCTCAACCAGTGAATGAAAGAGAGCATCAATATGCAAACAATCTCATGTCAACAGCAAAAAACTAAAAGGGAATGAAGAGAAATGAAGCAACTCATTGAGTCCTGTGAACCAGACTGGTGCTATTAAACTGAGTTTCCAATGTTTATTTTTCTTTTTCCATCCTTTATATCTGTTTGTGGGAGGTGAGGTGTAAAACAAAGTACAAGGTTTTAAGCTATCAATTAATATTTCCTAGTTACAATTAGTTAAATATAGTTATTTTCTTGTTCAGTACCAAAACCTGGTGAATATTTTCTTTTAACCTGTGTTTGTCAGCTAAATAGGGGCGTTTGGATAGTTTGACTATGTTTTTTCACATTTGTGATGACTTTCAGAACAGTGGAACTTGATTTCCAGCACATAACTGTAGTGACAAAGTCTGGGGGCTTGTCCAGGATTTTGGAAAAAAGACAATATAAGATTAGGTGTGGAGTTTGCCATTGATAAAGGGAAAAAGGTAATGGCAGATATTGTGCTGTTGAAAGTAGGATGGTTCTAGAAACTGCTTTAGCCTTCCTGCAGGTGGAAGAGATATCCCAGACAAACGTATAAGAGATTACAAAAGCCAGTTTGGCAAGTAACCGAATTGGCAAGTAAATCAGAAATGGAATTGCCTGCTAGAACTAAGAAGACAGAGATGATTAAAAGATGAGCAGCGCTTAATATAAGAGAGACTGGGTACTCCAACTATTGCTGCATTGGAATCTGTTCATATAGAGTTACCGTTAGAGCATGAGAAAAGAATGAAGAAGCTGGGGGTGGAATTGAAAAGAGTAAAATGGAAATGAAAATAAAAAACTTAAAATACTGAAAATTAGATCAGACATTGAAAGGTGAAGCAGACTCAATGGGCCAATTTGCCTACCACTGCTCCTACATTTTATGGTCTCATGATAGCCAAAATGTTCCTTAATGTTTAGGGTAATTCAAAGAAAGTATTTGGCATGCCTGCATTAAGTGAAGCTCAGAAAGCAGATCCTAGGTAAAATAGGGGAGCACAGACAGCTCACACTGAAGATGAGGCAAAAGGAGTTCCAAAAAGCTATTGAGAACAGAGTTCTGATCAGGAATTGGAGACACCCACACAGGCTTGAAGATGAGGAGGGTATGTTTATTCTTTAGATATTGGCACAGCGAAGCTATTGTAAGGAGCAGGTTGTAAGTTTGTTCGCTGAGCTGGTAGATTTGTTCTCAGATGTTTCATCACCGTGTTCGGTAACATCATCAGTGAGCCTACAATGAAGCGCTGGTGTTCTGTCCCATTTGCTATTTATGTGTCTTGGTCTGTTGTGGTGGGTGATATCACTTCCAGTTCTTTTTCTGAGAGATTGGTAAATGGGGTTCAAATCTATACATTTGTTAATGGAGTTCCGGTTTGAATGCCAGGCCTCTAGGAATTCCTGTGCATGCCTTTGTTTAGCCTGGCCCAGGATGGATGATTTGTCTCAGTCAAACTGGTGTCCCTCTTCATCTATGTATATGGATACCACTGATAGCTAGTCATGTCTTTTGATGCTCATGTATCCTGGTGGCCAGTTCCCTGCCCACCTGTCCAATGTAATGTTTGTTGCAGTCCTTGCAGGGTATTTTGTATATGAAATTCATTCTGCCAGCTGTTGGTGTAGTGTCCTTTGAAAACATCCGGAGCTGTTTCAGTGTGGTGGTTGGTTTGTGGGCTACCATGATATCTAGGGGCTGGGGTAGAGGTCCTAGAATTCCTTGAGGCCTGATATTCAAACTGGAATTCCAGTAACAAACACATCGATTTGGACGCCATTTACCAACGTCTCAGAAAAATAACTGGAAGTGATATCACCCACCACATCAGACCAAGACATATAAATAGAAAGTGGGACAGAACACCAGCGCTTCATTGGAGGCTCACTGATGATGTTACCCAGCATTGTGACAAAATGTCTGAGAACAAATCTACCAGCTCAGTGAATAAACTTACAAGCTGATCCACAAACTGAGCTAAAAATCTTCTCCAGAATTGCATATTGTAAAGAGCTATTGCAACTAGCACATGGAATTCTTATGGCACACATTTAGGAGAATGAAAAATTCAAACATCAATAAACAGGCACTTTACATGGCCAAGACATCACAAGGACAGAGTGCAATTCTGTAAAACATGTCATGCATATCAAGTAGTCTCTGCCTTCATTATGTTCTTTTTCTCAGGGGGTGGTAAATGGGATCCAAGTCAATGTGTTTGTTGATAGACGTCCAGTTGGAATGCCATGCTTCTAGGAATTCTCGCGCATGTCCCTATTTGGCTTGTCCTAGGATGGATGCGTTATCCCAGTCAAAGTGGGGTCCTTCCTCAACCATATGTAAGGATACAAGTGAGAGTGGGTCATGTCTTTTTGTGGCAAGTTGATGTTCATGTATGCTGGTGGCTAGTTTTCTGCCTGTTTAAAGCATGGCATTCCAACCAGAACTCTATCAACAAACACATTGACTTGGATCCCATTTAGCACCCCTTGAGAAAAAAGAACAGAAAATGACATGGCCACAGGAAAAGACATCACCAACCCAAGGAAATTTAAACACATAAATAGAAAGTGGGCGATACCACCAGTTCTTCATCCGGAGGCTCACTGAAGATGTTATCTAGTATGGTGACGAAATGTCTGAAAATGAACATTCCAGCTCAGTGAGCAAACCTACATCTAGATTTCTTACTGTTTGCCAACAGTGATTCATAAATGGATGTATTGAGTGTTGTGCATTCAAATCAATCTATGGCCATGAGATAAGATGTCCATTTAAATTGATTAAGGGAAAAAAATTAAAAACTTAACATGCTTTTGTCCTAGGTTGGATGCAGAAGAATGAGCAGACAGATATGCTACAACGGAGCTGGAGATGAAGTATTGATATTTTCTAATCTTTTATTCCTAAGAATTTGATCTTAAGTATTTGTACCTTGCTACCTTTATACCTAAGATGGCACTGTAATACAGTGACTAAAAAAACTTTTTATTGTACTCATTTGAATACATGTGACAATGATGCTAATTCAGTTCAGTTATTGCCTTTGTTGGATGAACCTTTGAAAGAAGGAAATCAGTTGTCCCTATGTGATTGATACTTCTGAGTGTAAGAAGAAAATCGACTATGTCATGTGAACATGTTGAAATTTTACCATGCAGGGAAAAGGATAAAAAGGAGCATGTATTTTTGTAAGAATAGTGAATTTTAACATAGACAATAAGATTGAGGTAGAAGGTGAGCTAGACAGTTCACAAAGTAAACCTCTTCTAATTTTACTCACCAACATTGAAATACTAGAACAGTTAAATGCATGTTCTTGTTATTAGAGGAAAGTCAACTGGAAAATCTAGTAGAGTTACTTAGGAATTTTAAGGAAATCTGTAAACATACATCTGGATGTCCTATTGCTAGCTCAACATAATGTGGATGTAGGAGACTCAGTGTAGATAAAACACCATCTTTGTTGGTTGAGCTCAGAGAAACAAGTTCATGTAGAAATAGACCTTCAAATTCCTCATGCTGATTGCTTTACTAAAATCCATTTAGATGTCCAAAAGCATTTCATAGACTTGGATAAAATAAAAGGGTTAGAAAATGTAAATGTTTCAAAAAGAATAGATATTTGTTGCTCTGAACAATAATTAGAAAGTGGGCCTCTGAAAGTAGATTTTCAGTTTGATGTGATTGTTCAAAACGACAGTTGTTCCAGTGATATTCTGTTGTTTAACACAAATACTTGGAGCAATCAGGTTTCTCTTACATTGTGTGGAAGCAGTAATTCATGAAGTTCCAACGACAAAACAAATCAGCAGTTGAAAGTAAGGAAATGGACATGAAGGTTGATGTGTGGGAAAATGTTTCTGGTATGTGTCTTCAGGGTAACCTTTTTGAATAAGGAATGCAAAGTACTTATTTGAGTTAGAATCAGAGGAAGCATCCGAAGACTCTAATCCAATATTGTTGAAGTGAAAGTAAGGATTGCAGATGCTGGAGATCAGAGTTAAGATTAGAGTGGTGATGAAAAGGCACAGCAGGTCAGACATGCCTGACCTGCTGTGCTTTTCCAGCACCACTCTAATCTTGACTCCAATATTGTTGACCCAAGTTAGCCAGGTTAGTGTAACATAATTTTCGACATTCACCGAAGAATTCACTGTGGAATCAATTTTTTTTTCCTCTGTTTCAAGCAAAGGTTTGAAGACAGATATTGAATTTTATTTGGCTAGATTAGCATTGTTTTTATTTCAAATAGTAAAGAACTATGTGCACAAAGCAAGCACATTGTTTCTGAGAAAAAGCTTTTGTAGGAAAGTTCAGCTGAGACTATTGATTCAACCATTCGTTGTAATGATTGTTAATGTTGCTGGTAAAGTGTAGTGATTGGAACCAGGTAGACCTTGTTGACTATGAGATCCTTGATTGGGATTGTTAACCTGGGTGAATCAGGAATGCCCTGGCTGACCAATATAACCAGGAGATCACCTGTTGTCTTTCACTGTATCTCACACCTACATACACACAACATGGGTGGTGGGGAAAATATAAGCACTACTGCAGTTAGGTGGTAGTGTGGGGGGTTAAAAAAAAAGAAAAGAAAAAAAGAAAAAAAAAGAAAAGAAAAAAAATAACCAGGAGATCACCTGTTGTCTTTCACTGTATCTCACACCTACATACACACAACATGGGTGCTGGGGAAAATATAAGCACTACTGCAGTTAGGTGGTAGTGTGGGGGGGGGGAAATTAAACAAAAATTAAAGAATAAAAAGGAGAAAAAAAACCCAGGAGATTTATAATCTCCTCAGTTTAGGGTGCTGGCTGGGCCACAGTCAGTATGTTCCTGCTGGTTTTGAGGAGGACCGTTTCTTATTCTTTCCTCCTGTTCAGGGAAGATGTTTGTTTTCTTTATTGGCTTTTGTGTGTTTGGTTTTCCCCTTATATCGAGATGTGTTCAGCTGCACAAGCAGCTACCACCAAAAAAAATATAACCAGGAGATTTAGAATTTCCTCATTTTAGGGAACTGACTCTGTACTGGCTGGCCCACAGTCAGTGTGTTACTGCTGCTGTTGGTTTCTGCTTTTTTGGGGGGGAACCGAATTCCTGAACTGGCTGATCTATACAGCTGGTTTGTTGCCTGGTATTCCTTTTCCATTGAGGACTGATTTCTGGTCAATGTGTTTCAGGTGTAATTCAGCCCTCATTAGGGAACTGTTGTCTCACTGGCTGGTTACAGCCTGTGTGTTACTCTTTTCCTTTGAGAAAAGGACTATCTTGATATTGTGGCAGGGCTTAGCCCTTACACTCTGGTTTTTCTTTGCTTTTTGGAATGTGTTTTCACTATTTTGGTATTTGGACTGATTTGAGGTTTGTCTTCATCTCCCTGAAAACTGTTTAAATGATGGGGTTTGGCCTTGCCGCCCTTTCCCCTGTATATCGTCCTTCTTTGGTGAACTGCTGCTTTCTGGTTATTGTTAGCTGCATGATTTACTGTTTAATAATTTTTTTAAAAACCAGGAGAAACTTTGCTCTATGTTGAGAAGGGCACTGCTTATCATTGGTGAAAAAAAATATAACCAGGATATTTAGAATCTCCTGTGTTCGGGACTGACTCTGAGTTGGCTGCCCACAGCCAGTGTATTAAGGACTAGTAAATGAAGGGTGACTTGCTGATTGGATCCTGGCCTCTGTGCAGTTGTTTTAGTGGTGACCAGAAAAAAAACATTTGCTTGCAACATCTTGGAAATGGGGGTAAGCATTTCTGACATCATGCCTTTGCTTGGGAAGCTTGACTCATTGGGTCCTGCTGTTGAAGACTGGGCCTAGTATGTGGAAAGAATGTGATATTTTTTCCAGGCAAATTACATTAGAGCAGATAAAAAGCAATGAGTAACCCTTCTGACTGTGTGTGTGTGGAGCTGCAGCATTTTCAGTTATAAGGGGCTTAATTTTGCCAGAGGCACCCGGCACTAAAACCTTCCAAGAGTTAAAGGATTTGGTTAAGTAATATTTCAACCCCAGACCTCCTCTAGTTCTGAGAGGGTATCTGTTTTATTTGGTTGTTACAGAACCAGGGGAATCCATATCGGGATTTTTGACGAGGTTGAGATAATTAGCAGAGACATGTGATTCTCGGTCAACCCTGAATGAGATGCTGAGAGACCATTCGGTACGTGGGATTAATGATGTAACCATACAGAAGAGCCTACCAGTTGAGGCCCAACTTCAAACAGGCACTGCAGCTGGCTTTGTCATTAGAAAGTGGAGCGTGGGAACTACAGGGCATCTCAATGGAAGTGGGCAACCTCACTTGTCTGACTGAGATTGGGGAACACCAAATGAGTGTAGGCAATCACAGAACCTTACACAGGGAACAACTTGAGCAGAGGGAGCCTTGGCCAGCTCACTGCAGAACCTCATAACAAAGCCAAGCCTTGGTCAAGTGACTAAAGGGTACTTCAGGATCTGGGCCGGTGAGCCATTTTAATTGCTGCCAGTATGTGGTTTTGAGACAGCAAATAAGTCCTACAAGGCCTGACTTGAGAAAGAAAATTCTTAGCCGGCACCCAGGAGACAGTATACCTTGGAAAGTTGGTTGAAACAATTAAATTGCTTAATGACATCCAAAGTGAAACTAATTAAAATTGGAGTTTAGTTAAATGGTCACCCAGTTCCCATGGAGGTCAATACCGACACAGCTATATCTGTGGTTGCAGAACCCATCTTTAACAAGATTCAGTCAGGACTTACAGCCCTTAAGTTTGCACAAGACCTCAGCCAGACTGAGAACACTGGGAATCTATGGCAGATTAAAGGCATGACATCACATCGAGTCTCCTATGAGAAGCATTTGGTGCAGTTACTATAGATGGTGGTATAAGACTTAGGCCCAAGCTTGTTGGAGTGGAATTGGTTGAGAAAGATTTACCTTGATTGGCTCAACATGTTTGATTTGAAAATGGCTGCATCAGTGAAGTTCTCATAGGAGTTTTTCAGGAAAGGCTTAGAACTATGAACTGGGGTGAAATTCACTTTTCATATTGACCAGGAAGCAATTTCATGTTTTTGCCAGGCCCACCTGATGCCATTTGCCTTGGGGGTAGAATTGGGCCGAAGGGTCTGTTTCCATGCTGTATATCTCTATGATTCTATGACTCTGAGTCTGAGAATGAAAGAATCATCAAACCAGTGCAGTTGGCAGAATGGGCCAATTGTGAAGCCTAATGGCTCTGCCCACCTTTGTGGGGATTATAAGCAAACTGTAAACTGTTTCTCACAGTGGGATAAATACCCGATCCCTCGCATAAAGGACTTGTTTGCAGAGCTGGGAGTATCCTTTACAAAGCTGGACATGAGCTACTCCAACCTGCAATTGAGACTGGATGAGGAGTCCCAGAATTGCACTACAATTCATACGCATAAGGGTTTATACCAATATACGTGACTGCCATTTGGGGTATCATCAGCCTGAGCCCTTTGCCAAGCAGACTG
The DNA here is from genome assembly GCF_047496795.1 of Chiloscyllium punctatum. NCBI lineage: Eukaryota > Metazoa > Chordata > Chondrichthyes > Orectolobiformes > Hemiscylliidae > Chiloscyllium > Chiloscyllium punctatum. The sequence continues at coordinate 74,353,999 of NC_092742.1, read as the reverse complement.
TGGAGAACATTGTACAAGGGCCACCCCAAGTTGCAATTTTCCTGGATGACATACTAATAACCGGGAAGACCAGTAAAGAGCACTTGGAGAACTTGGACAGAGTGTTTAAACATTTCTCCCAGGTGAGCATGCACCTCAGATGGGAAATGTGTGCTCACGGTGCCCCTAGTGACCTACATGGGTTACAGAGTCAACAAAACTGGGTTATATCCATTGGAAGATAAAGTGCTTTCCACATCTGTACTGGAGCTTAGGTATTTCCTTGGGTTAATGAATTATTATGGAAAATTCATATGTAACCTGGCCTCCATCTTGGCACCCTTATACCTGCTATTGAAAAAAGGCCAGCTTTAGAACTAGTCGTGAAGCCAAGAAAATTACAATGGGATCTTGATCAGATGGGCCGATGGGCTGACAAGTGGCAGATGGAGTTTAATTTAGATAAATCTGAGGAACTGCATTTTGGAAAAGCAAATCTTAGCAGGACTTATACACTTAATGGTAAGGTCCTAGGGAGTGTTGCTGAACAAAGAGACCTTGGAGTGCAGGTCCCTATTTCCTTGAAAGTGGAGTCGCAGGTAGATAAGATAGTAAAGAAGGCTTTTGGTATGTTTTTCATTTTTGGTTAGAGAATTGAGTACAGGAGTTGGGAGGTCATGTTGCGGCTGTACAGGACATTGGTTAGGCTACTGTTAGAATATTGCGTGCAATTCTGGTCTCCTTCCTATCGGAAAGATGTTGTGAAACTTGAAAGGGTTCAGAAAAGATTTACAAGGATGTTGCCAGGGTTGGAGGATTTGAGCTATGTAGAGAGGCTGAACAGGCTGGGGCTGTTTTCCCTGGAGCGTCGGAAGCTGAGGGGTGACCTTATAGAGGTTTATAAAATCGTGAGGGGCATGCATAGGATAAATAGACAAAGCCTAGAACTAGAGGGCATAGGTTTAGGGTGAGAGGAGAAAGATATAAAAGAGATCTAAGGGGCAACTTTTTCACGCAGAGGGTGGTATGTGTATGGAATGAGCTGCCAGAGGAATTGGAGGAGGCTGGTAGAATTGCAACATGTAAAAGGCATTTGAATGGGTATATGAATAGGGTTTGGAGGGATATGGGCCGGGTGCTGGCAGGTGGGACTAGATTGGGTTGGGATATCTGGTCGGCATGTGCGAGTTGGACTGAAGGGTCGGTTTCTGTGCTGTACGTCTCTTTGACTCTATGAAACAGCATCTATCGTCATCGAAGGTGTTGGCCCACTATGATCCGAAGTGAGAGGTAGTGCCGACATGTGATGCCTCTCTGTACAGTATCGGGGTAGCTTTGGCTCACGTTTGACCCAACTGAGAGGATTGCCCAATAGCGTATGGTTTCCAGACTTTGGCTGATGCCAAATGCAAAGAGGCTAAGTTTGGTGGTCATCTTTGGTGTGAGGAAGTATCTTTATGGATGGGAATTTGTCATAGTAACAGATCACAAACCTGTGATAGGACTACTGAAGGAAGACAAGGCGGTGCTGCCCATACCTTCTGGTAGAATTCAGCGGTGAGCCCTTATTCTCAGTGCGTACAAGTTAGTACACTATCCAGGAAGCCAAATGGCTAATGTGGATTCCTTAAGCCTCCTTCCACCGGCAAATGCTCCACCGGTGGTGCCTCACCTGGAAGAGTCCATTTTGGTTTTAAACTTACTGGACACCCTTCCAGTCACCGCTGACAATATCCAACTGTGGACACAAACATATCATGTCCTAGTGAAACTGAAACAGCTGGTGGTAATGGCAGAGACAGAATGACCATTGCAACCAGGATTTAAACCTTACTGGACTTGGCGGGACCAGATCAACGTACAGGACAGCATATTACTGTGGGGAACAAGGGTGATTGTCCCAAGTAAAGGTCAGTGCCAGATACTGGCTGAACTCCACCAGGGTCATCCAGGGGTTTCCAAGATGAAGATGTTGGCAAGATGCCATGTCTGATGGGCAAGGTTGAATGTCAACATAGCTGCATTGTCGGGCAGTGCCCAGAGTACCAACAAGGACAAAGATTGCCACCAGCAGCACCACCACTTTCCTGGGAATGGCTGGGAAAACCCTGGACTTGGTTGCATGTTGACTATGCTGGTTCATTCATGGGCTAAATGCTCCTGGTCATTGTGGACGCCTATTCAGAGTGGTTGGATGTGCATAAAGTTTGTTTGGCAAACTAAGGGATGATGATTGAGACACTGTAAGGATCGATTGCTACACACTGACTCCCAGAAGTATTAGTCACAGACAATGGGATGTAATTTACCAGCAGGGAATGTGAATATTTTCTGAAGTCAAATTGTGGAGTTTGCACATTCTCCCTGTGTCTGTGTGAGTTTCCTCCGGGTGCTCTGGTTTCCTCCCACAATCCAAAGATATGCAGGTCAGGTGAATTGGCCATGCTAAATTGCCCATAGTGTTAGGTACATTAGTCAGGGGTAAATATAGGATAGAGGAATGGGTCTGGGTGGGTGACTCTTCGGAGTGTCAGTGTGGACTTGTTGGGCTGAAGGGCCTGTTTCATACTGTAAAGAATCTAATCTAATCAAATGGTATTCAGCACATAAGGATAGTTGCATTCCATTCATTGACCAATGGTCTCATGGTAAGATCAATCCAAATATAGAAGGCAGGCTGCACAGTCACTTAATACCAAACTGTCCCTGTTCCTAGTTAATTATAGGGCCATTTCTCGCACAACAGGCATAGGTCCAGCAGAGTTGCTGATAGGGAGAAGACTCTGCACCAGGTTAAACCTGATATTCCCAGACCCAGCAGGAGGAGGTTGAAGTGACAGCAGGAACACTAATGCCAGCCACATGCCTCCTCAAAGTGATTGAGACAGTTTAATTCAGGGAATGAAGTTTGGTGGCGGAACCATGGAAATGGCCCTGTGTGGGTAACAAGAGGAGATTGATGCGAGGTCAGGGCCAGTTACTTACAAAGTTCAGGTCGGTGAGACGCTCCTGAACAAACATGTGGATCACCTGAAAGCTGTTACTTCAGAAACGGGGCAGGAGCAAAACAGACCTGGCCCCTCAAAACAGCCACAAGGCCTGGCAGAAAATGTAGGTTCTCCCCCTCTGTCTAATGTCAAGGAAACCTCCGAGTCCAAGATGGATGCAGCCTTGATATCGTTACTGCCAGGAGAAGAGGAGGGAACTCTCCCGAGACACTCCGGATGCATGACATGGGCTGCAGTCTGGTTCAAATCGCCGTGCCAGAGTTCGAGTCCAAGAAACCGGACCTGGGGCGAAATGTCGCAGGAAAGGTTACAAGAGGAAAACCAGGCCTATCGACCTGGACTTGGGGTTGGGGGGATGTAGTGATTGGAACCAGGTTGACCTCACTGACTACGAGATCCTTGATTGGCCGGGATTAACAACCCCAGTCAGGAAGTCCCGGCTGAACAATATGAATAGGAGATTTAGTATTTCCTCAGTTCAGGGGACTGACTTTGAGCTGGTTGGCCACAGCCAGTGTACAGTGCACAAATAAATAAAGGGTGACTTGGTGAACAGATAAAGTCCTCTGTGCAGTTATTTCACAAAGATAATATGATCGCAGATGCCTTGTCCTGAAAGTAAACTGATTAAATAATTTAAGGATTTAACAGATGTTAGAAGATTCTGCAAGACTTGTATCGGGTAGAATGGAGAGTGAAGAATAAAGGCTGTGCAGTTTTCTGATCTACTGTTTTCTGTCTGCCTTGTGATGAAGTGCATTTTGAAAAAAAAACGGTATTACTTTCTCTCCTAAGGGTAGAGGCCTGGAAATACCATATATTTATATTTCCGTTAGTTTTGGACTGTGGGAAATATCCCTAAATCAAGGTGACTGCGCAGAAAGATTACTGCAGTTTTAAAAATCATGCTTACTGTTACACATTTTCCTCAGTGAAATCAGAAGCAGACACGGGGAGCTGATGGGTTCTGAACAAAAGGAGAACAGTGAAACAACTACATTCTACTTGATGCCTGACCAGGTGACCATAGCTTGTGCAGGACGTGTGCAATAAAGAAACACCGAGCTTGGAAAGATGTCTCTCTCTCTCTCTCTCTCTCTGGTACTAGAATGTCTAACAGCAAGCTGTGTTTCACTCACATTTTCTCTGCAAATCTCTACTGAAGGAGGAATAAAACATCTTCAAAGGCAGTGAAAGAACAAACTCTCAACCGATGATTCAGAGGATTGGTGTGCAAACAACCAGACACCAACAATAAAGAACTGCAAGGAAAGTAAGAGAGAGAAAGCAGCTCATTGAATTCTGGAGACCAAACTGGTGCTATTGAACTTTGCTTCCCTAATTTTTTTACTTTTTGTTGTGAAACTTGAAAGAGCTCAGAAAAGCTTTACAAGGATGTTGTCAGGGTTGGAGGGTTTGAGCTATAGGGAGAGGTGAATGGGCTGGGGATGATTTCCCTGGAGCATTGCGGGCTGAGGGGTGACCTTACAGAGGTTTGAAAAATATTGAGGGGCATGGATAGCATAAATAGGCAAGGTCTTTTCCCTGGTGTGGGGGAGTCCAGAACTAGAGGGCATAGGTTTCGATTGAGAGGTGAAAAGATACAAAAGGGACCTAAGGGGCAACTTTTCACACAGAGGGTGGTGTGTGTATGGAATGAGCTGCCAGAGGCAGTGGTGGAGGCTGGTGCAATTACAGCAATTAAAAGGTATCCGAATGGATATATGAATAGGAAGGGTTTAGAGGGATATGGGCCAAGTGCTGGCAAATGGACTAGATTAGGTTGGGATATCTGGTCGGCATGGACAAGTTGTACATTTCTATGACTCTACAACCCTTTTTCCACCCTTTATATCCATGTCCTATCTGTCTTTGTGTGTATGTTTGTGATGTGGACAATTTAAGAAGGCATTTAGTTTAACTTATTGAGTTATAAGTTATTAATCCATATTTTCTTTTTTTACAGATTTGTATCATTGGTTGAAGAGAATTTTCTTGTAATAAACAGTTAATGTCTTGTTAAGTACAGAAACCCTTCTTTTATTTTGAATTCATCAGCAAAGTAAATTAGGGACTTTCGAAAGTTTTCATATTTGTGATGATTCTGGAAAGAGTAGTACTTAATTTCCAGTACACTGTCATTTTTGAGTTGCTGCAAAGTAGTCTAAAGATGTGCAGGTTTGTTGGATTGGCCATGCTAAATTGCCCATAGCGTACAGGGATATGTAGACTAGGTGGATTAACTGTGGTAAATGCAGCTTTTCAGGGATGGTTCGGTTGAGGGGGTGGGGGCCCAGGTTGGGATCCTCTTTGAGGGTCAGTGTTAACCTGATGGGTCAAATGGCCTACTTCTCCACTGTTGGAACTCTATGATTCTACATATGAATGTGGTAATGGCAGTGTAATATCCTGTTTTAGTCATTTATTCATAGGTCTATTTTTCAACTTTTCTCAATGTTCAGAAAGTCCCAGCTTGATGTAAATCCATACTTAAAAGCTCAAATGCCCATTGATCCTCTGATTTACCTTATGCACACATTTAACTTTTGAGAATAAAACCAGTATTGCCATATCGTCTAATGGCATTATAAATGATCTACTAAGGGAGTGCAATGTGATGCATCCATTTATGAACAGATATGTGTTTAACCATAGTTTTACAATTGTGCAGAGTGCAACCTGTGGATAGATGTGACTAAAGTATTAAATTTGTTCCATGTAGCATCCTCAAAACCAGCACTGTCTATTCTCACCTTAACCTATTCTGCTTCCTAATATTCCAATTCATTCAGTTTAGCTTCAATGATAACTGAAAGAAACAACACATTTTACTGAGGATGGTATCACATTCAAAGTTCAATAAATTAATCCTCATCAAAAATAATTAGAAGATTGCTTAGTATCTACAAATTCTGAGCATTAAATCTTTACAAGTATTGGTCTTTTAATTCTGACATTGTGGAAATTTACATTAATTTTGATTTAAGAGAGATGTATAAGAAATATAATATTATATTTCTTAAAATCATCTTATTTTTACAAAAGTTTCATATTGCTACTATTTATATTTTAAATTTAGTAAAGTAAGGCTGAATTTCAATCTTAAAATGTTCAGAAGAATAGCATTTATCATAAATCCATCACTGACATCACCTTCCCAATACAAGATAGCACATGTGTGTTGCAGAAGCCTTTTTAAAGAGCCACTTGTCCCATTTATTTTATTAGTCCTTGGTGAATGTAATTAGAATCAAAGTAATTAAATGCAATTGTGCTCAGTATGTTACTGTTGTAAATTGCCCTAAACAATGTGTGTTGCATGTTGTGAACACAATTCTGGGATTAATAGACGATAGATAATGTTTTAGGATTGTATTTCATACTAAACAGCCAAATAGAAAAACAAAGACCTTGGCGCAGTGTCATTAATCTTAGTCATCTGAAAGCACAAGTGTAATTTGCATGACTCAGTTATGGCACATGCTGTATTTAGGAGAAGAGCTATATCATTGTCTCGCTTTCTAGTTTTAAAAATAATGTCAATCCAGACATGTCCTGTAAAACTCAGGGGAGAAAGGGGTAACATGTACAAAATATGATGCCCCTGTTGAAGCAAAGAACAAAAAATTTGGTGCACAGGCTTGGTTCAGAGTACCTATCAATACTCTCTTTTATATGTTTACACATGAAACTAATCCATTAGGCATTAGCAAAGGTATATATCTTTTACCCGGAATGATTTGAAAATACAGCATAAGTTCTTTTATACCATGCATTGGGAGGCAACGAATCTATTTGCCTTTATTTGAATTTTTTTAATGATAGAAATTGAGTAAAACTATCTACAAATACTGTTTCAAATAGTGGTATTTGCATTCTGCATTTCACTAAAGTTGGTGATGATTGTAATAGCCTTCAGTGGATATGAATAATATATTACTGTTTTTGTTTATATAAAGAAAAAAGAATCTGTAGAGTAAATGTTTTTAAACAACAGACTAAAACACGACCTTCCAGATTAAAAATTAACCTCTTCCCCTAGCAAACAGCTGGAAAGTAGGAATTCAATTTCACATCATTGTCTGCAATCAACATAATGTTATGCTAGAGTTCTCACTGTTTGTGAAGCAAATTAATAATTAGATTTCAAAGGCAGATAAGCTGTTCAGAATCATAAGCTATATCTCAATATGTTTGTAAGTAAGATGATGTATATATTGCACAGTGAATAAAAATAAATTCTAAAACTGCATTTTTAATAAGTTTAGATTTATTGAGTCATGAATTTCTCTGATTGCCTTTTCCTACAAACATACCACATTCTGTGTTTGCTATCAACTTATAATATCCTGGAGGCACTGTGCTCATTATCAAATTGCATTTGAAATTTTTGCTTTCTGATGATTAACTGAGGTCATATAACTCTAACCTGATTTGTTTAAAATACAATTTTCCTGCATGGAATCGAAGAATCAACTATTTCCTATATATGTAAAAGAGTTAGTGGATGGCATGATGAGTTAGAATCACCCCGCTCCTGGGGTTAATGTCAACCTAAAGAAGAAGATATATTCTCCAATTTCTGTTAAAATTCTTGAAAGAAATAAGTTTAGACAATATTTAGAAATGTGAAGAACAAGATATTTGAAAGCATTCCTTACAGTCACTTTACAATTTCATCATGAGTTCAATCCCATGTATAAAATGTTTGTTGAATTTCAAAGATAAATCAACATGAAATTTCAAAAAGTTGATCTATTTCCTTGCCTTCCATGATTCAACATTGACCAGTTTATTTTATTTGGTAACACAGGAAATTTTGGCATTCTTGGTTATAAATAGAGATAATCAAATATACCATTAGCATAACATTCAATCACGTTTCTAACCAAACACTCATTTCTTTTAAAGTTAATTGATCAAGCAATAAACATTGCTGATAAATTCTTCATAATCCTGGAAGAAATTTTCTTCACAACATTTACTCTTGAATGATGCTTGTTGACTTTGTACATATGCCTAAATGTTCTCTCTTCACAGTGTAAACTAAAGAACTTGTGTCCATTGTCAAGCAGCATTTTGAAGATTTGCATATTATAATCTTTTATGCTTTATCTCCAGTGAGTCACTTGTAATAATGTAACCTGTTAAGAGATGGAGTCATTGCTGTTTAACTTATGCTTTCCTCATCTTGACATTGCTGAAATTGTTATTAAGTATTGAGAAATTTACTTTGTACTTACCAAAAAAATATTTTGAAGAACGGAATCCACTTCTGTTTTGATATTCAGTGTTGGTCTCAAATGTTTCCTTATGAGATCAAATGTGAATTAAATTTCCTTTTTCTCAAATGCATTCTTTAAATTTAAACTTCAAAATAATACCTCCTAATTTCTTTACTGTATTGTACATAATTTTGCTCCACTTGAATGTGATTGCTAATTTGTGTGACATTTGGGATATAGCTTGAAAGTACCCAAAGTTATTTCACAAAGGACCATTATGACCAGACTATAAGAAAGACTGTCATCCCATCATTTGGGAATAGATTAAAACACAGGTCCCATAGGTAGAGAACAGTTTGCTAACACACTATAGCAACCATTCCCTAAGGTACAAAAAAGTTAGATCTACCAGATGTCCACGGCCCTGTATGCATAATGGCCTTACTCTCACTTCACCACAATTTGCCTCAAATACTTTTTAATTCTGTTTCTGCATAACAACTCTCTGTTAATTTAGTGGATTTTATGAATCTGTTCTTCCTTCCAAAAGTGAACAGCAGAAAAGTGACAGAAGTGTAAATTTGGTCAGGTTTTATTGACAGTAAAGTGGGTGTACAGTGCACCCAAGTGGCTCATGCTGTTGCACCGTTGACTGGAGTCTTTCCGAGGTGGAGGGAGACAGTTGAATGATTAAAGTGTAAACAGAAAGTACTGCGGGAGAAGAGTTAAACCAAACTAATCCCTACCATGCTTTGCTTTAGCAGTGTGAAGAATCTGATTGCAGCTTGAAACCTTGACCTAATGTGACCTGCCATACACCCTCCCTTGAGTGTTATCAGCAAATTTCTGTCACCAGGGCCTCAAGAGCAGGTAACAGTAAGGTTGATCAAGGTAATAAATAAGTCACATTTTTGCTGCTGATATCACTTTAATTGTTATGTTAAGATTTAACAAACTATTTGATCACAATCTGAGCTTCTGGAATCTCAGTTTTGCAACTGCAATACATAATAAATTTAAGGCTACATACTTTTCATTTCCACCAATGAGCAAGTAAATTATTTCCTTTTAGGCTACTGAGTCAGATAATTGAATTCTTCTATAATGTCAGTATAATATTTACATTTTCTACAGCTACATGGAAAAGACAATCACTTTTAACAGATCAAGATTTACAATTAATATTGATTCACAAGATGGCAATATATTTCAAAATATTTCAGTTCAAGATAATTAGAAATAACATTAAAATTTTCATATCACCAATCATTTGAAAGTGGCGTCTTAAGATTATAAAAGGTGATCAACTCATTTCCACCTTTGATAAGTATTCAGCTTTGAAATTTACATGTATTTACTACAGTAAAAAAAATCCTGTTTTTTTTTGAATGATGTGTAGTAACTGAAGTTACCAGCAAAACATTGACACTAGCTGGAAAACTAAAGTTGTATGCTGTGCAAGAGACATAATTTCATCTGGCAAATATGATTCACATTCTACACGTGTTGCTTGCAAGTAACTAAAATCATCCAAGAGAAAAGGAGTCAAATGAAAGACAATACTTTGTCCTTTATGCTGTTACCTATTTTCATCATTCGTCACTACTTCTGAGAATACATGAACGTTTTAAAAAATGAGAAGTTATGTGCAATCTCCATGAATCATAAAGTGACAAGTTTTATAATCTGAGAATTATCAATAAGAAGGATAAAATATTTGTGTTTAAGTAATAGAAAACTGCTTGGCCAAGTATTTACTAAAATACAGATTAAGTTACTGCAATAAGTATGATACCCAAAACATTTTCATATTTATGCTATATTTATAATGTTATGTTGTCATGCAAAAATAAAGGCAAACTCTATTCATTGCAACATTTAATAGTTTTCTCTTAGATCTCAGTTACGGGGAGAAAAACCCTTTGTTCTGTTTCTGTATGGCTGCCTGAGGCAGTGAGTTCATGACGTGTTACTGCCCCCTAGTGATACCTTTTCATTACAGACTGCTCCAATCATCGACACTAATCAGTGAAAACTACTTCTGTAAAGGTGTAATAAATATACTGTTGACTGTTAGAAAAAGATCCTGCCATTTAACATTAACTTTAAAAAGCACAACAATATGCCTGTTCCTTCTATCAGATGTTTTAATTAAATACTAGCAATTCCCCATTGCAAAACCATGTTATTTATTTTGTCCCATGTAGTTTTGTGTCAGCAAGGTCAAATTATACTCTGCATTTGTTCAGTTTAATGATTTTGTACTTTTAGAGTTGGATGTCGAAACTGTTGTGAAAGGGATGCTCAATGTCATTTACATTTTTCCAAAAATAGGTAGTCTCTTTGTGTCCTCATGCATAATTATAACTAACACACTCATGTGAAATATTACTATGTGGCAAGTCAGATTTGACATTTAATGGGGAACGTCATTGTAAATTGACAACTAACGAAGTGCTTGGACTGGAATTAGTATCGCCAAGCCAAATCTGGCTTGATTTAGTAGATGACTATTTTCAAAAATGATGTTGAAAGTGATACTAATATATTTGTCAGTGCAGGAAAATTGGGTGTTCTCAAAAATAAAATTCTGGCAAACTCCCTGAGTTGTCTCATATATGTAAAATATTAAAGGATTCAAAACTAATCCAATAGCAGTGAAAAAAGAAGAAACATCATAGAAAAGCAAATGGTCAAGATTCCTGCTTACAATCAGCGGCCAGTGATTGCTGTAGTGATCTGCACAAGTGAGAACATCAGGTATTTACAAGATAATACATGGCTTGGAAAGGGTGGACGTTAGGAAATTGTTTCCATTAGGTGAGGAGACTAGGACCCGTGGACACAGTCTTAGAATTAGAGTGGGTAAATTCAGAACAGAAATGCGGAGACATTTCTTCAGCCAGAGAGTGGTGGGCCTGTGGAATTCATTGCCGCAGAGTGCAGTGGAGGCTGGGACGCTAAATGTCTTCAAGGCAGAGATTGATAAATTCTTGATGTCACAAGGAATTAAGGGCTACGGGAAGAATGCGGATAAGTGGAGTTGAAATGCCCATCAGCCATGATTGATGGCGAAGTGGACTCGATGGGCTGAATGGCCTAACTTCCACTCCTATGTCTTATGGTCTTATGGTCTTAGGTGAGGACAGAATTGACATCCCCTGCAGTCTGTTAAAAGTCTAGGCTCAATCGTGAGAATAGCCACTTGGATGTGGTATTGACAGCCAGTATAAAATGGTCACTGAATGTGTAATAACTATTACAGGTTTTTCTTTACCCATATGATTTGCTTAAGATTTAAAATGAAGGTTCATATGTCTTTTCTTCTTAGGATGCTCTTCTCATCTTCTTGGCTTGACAGCTTGCAGCAAAAATTTCATCCAATCCTTTTGCATGCACAAAAAGCTTCCCTTCAAACTATCCGCTTCAAGCAACTAACCAAAACAAAAATCACCAGCCATTTGTGATGGTTGCATCCAGAACAGGAAGTGATAGATAAACCACCCGCAGAACAGCTCTGAAGAAAGGCGAAACCTCCTTTGGGAACAGATACTCGGACGGGCAATGTACAATTTCTGACACGTGCAGGCTTAGTCAGCTGGACACCTACAAACAAAAAGAACAGATTTACAGGGCACCCATGCCATTTGCAATTGCTGGGGTTGGGCAAAAATAAAAGTACATCACCAAAATTTGCATGAGACATGGCAGCTAGCCCATTAACTATACAAAGTACAAAGTTGCTTTATAACAATTTAAATGCCTGTCAGGACATGGCTAGAAACTTCACAGAATCCCTGAATTGTTACAATGGAGGTGGAGGCTATTCAGCCCATTGTGGCTGCACCAGCTTTTCAAACAAAAATCATTACCTAGTGCCAACTACTTTTCCTTCATCTGCTATTGTTTCTAGAAGCTGAAGTTAAACTGATTGATCTGTAATTGTTGAATTTATCCTTACTGCCTTTCATGAACAAAGCCATAAGGTTTTCAGTCTTCTGGCACATCCCCCAAGTTGAGGGAAGACTGAAAGGTTATTGTAATTGCCCCCTTGACGTCTGCCCTCACTTTCTTCAAAATACTCGGATACATCTCCTCTGGACAACTCATGCAAACTTATTTATGAAAGATGCCTGTATGCAGACTCATCCACAGGAGTGAGATTCAAAATTGAAGCTTAAGTCAGGTTCTTTGCTGGAATATGGAGAAAATGAATGAGTATGATTCACTCATCTAATACCACCATTGTGACTGTTAATTTCATGGGTATCAGTAGAAAATGTTACAGTTATAAATGTGATTCATGAGATTGCATCTTTTGGGATAGGGACACATCTTAAAATTGTTCTCTTTACATTGTTCTCCTTCAATTTTTTTTGCCTTCCTTTTGCTTTTCCTAAAGTTGGTGGCAAACTCCTCCTACCTTGTCCAAATGACCATCCTTGATGTACAAATGCAACAATTATGGGATTTTAAACCATAAAGTTGATCATTCCCAAGCCTAACCTTATATCTACACAAATCACATTCCAAAGCTGGAGGTTCTGGGAACCAAACCAGATCAAAAACTTTTGACAGATGTTTTCTTGTATTGAGCCTGGAGGCATTGAGAACAATTTTTTAGATCCCAGTCAATGTCCCAGTTCAGAAACGAAACAAAGAGCTTGCATTTAGATAGAGCCTTGTGCAGCCCCAGGATATCCCAAAATACTTCACAGCCAACAAATCATTTCAAAACTTGTTATTTTGTAGGCAAATAAAGTAGCAAATTTGTACATAGTGCAATTCCTAAAGACAGCAAAAAAACAGAGAACTTATATTTATACATAGTGTCTTTTCATGGCCCAAGGACATCACATCTAATTAAGTACTTTTGAAGTGGAGTAAGTATTTCCAGTTTAGAAACCGCAGCAAACAGCTAACACACAGCAAGAGTCCCACAAACATCCACAAAATAATCTGTCTTTGGTGGTGTTGGCACAAGCATAAATGTTGGCTAGGGAATTCTGTGAACTCCCTTGCAGTTCTTCAAATGGTACACCTCTGATTGGGCATTGCATTATTCAATTAGCCAGCATTGTGGTTACTTCCAACAATTCAGCTTTCCCTCAGTACTGCACTGAAATATCATCCAAAGTCAAATCACCACAGTAAGGTTTGTATCTTTACTCTTTCTTTGTGCTTAAATTATAAGAATCTGTTGCTTTAGAAATTGAGTGTACAATTTCTAGCATTCACTGAAACAGATGAGCTACTAAAGCAACTATTCTGCCTCCACAGTTGGCCCGGTTTAATGCCGGGTTTTCTGTGCCAAAAGTAAACAATGGGTGGAATTTAATGTGGACAGTGGGGGGCTCCAGCCTCTGCAGCTAAAACTAGTGGCACTCCTCCCACCTGGCCAGCCCGCCAACCTGATCAGCAGCTGTTCCAAGGGAACAAAGTTTATTGGCACCATGACCACTGCCACAGGAACTTCCAGTTCTCTCAGGGACATTAAACCCAAGCGCGCTGCCAGGTGATTGGACGCTGGTAGCACCATCAGGAGTTGTGGTCACTGTCGATATTGCGCTGGGGCTGACAAATGAGGATTGCTCATGGACTGTCCACAGTCAGGCAAGTGGGACAGCATGGTGGTCCCAGGGCAGAGGTGACCATTTGAATTGGAGGGGAGGGGGCTTCCTGTGGGGTGCAGAACACTTGAGCAGGAGAGACACCTCTGTTCCCCAGAAACCCTCACCCTCCACCAGTAAAATGCTAATAGCAACAATATGAGACCTTGTAATGTCCACTTTCCTGTGGGCAGGAATGCCATATTAAGGTTTCTCATTCCTGACTTAACTGGAGAGGCACTGGATGCTCCATCTCACACACTTCTACCTGATCATTTCTGAGGCATACATTAAATTCCACCTGATAAGTTCTAATTAGTGCTCTGTAGTGTGTTTTTACAAATATCAAGTATATCAAGACAAAAAGAGTCAGTAACATATATAATTACCTTCACAGACAATTACATTTGTAGCTGTGCTATTAATGTAGGATTGCATTCTTGACAAAGTAACACTCGTAAAATCCTGCACATAGACTTTATTGCAATTCATTAATTTAAGAAAATATACAAAACCTCTCAGGCATGAATGCTGTTATACGTTTTTTTGATTTGGACCAAAACTGGCTTAATAGACTAACTATTCAAACTATTTGGAGATTTCCTTCTACCCTGCCTGGCTAATGAATTATGCTGGACTGTTTTAGTTTCTGTGCCTTTACCTTGCTATTGCAGCAATGAGTTAATGCACAAATTGATATTGCAACAGCTAGCATCTGCTGAAGCACTTATTGCCTGAATACAATGTCTTTGAGTATTTTTAAATTATCGTTTTGTAAATAAATAATCACACTTTGTAGGGATACCCAATACCTAGTTTGATAACCAGGCTAAGTCTTAGAAAACTAAGGTATTGTGTTCATTTTTTTAAAATAAGAAAAACAAGCAATTTAATAGGTTCAGTACACATACAATTTTGGAGTGTAACTACAATAAGCTTTTGCACTGTATTGAATTTGGGAAACCTTTGAATAAAATGTGAAAAAATAGAGGGCACAACCTTCACCTCTAAATGGTGTGTTTGTAACAATCCACAGACATACTGGAGCACTGTAGAATTCATTTCTGTGGAAATAAAATTTGTACTGTTAGTCATCACAACAGCACATTTAGAATTGGGTTAATTCAACTTCTGTCAGTTTGTGCCATGCCCTGTGCTTTAATGTGTTAATGTATGATGAAAAATTGAGTAAAAATACATTATAAACTCAATATTTGTCCTGGGAGATCAGCCAGGAATATACTTTTTACTGTCCAAGTGTAACATTTAATTGACTGTAGTGAGGGCTAGGTTTACTGATGGACCAGTTAGAGAGAGGAGTTACAGCCACTGAGGGACAACAAATAACATTTACCATTTAAGATTAGTAAAGTGATCCAGGTTTGAGCCATGCAGGAAAGGGAAGGTAAAGTAGGGTTGCATTGAAACTTATTGTAGGGATATGGGTTTCAGATGAAATGTACACCAGCTAAGTGAAAACTTGAGGAACCAATATGCAGCTGCAGTCAAGAAAAGGCAGAAATGCAATAACTTTCTCAAGACATGTAATGAGTTATTATATTTTAATATATTTGTAAGATTAGTTGGAGGAAGAATTGAAACTGTAGGAACACCTTTTTGTTACTCAGTTGTACACGCATCATTGTCTTACAAGAAAATAAGAACTGGCAGGAAAGAAGAACTGCTGTTATAAATTTCAGGATTCATCCCTTTAAACAAATATAATCCAGACAGTTTGTTTTACAAAGACAAGGCAGCAATGCTACTGCCACTGGCCAGTCTTTTGTATTAATCCCGAAGAGGATTAATCATTGGGATTGTGAAAAAAATGTATGTCTTAGGTCAAAGTGCTTGTTGCCGTTTGGGATATGCATTACATTACTGTCATTTTTTGGTTTGTGATGTTAATCAAAACTAACACCACAAACCATCAGTTACCTAATTTGTATATTATTGTCGATGTTATCATTAATTATGCGTTTGTGAGGAAAAAGAGGATTAATGAGATGTCACAGGTAATTTATACTGATCAGAGTCCCTGGGACATTAAAGAAACACTAGCCATTTGATACTTTGTGCCCAGTTTTTAACTGTGCCAAGGACCCATCATCCAAACTTTACCACATATTTCCTGTCAATGTCGCTCAAAAGCAAACATTTCTACTAAGTTGCATAGTTCTAGCATTATACAAAGGAAGAATTATCAATAAGGCACAGGTTACCCAAAATATTCATATTGTTCCAGTATTAAGCTCCTTTTGTGTCATAACATGCCAGTCTCTGGACATGGTTTTATTAAATTTAGGGTGGCACGGTGGCTCAGTGGTTGGCACTGCTGCCTCACAGCACCAGGGTTCCAGGTTCAATTCCAACCTTGGGCGACTGTCTGTGTGGAGTTTGTACGTTCTCCCCGTGTCTGTGTGGATTTCCTCCGGGTGCTCCAGTTTCCTCCGACAGTCTAAAGCTATGCAGGCCAGGTGAATTGGCCATTCAAAGTTTGTGAGAAGATTTGTAGCTCGGGTGCTCATTGTTGTGGTTCTGTTCGCCAAGCTGGGAATTTTTGTTGCATTGGCCATGTTAAATTGCCCATAGTGATAGGTGCATTAGTCAGAGGGAAGTGAGTCTGCGTGGGTTACTCTTCGGAGGGTTGGTGTGGACTGGTTGAGCTGAAGGGCCTGTTTCCACATGGCAGGAAATCTAATCTAAATATTGTATATCATGTTCGCAGCTTTGCAAGATAACTGTTCAGCACGTGATCATCAATCTAATAATCTAATTAAATCTCTTTGCAGTAATGACCAAATAATCTGATCACATTATTCAGCAATAAAGTTTGTTTGGTGAAGAAAATTTCTGTCATGTCAAAGGGTGAAGCATGGATAAAAGTTTGTGTAAATATGTCAAGTCATAAAGGCTGGAGGATTAAGATTTGACCCATCAAGATGTAATACTGTATTAAAAAGACAAAGTACTGGAAAAACTCAACAGGTCTAGCAGCACCTGTTGAGAGAAAAAGAGAGTAAATGGGCAGAATTTTCCCAGTTTTAGTTAATATGTTTTTTCAAGTGAGATTCATAGTGTATGGTTTACCATTGGACCTTGTAGTGTCTTTTCTTGTGCAATATTCTGTTCTTCACCTCATTAATTGTGGAACTGGGTCCTTTGGCACCTTTGCTGTGGAATTGGGTGACAGGAGAGGCAGAAATGCTTGCTCCTGCTAGGACCTTCTGCCATTCATATCGATAGTCCCATACTTAAAGCTTAAGTGCACATTACATCAGATACTGGCCATCACCTTATCATTATCACTGAGGAAATGGTGCAAAAAGTCAAGTTGGCTCCCTGCTTTGTGGACTGTTACCTGGAGGTGCTGGTGGGTGGGGTGGTGGAAAAGAGACCATCTTTTTTCCTGCAGACTGCCAAACAAGAATACCAGACAAAGCCAGCTTGAACACTGTTAGCAACTGGGGTCAGTTGTATCTCTCCACTAAATCAAATGTACAACAACATGGGAAGAAGATCAATGATCTTCTGCACTCTACAAAGTGACACTTTCAGGGCCAGCAGTCACTTTAACTGTGTCACTGCCCATTCCCCCACCAAGGTATATGGATCACAACTCACAATGTTCTCATCCTGTCCACTTAGGAGCTCTCTCCTACCTGACAGACTGCAATAGTTCCAGAAGGTAGCTCACCAAAGCCATCTCAAGGACAACTAGCAATGGGCAATTAATGCTAGCCCAACCTGTGATGCTCACACACCATGAATGAATAGAAAACTCTCAAGCAACTACCTGCCTTCTGTGTTACCTGATTGGCCATCAACTGGGCCAAGAGGGCCAAGATCTGTGCAAAGAGGTGAGAGTGGGTTGTTGGTGGACATGAAGCTCCTCACTCTTTTTGAGGACAAATGCCTGACATGGCTGAAGAAGACCAGACTCTTATGGAGGTGTGGAGACCTCAATGGAAAACCTACTGATTAATGAGTGCTGCAAGTGGTAATTCATTCTTAATCTCTGCAAGCTTTTATCCCTCTTACCATTACTAATTCATTCTCTTGTGCATGAAGTAGTGGAACTATGTAAATCTTGGACAAGAGGCCAGGACTGGCTACCCTCAGCTCCACCTCTATCTCTAAGAAAGAAGTCACTGAACCCAAGAGGATGCACTAGGTAGACTTTCACCTGCATCTTCCACAGGCTTAGAGATTCTTTTCTTCAGTGATTTCTAGGAACATAGGAACAGGAATTAACCATTCAGCCTGTTGAGTCTGGCCTGCCTTTCCATATTATTGTGGCTGATCAAACACTTTCATGCCCACCCACTCACCAGAACCCTGTAGAACACTGGGAATCAGAAGTCGATCCATTTCTACCTTGTTTATACTCTTGGACAGACATCCCATAGCCCCCTGTGGTAAAGAATTCCAAAAATTCACAACCCTGAGTGAAAAAAGTTCTCCTCATCGTGGATTTAAAAGACACCCTCCTTATTTTCAATTTATGCCACTAGTTCTCGAATGCCCAAATAGAAAAAAATGTCTTACTTGCCGCTACCCTGCCTATCCTTTTAAATATTTAATGGAGTTCAATGAGATCACTTCTCATTCTTTGAAACTCTCGAGAATACAAGCTCAGTTCTGTTTTTTTATTCATTCATAGGAAGAGGGCGTCACTGGCTAGGCCAGTATTTATTGCCCATCCTTAATTGCCCAGAGGACAGTTAAGCGTCAACCATATTGCCATGGATCTGGAGTCACATGTAGGCCAGACAGGTAAGGATAGCAGTTTCCTTACCTAATGGAACTTAATGAACCAGATGGGTTTTTCCTCCAACAATTGACAATGGGTTTATGGTCATAATTAGACTCTTAATATTTTTATCACATTCAAATTCTATCATCTGCCATGATGTGCTTTGAACCTGGATTCCCAGAGCATGACCTGGGCTTCTAGATTAACAGTCCAGTGATAATGCCATGAAGCCATCACCTCCCCTATTTTCCCAATCTCTCTTGACAGGACAGTCCTCCTCTCATAGGTGTACGTCTAGTGAATCTTTGTTGACACCCTCTGAAATTATCATCTTCCTGAGGCAAGGAGAACGAAACTGCATATAGTAATCCAGGTGCAATCTAACCAAGCTCCTATACAACTGAAGCAAGGCTTCACCACTCCGATACTTAAATCCTCTTGTAATAAAGGCTAACATTCCATTAGCCTTCTGAATTGTTTGCTGCACCTACATGTTAGGCTTCAGTGACTTAGTGATAAAGACATCTCGGTCCTTTTGTACATCCGCACTTTCCAACCTTTTACTGTCTGTGAGATACTCAGTATGTCTGTTTCTCCTGTCAAAGTGGATAGTCTTATATTTTCCACATTATATTCCATTTTCTGTGTTCTTGCTTATTCACTAAATTTGTCCAAATCCTCCAGAATCAACTTTACATATTCCTCACAACATACATTCCCACTTAGAGTCATAGAGATTAGATTAGATTACATTACATTACATTACATTACAGTGTGGGAACAGGCCTTTGGCCCAACAAGTCCACACCGACCCACCGAAGCGCAACCCACCCATACCCCTACATTTACCCCTTACCTAACACTACGGGCAATTTAGCATGGCCAATCCACCTGTACAGCAAGGAAACAGACTTAGCTTTGTATCATTCACAAGTTAGGAAATATTATATTTACTTTGAAATCAATAATATATTTTGTGAACTGTTGGGGTCCCAGTACTGATCCTTGTTGATACGCAATAATCACAGCCTGTTAACGCAAGAATACTGATTTATTCCTGCGCTCCGTTTTCTGTCTGTTAGCCAATTGATCTGGGTCAATTATCTCCTATCCCACATACTCTAATTTCCTTTATTAAGTTTGTGAGTGACATCTTCAAAAAATTCTGATAAGGTCGTCAGACATGATTTCCCATTCACAAATCCACACAGAATACATCCAAAATTATCATTATCACCAAAGTGTTTATTTATTACACCCTTTAAAATAGATTCAAACATTTTTCAAAGGATAATAGATCTGTAGATTGGGTTTCTCTTTTGCTTTCTTCTTAAATAGTGGGGTGACATTTGCTACCTTCCAATCTGCAGAAATCGTTCCAGAATTTCGAAAGATAATCATCAATGCAACAACTGTCTGTACAGCCATCTTTTCAACACTCTGGAATGAAGACTAACTGGCCTGAGAAATTTACCAACTTTGACCCCATTAATTTCTCCCGTATGATCTTTGTGGCAATGCTAATTTCCTTCAGCCCCTAATTCTCTCTGGATACTTGGATCACTGGTTCTGGGAGATTGCTTGTATCTTGCTTAAAAAAAAGGTAGAAAGTAATCATTTAGCTCACTGCTGCTCTTCTTCTCCTATTATGAATTCTCCTGACTCTGCCCATAGTGGTCTCACATTTATTTTGGCCACATGTTTCCTTATTATATTATTATAGAAGGTTTTAGAGTCCATGGGAGGTGGAAGTTTAGTGTATTATTGCTGAACTATTAATCCGGATACCCAGATAATGTTCTGGAGACCTGGGTTCAAATCCTGCCATGGCAGAAGGTGGAATTTGAATTTAAAAAAAATTTGGAATTAAGAATCTAGTGATGACCATGAATCCATTTTCAGAAAAACCCTATCTGATTCACTAATATCCTTTAGGGAAGGAAACTACCATCCTTACCTGGTCTGACCTACATGTGACTCCAGACCCACAGCAATATGGTTGACTTGTAACTGCTCCCTGGACAACAAGGGATCGGCAATAAATGCTGGCCTAGTCAGTGATACTCTCATCCCGTGAATGAATGAAAAAATTATGTTTTTGCAAGACTGCATTCATATCATTTTCTTTGTCCAACTTTGCTGTATTCTAAAATCTGTTGATCCTCACAATTGTTGTTTCTTCTGGCAAATTTAGAGGCCTTTTCTTTTAATCTTATATCACGATAAACTTCCTGTGTCAGTCACGGTTTGCTGATCTATTCTTGACTTTCTGTACCTTAAAGGAAGTGCAGTTGCTCTAAGCTATGCAAAATGTCTTTAAAGACTGCCCATTGCCTCAGTATATTCATGCCATTTATTTTCCTAATTCATCTCAGCCAATTTGTGTCTCTTGTCTTCATAATTTTCCTTATTCAAATATAACAACTTTGCTTCAGAATGAACCACTTCAGTTTTGTACACAGTATAAAATTCTGTCATACTGTGATCACTAATCCCCAAGGTTCTTTTGCATGTAAGTTACTTTTGATTTATACCATGCCCCACACCACCATCACTGTAAATAACTTTAACTGATGTCCGCTACCCTTTGCTATTTCTTAGCTCCAGTCAAACATATTGTTCTTGTGATCTGAGAACCTCCTTTACTAATGTAATCATGCCGTCTTGTATTATCAGTGCAACTCCACCTCCCTTTCCTTCTTGTCTGTCTTTCCTAAATGTCCACATATCCTTGAATATTCAGTTCCCAGACCTGGTCACCATGCAGCTATGTTTCTCTAATAGTAATTAGTTTAAGTCCATGCATCTCTATTTGTGCCTTTAGATCACCTACCTTGTTGCGAACTCTATGTGCATTCAGGTACAATGTCCTGTACTTTGTCTTTTGACATTATTCTGCTTCTGAACCAGACTTGATGCTAGCTTTTGTTTTTTAGTCTCCCTAGCATCTTTTCAACTTCCTGAGGCAACTTTATTGCCTTTCAGTCATATTGGATTCCAAATATTAATTTCAATTCTTTCTCCACAGATGCTGCCAGACCCATAGAGCTTTTCCAGCACTTTCTGTTTTTATTTCAGATTTCCAGTGTCTATAGTACTTTATTTATATTGGCTGAGAATTGAAAGTGGTGCGCAAGTAAGGTTAGTTAGGCTATAAGCAGATGCAAATACATCAAAATAGGGCAATCACTGTGCAAAAATTAGGTTCTGAAGGAGCCATTTAAACATAAGGGAAGAAATCACAAAATTTCTTCTTCACCTATTTTCTTTTTGTAAAAGGGATGGGGGAGTCATTGGCTGGGCCAAACATTATTGTCCATCCCTAATTACTCTTGAATTGAGTGACTTGGTAGCCCATTTCAAAAGGCGGTTAAGAGTCAACCAGATAGCAGCCAGATCAGGAAAGGAATTCAGATTTCCTTCCACATTTGTGATCCAGATTGGTACTGGCAACAATTGACCATGGTCACATGGTGACCATTAGATGAGCTTTTTTAATTCCAGATTTTCATTGAATTGACTTCAAATTGTTGAACCTTGGAACGTTAGTCTGGGACTCTGGATTACTAGTCCAGTGATACTAGTGGGATGCCGGGGCATCACCTGCCTTCTGTATCTGATATGACATTGATTTTTCTCACTCCAATTTACACTTCTGTCTTAGTCTTTCCCTTTTCAAATTCACAATACTCCAATATCACTAATTAAAGTGGCACGCAGTTGCTTTCCCTGGTTGTTTCACTGTGACATTGTCAACTTGCACTTACAGCAATCTGGAAAGTATTTAGAAGTTTAGAATATGTACAGTATGGAAACAGGCCATTTGACCCAACAAGCTCTCCGAAGAGCATCCCATCCAGACTCACACCCCTATCCTATCCTCGTAACTTTGTATTTTCCATTCCTAATCCACCTAACTTAGTGGATACTATCAGCAATTTAGAATGGCCAATCCACCTAACGTGAATTTAACGCATTTAAAAATCAAAACGTGCAAGGATAATTCAAATAAATGACAAATACCATTACTACTCTGCCATGGAGTATAATGCTTCATTTTATATTTATTCACACAATAAACATATATATACACACACACACAATAATCTGCAATCGCTATATTACTGTAGACAATGGTGTGAAAAAGTTCTAATATAGTTTGAAAACAGATGAATCTGCAGAACCTAAATTAAGATTAATACGTGTATTCACTAATAATGTGCAGTAAAACTTAGCATTGCATTTGAAACAAGTTTAGCTTTCCAACTCATAGCAAATTATTCATAAAGTCAAAATTATAACTAGAAAATACATACAGGTGTCAGATTCAAATTTAGCAGCTCGGTTTCCAAATACATTTTTGATTGTCAAGTTACTATTTTAGTCAATTGAAACAGATTTAGTCCAAGGAGTCAATTTCATTTTTAACTCTTATTAACTATTCTCAATGTTATGAAGTAAGAAATGGGTATGTTCCCATGCTGAATTCCCGAATATCAAAATATATATTGGAGGTTATCACTGATCAGAAACTGAACAGGACCAGCCATGTACATACTCTGGCTACAAGAATAATTCAAAGGTTGGGAACTCTGTAGTTGGTAACCCACTTCCTGACTTCCAAATCTTATCATCAAGGCACAAGTCAGACGTGTGATGGAATAAGAACATAAGACTAGCCTAGCAGAAGCAGGCCATTCAGCCCATTAAGTTTAATTTGCCATTCAATTACATCAGTGTTGATCTGAAAATTCTGATCTCCACTTTCCTGCCTTTCCTCATAACCATTGATTTTTTTTCTGATTAAAATCTACCTCAGCCTTGAATATACTTAACAAACCAATCTTTACAGCTTTCTGCAACAACAATTTCCACAGATTCACTACTCTCTGAGAGAATAAATTCCTCCTCATTCCTGTTTTAAATGGGTGACCTTTTCCTCTGGTAATATGCCCTTTGGTCCTAGATTCTTCCAAAAGGCAAAACAACCTCTCACTGTCTACCAGGTTAAACCCCTTAAAATCTTATTTATTTCAATAAGGTCACTATTCATACTTCTAAACTCCAATGAGTCAGGCTCAGCCTACATAACCTCTTCATATGAAATTCACTACAAACCTTGAATCAACCTAGTGAACTTTTGCTGGATTGTCTCCAATGCCTAATATAAGAGGATCAAAGTTATTTACAGTATTCCAGCAGTAGTGTAACTGGTGCATTTTATTCTATTTCATTTGTTTTCTTGTTACTTGCTGAAATTGTATGCTAGCTTCTTGTGATTCATGCATGTGGAACCCCAGATCTCTCTGTGCCGCATCTTTCTGAAGTTTTTCTCCATTTAAACAATATTCAGCTCTGTTCTTCCTCCAAAAGTGCCTATTTTCCTGCATAATATTCCATCTACCAAATTTCAATCCACTCACTTAATCTGTCTATAGGCCTAAATAGGCTTTATTCTTTGTGTTATCCACATCTCATGCCTTCAGTCCTATTTTTGTGCCATCTGCAAATTTAGCAATAGTACATTCACTTATTTCATCCAAGTCATGAAAATATGCTGTGACTAATTGTGGCACCAGCACTGTGGCACTCAACTCTGTAGCACTCAACTAGTTTCAACTTGCCATCCTGAAAATGCACCCCTTATGGAGCCTCCTCTTTTTGATTAGTTAGACAACTTTGCATACATGTTAATATAGAGCCCCAACACCATCTTATCTTATTAAGTAGCCTAATGTGTGATAGCCTATTGAATACCTCCTGATACCACATTACATCTACTGTTGCCCCTTTATTTATCCCCTTTATTTATGTATCCCCTTGTTACCTTCTCAAAAAAGTCGAATGCACCTTTCAAACACAAATAGCCCTTCAGTAGCTATGCTGACGCTGCTTCATTATATTATGTCTTTCTAAGTGCTTTGCAATTGCATCCTTCACAATAGGTTCTAACATTTTCCTCATGACAGATGTTAGGCTAACTAACTGTAGTTACTAGTTCTTTTGTCACTTTCCCTTTTTGAATAGCGTGCTACATTGGCAATTTTTCCAAAGCTGAGACTTTTGTAAAATTTAAGAATTCTTGAAAGGTTTTTGCCAAAGCATTCATTATCTCTTTAGTTATTTCCTTTCATAACTGTATGACTCCATATTTAGAAAACAATAATAATAATAACAATTCCCTACAATACAAGCCATCAGGTGCAGGGGATTTACCAGCTTTTAGCTCCTTTGGTTTCCCTAGTCTGAGAGTCACTGTATTTTTAAGAGAAAGTGAAAGATAGGTTCGAGATTTCAGCACAACTGAAGATGTTATTTTTACTTTAAGCATGACAAACACTTGCCAAAGAGCTCCTTAACTTAAACAAAGCAAGCAAACACCTCTTTCTTTTCCTCTGCTGAACTCCCTGAGATGCTCAACTCCAGGTCTATTAAAAGGTGCACTAAGTTGGCTTCCTATATTTGCTTCCAGCGAAAAAAAAAATCTGAGTCACACAATGAGGATCTAATTTCAGTAAGTTCTTAAACAGGCTGCTCTTTCCATGGTATCCTTGAGAAAATCCCTGCTTAAGTCTACTAACTACAGACTTTAAATTGTAAATTTCAGTTTAATGCAACTACAAATTACACTAAATTAGACTAAATTATGTTTGTACAAAATAAAAATTCAGACTTTCTTACCCAACAAATGCACACACTCAGTTCACTCTCTATTGCCTGAATAATTGTAGTTTTAATAACCAAGAAACCTTGAGACCACAGAGAACAAAGCCATCAACTTGATTGGCACCTCACCATGTACCTCTTAAACACTCAGTTGCTCCATCAGGTAGGAGTAGTGTGTAACATCCACAAGATGAACTACAGCAACTCACCAAGGATCTTTTGACTGCACCTTTCAAACCTATGACTTCTACCAGCTAGGAGGAAAGGAGCAGCCAATGCACTGGAATGCCACATCCTGTGAGTTCCCTTCCAAGCCATGCACCATCCTGCCGTTGAAAGATGTTGCTGTTCCTTCGCTGTTACTCGATCAAATTATGGAACTCCCTTCTGATAACATTGTGGGATTTCCAGCATCTGAAGATCAAGCAGGCAACTCATCCCCACTTCCAAAGGGGCAATTTTGTCTGAACAATAAATGCTGGCTTAGCCAGCAGTGCCCAAAACCTGTGAATAAATAGCTTGTAGATAGGGTGGTTAAGAAGATGTTTAGCACACTTGCCTTCATTGCTCAGACCTTTGAGTTTAGGAGTTGGCACAGTACATTGAGCTTGTACAAGATGTTGCTGAAGCATCCTCTGGCTCACTCTGTCAAGTTCTGGTTGCCCTGTTATAGGAAGGATACTATTAAGCTGCCAAAGGTTCAGAAGAGATTTATCAGAATGTTGCCATAAATGGAACGTTTGAGTTACAAGGAGAAACTGGATAAGCTGGGACTTCTTTCATTGGAGAGTAAGGGATTGAGAGATGACCTTATAGAGATTTATAAAATCATGAGGGGTATAGAATGGCAGGTATCTCTTCCCTTAGGAGGAGACTTTCAAGACTAGGGGACATCTTTTTAAGGTGAGAGGAGAAAGATTGAAAAAAAGCATGAGGGGCAATTTTTTTACATAGAGAATGGTTCGTGTGTGGAATGAGCTTCCAGAGGAAGTGGTACATGCAGGTACAGTTACAATGTTTAGAAGACATTTGGATATGTACATGAGTAAGAAATGTTTGGAGGGATATGTGCCAAGTGTAGGCAGGTGGTACTAGGTTGGTTTAGGATTATGGTTGACATGGACTGATTGGACTGAAGAGTCTGTTTCTGTGCTGTATGACTATGTATGACTATGTGATTCTATAACCTAAAAAACATATTTGTGCAAAGTTACCAGGTAGAACGCATGCATATGTAATTTTTAATAATCATATATTTACAGCTATTTCTGAACTCAAAAACAAATGATACAATGCTATCAGAGGTTATTTTGGGATAGAGAGACTTTTGCACGGAATTGTTGAAACAATGCTTCTGTGAGTCAGTTCCTGCTGTTGTTACATTGAATTGTTTAGAACAGGTTTTTTTTGAAGAAGGGGCAAAAAAGCATTTAAAAAATTTTGACTTTTGAATCTTAAAATGTACATTTCACAACAATAGACATTCAATGGGAATAATTTTATCATATTCAAACATATTTATTGTTTTTAAAGGCCATGGCAAGGCAGGAGCAGTTACAATAAAAGTGAATTTGACAAAGTCTGAAATTGGTAGCATTAGTCCACAGGTCAGAAGCTATTAAATGACACTGTGCTCAGGTATCATTTTTTACTTTAGAGCAATTAATAAGTTGCATATTTTGGTGATTGTTAATGGTTTAACCTTTACTTGTGATCAGTATGCAACAATTCATTTTTTACTGTGTATAAAATCAAGAAAATATGCTTTATACCTGAATGCTAGAACTACATACTAACGCTAGAACTACAATTTCACAAGACTTAATTTGATCCCATTGACTGTTTTAACCCTCTCTTTTTTTTGGAATGATTGATTTTGTCTAATAGTTTGATTGAAAATTCTCATGAATCACTTGGTCCGTGGCATTCTTTCCACTGGTTTCCAGTTTCTATCTTGCGAGTGTATGTAAATAACCAGGTCAGTCTTACTTCCAGATTGTCAGCAATTTTGACAAATAAACCTGAAGTAGCCTGACAAAAAAAAATCTATTATTGTTCTGAAAGAACTCAGAATGAAATATAACCTGGTGTTAGAAAAAGAAGGATTACTTTGATGGGTTTTAAATAAAACATTGACCAAGAACTGTTTCACAATTGCTTTTGCTTTACAGTTTTGACTGGATTTTTTTAATTGTTTGGATGAGGCTAATGACCTTTGTAAATGAATGTATTTCTTACTAGAAGGCTTCCCTTCTAATTTAAGTTTAATAGTAAAATGATATTGTGGAGAGCACAAATGTAAGCTTTCACTTTTTTCAGAACAGTTTCATGAAAACAATAGCTGCTCATTATAGATCGTTTTTTTTACAAATGTTGGGACAACTGGTACCACTAGATCATAGCCAGTTGTTCAGAATTAATTTATTGCAACTGTATCATTAGTCTTCGATACAAATTTGAAATTTTGACCAATCTTTCAAAGTAACAGTTTAGAGACAATTAACAAAATTCAGTGTTCATTGATATCTGAATACTTCCCTGACTGCAGACAGGCTTTTGAAAAATTGATTTATTTTTTCAAACTTTTAAAAGTTTAATCAAATAGTAAAATGCTTTGCTTGTGTCAAGGACACTGAGCGTTTACCATTCAAGCTTTGAAAGGTATGATGTTGACAGATAATGTTATGGATGGGTTACATAAAGGTGATTATGACAATTGTCCTTAAACAATCCAATAAAATAGGAGCAAAAAAATTACAGTTTGATTCAGGTATCAGAGGTGACCAGAGCCAATTGAGCTATAAAACACTAGAAGTACTGGAAATCTAAAATATAAACAGAAAATGCTGGAACTATTCAATGGGTCAGACAACATCTGAGGGGAGAGAAACTTAGTTAACACTTCAGGTCTGTGAGCTGGTATCAGAACAATATATCAGAACAGACTTGAAACATTAACTCTGTTTGTCTTTGCACAGACGCTACCAGAACTGCTGAATATTTCCAGCATTAGCAATGGAACCATGCCTCAGGATAGAACTAAGCAATGGGTAAGGAGAGAAGGCGGGAACAAAATACATGGAAAAAAGAAAAGGAAATAGGTGGCAATGGAAGATAAAAACCAATTATTTTGTTGTTAAGTTCAATTCACTTTGCTCAAGTTTTAATCGCACCACACTTCTGCTAAAGCAGTGATTTTTGGCAGTGTGGCAGGAATGTAGTTAGGATTAGGGGAAAAAATGTATGGCAAATTTGTAACGAAGTCAAAGTGCAATCAACAAGATGATAATTTGCAGCCATTGTGCTTGTATTTACATATAAAAGAAACATCAGCCAGTAATTGAATACAGCCGTGTTAGATGACAAAGCCATTAGAAATATGCCACTAGAGAGTTTCGAATAACCAGCATAAAGTGTAGATAGTTGACTAATATAAAAGTTAAATCTTCCTACAGACGCAATCAAGTTAAAATCAGTGCAGTAAAGAAGGAGCACATCTTGATAACCAGTCATGATGGGGAAACTGGAGTGTTGCATAATCACTTGCTGTAATTATGCATTCTGCTGTAGCATTCTATTTAAGGTTTTGCATAAGGCTAGTGAGAATAATGCAGCATAATTTTCAACTAGGAAACAGGTGTGTGTGGAAAAAAAGAAAGCAGTTTACAGCAAAAAAAATTGACTTTCTTTCCTTATGCATTAGTACTCTTCTAATTGCAGTAATTCTTCTTAATTTTTAACAGAAGTTTGGCAGTCATTTTAAACGGCATTAAAGGTTAGTTACTCTGTTGAACAGAAAATAAAGGAAATCATGTGAAAGAAATTATATAGCAATTTGGTAATGACTTGGTCAGCTGTTCCTTATTTTGCTTCACTTTGCTGCATTGGTTTATGAGGCTCAGAATCTCAGAAATTTTGAAAATACTATCATCGCAGTTGTAGTTTCTTTCAGTGATTATATGTAAGTGTGTATGAAATTTGAGGAACTGTAACAATGCAAAAATCATACAATTGTAAAGAAAGTATTTAAAAGCATAGTTACTTGTCACTGCAAAAATCTATAAATGGCCTCAAACCACCATTGAAGCTCCCTGTAAAAAAAATTATGTGCCAACTGAAAGTCAGTGCAACGGTTTGTTAAAGTGCCTACAATGCTGTCATCACCTCAATTGCATAAACCACAGATCTGAAATCTTTGATAAAATCCTAAACATAATAAACAACTTCTTTTTTCCCCTTAATGTTTATCAGATGGGCAGTTAAAGTATTGTAAGATTTGATTAACTGATTATCGCTCCACTGAAAAGTAAGGACCTTGAGAAAGAATTAACAATCTGTGACTTTTGATTCAGTGTCCAGAATTCCTACAATACTGAAGGTATGGACTATTTTAAAGTTATATTTTATCTGTCATACTCCACATCTAAGCATACTCCTTCTTATCTCTCCATGGGCAGGGGAAATCGGCAGATTCAACTGAGGTAAGATAAGGTCAGAAATAAAACACATTGAGTGAAATAATTAAATTATTCTTTAAGTTTACAGCTTTAAATAAAAGAAGTACCGTGTGGAAACATAGATTCAGGCAAATAATTTCTTAAAAGGCCATCCTGTTGATTTTTCGCACTCAGTATCTAGAAACATGAGCAGATAGGCGGTCTCCTCAAGAAACCCAGATAACCCTTGTTTGCCACAATGAGATGACTTATCTTTTATATTTATGACAACATTTCCATCACGGGCATGGGATATAGTGAAATACTGCATGCATAACTGGTGCAGATAAGGAGTTTGATGTATGACAAATGTGAGTAATGATGAAGCGCATACCAGAGATTGCTACTGTCAATCATAATTATCGCTCAAGGTTGCAAAGCTGAATGTTTGTCAGTTATACTGCTTATCATGTGTGTGGCTATTTCTGTGTGTTACCACAATACCCATGTCTCCACATGTGTTGAGGATAACAAAGTGGGAGGACATTTTGGCTGTTATAGCTGCACAATACTTGGACAGATGGAATTCTTCCAATGAGCCATTGGAAAAAGAGTAGCATTTCTTGAGTTGCAAACTTAACACATTTATTTTGAAAGATACAAAATAAGCTCCATCTTGTCAGAGTTAGGCTAGTGTCTCCCAATGACATATAGATGAAGCAATTAAATAACTTCCTTTTCAGCATTGTTTTTAAAATTTAAAAGATGTGACAGTTCAAGTAGTTTTGATTGTCTCCTAATATTAGTGGTCCAAGCAGAACTCTCATGTCAAAAACATTTATTGGAAGTTTTCCTGTTTATATTTTCAGTATTTTGGCAGGCTGTATGAGACAAAAATATTGAAAACACATGCTGTCCTGAATAGACACATGTATTCAGAGTGTATTGTTGCTCAGCATTAACTGATTAAAATCTTATGATGGAGCTTTTGAACCTGCCATACTTACACAATACTGTGACTAACAGTATAATGGATGAGACAGATGGTCACTATGCTGAGTAACACCTGTGTGTATAAACTGTTAAGAGTCAAAAAATCATCATGATTTCAAAGAAAGCAAGAATGCAAACAAAGCTGGTTAAAGTAAATCAGCCAGGACCCTCATATTCACAGGTGATGACAAACAGCAGCTGCTGACAATTTACAGAAGGTTGCATCTAATGTGCATTGCTTTAAAATTCTAATGTCACTTAACTAAACTTTTAATTCTAATGTTATACTCTGGCATCATGGACTATAACAGGGATGTCTGTTTAGTCAGGCGACTTGAAAGTAACATTGGCTCACTAATGGGTTTTTGTTAACTATCTGGATCAGGATGAAGGAGTTGGGGGGAATATCATTTATAATTATTTCTCCTGTTTCTATACTTAGTACATTCCTTCTGTTTCATCACAGTAAGAAGGTTGTCCTATCCAGCTTCTGGGCCTCTCTACAGATGCTTGTAATGACTCCCCTCAGTTGGCTAGCTCGAAACTGAGTTACAATACTACTGTTGCACAGCTTTCCTATTCTAAATAAATTGCTCATATTGGCAAAATGCACTCACTAGAGGACATTAAAGTGCATGTGTCAGCAGAAATTATAATTCAAACTCAGATTTTCTTGCTGCACCCACGATCTTAAGTGTAGTTACTGGCCAAACTATACTTCTGACATTATTACAATCTCAAAAGACCAGAAGATTCTGGGGGCATATATTTTTTCTAGTCTGGTGAAGGACCAAAACTGGAGTTAGCATTAGATCAATAATCAAAACAACAAACCAAGATGATAGAAAACTAAAAGCTGTCATGAATTAAAGGCTTTTTCTCATTTATTATCTGATTATTGTATGGAGTTACTTGTTTTCATCTAATCAATTTAAATTTCATTCCAGTATTTGAGGTTTACAAAGATGTTGCCACCGTTATTTTTTCTTAATTTATTGCTGCTATTATATGAAATTCCACCATTTGGCTTAATTAAAACTTCTGCCAGGTGGCATCTGGATTATATCACTTTAATATTACGTGTCAAATCTGCATCAAAAAAGACACCAACATTTGGGGCCTGCATTAATCTGAATCAGAGAAGAAAAGGAAAAAAATCTAAGCTCATATCAATCTATCCAACCATGTCTATCTAGAAAGCATTCAAACTGATTAATTTAGTCAAGGGATATGGGTGTGTTACTGGTGTTATAATAACTGTTGCAGCGATTCAGCTCTACCTGCTAACCTTTAGTTTATTGGAAAGGGTAATTCAAAAGTAAACCAGCAACTGACAACAGTCAGCAAATATAAAGTATTAATTGGCTAAGTTATGTAGCAGGTGTAGCAAGTGAAGCAGAAGCTTGCTCAATTAGAGAACAAGAGTTTCTCTATGAACACCAAAGGGATTAAGTCTCAAAACAAATGCAGCCATTTAAGGTACTCTTGCCTTTCTGGTTATTATTTTCATTATTAAGTGGTAGAGGTGAGTTCTGATAGTCAGAGACCTAATCTGAGCCACTGTGGGTTTATTCCCAATGCACTTTTGTTTTATGACATTGAGTTTGCATTTCTACCTTACATTTTTCTTTTTTTTTCTGTATGTTCTATTAATCGTGAATGACTAATACTGTACAACAAAACTGTGTTTAGAAAATGCAAGTTTTAACCTTGTCACATAGGCATGGAACAGTAAGGATAGGAAGATGAATAATTGGAAAATCAAATGTTTTGTTTGCCTTCATCTTAGATATCAATTTTACAAGTCTGGAGTGGACTTGTGACAAAAGTAACCATTCCTCTCTAGAGTACAAGCCTATTCATATTATTTGTCACTATTTTCATTTGTTGGGATAGCTCCCTGTAATTGCTTTATTGTGAGACTTGATGTGAAATGTATTACCTCCCACAATAGTCAATGTATTATTTTGATCAATGTAATCAGATTTGCTACAGGTGATGGTATACTGTGTGAAGGATTGGTAATTTTAGTATATATAAAAATTTTGTACAATAGTCTTGTACCTCTACTTTAAAAAAAAGCTCCCTGTTCCCTCATCTGTTTTCCATCCTTTATGCTCTGTGGTTTTTGTAGTTTGAAACCTTGCTTGTAAGGTGCTACATGAAAAGTTACTACTGCACTTTAATGATGTGAATAGCCCACACACACATTATATAATTGGAATGGAGTTTGCAGCTTATTTTGAGGCTATATAATGATTGGGGAGGGATTACTGTACAAATCAAGTCTGCACTTTACTACAAATACATTAGCAATGCCAAGAACGTCTGCAAAAACAGAGAAAGGAGCCATTGTAAACTCAACCTTTTGAATACTGGCACAGAATTGTTGCAACCTGCTGCTATCTTAATGCTTGATTTTAGTTTGAGACATCTTAAGTACTCATTTTTTCTTGCCTCAACCATACTACTACTACTACTACTACTACACATCTACTACTTCCAAATTATCAAGAAAAATCAAAGACATTCCTTAACCTAAAGTAAATAATTATAAGAATTACTGGGATAATAACCTCCCAAATATTGCAAAAATATTTATCCTGACAATACATCTTTTTGATTAAGACTTTGATTATGTTTTCCATTATACTTTATGATTGCTTTTTCCATTACAACTTATAACCTAAATTTATGAATGTATCTATGTTCCTCAAAGTTGCACTGTAATTGATCTGAGGCTAGAAAACTCAATTCTTACTTGCATCCTTTATCAACAAGTGGTCAAAAATGCCATGACTTGTATGAAGGTGTGCAACCTGTCACTTCTGATCTCCAATATCTTCTTGATGGATGTTGCCTTTATCTAACTTTGTGATGTACTCCACCAGTCTATCCTTGAGTGTGTTCCTCTCCTATTTTCATTTGTCCTCCCTCTGTTTCACCTTTGGAAGTGCATCTGCAGCCACTAGAAAGTCAACGTTTGAAATTAGATCCTTGCTCTCAAAAGCTCCTAGAGATCCTTATTTTTTATTTGAAGTTTCACCCCTTCTGAAAACCTCTGTTCCGTTCTCCATCCCGTTCAGCCCATTTATCAACTGCACCACAGATTGTAACGTCTGTCTGTAGATGAGGCAGAATTGAGAAATTCAAGATGTATCATTGAAAATAATTTTTGTTCTTTTATTATGAAGAGTTTTAGAAGTAAAAACACTGCTTTCAGATTCACATTTTTTGCCATTCTACGCAATCTATGCACTACAGTTCTATTGAGTACAGCTGCAGTGCTGGAGGTGTCATATTTCCAAATGCGAAAATAAAACTGTGTATTCCCTTATTTGGGCGAATAGAAAAGATACCAAAACACTGGATGATGAACTGGAGATAGATATTCCAGTGTCCTTGTAGGCATTTTGGCTTCAGCCCACAACACTAAGAACTGGTTTTCTGGTCTCACATTCTTCTGTTGTTCATGGGATCTTGCCCTTGGCAAATATAGTGATCTTTTCTGACATAACTAACTGACTATAAGTCATTATTTGTTGT
Organism: Chiloscyllium punctatum; assembly: GCF_047496795.1. Classification (NCBI taxonomy): domain Eukaryota; kingdom Metazoa; phylum Chordata; class Chondrichthyes; order Orectolobiformes; family Hemiscylliidae; genus Chiloscyllium; species Chiloscyllium punctatum. The sequence continues at coordinate 74,319,781 of NC_092742.1, read as the reverse complement.
AAAGTACTTGGTCATACTCAGTATGTGATAAATCACCCTGGAAGTATAATTTAATTCCTTTAATTCAGTCTGTCTTGGAGAATGTAGTCTCCCATATTTCTGTCAGAATAACATTCATAACTGATTTTGGGATTTCTGTCTGCACAGCTTATTTTACACAGGATTCCAATGCTGCTATTGAAATGGCTTTATAATTGTCTAAAGCTATTTTGTACGGGTAACAAAAACAGGAAGTAAAGCAACATCAGCTATTATACTGAACTTTTTTATATTACTCGTAGAATTCTATTGTCCCTCACCAAATATGATGTGGATCAAAACATATAATCTGTTTATACTGGATACAACACAAGGGAGCAGTTTGTCCACCTTAGCAAAGACATCAAGTGTTTTCTTGGGTACAGTATAGCTAGGACAGATGGAGAACACATTCTACAACCTCATATCACTCTATACTCCACCCACCCCTACCAGCAGATGCAAATGAATGCATACACACATATATGTATTCTCAGGCATTTTTTCACACACTTCATAACACATACTCTCACATTCACAAACTCTCTCACACACACACATACACACATTTACACTTTCATAAGCTCACTCACGTACTCTAATATGAGCAGTCTCACAAATGCACTCTCTTTCTCTCTGTCTCTCTCTCACACATGTGCTCTCACTCTTATTATCATAATGAATGTTGCCATCCAGAAATGCCAACAAACTCCCTATGCATTGAAGTCTAATGTCACTTCTAATTGGCACAGTATAACAGTAGAGTGTCAATTCGACAGTTGCCTTCCACACCTGCTCTCCGGTAATGAAGAATCAAACATTCTCTACTTGATCTACAAAGGATTTAACTCGTCTGAAAGCATTTACATCCCAGAGCATAAATTAATCAAATAATTATTCTGATTATTTAGAAAGGATCTTTTTGAAGAGCAGTTATAACGTAACTTTAATTTAAAAAATCTCATTCATTCATGACTAACTTTGAAACCAAACATAATATTGCTAATTTTGTTGACGATGCAAAACAAGTTGGGAATTTGCATTGTGAGAAAAGATGAAAAGAGGCTTTGATGGAATTAGACAAACTAAGTGAATGGGAATGAACATGGCAGATAGAATATAATCAAGGAAAATGAAATGTTTTCAATTTTGGTAGGGAAAACAAAAATTCAGGATATTTTTTGAATGGTAGAAAGTGTTGATTTGCAAAGGCATCTTTGTTGATGAGCAATGATAGCTATCATGTAGGTGCAGTAAACATTTAGGGATGCCAATCATTTATTGATTTTTATTGCAAGAAGATCTGAATACAAGAGTGAAGGTATCATCCTACAATTGTATGGAGTCTTGATATTGTGTTTTCTTGATCTAAGGAAGGATATATTTATGACAGCAGGAGTGTGTCAAAGGTTTACCAAACTGATTTCTAGGATGGTGGGATCATCCTATAATTGAGAAAACTAGGTAAGGGAGGAGAAGATGTGTTTGGTGGCAGAACTGGCAGATGATCCTTTCAATGGAGAGATTGTTGTAATGGATAGGGAAGGTGAGAAGAACATTGCTATGGACTAAAAGTCCTATTCACACCAGCCCAGGTAAAAATGCCAGATGTCTCATTAAAGAACAATAGTGAACCAGGAGTGTTTCATGACAATCCAATAGATACCTGGCCCCAATACAGCTAGCAATCTCGTCTTCCAAATTTCTTTAATTGAACTTAACCCACTACTGCAGCATTGAATGCATTTCTCCAGATCAATAGTGCAGGCCTCAAGATTACCAGTTCAATAACGTAGGCCTATGCTGTTGTACTCCCAATATATATAAATGTACAAATTAAGAACAGACATAGTCTAGGTGATCACTTAAACCTACCCTGCTATTTAATGAGATCATGGTTAATCTGATTGTAACCCTAACTCCAAATTCCTGTCTATTTTCAATAACCTTTCACCCCCTTGTTTACAAAGAATCTATTCACCTATGCCTTAGAATATTCAAAGATTCTTTCTTTATCAAAAAGTGGCAGGAGCTGAACCCAAAGATTCGTGAACCTCTGAGAGAAAACTTTCTGTCCAGCTGAAATGGGCAATCCCTTATTATTAAATGGTGACTTTAGTTCCAGATGTTCCACAAGAGAATGTGTTCTTTTCACACCTTCTGTATCAAGTCCCTTCTTACTCTTCTAAACTCTGGCAGATAAAACCTAACCTGTCCATCTTTCCTCATAAGACAAAATGTCCATTTCGGGAATGAGTATCATGAACATTTTCTGAACTGCTTCCAGAAGATTTACAACCTTCCTTTAAAAAGGAAACCAATATGTGCATAGTACTTGAGAAGTAATGTCACCAGTAATGTCTTATATAACTTAAGTATAGTCTTCATACTTCTATATTCAATTCCCCTCACAAAAAATGTTTACATTCTATTAGATTTCCTAATTACTTGCTGTACCTGCATACTAGGCTTTTATGATTCATCCACTGGGACTCCTTGATCTCCCTGCATCTGAGAGCCCTACAATCTCTCAGCATTTAGATTGTAAATGGTTTCTATTTAAAAGTACCTTTTATTCTGTGTCTTGGAATGTCTTCATCAATTTTATTATGATGAATATTACTTTTAACAGCATCATCTGACAATACACATTCATCTTCAAAAGTAAAGGCCAATGAAAAAAATTCATCTAATTTTTTTGTGCCTTTTCCATCCTATACAATCTTTGGTTCTCTTAGACGAGAAAATTGTTTTGGCTACTTCACAATAACGTCTGACCACCATCTTTTCTCTAACCCTTTAGCTGCTAGCTACTGATCATTCTTTTATTTTTTGACATTATGTACTGTTATTAAAAAAAAATTTATGTGCATGTTTTATTTGAACATGACCAGTCAGCTGCCTTGGCTTATTCGTATCATGCATCCTTTTTTTAAATTTCAGAAGTGATATATGATCTTCAGATTATATTAATTGAAGCTGCTGACTTTATCATAATTTGAATTAGTTTTCTGCTTAAAAATTAAATCAAAAGTAATGTGATATAATATCTTTTTAACGTCATTGTACCATGCAGATAACTTGAATTGCCTTGGTATTTTGAAAGATCACTGGTGCGGCACGGTGGCTCGGTGGTTAGCACTGCTACCTCACAGCACCAGGAGCTGGGTTCAATCCCTGCCTTGGGCAACTGTCTGTGTAGGTTTCCTCTGGGTGCTCTGGTTTCCTCGCACAATCCAAAGATGTGCAGATCAGGTGAATTGGCCATGCTAAATTGACCAAGGTGTTAGGTGGCTTAGCCAGGGGTAAATGTAGGGGTCTGGGTGGGTTACTCTTTGGAGGGTTGGTGTGGACTTGTTGGGCTGAAGGGCCTGTTTCCAAACTGTAGGTAATCTAATCTAGTATGACATGAAACTGCTTCTTCACAAGAAATAATGCATTTTAGTAACTTCTTGTTTAACTCAATTCATAGTTTTAATGATGGTTTTTAAACAAAAATAAAAATTTCAATTGTTTAAAAAAATGTGATTCACTTTTGGGAATGTTGTTTCTTCACAAATTTGCGAATTTTTTTTGTTTCAAGATCAGCTTGAATTGCATTCTAGTGTAACTCACAAATAACAAGTGCTGGCATTTTATGTCTCTTTTTACATTTAAGGAAAACAATGTAACATTTGCACTGAACAGTGATACGGTCATGTGTTCAGCAGGGTACTTTGGATTATAGCTACAATTCTGCAAAGAGATTAGTGTGAAGATTTGCATATAGTAAAAATGCATTTTGAACAGTGGCACTAAAATATTTTTGCATCATAAGTAGTGACAGTAGGTGAAATTATTGACTTGTATAACAACAGGCTCATCTTAGTTACTTGTATTCAACTTTTATATGGCAATCCAATTGAATTTTGGGATTACTCATTACTCATTAATAGGAAAGATGACACTAAGTTTAAATGTGCTTTTTTTCTGGGGATGTTTGAAATAGGAGCAATTGGAGTTGTTTTATTGTTTTATAGATTCCTCACTAGAGTTGTTTAATATGTTGCAGTGGTTCACTTGGGATCATGTACTGGAATGTTGTTTTGAAAATGCTCGTTTTGGAGCCGTGACTTTCAGAATGATTTCCAGTACAGAAGAATATTTGAATGATGTATTTAGTTCCTGATGGTTATGCAGTTGTTATGGGATTTGAATTTTGTTTTATCAACAGAAGATTTTCCATTCTTGAAATGCCTGACTTTTGATTGATAAGTGTCCATTCATGAACAGTGGTTCCGAAATTATAGGCTGAATTTTCACATTTTTAGGCATATTGCATTTTTTCGTTCTGGAGTGAGATTCATGAGAAGTGATCCACCAAGGTCCAAGGCCATTTTTCTCATGCAATCTTCCACTCTCCTGTTCATTAATAATGCAACTGGCCATTACAGCATCCCTCTCATGGAGTCATGAGGCATGAGAGACAGAAATGCTTGCCAGGGCTTTGTAAGTTTCCCACTACTGGCACCATATTTTAAGCATTAGTCACACCACTTCAGATGCTGCTGGACAGGAACTGGCCCTTCACATTGCCATATTGAGTGGCTGCCTGAGAAAGGAGAGTTAGCTCCACAGTTTTCCGACAGGATCCAACCTGTACTGAGATAATCATCTCGGTGAAACACGATGTGCAGCAGTACAGGAAGAAGGCCAAAAAAATCTTTGGCACACTGTAACTTTCAGTGTCACCACCATCTCTCTGTTAAATCCCACTCACTAGGCCATAATTCTCTCTCTAATTCTACCACTGTACATGCCTTTCACCAAAGCTCCAAGTTGGACTATAATTCTCAATACATGCACCATCTGCACTTATTTGTTCTTGTCCACCTAACCCTTGCAAACTACTAAACAGTTCTGCACTCTACACTCCCTACTTAATCACTTGGAGTGTCTCACAGCTTCTCCAGAAGTCCAGGCCGAGCAGTGTAAGTCTGTATATGGGTGGGACATTTTCAGTAGGCCTGGGCCCTCTAGGTGCAAGTGCTCCAAGGGTGAAATTGTCCACATTTACAAGGCCAACAGGTTCAAGTATGGATCAAGCTCCCTCCACCCCAGCAGTCAATGTCAGGCCTACATTTGAACACTAAAAATTGATGCCTCATTGTAAATTACCTTGTACCTTTGAGAATATATATGTACTTGAACCTTCTTGAAATGTTTGTTCCACTGTCTTTGTCATTTTTGGACCTGGTGAAGTCTCCTACCATTTGTAAGATGAGCAACCTCTAGAAACAATCATTCGATTCAGAATTAGTAGTCACATGGAGAAAAAGATTGATTACAAAGTGTCAGCAAGGATTTCGAAAAAGAAAATTGTGTTGAGCTAACTTGCTGGAGTTTTTGAGGAGGTAACAGAAAGGTTTGATAAGGGTAACACTGTTGAGGCACTGCCATACAACAGACTTATGAGGAAATTTTACAGGCCATGGCATAAATAGAACAGTAACAGCATAGATCCTAAAAAGTCTGAGTGATGGGAAACAGAGTGAAATGGTCATTAGATAATTTCCAGTTGTAGCAAGGCTTTGTTGTGGAATTCCCCAAGTGTTAGTTTAAGGACCCTTTTTCTTCCTGATATATTTTAATGATTTATATCAGTGGTTCCCAATCTTTTTGGTATTAATGAAACAAACAAGTCCACTGTGCACCCACTTTTATCAGCTCAATTGATTGCTCATAAATGTCATATTTACTTGCATTTATTATGGCCACGGCCTAGCTAGAGATGTTTGCAACATAATGAAAGATCAAAAGCATGCACGTTTGAAATCCACCAACAAGATACAACGTTGTAGACTGTGAGCACAGACCCATTTTCAAAATCTGCTTCGTCAACTATTTCTAATTATTCATGAACAATGGATCACAGCAAAACGGAAACAAGGGTAAACAGCAATTTCCTGGGTTAGTGGAAAATGTGGGCATGTTGCAATTGATTCGAGAGCTACCACAAAGCTTACTCCTCTGACAAGTTCTCCCTCCTATTGTTTCTCAGGTACAGTACTGCTGAAAATGCCAGAACCAGACGTATGTTGTTGCAATGGGAAGAGCATGGTGAAAGATTTATTGCATATTCATGTACCACAATTATCTAAAACATATACAAAGACACCTCTCCAAATTTTAGCATCATTGTGTGTTTTATCCATAGCTCTGCATATTCCTCATTTTCTTTCAATGTCAATTTTTGTGATGAATCAGAAGCTGGTGCATTAAACAGATTACATATCCGGTCATGTCTTTCCAATTTGGTTGAGAGGAGGTAGAATTTCCTTGCTGTTGCTTTTGAGATATTTCAATACGAAGCTGTGAATCATGACAGCTACGTCCGCTGATGATCATGCTAATTGAATCATTTCAAGTGAACCCCCTACCACTGTCTCCTACCAAAGGCCCAGGTTTTACCTGAAACATTGAAATTTGTCTACAAAGGTCAGGATTATCTTGTTCTTACCCTGCATTTTAGAGTTCAGCTCATTCAGAAGAAATGTCTGTGAGATATGCTGGCTTATTTCACCAGTAATCAATAGATAGGCAGGTCATGCATTGTTGAAAACTCTGTCAGTTCTCTCCAGCGCTCATGACCACAAGAGACAACCTTCCCCACAATAAAGATTGCACTTTGGTGTGTACCAGTTAACTCTGGTGTTCAATTCCCATCTCTGCACAGAATATAGTGACCAAATGTGATTTTACTGGCTGTGATTTTATGTATTTCACATTTATCACAGCTTGCTCTAATAATGCAGCTAATTCCAGTGGCATTGTTTTGGCTACATGCTCTTCATGATGGGGGATGCAATGGGTGATTAGACTCTCACAATTTTGGTTGTTCACCTTACTGAAAAACTCTTTGACTTTCTCCATCATGGAGGCTGCTCTGTCAGTGCAAATGCTCCAACACATTGGCCCAGGTGAGATTGTATTCTTTCAAATAGGGTATCTATTATCTAAAATATCTTTTCATTCAGCGCATGACTTGGTAGCGCCTTACAAAAAATCGGGTTTTCCCGTATGGAGTTCTTGAATGTTGACTAGCAGCTGGCAATATCTACTTGTATCAGTGGACTAATCAATCTGCAGAGCAAACTTCCCATTAGTAGCCAACATCTCTTGCAGCACCTCCTATCAGCTGACATGTCATCAATTCACCATTTAACTATTGTCAGGGAGTGGAATTTTATTGATCGCTTTTGCAGCAACCGTTCTTGACACTGCACCTATGATTTTTGTTGACATACATGTATGGTTATGGTTTTGGTAATCATATTGGCTTCTTTGATTTTCCGATAAGCCAAACCACCAGGTAACTAATGTCTTGAGCCTTACCCTGATACATGCAGACACTCCGTTGGCTGTTGGGCCTGCTTGATGTTTTGGTCTCTCAAGCTCTTGAAGTACTGAATGTGTTTCTTCACAAGAGGTAGATGTTTTGTTTGTAAACAGTATCTTAACTTAACTTGATACCATCATAGTGTCAGTATTGATAAATAGTGGAAATGGAAAAAGCAAAGCAAGACAAGCAGTATGTGCAGAGAAGGAGAGTCAATGTTTCAGGCAAGACCCTTCATTGTAGTGTTTGCCCATTTCTCTCTGTAGATGTGACCCTCAGGGTCATGAAAATCAAAAGGCTTGTTTTCTTTTTCCTTTGGGTTCAGATGTTTCATTGACTGAATTAGCAGGGCAATTGCTTCTTTTGATGCTGAATTTATCCACTTCTTATTAGAATCTAAGACTTAGAGAGATGTTTTTTTTTAAAATCTAAAAATATCCACTTTAAACCTGTGCTGGCATGGAACTGTGACAAGGCCGACAGGTTGGCCCAACAAACGTCTGAGTTGTTCTCCTCTTCACTGTCTACGCAGTTTCTTCCCACGAGAAATGTTTGGTCTTGCACATACGCATGTGATAAAACTCTGTAGCAGACTAATTGAAAATCTCTAATCTAGATCTTAGTGTGCAGAGGACAATTTCAAACTTTACCGAAGAAATGAAACTTGGGAAGAATCATAAACTGTGAGGAGGATAGTACAGGACTCTGGCTCAGTGTAGAGAAATGTGAGATGATGTATTTTGGTAGGAGGAACATTGAGAGACAGTATAAAATCATAGAATCATACAGTATTGAAGAGACCTTTTGACCTATTGAGTTTGGCAAAAAAAACCTACTCCCACTTCTCCTGAATATATTTCAACAAATCTGCCCCTTCTAAGCCTTTTATGCAATGACTATATCAATTACTGTTGGAGAAGTTGAATTCACTTAATATAATTACCCTATTATTGATTTTTCCACACCTCAGTGTCTATATATCTGCTGTATTACTCAGTGACTTGGTTATTTGTTTGTCTGGGTGTCTATAATACACTCCCTGCAGTGTGACTGCCTCTTTTTTATTCTTGAGCTTCATGCAAAAGCCTCCTTTGAAGATCCTTCCATGATCTTGTGTTGTCTTACTGCAGTAACCAACTCCTTAATTAACTATGTAGCACCATCTCCTCTTTTACATCCTCCCCATTCCAGGCTGAAAATCCTATACTCTGAATGGTCAGCCCTGCCCCTCCTTCAACCACGTCTGTGTGATGGCAACAGCATCTCAATTCCATGTGTAAATCTAAGCTCTTATTTCTCTTACCTCTAATTCTCTGATGGTCCTACCTTACTCCCTTGAACCTCAACCTGGCTGAACTCCCTCTGCCTTCATTCCTTTACTAATGTATGTTATGCCCCTATTATATGGACACCTCCCCCTGTCAAACTAGTTAAATTCCTCCTAACAATCCAAGCAAACCCATCTGCAAGGATGGGGTCCCATTGTGGTGCAGGTGTAGACCATCATACATGTAGACAGGTTTGGAAATAGGTTTGCCACTTAAGCTGCTGATACATGCTGTAGGAGTGACACAAAGCATGGTATTGTACGGTGACACATCCACCCTTTGACTCTTCACTGTTCTGAATCATGACACACTGCCTGCCTCTTCGTTTGCACTAAAAGTTAATGTAAGTCAGAGCTAACAGCCTATAACTTAGCACTGAAGATCCTGTGCACTGAAACATATTGAAGCAATGGAGACATGCAGCCTCCAAGTAAGCACAAACTGAGTCAGCGCTGAGAAAGTAAGAGACATAAGAGGCAACCTGTGTAGGTACATGTGATACATCTGTGTCTCTGCATGCGAATCAATCTGGCAAGGAGCATTCAAGTCCATAGGTATCCTTGAGCTCCAAAGTGAATCCTGCAGGGCTGAAGGAGTGTGTGAGCCAGCTTATAATGGAGTGAGTCATAGTAGCTTGATTTGAGTGGAGGAGGATGGAGCATACAGGGAGGTTATGATGAAGATTAAGTTGGATGAATGTCTGGTGCAGCAAACAGTGAGCTGCTGCCACCAGATGACTACTCTGGCTTTCATGTCAGGAACTGGTGGCATTTGGTTTCCCAGAAGGAGAGGAGAATGGGAGGCTGCATTGGAATGAGACTAATTTGGCTAATAACAGGATGCAAATTCATGGAAATAAAGGGGTCACAGCACATAAGCAAGATTCAGAACCCACCGTTTAAAACTTATGGGGATAATCCAATTTTCTTTTCATTGTTTTGGAACAAGGTACATCCACTCAAATTTTTTTTCATTCAGGATGAAGACGTCATTGGCTAGGATTGTTTATTGCCTATCCTGTGGGTCTTGAGTCACATGTAGGCCAAACCAGGTAAGGATGGCAGTGAACTAGATGGGCCTTTTCCAACAATCGACAATGGATTCACAGTCCTCATTCGACTCTTAATTCCAAATATTTATTGAATTCAACGGTAGAATTCGTGCCCAGGTCCCCAGAACATTACTTGAGTCTCTGGAGTAAAAGCCCAGTGATAGAAACACAGAAGATAGAAGCAGGAGGAGGCCATTCAGCCCTTTGAGCCTGCTCGGCCATTCTTTAGATTAGATTAGATTATTTAGAGTGTGGAAGCAGGCCCTTCGGCCCAACAAGTCCACACTGACCCTCCGAAGAGTAACCCACCCAGACCCATTCCCCCTGACTATTGCACCTATTACTAGAGGCAATTTAACATGGCCAATTCACCTGACCTGCATATCTTTGGACTGTGGGAGGAAACAGGAGCACCCGGAGGAAACTCACGTAGACACGGGGAGAATGTGCAAACTCCACACAGACAGTCACCCAGGATGGGAATTGAACCTGGGTCCTGGCGCTGTGAGGTAGCAGTGCTAACCACTGAGCCACCGTGCCGCCCCAATTTCATCACGATAATGGCTGATTGTTCAACTCAATAGCCTAATCCTGCTTTCATCCCATAACCTTTGATTCCATTCTCCCCAAGTGCTTTATCTAGCCGCCTCTTGAATACATCCAGTATCAACTACTTCCTGTGGTAATGAATTCCACAGGCTCATCACTCTTTGGGTGAAGAAATGTCTCCTCATCTCCATCCTAAATGGTCTACCCTGAATCATCAGATAATACCACTTGGCCATGCTGCACTGCACAAAGTGCGCAACAGTATTTCCTTCTTCAGAAGGAAATTCTTAATGTATTAACAGGATTCAAAGGAATAGTGCAAGTAACTTGTGGGTGGGTATGCTACCTTGTCCAATCACAGCTCAAAACGTTTTAAATAAAGTTCTTATTCTCTGTCTGACACAAGTAGGGAGCTATTCAGAAAACAACTGCATGCAGATATCAAGCGTATGTGAGAATTATACCAAAGAAGTGACAGGAAACAAACTTGGGTCCTTTTCATTCCAAATTCTAACCTGAGCCGGCCTGGAAGGATTTGTACAAAAGTGAGGCATAAAATCAAAATGAAAGACTTCCCCATGGATTGAGAAACGGTTTAATGTTGTAAAGTGAGGAGTTTGCATGGACCCCTTGCTTCAAAACATTACTTGTAAATCAGCCAATTGCTACTGTTTCACCTAAGAATGACGAGTAGTCGAAAGACTCGTAGTGCCCAGGAATGCTGTGTTCAGTGAACAGAAATAACACTCATTCCCCATAATGTTTAAACTGATCAGCAGCATGTTGTGATCATGGGTAGCTGTCGATAAAGGTCGCCACTTTTGTTTGGAAAAAAAAGGTTTTTTTTAACCTCATCTATTCGGTCAAGCTTTCAGTCACCCTTCCTCAAATATTCCTCACTGGTTTAGCATCTATTTCCTTTGCGACTATTTGCAGAGTGCCTTCTCTAACTATAAAAAATGGATGTGGTGTTTTTGTGGTTGAACTATGTAGCCCATGAAGCTGCAGGATTTGTATCAATAAAACTAGATTTTTTTTGGCAGGAATGTTAACAGTTTCCCGGAACATAGTCTGATGTATGAATAAAGGTATTATATCTTAATTATTTTGACAAATAACGTGGTCATCTGTTAATGCCAAATGATTGATCAACAACTGACTAAAATACAACAAATCACATCTCAGCCATGTGATACCACATTATTTCCAAGCCATTGTATTACTCAGTGGTGTCTCTGTTATCCTTATGATAAACAATGGTATGGCCATGAAAGAACACAACTGTGGATTTCCAGGAAGCAAGATTAAGTACCCTTATGAGGATATGAAATCAATAGCTCATCGGGTTCAACTTCGGTCTTCAATGACAAGTCACATTTATGTAGCACATGCTGAAGCAAGGAATCATTCTGTGGCTCATCCCAGTAGTTGCAAAGAAACGCATGCAGAGCCACAGGAGGCTAGGCTTGGTGACTGTAAGGAAAATTGGTTTTGAGAAGATGTTTACAGACATCATAGATACATGTTCACATGTCAGCTGACATCATCAAAATATCACTGCGTCAACCTTTTTTCAAAATGCTGGATGTATTTATTAATTCAAACTTACCAAATTGCCAAGTAGTTTATTGTTCTAGGTTTTGATTATTGCACTTGCTTTTGGAGAAAAGACATGCTGCAACTATTTCTGTGACTTGAAAATAAATTCTATTGGCTGCAAAATGAATATCCAGATGAAACAGAAATTGCTGGAAAAGCTCATCAGGTCTGGCAGCACCTGTGGAGAGAAATCAGAGTTTACGTTTCGGGCCCATTGGTCCTTCTTCACAACAAAGGGGTCACTGAGCCCGAAACATCAGCTCTGATTTCTCTCCCCAAATGTTGCCAGACCTGCCAAGCTTTTCCAGCAAGTTCTGTTTTTGTTTCAGATTTCCAGCATCTGTAGTTCTTGCATTTTTTTTATCTTAATGAGGAAGTTGGTGGCCTTTTACTGAATAATTGTTACTTTAACCAAGAGTAGAACCTGAATACAACATTTTCATTAGGCAAAACCCAGAGTCTTTAAAATTTTGTGACCAGAATTTTAAAGATGTCACAAAAATCAAAGCTGACTGATGAAATGAACAAAGAGGATGCTGCATGCACTTGGTTATAGACTTTAGTCAGAGTGGGGGCACAGTGGAAATAAGTAGTGCAGCTGAAGACAACTTGCTGACTCTAAGGAAAAGGAAAATTAACCTTCATAGTAACTGCAATCATTTTTGTTTGTTTTGTGAGCTTTTATGATTTTCTGATTTTTTTTATTTCTGAGTTTAATCAAAGATCATGCCGTCCAGCTTCACACACATCTCCCATCCTATCGTCTACAATATTGAGGCACATACATTTCACACTTCTGCAGCAGGTAGCATTTGTTATGTCAGAAATTTTATACTGCCAAGTTTTAAGACAATAATAAATTTACCTTTTCCTCCAAAATGCATGGAACAATGAGGGACAGTGCTGTTTTTCCCCACAAATGCGATGTGTATGTTTTATTATGGCACTGTGCAAAGATGACACCAATTTCTACTGCACTTAGTTGCAGTATTTCATAAAGCTTCTCTCTGTTTAGATTCTACAGTCTCCAATGAAAATTAACCTAATAAATACAATGCTAAGGGTACAAATAATGTCTATTAGAAATGCAGTATCAGCAGTAGAATTGATTCACATTTTTGGTGACTTATGGAGGCTGCTATGGCTCAAAATGAATTTCCTTTTTTTTTCTAATATGTAGATTACCTTTGCGTTAAATCCCACTATAGATTCAGGTTGAAGAAAATATAATGTTGCATAATTTACTATTTCCGTTCCATAAGTTTGGTTATTAATATTCACGATTTGAACTAAGTAAGGAAAAACAGTGTTAATTCTGTACTTTTAGGATTGAAACCCAGGTGAAGGTATTGAGCTTGCTTCCTCTCTTCACAGACCCACCTGTATGTAGACAATTGTGAATAGATTTAAGTTTTTAGGAAGCAACAAATTGACCTCTTTGGTAAAATAATGCTATGTTATTATTAACATTTACCTATTGATATATGTGCCCAATTTTAAAAACATTCAGTGCAGTCGAAGGTTCTTTTGAACATAAAATAAGATTTATGACTGCAAGTTAGCCACAAGTCCTTCAAGTTGGACTATAGGGAATCATCACTTCCTGAGGTAGCTTGGCATCAACATCTACAACTCTGTTCCCCACAGCCGAGTATTGACCCCTTCTCCTTGCCCTGCCCCTTGCCATGCCACCCAAATTTGAGGTGGGTCCACCGTCAGCTTGTGACTCAATCATCCGCTGTTCTGCCACAAAGGTGAGTATTCGAAGAGCTGCGCTACCCAATCATTAAGCTCCCAGATTGTGCAGAAGTTCAGTCGTGATAAAACCCTAACAATGTAATTCAGATGATGAGTGAGCTGCTATTTCCCAGAGGCCATAACTTGTTTATTGCATCTGGCAGCAAATTAAGGATAGTAAAAAGAAATTAAACCCCAGGCAGCAAGCTAGATAACGCTTCTGCCTGACTAGGTTCTGGGAATGTGAGTTGTATCTCTGATTTTAAATTAGGGTTTCTCGAGTTGAGAGCCATGGAACTATGGCACAATAAAACATCACACTCTCTTCATAAAAAACACCCTGGGTCATTCAAATTTAGGATTATTTTTCTTAGTTTGTTCACCACCGATGTGTAAAAATTGATTATATTTATTCATTAATTTAATGATGCAATTTATGTCTTGTGACAATATCTCCTGCTTTATGCAAAAATAGCCAAACCCATTGTAATTCTTGCCCAGGTAATTTATTATTGTTGTTACAGAAAGTTATGGTGTGTTTGGTTTCAATAAAATAAAGATGTGTTGTAATAATGTAATTAAAAACTAATATGGATACAGATGGTATGGAAAAGTCAGAGCATTCTGGGTCTGACATTACTATTAATGATTTCCCCCTGCCTCTTCCACTAAAAGTGAATCAGGAAAACAGCTTAACATTAGAAAGAGAATTTTCAGTGCATCATCCTATTAATCCTTGACTACAATATGGAAAAAGGCAATCACTTAAATGCACTTACCCAAAGTGTGTATCCTTGAAAATAACTTTTGCTAACATTCTTTGAAAGGGATTTAAATGTAATTTGAAGATCTTATGTGATGCATTTTTAAAATTCATGATGCAAGGTACTTGGGCATCATCTACATATGGTATCATTTGTGTTTTCTGTATTTGATATAAAGCAGGGAATGAAGGTTTTATTATTGCATTCGCAAGTGATTATTGCATTTTTTTGCTGCAAATAAAGGCATAAGATTTGCAACCCAGCAAATGTGATGACATATTTTGTGTCCTTTATGGGAGTTCTTAAACATCTCAAAACTGGTTCATTTTAACTAGACTTTACTATCAAACAACTGGAACTTGACAAATCTCTGGACGTTGGTTAACTATGTTGCCATTCACTATTGTAAAGATGATCCTACCATCTAAACCAGAAGTCTGCGTTTCATAACTAGAGTGCCCTTTAGAGAGATACTGGTGGATGTATTTTATCCCAGAGCTATTTTTAGTGTATGGATTGACATGCTAAATTGAGTTACTATGTGAGTTTTTAAAAAACATTATATGGTTAAAGACTAAGTTAACACATAAAAGAGATTTGACCAAGTTGTTATCCCAGTCACTAAAATAAGCTTAAATTTCAAGAAAGTAAACCTATGAAATATTATTGATACCCTGACATATTACATTTTGGGTGCAGTTTACTTTGAGATTATTTTTAAAAAGAAATAATGTCATATCAGACAGACACATCAGCTGTTGTTAGGTTATGACAGATTGGCACCGTTACTTTCTTTGTTTAACAGATAATTTTATCTGAAAATGTCAATGCCCTTTTGTCCCTTCTTTTTCTTATTTCTGAGTTGACCTATAGTGCTTACTGGACTGTAATAGTGATGTACAATGTTGTGCTGCATGAAACATAGATTTTCTGAGAGGTTTAAGAAAGAATGTTCAACATAAACAAAGTACAGCACTGAATATTATTTCTTCAGTTGTTGCACCACTCTTCCAAGACCATATGGTAGTTAGATACCTAATATGGATGCATCTTTTGTAGATCTTGGCTGGGCTCTTTAGAGTTGTCCTAATTTGTCTTCACAAATGCTGCTTGGGATGTAAAGTATGCATGCTGCTGAACCAAGCATCTGAGTCTTTAAGCACTCAAAAACACAGGAGGGTAGAAAAAAAACTGGAAAATGCTGAATAAGGAATACATTGCATTCACCAAATGATTCTTGTACAAAACTGACCAAATTTGATTCCTTTTGAAAGCAATATTTTGGTACTTCTTCTCATCCCTTTAACTGTCTGTTCTGTTTGAACAGTGAGGTATGCCGAGCTTCTGGGCATGAAGTACTCTATCGGGAGTAAGAAAACAAAATCACAAAAGTTAGCAAAGGAAGCTGCAACTTTTCTTCGAAAGTAGGAAAAAGGCAGTAAGTGGAGAAAAGTCTGATTTAGAACAGCGAAGATTTTAAAGTAAGAGAAGAGTCAAGACCTCTGGTGTTTTGGTGAGCTGCAGAACAAGACTGGGGTTTGAGACATTGTTGTGGAGAGGAGCTATAACCACACCTGTCCACTAGAAACCCAATGGCTGAGCTGTTAAATTACTCTGAATGACTTTACCACAGATTTCTTACATCGTTTACTACTATTTGATTTTAACTTGTTCTTCTGAGTAAATGACTAAGGCACCTATCTGAAGTTGGTAGTTCTCTTCTTCCAAGAAGCAGTTTTGAGGCTAATGGTGTTATTTATGCCCTGAATGCAACATTAATTTGGACATGAAAGGGCAAGACAGCATGGTTTCCTGACTGGTTGAAGTCCATCAGCCACAAGAGAGCTAAGAGGCACGGAGATTTTGAAATGACGTTATTTCCCCCACACCCATGAAATTTTCTTTGCAAAATCTGGAGAAGTAGGAATGCTTTTCAGGACCCAAAAAGTTAAATTTAGGCCTTTCTGGCACCCAACTGATTCTTGCTACCTTCCATAAAATCTTCCAAAGTTCCAACTTTAAGGACTCTTGTCAGAGGTTTCCAGATTAGAGATTGGCCCAATATCATTTTAAATTTTCTGTGGAATTTTCACAGTATGTAGTGACAGAGATTCCACATCATTGCAAAGCACAATTCCAGGCTGCTCTGCTCCAAATATTCTTGGCCAATGGAATATCAGGGCCATTTTGTGTGTAGAATGGGGAATAGAATAGATATTCAAAGTTTGTGAGAAGATTTGTAGCTCGGGTGCTCGGTGTTGTGGTTCTGTTTGCCAAGCTGGGAATTTGTGTTGCAGACGTTTCGTCCCTTGTCTAGGTGACATCCTCAGTGCTTGGGAGCCTCCTGTGAAGCACTTCTGTGATCTTTCCTCCGGCATTTGTAGTGGTTTGAATCTGCCGCTTCCGGTTGTCAGTTCTAGCTGTCTGTTGCAGTGGTCGGTATATTGGGTCCAGATCGATGTGCTTATTGATTGAATCTGTGGATGAGTGCCGTGCCTCTAGGAATTCCCTGGCTGTTCTCTGTTTGGCTTGTCCTATAATAGTAGTGTTGTCCCAGTCGAATTCATGTTGCTTGTCATCTGCATGTGTGGCTACTAGGGATAGCTGGTCGTGTCGTTTCGTGGCTAGTTGGTGTTCATGGATGCGGATCGTTAACTGTCTTCCTGTTTGTCCTATGTAGTTTTTTGTACAGTCCTTGCATGGGATTTTGTACACTACATTGGTTTTGCTCATGCGAGGACATGCGACAACAATGGAACGAGGACATGCCGCAACCCAAAGGACTAGCCACACTACCATACATCATGAGCATTTCCGAACTGACAGCCAGACTACTACGACCACTAGGACTCATAACAGAACACAAACCAACAGCAACTCTCAGACAACAACTCAGCAGAATGAAGGACCCGACACCCAGCATGAGCAAAACCAATGTAGTGTACAAAATCCCATGCAAGGACTGTACACTACATAGGACAAACAGGAAGACAGCTAACGATCTGCATCAATGAACATCAACTAGCCACGAAACGACACGACCAGCTATCCCTAGTAGCCACACATGCAGATGACAAGCAACATGAATTCGACTGGGACAACACTACTATTATAGGACAAGCCAAACAGAGAACAGCCAGGGAATTCCTAGAGGCATGGCACTCATCCATAGATTCAATCAATAAGCACATCGATCTGGACCCAATATACTGACCACTGCAACGCACAGCTGGAACTGACAACCGGAAGCGGCAGATTCAACAAATGCCGGAGGAAAGATCACAGAAGCACTTCACAGGAGGCTCCCAAGCACTGAGGATGTCACCTAGACAGGGAACGAAATGTTTGCAACACAAATTCCCAGCTCGGCGAACAGAACCACAACAATAGAATAGATAGTTGATCTTAAAAACCATGGAAAAATTAGTAAGTATGAGATTGAGGGGAGATGATTTAAAACTGGAGTGAATTATTGAGTAAATGACCTGTGTTTTTCTTGTATTATGTTCAGAGGTAATCCGAGTTATTAGAAAGGCTTCCTGGATGTGGTGAGAGTACATATAGTTTTGACATGTTGGCTTTACAGGAGCCTAGGAGTTGAAAGGAAAGAAGTATTTGTTGCAAGATAGAAAATCAAGCTTTTTAAAGGCAATTTTAATTTGACAATATTTATCCTATTGCAAAATATGGATAGGAAGATACTTTCAATGAATTTAATTTAGCATTGCCTAGCCATGGTCTTCTTTGCCTGGTTAATGTGGTCATTCAAAAATACTCTACCAAAATGTTTCCAGAGGATATCCTCCACATGGAAAATGAAATTACAATTATTACTCCTTGGATTCAGGCCATACCTAAGTAATATTATAAATGCACCTGCAGTCATTTCTTTGTTCCAGTCACGAGCAAAATTACCTTGAATGCAATCTTCTTCTGAAAGGTTTTCTAATTTTTTGACCTTGACAACGTAATTTCCTTCTTGAAGGTTCATTGGTTTGGCTATAGACATTGAACCACAGTGAGGCAATCAAAAGTAACCTTCATGATATTTATAAAAATACCTCAGATTTAAATGCAAATATGTAATCCTGCATATATTACAAATTAATTGTTTTGCAGTATATTTTAAATTATCTTCATATTTTTCTGATTCATACGATTATTGCTTTCTCATCTTACCTTTAGAGTACATATCTGATGCTCTTCTATAGATTCGCCTTTACATTTTTTGCATACTTTTTAAAGATTTGAATATTAAAATTAACTCTAAAAATTCCAAGTTCAGTTTCGTTAACACCCTGTGGAAAACAAAGTCAACTTTCTTGGCATATTCCTTGAGGTTTTTAGCAACCCATGCTCTACAATAGTATTTCATAGGGTTTTATCTTGAGATCTATAACACTTGCATGTGTTCCTCTCCACTGTATCTTCATCAAAATATGATAATTAACTAATCACAGGCACCAGCGGCTAGGCCTTAATCTCAGGAATTTACTCTGTGAACCTCTGTGCTGTTTATTCCCTCTCTTTAAAGCACTGCTTAGAACCCTCTCTCTTTTTGACCAAATCCTTGGGCTACCTGCCCTGATATCACCATATATGATTTGATCAAATCTTGTTTTATATTCTCCTGCAATGCACCTTAGTAAGTTTGATGTAATTAAGCTATCTACATAATACAAGTGTTATTCCTAATTAAACTCACATTAAGTTTATAAACTCATAGCCCTTTCTTTATACCCACAAAGTGTATTTAGCCCAAGTTCTGGTTCCTTCCAAATGCCAGAAGGAATGCATGCTGTCCTGCTCATTTTGCTATTTCTTTCAGTTTGGACAATTGCAACTTTACAAATTCTATTTCATTTCCTCTCCATCTACATTGTGCCCCATGACTATTCTGATCCGAGTTTGTAGTATATATACCAGAGATACAAGAGCTCATCCATCTGAAACTCAATTAATCACTGCTATCTCCTGAAAATGTTGCCCTCTTTTAATCAAACTCTGTTTGCTGTTGTCTGACCAATTTGCAATCTAATTTGTAACTTTGCTGTGGGTTTCATAAGCACCAAATTTTACTGAAGTGCTTTATCACAATCTATTTTAAAGCCTAAATCTATAACCTTCATTGGATTTCCTACATAAAATTATTCCACAGCACAACCACAAAAATGTCCAATAAATTTGTGTCGCATTTTCTGACATCCCTGAAACTGTGCTGCCTTCCATTAATCACATTGTGCTTTCAATGGAAGATCATGAATTGCA
This sequence comes from Chiloscyllium punctatum, assembly GCF_047496795.1. Classification (NCBI taxonomy): domain Eukaryota; kingdom Metazoa; phylum Chordata; class Chondrichthyes; order Orectolobiformes; family Hemiscylliidae; genus Chiloscyllium; species Chiloscyllium punctatum. The sequence continues at coordinate 74,300,089 of NC_092742.1, read as the reverse complement.
TTTCCTATAATTATTTGAAGTTTTTTTTAAACCATGAATGCCAAATCTGTTGGTCTGTAATTTCAATGCATTATGCTTAAAAATATTAATTTGCTACATTATTATGTAAAGTTTTTTTAATCTATGTCATGAGCAAAAACAATTCATTTTATTTGAGGGTAGCATTGTGGCATATTCCATTGAAACAGCAAATTATAGTGTCACAGAATAGATTGTCTCCTGTGATCTCCAAAGGCTTGAGTTTCCAATCGCAGCTGTGATACTATGGAGAGGTGCCAAGCCAACTGCTTGGCTGATGGGGTGGGGGTGGGCATACCAGTGGTTGGTGGTTGGTTGGATGAGTGGTGGAACATGAATTAGAACAGCACTGGAGAACATCAAAACTGAGCAGCATTAACAAAAGTCGGCAACATTTGAACATCTCTGGCATGCTAACAGTTGGTTCTGACTCAAAGGCAAGAAAAATATGCTATGAAAAGATATTAAAATTCTTAACATTGAAGTTTTTAATTGCTGAAAATAGTTCTGCTGTATTATGTTATTACTCTGAAAGCATTTCTTAAAATATATCTTACTTCAGGCACCCTTTTTAGTTGTCCTGACTGCCCTGAAACATGATCAAGAGGGAGGGGCAAATTACTCCCTTTTAAAAAGAGCATCAAAAGTCCAATGTTACAAATCAAAATGAACTCCTATTCGATAACTAATGATTAGATACCCAATATGGCAAGTACAGGTCTGTACTAAAAATGTAACATAAAACATAATCGTCAAAGTTGCATTCCAAGATGTTTGTTATGGACTGGTGGTCATTAATGGGTGATTAATGATACAGACTGCGGGACAAAAAGGGTGCAAGGTGACCTTAGATCACTGAAATGCTTACACAGCAGTGGAAAAAAAAGTCTTGTTTATAAGTGAAACCAGCTTGCTGCAAGGAAGAATTCAGTTCATAGAAATAAATGGGGAAAAAAAGCCATACCTGAATCAAACGTTCTGATAAATGGAACTTGAATGTACTGAACTTGATGCAAACTATGTCAATCTGTGTAAATATTTAAAGTTTTATTTGTTTTAAGTTTTGAAGAGGTTCCTTGAATGTGAATTAATATTTCTTGACGTTCATTACACAACGTTTTGATTTCACAATTCTTGCATCCACTTTGTGATATTGTCCACAAAGGAGAGTTCATTTAAATATCACTATTAAAATTGGCAATGAAGTGTTACATTTAAGAGCTGTCTAACTGTCTCAGTATATCCATAGCTAATTTATATTTTATTGCTATCCCCAGTTGAAGGGAAAATGATATAAACAATTGAAAGAAGTAAATAAATAAGAGAACTCATCATTAAACGAATCCCCTCCTGAGAGTAAATTTAACTTAGCAAAGTGATATTTAATGTTTTTAAAATAATATTTATTCAAGTAAAAAGTCAATTTCTTGATGTTAGCTAAAAGAAAAAGATCAATAGTGTTTATTTGGTGCCTAATACGGAACAAAAATTGCAAGAAGAACCTAATGATGTCTAGGTTCTATTATTTATTACTGAATTAGAATTAAAATAGAATAGTTGTATTCAAAGAGATGTAATTTAATGTGATCAACAGACTTTTTTCTGTTAAGAAAGGAACAGGCAGTGTCTTGGATATGAATCATCAAAATTATAACTTTTCAAACTGTACTGCTTTTCACATATATAGATCAAATTGATTCTATATTCTATTTCAAATATTTTCCCAATTGCATCTCTGCTTTATTTTTAATCTCAAACATAAAAATAAGCATTGAAGTCAGAGCAAATCACCTCCACAGGTGAAGAAGCAACTCCAGTTGAATCTAAATAATGCTTTGTTACCATTTGAACTATCCTGAAAATTCTTTGCTTGAAATGACTATTTTTATTCTCTGAAATACTAGCAACAGTTTTGATGAAGTGCTTCCTCAGTCAAATTTTATATTGCAAAGAAAACCGAATTCAATGAAAATTTATTTTTCATTTGTCATGTGAGATGTATTTATAATGGGTCACACAGAGGTGAGAACAAACATTAAAACATATTTGAACTAATACCAGAACGTCAGAAAAAGCTCCAGAAGTTCAATCTAAGATAATCGCAAGATCTGGAATTTACAATAACAAACTCTTAATAAATCTACCTGTCACCAGCCTTCCTCTGAGGGAGGAACAAAAGGTCATATAAATGGCCACATTCCATCATAAAAAAAATCAAAGTTAAAATGAGGTGCCTGGAGACTAAAATGAGAGTTTTAAGCAGCTGTAGTCCTTAAATTAGGTAAAAGTAATTTTAAAACTATTTGCTTTACCTAGCTGGCTATGTATAGATAATGATCTCAGGTCCACAAAGAAAAGGGTGATGTGATAAATGAAAGGATTCAAATTTTAAAAGTGGGTGACAAAAAATTCTTGATTCTTGTTCTACATTGCCAGAAGTATAGAATAATGCGCAGAACAGATTCCAGCCATGGAAAGAAGTTTACGCAGGTAGTAATTTGTCTATCCCCTAACGTGCCACTGCGATATTGCCTCAGCCATGAAAATACAATGTGCTGTTGAAAACTTAGTTTCCTGTTTAGGTAAAAATAAATGATGAATGGTTTCATCTGTACACAGTGCCTATTGTAATCTGTTTAATCGCCGAAAATAAGTGGCACTGCGATTATATGTGTGATAAATTTAGAAATGTGTGTTTCAATTTTAGACTTTAAAAAAAACTAAAATGAATCTCACTGTCATTAACAAAGTGTCCGCATTCTTGAACTATGGTTAACACCATCGATACCTCAAGTTGTTTATGTTACGGCAGGATGTTGCATATGCTGCATAATCGTTGATTTTTCACAAAACAAAAGTCCAATTTGTTTGATTATTTTCCTGGTAATTTGTTGTTAAGCTATCTGCTTACATTAGTACAATTTTGTATTTATATTACATCTTGAACATACTCAATGCCTGGAGACATTGTTGTAATCATATGAAAAATGGACCATGAGCCACAGAAGGCTCTGCAATAGGACGACTGACTAAAAGCTTGATTAAAGAGATCAATTTGAAGATAGACCTTTTTAATGTAATTTTCTGTTGAAATCAGCAGAAGTGTTGGCTAGTTTCATGTTGTATTTTACCAGTGTGTATTAAGTACTATCTTTTGCTTTTAGAAGGAGGTTTTGTACTTTAGACACCAAATGTACTTCTCTTTCAGTGTATTTTAGCTTCCATTTGCTTGTACTGAAATTAGAGAAAGAGGATACTCTTCTTTGCATGGGGAGTGGATATTTATTGTGGATCGTCATGGAATTCTGCCAGTAAGCATTTTTTATGTGTGAGAAAACTGGTTCAAAATTGTGATTAATTTAGTCCCTGATTACACCCAACCACGTTCCAAATGCTGAAGGCAAGCCTTCACTGTCACTAGGATGCTTTACTTACCAAAAAGTAATTACCTTTGATTGATAATTATTTTGGTTTTGATGGTTTTCTCTCTCTTCCCTCTCTCTTGCTATTTGCTTCCACAAGATATATTCCTGAAAACTGGAGTAAAGGGAAATGGAATTGGACTTTTTTTTAAACCTCAAACTTGATCCTGGGAGTTTTGTGGGGGTGGGGGGGCGAAAGCAGTCAAAGTCATAGAAATGATCTCATGCACGCAGATTGTGAACAGGAAAAGAAAGCTGCCGACTGTTTGCGTGCACAGATCTGGGAGCTGCCCTGTGCACCATCTATGCCAGGTTTCTGGCAGGAAAGGAGTGCTTTTTAAAGTTAATAAACTGAAGGATGCCGGGGCAAGAGGCTGGCGGCAAAGCAGCATAACCTGCACAAATGAGCTCTAATTCAACCTAATGGGCATATCTCCAAAAAAGGCAGGGAAGCCTATGTTAATTTCAGCTGCAGGCTTGGATGAGCAGCTTTACACAATTCTATGCTATTTACCCTCTTTCCTCCCTTCCCCTCGCTGCTTGATGGAAATCAGGAGTATCATGTTTCTCGAGCCTGGGGTTATTATGTTATTTGGGCAGGTCGAGGAGCTGGCACAGTTCCCACCTACCTGCAGCTGTGAGCTTCGTTAAGCTGCAGTGCATATATATTAAAAAAAGAACATCTGTTTTGTTCAGAAAAGTGCTCTGAAAGTGGAGCGAATAGTTAATCCTGGGAATGCTTTTGGTTCATTTTAGTCCATTTTTCGGAAACAGTCGGAAAATCCCTTGCTCTCCCGTCTTGGAAAAATAGCAAACTAAATGTGGGCATCAAGGAAGTATCATGATTGTTGCTCATGGGACTCTTCCTTTATAAAGTGAAGTGCTGTACGCATTAAAACAATGACTCCACTAGAGAACAAGACTATTTTTAGTTTCTCTTATTCTTGGAGCTCTGCGAAATGTCCTAATTTAAGGGGCTACAGTCCATATATAGATTTGCATTTTACAGAAGAGAGAAAAAAGTCACTGACATCTACCACTCATTGCTTCTCCCAACCTCGGCTCCCCTTGTTCATTCGCAAAGTCATCTGTCAAGACTTAGTTGACTCATTAATTTTACAGTTGTGTTTTGATGGACAAGTATTTATTATCAGTGCAGGTATTGGTACAGCCACCAGTACTCCACAGGCACACACAATGAAGTAAAATCTGTCCAGTCTGTCAGAATGTCTTTTGCCCTAGCCTTGGGCTAAATAGTAGGTAAAGTTGTTCTGCCTTGTCTAGAAAACTGATAACTGGGATGTAGCCAATTGCTGCCACTCAAGACCTTTTATATGGTACAAAATGATTTGACTCTCATACAGTACTCCCAACAGTATTACCAGCACTACTTTCTGTGGCAGGAAGTCCAGCAACAAAATTACAGCCTGTAACCATTCAATTTACTTATGTTCAGCCTTGGCTTTAAAGTTTAAAGGAAAGGGAGTGAGGGACGGGGTGTTAGGGGCAGAATTTTCACTCCTTGGTGTGGTGAGATTCATGGTGAATGAAATTACGTCACTTAATTGGGTGAGAGTGAAAAGATCAGATTCTCCTTTTTCAGAAAAGCTTGCCCAATTCAGTCCTTGAGCCTTAAATAGTGAGTTCAGAAACTTGCCCTTCCATGCATTTGCAGCTCATAAATACCCCAGCCTGCTATACGATCATTGTACTTCCAATTTTCCTCTCCTTCACTGAGAAATTTGACAGGTAAAACAAAATGAGTACCTGGTAACTTGTCTAGTCAGTAGCTTGAGAAATGGCTGTGGAATGTGCCTCTCTAATGGAACAGGTTCTTCTGTGCAAGGCGTTTGCATTGTTTAAGGGCAGGGAGCCTTCACGCATGTAACTTGGTATTGGCAAAACAGCAGCCTCAAGACAATGTCATGCTTACACTCAGATCAACGCTGACATCACTTTCGTGCATCAATTATATCATTTGAAACAGAGAGACGATGAAATTGACATGCTTCTGATCATTTGCTTTACATTCAGGGACAGGCAAGCATCTCATGGCATCCACAATGAAGCTGAGGTGCAGGCTGCTAACCTCTGCTAAAGGCCTTTGATGCAGGTTACAAGCAGGCAGTCTGTATGGTTTAGTCTGAAATTTAGTGGAGAAGGGGTGGCAGGCAGCTTGTGGCACACAGGAGCACAGAAGAGGTAAACGTATTAGACGTACATGGAATGTGCTTGAAACCAATGGTTCTGTGTGAAAGTCAAATGGGGCCACTGCTTAGCAGAGTGAGGGTGAACTACAGTCAGTCAGGAAGTGCTGCTATGGTCAGTCAAGGGGTGATCTGGTTCTAGTTAAGGGATTGGGCCACAGATAGTGCTACAGGACAAGTCCAAGCAGTAGGCATGGTAGGTGAGTCAGCTGGGGTGCTGTTGAGAGATTGGTCTGGAGGATAGATTCTGGTAAATTGGAGCTCTCCTGCTAAATCATTTCTGGCGAACTGTGTCAGTTATAGGGTTTGGTTGCAATTACTCGGGGAGCAGTCCATGGTGTCCTGAGGAAAACAAGCACATCGAGTTGGGGGATGGGCTGCACTTTCAGGGCTGCTAATGGAATGGTTACTGACAGGGCCAAGTGCAGATGGCCAGGTGGGATTTTATAGTTAATGGTAACTTCCAAAATGTGGAAGGATGTGGGAGTTCAAATAGGATATGGTCACCTTGACCTCTACATGGGAAGGCTGTAGGGCCATAAAGGGATTTATCAAAGACTTTGGGGATAAAGTGGGCAAATTAATAGTAATGGAAAGTGGCCCAATTGAAATGGTGGGGATGGGATGCTGCTGAGGAGTCATTGGGACCACAGAGATAATAACCCAAAAGGGAGTGTGAAGAAGAGGAAAATTTGATATGTCAAAGTTGGAGGCTACAAGTTACACAAGCACTGACATGGAACCTCGCCATTTTGGATTGAGCATCAACTATTCAATAACTACACTGCAATGCCACCTATCTGCCTTTAATGCTCACTACATCTGAAGGGTAGTAATTGTCAATGAATGCTCATAACCATTTGGGCTTCAAGGAATCATGCGCATAACATTGTGTGTGTTAATTGTCTCCTTGACATGTCAGCTCAACAAGTCTTATTTATATAAAGGAACTTTTTGAATAAAATAAATTTCCCATTTGGCATCAGAATTTCATAGCAAGCTTTGGAAGACAACACATTGTAGCTACTAGATTCTCACGCAGAAAAATAAATCTACAAAGACATGGGTGGTGATGTAGAAATAATTTTTTGGGGGCGAGTGCATGATGGCCGACTGACCAATGTCTACTCCCAGTGATGCATAGCAAACAACTTTGGTTGTTCACTCTGCAATTGGATAAGGTCATCCAATCTCTGAACCCCTTCTCGAGACATTACAATGATGTTCTCGTGAAGTTTCCATGCCACACTGTAAGGTACCACATTCAGCTTGATTGTTACGGGTGTACAGGGGCTCAGGCATTCTTTCAATAACATTGCATCATCTCTCTGACTTACCCCATTGATTATTGCTTAATGGAGCTGAAATAGCTGAAGCCTTGTCTGGCTTCGTGGTGGTCTTGATGCTACTCTGAAGAAACCAGAGAAAGAGAGTGGCTGAAAGAGCCCCGAAAGAACTGTAACAACAATTGCTGCTGCTCAAGAGAGAAACAACAGGAGAAGAGCCATCAAGGAGATGCAGCCAAGTGATAAGATTCCAAGCATAAGCTTCACTGAAATTGGGTTCAAATGTGGTAATAACAGTGCCAAAAATGTATCAGGATGTCCCACTCCATCATTTCAGATCCACCTGCTGCGAGGATGACCTGTGCTGACAAGGCCTGGTACCAATCTCAGTCTGGTGTCTGTCAGTGTCACTGCTGCCTTTAACATTTATGCTAGCAGCTCATTTTCAGGGAACAGTTGATGACCTCTGGTCTTAAGTGTATGCAGGACGTCACTGATGCAATTTTTTTGCTAGCACAAAGCTCTTCATATCCTTCTGCTTATAAATGATACTAAAGCAGCTGGGATATTGGGATTTCCACTGTCGCTGGCTTCTGGAAGGTACAGGGTGCTTTTGACTGCTATTTACATTGTCTTGAGAGCACCCTCTCAGCAATCTCTAATGTTTGTGAACAGGGATTGATTCTGCAACTCAAATGTTCCAAAAATTGTAATTGTTTGAACCAGTTTTTGGAAGGCTGTGGCAGATATCCTGGGACATGCGATATTACATACTTACTGGAAAACCCAGGTACCAGTTTCCTGTCAAGGTCCTTAAGCCATGCATGGATGGTACCTCCTCTAAACATGGCTCATGACTCCTTGAAGATAACTACAGACGGACATAGATAGAAGGCATATTGCTGCCAACTGTTCCACCACTGCCATAGTAGAAGAGGATGGAAACTTCCTTTGCAAGGGGCTTTGATTGCTGGATCACTGTGGCAGGGCCTTGATTTATAGCCCAGAAAGGGTGTGCCACATCATTGTGGCATGTTGTGCCCTTCACAAATGGAGCCAACAAAGTCGGGAATCAGGGAAACGTCCTGGATGAAGACTAAATGGCTGATTGACAGCACACTTCTGAGGATGAAGATGAGACAGATGTTTAGGACATTAATGAGAAGGGTAGATTAAGAGCACAGACAAAGCAGTGCATTGTCAAGCCCAAGCGGCAGAGACCACCTTATGGCCACTCACTTCCAGCTGGGTTCAGATTTCATAGAAATCATAGAATCCCTGCAGGGTGGAAACAGGCCATTTGGCCCATCAAGTCCGCACTGACCTTCTGAAGAGCATCCCACCAGACACACCATCCCACCAACCCTACCTGAAGCCTGTAATCCTGAATTTCCCATGGCTAAGGCACATAGCCTGCACATCCCTAAGACACCGCAGGCAACTTAACACGACCAATCCACCTAAACTGCACAACTCTGGACTTTCATTTGGTCGCTTACTAATCTGTTGCTCACCTAATAGGCAGATTGCTTATTATGTTTGAATACTGTCCAGGACAGCATTTAACATGTAAAAGGCAGCAATCTTGTCCCCTGAGAAAAACTTTATACTGTGCTGTAAGGGCCTGAGGGCATGTGAGCTGCCTACTGAACATCTCACAGCTGTGAGTGTTAGCACACTGCCTTGAACTCACACAAAGGGAGAACCTATGAAGAGGTGTGGAATAACTTCTCAATCTGCACTCAATCATAAAGTAGGTGCAGGCTGAACGTTGTCCCATTTCCTGAGAATTGCCTTTAGCTTTATTGTCATCTGCAATGCCAGCAAGAGTCTTGTGGTGATCCTGCCTCTGGGCCAGAAGATATGGGTTCAAGTTCCACCTAGGGATGTACCATAACAGGGCCAAACAGTAAAATAAAAATTCAAAGTAAAATAGAAATGGTTTTAATTGTTGCTTGGCTGGCATCCTCAAAGGTAAGGTTCAAGGATCCCCGATACCTAAGGCTATCAGTGGTCAAAGAGACTGAGGCTATTTGCCATCAAAGGGATAATTATGCTGTCAAAGAGTCTGTTGCGTGTGAGGGATAGTCATGACTGCAACATTCTTTCATTCTTGGTTCCTCATCTTGAGGAGGTTCCTCATCTTGAGGAGGTTCCTCATCTCTCTCATGGTGTGACTTAGCAGAGACAAGATGGTACCACCTACCCTTGCAAATTCAGGAGATCATTGGTTTTCTTCTGGCATTGCTTTTTGACATAGGATGCCACATTGATCAGTGCTGCTAATTCTTTCCAGGCAATCTGGGTCTGTTGAGATCCTTATGGAGGGAGGAGGAGAACTTCTTCAGGCTAGGAAGAGGATGGTTATTTGGTGCATCATATAATCCACCAGCATCTTCAAATCCATCTCCAGAAAGCAGGGAATGAGCTATGCTTTCTTCTATGAAGATTTGCTCACAGTTTAGTGATGAGCATCGCAGTGTGAGTATGGCTTGCAACATCACAAGCAGTATCGAGATGGACATTAAATATGCTACCAGAAGCTTGGAAGCTTCCAGCACATATTGCCATCTCACTTGCCATGAGACTCAGCAAGAAATGCACCCAGCATCTTACTTGCTTTATTTATGAAAAAAATCTGCCAGCCGAACCAGAGCTGATACCATGAAAGTTTCTTGCCACCACGTTTTAACTGCATATGGGGAAATTCAGCCCAAAATGTTCTTTCTGTAGATGTTGCTTAGATTGACAGAGAACCCCTTGAATTGCATATAAGCCATATAATATTGGGCATTGATCAATGTGCATTAAACATGACCATTTAACACTGGACAATACTGTAACAAGAACAATGCTATCAGGTGCAGTATTATTTCACTGTATTACCTCAATAAATTATATCTTTAGTTGTTTTAAAGTTGCAGCTGTTTTTACTTTAAAAATGTTATGGGTATTGAATAAATGTGCTATTCAAAATTACAACTTTTCATTCTAAAGCTAGAATTAATAATGGAATATTCTGATAGTGTCATTTAACTTTTAGTGTTTGATCAGTATAATTAGGACCATGAACATATATTATTGAATTATATCTTGGTTTGCACCCCAAATCTAAGTGCATCTGCAGTTTGCACACTTTTTCGTAAAGCAACATGAGTTGGATTTTTAAAAACACACATAAAGGTGTTAAAGGTTTGTCATAATATCTCTGATTCACAAGATTTTTTAAGCTATCATATTTCACAATAAACTTTCCACTCTGGAACACACCCTTATGTAGTGCAGGATCACAATAGGTCTGTGCACCCAGCTAAGAGTTCTTGGAGACACAAAGGTTAAAGGGTTTTCCTGGCTGTATTTCTTCCTGTTCCACTTATTCCATATGTCTGCCTGCACTCCTGTTGCTGGCTGATTTTATTTCAGGAGCTTCATTGTGGTTCTCTCCATTGCAACCCCCTCAGTGAAGGTTACAAGTACCTTTTTAAAGGACCGCATCTTAATCTGCTGTCAATCATTACTACCTTGACAGGATGTGATATATTAATCCCATGATTTGTATTCATTCTACTAGCAGCAGGAGTAAAAGTCAAATATATATACTTAACCTCCTAGTTAACATTATTTGTATACAGCCCTCTCTTCAAAGAAGGGAACCTACATTTTTGTTTCACCAATCCTTGTCGTGTGATTGGTATGTTTACATCAAAGAAAGAACTTAACATTTGGCATCTGAGTCGGGTCGCAATCCCATTGTGCAAGTTTATAAAAAGGCTTCTATTGTCACTATAAATCCCAGTACAGAAATCAAGCAAACATGTCAACTGAACCAGGTGCTCTGAGAAGCCAAGGCAAGTATGGTCATGGGAGGGGAAATTGGAGACAGACTCACTGAGGAAGAAATCAAGGCAGACCCGATTGGGAAGTGAAGTAAAAATTGACGGCCGATAGCAGGAGGGAGGAGGAAAATAATTGACTAAGTACAGTTGTCTGTTATTTAGAAGTTTACCAATTACATCCTGTAATTTTAACATGGCGTCTTGTTTCTGTGCCATTTGGCTTGCTTGCAGCATCCTGTGCAAAATGAACACCTGGCTCTGAATCCGGTATGTGTTGTTATTGTATAAAAGAAATCATTTCCACATATAAATTCAGACTTGCTTTGTGCAAATGCAATGTATTTATCCCTCAGTTGCTGGTGTGACAGGATGCAATCTTTCAATCCTAGCATTTAACTCATTGAGGCAAAACAAAAATCACAAAATATAGACAATGAATAGCAACTTAACCAAGACCATTTAACTAACGCATTCGGCAAAAAAATTAATACCTCCACTTCCCCACGTCACTTTGGTCCATGTTCCATTCAAATTGGAGTATGTCTTCCTCGTGTCAGTCAACATTGCTCTTGATCTGAGTGCCAAGAGGTGTCTGAAAACAAACTGAAGAGACCTGGCAATTCCTTTCATGGTCGACTTATGGAAGCTGGTGTATATTTTTTTCATTGCTTCACTGAATGACATCTCAGATTGAGACTGGCAAACACAGGAACAAAACATTTATCTCTTTCTTAAAAATTCTTCTCTTTGGCTGTCAGTATGAAAGTATTTTCCACGTAGATCACAAAAGCAATTAATATTATTAAATGTTCACAAAATAGTTGCCTCAGTAGCATGGACAACTAGAAAAAGATTTCACCTCCACGATGCAATTGTAATGTAAAAGAACAATTAAAAATTCAGTTTGGATACAGCATGTTGTTAAAATGGTAATGAGATAGTTTAATTACTTATAGAAGCCTAATTAACTAAGTGTTTTACATTTTTATGTTGATAATCATCCTCATTATTGATATTTTGAGTGAATTAATTCTTTGGATTAAATTTAATTGCACTGGGAACAGTGAAACTTCAGTGTATTTCCTTTTGGAAAGAAAAACTTGAAATAGTTTATGACTTATGGATTATCAGATCATTTACGTGTGCTGAAGAAGCTCCTTGTTACTGCTCTGCACTGATTATCATTGAGGTGTCACAGACTTTGAAAGGTTAGGGTTTAATTTCCCATCCTCAACTTCACATAGAAAGTCAAAATGAACCAGTCCCGAACTGACCACCTGTGTTCAACATCCTTTCATGGCAGGCTTTCTTTAGCTGGACCAATCAGGCTGCAGGTTTCCTTGGAGACCAAGCTTCAGAAGCAAAATTTCAGAGGGAATGCAGCTGATAGACCCCCTTGGAGAGGAAAACATTCTATTAGAGTATCTAAGATGAGGGCGTAGCACTTCCTGCCAGTGGGTTGCACAAGGAGCCATGAAGACTCTGGTTCTGGAGGATGGCTATCCTCCCTAGCCTGGTCTGTGTGCTGTATGAACGCAGACTCCATGGAGTTGGCAGGCCCAGAACGTGATGGAGCACAATTGCACCCATGTCAAAATGGTAACTGTGGTACAAACGATCCCTAGTTGAGACTTGAATATATAAAGTGTGTGTCCACCTATGTTAAGTTGACATGTTCCCTCAGGTCAGAAGTAGGTTGGGGGCTCAGCTGACACACTGCCTCGTCCCATTTTCTGTGGTACTCTGCCTTCCACTTTCAAGGCAAGGAAAATGTAGTCTAATGTGTATTTGCGCCTACTGAGGATACCTTTTTGCTGAAGATTTTAATTTTTTTTCTAAATCTAGTGGATTTATGTGTCGTAAATGAATGTAGCATTCAGTGACATGAATTTTCTACAAATCCTTTCATAAACTATCTTGTGCCACTGCAATTGGAACAAAAATGACATGCTGGGGAGTACAAGTTGCAGGTATTTGGGAAGGGGAGGTGAGTGACATCAGCTATTGGGACGCAAGTTTCATTTTCATCCATTTTGCTGAGAGTTTATGGGAAGGCAACTGTTTTTTGGCCATCCTTGGATACCCATGAGGAGGAGTTTCTTGAACTGCTTTCAAAGGACTTTATAGAGCTGTGTTGCTTACCAGGCCACAACAGAGGGCAGTTAGCGTACATGTTGCTATGAATCTGGTGAACAACTAATTAATAGTAAACATAGATAGCTAGTTTCCTTCTCGCAAGTATAATAATAGTTAGATTTTACGATTAAGCAAATTTCATGGGAGGTCACTTTTGTGATGCTACTTTTTATTTCCACAATTTTAAAACAAGTCTAAAAGATGTTAAAAATTTGATTAATTTGTCTCAGAGAAGAATATTACAGTCTCAACAAACTAATAATGTTATTTACATTAATTCATGAATACTTCTCTGATTCTAATTATGATTTAAAAGACAGCTGGAAAATAGATGAAGGATTTATAAAGACAATTAAAAATATCAGTTTGAATCTGGATTAATGAAATAACAGCAACATAAACAGTCGATAATAAGACAAGGTACTAAATGAAACAATTTAACTGCAATTAGCTTACTTGTTTTTCACAAATACCTCATGTTAGGCAGCTTCTGAAGAATAGTTCTTGAATAGCTAGTTAATTTTATGTTCCGCTTTGCATTATTTAATTGTAAGTAACATGGAATTATGAATTAAAATTATTTTAGTAGTGCAGAAATTTCGTAGAGTGGAAATGTAACTAAAATAATCCACATTTATTCAAGGTGCCCAAGGGAATTTATAAAATTTTCCACTAGGTCAGAGTTTTACTGATCTCTCCACAGATGACAGAGATTCTTGGCTGAGTTTTAGATATGCATTAAGCTTTTGTAATCCTGCTTCAGGCAGTAGCAGTAAAGTTAAACAATCACTGATTGACTTTTATTAGCTCTGATTTTTAAGCCTGATAGGCTCAGACACACAGCTTGATGGACGGGTTTTTGTCAGACATCCAAGTTAAGGCCTTTGTAGATGACAAACACGGAAGCAGGCGGCAGTGATCCTGTTTGGAGTTTGCTTGTGTGTTTTGATAATATTTGTTGTCTTTACAATGGCAGCCTGCTAACTTTAAAGCTTATGATGATGATAAAAAAGGGATGTTTATATCACTAATTTATGCTGTTTTTACTGTGGACATTTAATTCAACCAATCTTTAATTCGAGATGTCAGAGAAATTATTAGATATGCACAATTGAGTAAAACATTTTTGAAGATTTCCGTGAAATGCCAACTTTCAAAACCACTCGGAGCATATTTCATTCTATTTCTAACTTTATTCCAATTTTGCTTATGCTAGTATGCATGAGGTCTTCTGGGTGATGGGAGGAAGTAATTACTGATGCACTGAAATAGGAAGCACTTTACCTCTGTGAAATCCTACTGTTTTAGGATGCTATGTTAATGTATATAGAAACTGAAGTCAGCACAAATTACTTCCTGCAGTAGCTGTTCCTGAATACAAACTCCATATTCTTTAAGACTCTCTTAAACTGATTTGTATACATCGAATATTAACACATCATCTGTTAGAGATTTCAATATACTGAATTCATCTTTACATTTTTATTCATTTTAACATTCCCTTCTCACTTGTTGTTTGCTTTTATACACCATTTTTCTTTAATTACTTGCAAAACTCTTCATACTTTCCTCTCCCTTTTTTGTTTGCAACTTCAGTTTACTACAAGTTCATTGAGTTGGAGACATGGGGGCTCCAGTGTATTGTACTGCCAATACCTATATTTTCGATGAAATAGCCTCTCACCCATGTTTTCCATCTCTCTAGTGCTGCCATTGAGCAATTTCAAATGGAATAAAGTGGATTATCTTAAGAGAGAATGAGCAATGGGGGAGAGTTGCGGTTCATTGGGAGCAATGTGCCTGCCTAACCTCTCAAATATTAATGGTAAGTGGTCCAGGGGCCCATTACAATGTTAGCAAATGCAATTTTTTTGTCTAAGCAGGAAAGGGTATTTACTCCTTTTCACAAAGGGACTATTGTACATCTGTATTTTAAAAGCAAACAGATTTGTAGTCAGTGTTGGACATTCATGCTCAGTGATGAGGGATTGAATTGTTTATTGGAGGTCTGTTGAGGTTAAGGTTGTGTTATAAGTTAATAAAAAGTATTCAGGTTTTCAATGCAGGTAATTTTTACTGATTTCCCGAAATGCAATGTGGTAGTTTTTATAAAAGCTTTTTCTTGAAAAGTGAAGAATAATGTGTGGTTCAGCGGTCCAGGACATTCAATCTCGGACCTTCGGCTGACTGTCCTCCAAGGCAGACTTCGGGATATGCAACAACGAAAAGTGGCTGAGCAGAGGCTGATAGCTAAGTTCTAAGTTCGGTACCCAAGGGGATGGCCTCAAATGGGACCTTGGGTTCATGTCACACTACAGGTAACCCCATTACACTATACACACACACAGACAGATGGACACACACACACACACACACACATACACTCCCACACACACACCCTCTCACAGACTTAAACCCCTTTCCACTCACAGACACTCGTAACCTCCCCAACGCCCCCTCTACACACACACATGCACACATACACATATAAGTTTGTGGGGTGAATTTGTACTTGCAGAATTACATTTTACTTTGTTCAAAAACTGCATGAATCCATGTAAGATTCTGTAAATCAATGTTTTAAGATTAGAATCAGTCTGACCATTGTGGCACAGACAGCCTCACAGGGCGTTAACACTAACACCTTCAATACCTTATCTGGGCTGACATGACACCAATTGTTAAAATTCACTTGAGAATGTCACTTTTTTAAAAAGTTCTGTGATTTACATATGAAAGAACTGAAACTAACATGGTCATTCTAAAAGATGAAAGACTTAACAAACAATTCAGGTCTTTTTCTATAATGCTATAAATTCTGTGTCTTCCAATCACCTGATGAAGGAGCAGTGCTCCAAAAGCTAGTGCTTCCATGTAAACCTGTAAACGTGTTGGACTATAACCTGGTGTTGTGTGATTTTTAACTTTGTACACCCCAGACCAACACTGATGTCTCCAAATCATAATGTGTGGTTGTGCAGTGACAGCATGGCTACCTCTCAGTCAGAGGTTTTGTGTTAAAATCTCACTGCAAGACTTGTTGGCTATGGAAAGTGTCTTTGTAATGTGGCCTTGTAGGTTGGTTATCATCTGTAAGTCATTCCAATATGTCTGATGGCAGGTGGGAGTTTTCTGGTAAGCCAAAAATGAAGAAAGCAATGGGAAATCACTGCAATATTTTCCCATGTATAATCATAAATCCATTCAATGGAAGCCTGTGGTGTGTAAGGCTTTTCTTATATCATGGCACCCAAAGAGAAAGAATAATTTCTAATATACAACTTTCAACCGAGTAGAAAGGTTTAGAGCACTTGTTATTGTTTGGAAATCACAGGGAAATTGTCACTGGAGCATTTTTGTTTCTTATTTCATGTTAAGTTTCCCACAACAGACCTGATGTCAAATGCACCAGGAGCTCATGTTCATTCAAAGAAGGTCATTTGATAATTCAACATGTAGGATTGTGATTGTTGAATTAGCTTCAAAGTCCAAACTATTGACATTTGAGATCTCTGTAACAATAGCCTTACTGATAAATTACTGGAGAGACTGGTGCATTGTTCATTCAGTTCTTCAACATTTTTTTCATGTGGCCTTCCTCATGCCAATGCAACCCGACCCGAATGAGAGGTGTTGTATGTTAGTGACTGGATTGACCGAGCATTCAAATATGAAGGCAGTTGATGTTCTTTAAGGATACACTGTTCTGAAGTAACATCAAAGAAGCATTTTTCAAGAATTGTTTAGCATCTTCTATATTTTATTAATGTATCATTTTTCAAATTTAAACATTTATACCTGGCTGATTATTCTTTTTGTTATCATTTCAGTGGTTTCTCTTCTCACTTCTGCAATATCGTCTTTGGCATCTTCAACATATCGATTCTTGCCTCCTTTTCTTATTTCTCATTTACATGCTGCCCCTTGGCCACAGACAGCATAGATTGGTAGCTGCATAAAAGAGATTTCTGTGACAGATGCAGTGAAATGAAGATTGGGGTTTTCTGAGCTGGCAGGACTTGGATGTCTCAGCATTCTCGCAGGAACAGAAATGTTCTTCTGATTAAGGAATGGGATTCCTTCCCCATCCTGGGTAAAGAACTTGATGTTGGGCACCTCTCCACCTGGCTCGTTTTGCCGTGTTAAGGACTGTTTTCTTCTGGAATGAGAGAAAAGGAGGGATTGAGTGAGATGAAAGTGGGTGGCCTAGTTGTTGGTGGTTAAAAGGTGGTCAGATGGCCTGGGTGAGTGAGTACGTAGCCATGTAGTGATAATGGTGTGGGCTATTATGGGGGATACCAGAATGACTGATGGTGCAGACAATAGTGAGTTAGAGAGTGTGGCACTGGAAAAGCACAGCAGGTCAGGCAGCATCCGAGGAGCAGAAGAATCAATTCTTCGGGCATAAGCCCTTCATCAGGAATAGGGCAATCAATAGTGAGCGTGGTAGAGCCATGAGCCTTGGTGGGAGGTGACTGCTGTAGCAAAGAGTAAGAGAGAGGTAGCAGAAAAAGGTGGGTGGCATTCTCCTGGTGGAGTGGAGAAGGTCACTTATTCTGTTGTGTCATTTTTGCTGCTTCCTCCAGACTGTGGAGACTGTACTGACCCAGGTGACAACAAGCTGTCAGGGTCTGGTGATGTGGCCTGATCAGTCGGTCCTTTGGGAGGAGGACTGCCCTTTGCTGGACTGATCCATTCAATAGGACCTCCAAGTTTCTGCTGGAAAGTCGCTGTGCAGTTTTCCTCCTTCTCCCAAATCTTCAGAATGAGAGTCCATCACCGAGCAGGGCAGCTTCAGTGTGCCAGCACTCATCTGATGCATGGAGGCTTTTAAAGATGGTGTAGTGCGAGGAATGGCAGATGTCGGTGAACAGCGAGTTGTTCTGTGAATGGCAATTGACAAGCTGGGTCTGGAAATGGATGAGAGAGTTGTCTTAGAAGTTGGGTAGGCAGTTAATGCAGTGATTTTGGTAACATACAGCAAGAGAGCTCACTAGCCTAATGAAGAGAAACCCTCCATACAACTCTGTGAAACTGATAGCAATCCAAAAGATTCCACCCTATGTCTCTACTTATAAAGCTCAGGATTCCTGCCATAACTACCAGGCATATCTGCACCGTGGTCAGTGGATGATGAATTAATATAGTTAGTTTAGCTCCCTTTTTACAATTATATTTTCAAGTTAAAGCAGACTATTCATCAACGTTTCTTCAGATAAAATAATAATTAGTTTATTGCAAGCTATTGCTGAACCTTCTTGAGAATAATGTAAGAGTCCACTGTTTTTATCTTCTTTTTTTGACTATAAACTGGAATGAAAATCAGCCACTGAAATAGTAGGAGTATTTTGCAACTTGGAAAATCAAGTGTTGAACGTTTCTAAACCATTTACTTTCTCCTTTCTCTGTATTTCCTCTCTCTTTCTGTCTCTAATTTCTCTCCCTAATATCTTTCATGCATTTGGGGTTTGTAATATGGTATAGTTTACATCACATTAGTAGATTAATAATCCTTTGTCTCTCTCTCCCGTTTGTTAAAGTTAAGTGCTAATGATGATATCTGCTACTAATTACTTTTGTCTGACTGGCAGTCAGTCAGGCAAATTGGTCATTTTGGTTTAATTGGGATTTTACAAATTTTGTGGTGGTTTCTGGAACAGTGGGACATGATTATCAATGCACTTTTCCCAGTTACGTCATGACAATAAAGGGAGCAAGTTATGAACTGATAAACCTGCAGACATGAAAACAAATACAGATGAGACATAAGAATAATTTATGAAGAAAATATCCCAATAAGTCTCTGTGATGTGCTATTGGATCTCCTTTAATCTGAAATTCAGAAGCCAGCTTTTGAAACTAGATCCAGCAGTCGACTGGTCATTGCGTAACTGATACAGTTTGCAGAGTACACTTTGAACATTTAAGCATTTGAAAATTGCTTGGACAATTCCTTTTAGCTTCTCCAGCATTTTTTTCCCCATCCCAAATTTCCTATAAGGTAGTTAAGAGTCAACCACATTGCTGTGGATTAGAGTCACATGCAGGCCAGACCAGGTAAGAAGGGATGATTTCCTTCATAAATAATATTAGTAAGCCAGATGTGCTGTAGTGCGATTCAAATTCATAACCCCAGAACGTTAGCCTGAGGTTCTGGATTACTAGGCCAATGATTCATATCACAAGGTCACACCCTCCCTCAGTCCAACCTCTAAGATGAACTGAAATTAGCATTTTTTAATAAAAAGAACCTGAAACCAATTAAACAGATCTGTGTATCCTGCTTGATTTACACCATTATGAAAACTTCATATGTTGAAGATTTCTTTTTCCAAAATCAACTGCAAATATCATTCAGTAGGAATCATTTAATCTAGATATGAAATACACAAATGAGCTATATTTCAGAAATTGCTTTGGCAGAGCTTATTGTCATGTATACCGAGGCACAGGGAAAAGCTTTGTCTTGTGAGTAATACAGACAGATCACATAGTTAAGTAGCATTGATAGTAGAACAGTTATAGGAAATAGGACACTTAAATCTGTACGCAGGAGGTCACAAGTAGTTGACCATATCTGGCACCATCTTGTGTCCTATGATTTGCTACTAGACATGGGACTGGATAACATTTTCTCTCTATCTCTGTCTATTGAAGAAAGTTGCCAAGCAACTAGTGACAAAGCAAATTGAAGAAACATCCAAACATCAAGAAATCAAAACAGATTGTTTTAATTCTTTCACAGAATGTGGGTGTCACTGGCTAGGCCACCATTTATTGGCCACAGGGCAGTTAAAAGTCAAGCACATTGCTGTGGGTCTGAAGTCTGAAGATGAGGTAAGGACAGCAGATTTCCTTCTGTAAAGGTTAAGTGAACCAAATAGATTTTGATAAAGATTAACAGTAGTCACCATTAGAATAGCTTTTTTAATTTCAGGTCTTAACTGAATTCAAATTTCACTATATGCAATGGTTGTATTCAAACCCATGAACCCAAAACAGAAAATCGGGGTTCTTGCATATTAGCCTTTCCCTTGAGATGTGAATTTTCTTTTCTGAAGATGTTGCCTCTCAGAAACCTTGAGTTCTCATCTTAAAATTTCACAGCTTTATACAGATTACACTTAGAATAGCTTTTATATTAACTTTTGATGAATCATTGTCTCTCAAAGCAAAATCAACTATGTTGAAATTCCCTGAGGGATTTTCTTCCAGTCTTTTGCTTGTTTCAGAAACTTTTGAATTTTTAAACTTTCAAAAATTCATTGTGTCGATGAAAAGGGGCATGAAATTCTGACTGGTTCTCTTTGTGGTTTTATCAAGATAACATGCATGTCTCTTGCTTTTTGACTGGCTGAAGTGAACCAACAAGAACCACCCTTGTAAGTTGCAAAGCCATTTTTTTTATATACTATAACTATTCCTTTAAATGTCAAATTAGCTTTTTAAAACACAGTATTATGCAATTTTACAGAAGGTAATGACTGTATGAAATTCTTTACCACAGAGAGAAGTCAAAGTTGCCTTGTTAAGTATATTCAATGCCAAGTTTTGAATCAGCAAGGTGAATCTATAAGGGTTATGGGGAAAATGCAAGAAAGTGGTCTTGGGGATTATCAGATCAGCCATGATCTCATTGAATGGCAGAGCAAACTCAATGTGTTGAATGGTCTACTCCTGCCCGTACACCTTATGGTAATCCTGTATGGCTTCTTAATTGTTTTCTCAAACTGCCCTGCCTGCTTCAATGATTTCTGGACATGTACCTAAAGTCTCTGTGTCACACTTCCTTTGAGAATTGTACAATTCAGTATATGTGGCTTGTCTCCTTCTTCCGATTGGAATGCATTCCTTCACACACCTCAGCTTTCAGTTTCAGCTGCCACATGTCCATACATTTCATCAGCTTCCATATGGCTGCATGACAGCTATCACTATCTTCTTCACAGTTTGCAATATTTCAAGTTCCATGTCATTTCCAAGTTTTGAAATTGTACTTTGCCCATTCATAGGTAATTGATGCAGGGATTTATAGATGCAGAAAGATGTGTCCCACGGCTGTGAAGCCTAGAAGCAGGGAACACAGCTTCTGAGACCAAGACAAGTCATTTTGAACTGATAAGAGAAGAAATGTCTTTACTCAGAGTGTTTGAACTTTTAAAATTCTCTACCTACACAGGCATAAGGAAGCTGTGCACTTAGTAAATCCAAGGCTGAGTTTGATAGATTTCCGATTAGATTAGATTAGATTCCCTACAGTGTGGAAACAGGCCCTTCGGCCTAACCAGTCCACACCGGCCCTCCGAAGAGTAACCCACCCAGACCCATTTCCTTCTGACTAATGCACCTAGCATATTAGTGCACTATGGATTACTAATGACATCAAGAGTTAGAGGGATGGTATAAGAATATAGCTTTGAGGCTGATGATCAAGCATAAACTTTCCAGCTCAGCGAGCAAACGTACATCCATGATATTTCTATTCCTGTGTTCCTATCAAGACCACATCTGAAATTATCACATGGACACACAAGACACCCAGTTCTACCTCATATTATCTCTGCCAGCATCTCCAATATTGATAAATTAATACAGAGATTGAGGAAGGAAAATCAAAGTCAACTTTTTTTCTTCCTTGTGATGTGGACATTTTGGGCAATGCTAGCATTTTTTGCTCAACATTTGTTTAACTATCTTGGAGGGTATTTTAGGGTTGGTCACATTGCGATAGGGAGTCAGTTGGCTCAGTTGGCTGGATGACTGGTTTGCGATGCAGAGTGATACCAATAGCATGTTTAACTCCACACCAACTGAGGTTATCATGAAGGACGATCTTTCTCAACTTCTCCCCTTGCCTGAGGCGAGGTGTTCCTTGGGTTAAATCAGAACCAGTCATCTTTCTTTAATGACAGAGCAGTCCGACAGGACTACGATGACTTTACCTTTACATTGCTGTCGCCTCAGGAAGAGGTCTAACCGGATTTGGATGGCAGATGTTATTTCACCAAGGGGATTATTGAAACAGATATGTTTTTATAACAATAAGTGATCATTTATTGCTCACCATTACTGACACTACCATTCAATATCAGATTTATTAATTGAATTTAAATTTCATCAGCTACCATGGTGAGATCTGAGAATGTGCTGCCAGAATCGCTGGTCGAGTAATATTACCACGATACCACTACCTCCTCAGTGTGAGTCAAAAAGTTTAGTTTTTTTGATAACTTTGCTTCTTTGTAGTAACAGTAATAATAAAGTTTCTGGGGCCTTTTTTTGTTGCTTAAGGCAAAGAGGGACAAATTTTGTTGACGCAGCTATAGGTTAAATAATCCACTTCCATTTTGCTGACAAAAGAAATGGTTTTTGAATACTCATGTAAATTAACTGCAGGTGCAATGTGTTGTGCCTATCTTACAGTATCTTTGCTGCCCAGCTAGACAAAACATCTGTTTGAATTTTCAGACTGGTGAATAACTCAGACTGGGGAAATAAAATTATAACTGTAAGTGTCAGTTTATTTTGATATGTCTTCTCAGGTTTTGAAACCTGTGCTTTTACCTATTTGGCACAGACCAAAGATTTGATTCCCTACAGTATGGAAACAGACCCTTTGGTGCAACCAGTCCACACCGACCCTCTGAAGAGCAACCCACCCAGACCCATTTTCCCTCTGACTAATGTACCTAACACTACAGGCAATTAAATATGGCCAATTCACCTAACCTGCACATCTTTGGCTGTGGGAGGAAACCTGAGCACCCGGAGGAAACCCAAACAGACACGGGGAGAATGTGCAAACTCCACACAGCCAGTCACCTGAGACTGAAATTGAACCTGGGACCCTGGTGCCGTGAGGCAGCAGTGCTAACCACTGAGCCATCATGCCTCCCCAGAATCAAGATGTTTTGAGCTGGCGATTCTTGGATTGACAGCTACATTGAGGTGGACCTGGTTTGGTACAAGCAAAGACCAATGTTTCTTTCTATCTCACTTAAGGGACAACTCCATAACCAGCGACTTACAACTGCAGCTCTATATCATTTTGCTTATTCTGGGACCAACTGCATATAGTCTGTCACCCAGAGAGAAATATTCTCATTTGTACATCCATTTTCAAGGTTCACTGTGTATAAAAAGATCAGGGGAGAACTCCTTTCTTTTCTTGATAGGTAATAAAGCTGACATGCCTTTTTTAGCGCAGAATGTCAGGTCCTGTTCTCTCATTACCTTCCAGTCAAAACTGGCCTCCAGCCAGGTAACACCACAATGTTAAAGTTCTCATTTGTTTTTAAATTCCTCTATGGCCATATCCCTCCATTTTCCTCTCGACCAACAAACAATGTGATCTCTGTGTTTTTCCGAAGCTGGAACCACGTGCATTTCTAATTTTACATCACTGCCATAAGCAGCCATACCTGCAGTTACTAGAATTTCCTCATTTTAAGGCCTTTTTTTTATCTTCCACTAAAAGTTAATGCTTTTACTAAGCTTTTAGTCACCTGCCTTAATATCTACGTTAGGTGACTTGGTTTCAAATATTATTTGGTATCTTTTCTGCAAATCAGTTTTTGAAATGTTTACTTTCGCAATGCTGTTACCGATGCTCTGTTCGTTTCTAGCTTGAACCTCTGCTGGATTCTGCCCATTGAAGGCAAGGAACATCAACCCATCCAGTAAATCAGTGTATGATGCTGAGGAGATAAAACAAAGAACTGCAGATGCTGGAAGTCAGAAACAAAATCAGAAATTGCTGGAAAAACTCAGCCGGTCTGGCAGCATCTGTGAAGAGAAAGCAGAGAAAATGCTTCAGGTCCTGTTCTGAAGAAGGGTTACTCAACCCGAAATGTTAATTCTGCTTTCTCTGCAAAGGTGCTGCCAGATCTGCTGAGTTTTACCACTAATTTCTGAATTTTTGTACAATGCTGAGGTTTTGTTGTTGGATCCCTAAGTCATTACCTACCTAAAATAGTTTATTTAGATATTAAGAAGTTAAAGGCACAATTCAGATCATAAGAGGTGTGAGGAACAAATCCAAGAGAGGTCAGTGGAATTGAAACTGACCAGAAATCTAGAGAATCAAGGATGCAATTATTGGATTCCAACAACCACAGCCATCTTCCTTTATGTGAAGTATGGCTCTAACAAGTTCTGAGCTTTCCCTGATACCCATTGACTCCAATTTTGCTAGCCCTGCTGATGTTACACTTAGTCAAATGCTACTTTGATGTCAAGGGCTGTTACTGTTGCATTACCTTGTCCATGTTAGCATCAAGGCCGTATTGAGGAGCCAAGTGTTCATAACAGAATTTTATCCTATTTGGAGGACAAGACATCATATGAGAAGTTTTCCACAATGTTAGGTACTGGAGCAGCTTGGTTAGAGGATGCAGCTAGCTCTGGAGCAGATGTCTTCAATACAACCACCAAAATATCAAGGCTTATAACCTTTGCTGCATCCAGTGCCTTCAGTTGTTTCGAGATATTGGATGGAGTAAATTTAATTGGCTGCAGACTGGCATTTGTGATGCAGTTGTCCTCTGAAATCTTGTTTGAGCACACATGTAGAACTGTGTTGTAACTTTCGCAGTTTGACACCTCACTTATCAGCAGACCTGGTACTGTCCTGGCATAGAGTATTTGAGTACTTTTAAAACTCAGTATAATTTGAATGTGATTATATTGAGGTTTGTTTTGCTCATTTGAAGTTTTCAGTGTGGAGTCCATTTTGTCCATAACACCAACCTGTTTTTTTAAAATTTGATTTATTATTGTCACATGAACCTAGGTATAGTGAAAAGTTGTGTTTTGCATGCAGTACCAGCAGATGCCATATTGAGAGGGTGAGAGAAGCATAATAAGTAATTTATTGAATAATGACCTCTGTGTTTGAGACTGTCTGTAGTTGGCAGATATGTTACAAGTTATTCTGGTAAGACCTGGTCATCATTTTCTTCTGTTACAGAATGTCCTAATTAATTATGGCTTTGAGTTTTAATAGCTCAGGTTTCCTGACTGCCTCGCTGAGTGCAATTGTTTGTGATGGCAGGCGAACAAGTAAGTAGTTCCCGTGTATCTGGTTCATTCATGTGACTCTCAGCTGCTTCTGTTGAGAGTTCCAGGAAACTCCTGACAGAGCAAAAATAAAGCTAAGTGAAGGGAGTCAAACAAACTTAGAGGAACAACAGGAACAGTTTCTGAATAGCTTTGAAACTAAATTCAATGTGGATTAGAAACTGGAGTTCCATAAAGTCACTGGTAGATCAGATTCTCCCTCTCAGAATCTGCCAGATTAAAACTGAACATCCACGAGACCCAGGTTGAGTATATTCAGTCAAGCTACAGTGACAAATGAAGCAAGACTCCTTTGGATGAAAATACTATATTAGCTTTCACCAGTGAACCTCAGATGGAAACATGTCCATACTAAGCAACTACTGGGTCACACAAAGTAGATTTAAAAGTCCATGAGAAAATCAATAATGAATAAAATGGGAACAAATTTATGCAGAAATTTAGCAATAAACATATTCCACATCAAACAGGAGAAAGCTTAAAATCATACAAAGGAGGAGCTTAAAAGAACAATGCAGCAACTCTGTAATGACTGTAACAAGGAAAGATCAGATGAACTTGGGGAGTAACTATTGTGGGTGGAGATTAAAATGAGCACTGTTGTCATTCAGTTCTTTTTTGGATTAAAAATATTTAAGTACATCTTAGTAACACATTGATGAAAGGGATGATGTACAACTAAGAATACTGAAACTGATCAGCAAGAAGCAATCTGCAGTAGAAATGAGAGAGGATAAAACAGGAGAAATATATTTCACTCAATTCATTTATTTTAGAGGACAATTTAACAGGAGGTTTAACAGAAGTTCTGAGGAGTTTTCATTGAATGAATGAGGAGAAACTGCTCCAATGATAATGGGGCTGGTAGTCAAAGGACACTGATGCATGTTAGTTAGCAAGAGGAACAGAAATGAAATGAGGTTTCCTTTCTTTGCCTATGATGGTCTGGAATACTATACTTGAAAGGTGGGTGGAAGCAGATTAAACAATAACATTTCAAAACATTTGGATAAATATTTGCAAAAAATAGGCAAAAGCCTCCAGGGCTATGTGGGAAAAAGAACAGAAAAGTGGGCCTAATTGAACAGTTCTGTTAAGGAACTGAAAAAAATATCGATGTCCTCCTCTTATGTTCTGATTGGGCTGGATTTTCTTCAATTTCTTTAGGGCATTACTTATATTTGTAGGAAGTCTAAATTCGAGACAGGTGGCCTGTCAGGTCCAAGCAGAAGTATTACAAATATTTATCAGGTTGAATACAACCATCTAAACAATGAAGCCTTTCTCTTACTACATATCCACTGACCAATGAGGAGGCACAGATGTGTTTTACTTGATAGATGCCTGTACTCACTGGGCTTTTCAAAAAAGCCAAATGGCTCTGCAGGAAAGCAAGTTGAGTCAGAGCCATTTGGAAACAGGCAGAAGTAACAAAACCTGCTTAACTCTACTAAAAGATTCAAGTGTTTTGACACTTGCTTTGACGTCAGTTTTGGTTACATAACAGTTCAGCTTTTTCAGGCAATTGCTGAGCCATGGTTGTTGATTTGATTATGGGTCTGTGCCACTTTACCTGATCTCATTGAGCCAGTATGAAGGATGTGGCGGGTCTTGATCTGTCCATCTGGCTGAGGGGATGATGTTGGGGGTGGGAATTAGAATGCATGGATGTATGTTTCTGCTGAGGATAGGTTTTTGCTGAGATGCGATGTCCTCCATAGTGAAGTACACTGAAGACACTTGTACGTGAGCAAATTACCAGGGAGCAATGACAAAATGTAGAGCTGTATCCCAACATGGAGCGAGTGCCTTCAAGAGAGAAAACAAAAACCAGTGGGCCCCGTGGTGGTGAAAGCATCTTTTATTTTTGTTTGTGCGATGTAGGTGTTACTCGCCAGGCCAATGTTTATTGTTAATCCCTAATTACCTTGAAGACAATGCTGAACTGCTTTCTTCAGCCCACTGCACTTTAAACTTGCAGGGGAGACTTTGCTCAAGTGGTTAAATTAAGATCATATTAATACATTGTCAATGTGATCTCCTGCACTGGGTTCGATAGCCTCAGGGGTTTGGAGAGGATTTTATTTTGCTGATTGGCCCCAAGTTTCTTTCAGCACTTTTCTAGCCTGTCCCAGGAGATAATTTGATTGCGAGAGGGTTAGGAAGTGTCCAGTCGCAATGCTAGAGGCAGCATGAATATGAAGCAGACATGATAGATCAGTCTGTCCTTTCCTGCCAGTCATTTTTCTGTGTTTGTACATTTAACAAGGAGAAAATTAGGGTCTTTTCCACATGATCATTGTGTCTCGTTGTTTTTCTTGACTCTACCATTATCTAAACAAGCCACCAGCCTATTGGGTTTTGATCCTTTGTAATTTCCTTTTGGATCCAGTTCATTTAGGTTCTCCACTACTGTTCCCTTTTGGATGCCTACCATCACTTCTCATTCATTGTTGTTATTTTCCCCCATTGAGCTAGGTTAGCTGCCCATTTCAATGCTTGCGCCGCTCTGCAATTGTTAGTGGAATTCTATTTGTCCGTTCATGCACTATTTTATTAATGATGAGGTCCTACTATTCAATGCCGAAGGTCTTTCCCATCTACTTAGTATCAAAACTGTCAATTGTCTTTAATATTTTATCCTCTCCCATTCCAGCTACATGGTCTACCCATTTGATGTGTCTACTCCACACAGTAGTTGAAAATGGGATTCTTTTCGCTCATTCGTGCACCATCTCATTAGTGATGCGGTCCTGCTATTTGACACTCAAGATCCATCCAAAGTACTTAGGATCAAAACTGTCAATCTTTAATGCTTCAGTCCTAGTAGAGCTCCCTGGTCTGTATTCCTCACCAACAGCAGTGTAACTATGGAAAATCTCAATGCGTTCACTCCTGTCATACAGATTAAACAGGCATTTCTGAGACCAATTTTATTTAAAATGATCTGTAATGTCCACAAATTTAACAAAAGAGATTTTGTTGATAAAATAGATGAATGTTCAAGTTAAGGATAAATAAAGATAATATTGTTTCCTCAAATGTTATAATGATTTAATTTTTATTATAAATTCTGAGCCTGTTAATGCAACCCGTATTATTTTGACCTTGTCTTGAACATTTTTATTATGTCTGTTTTCTTCTAATTTGATACTTGGATTAAGTGTAAAGAAACTTCATTCATTTTTATGTGTGAACCATGGAACCTTCAAAGGCTAAATTGATTAAACAAATGGGGCAGAGGTTCAATGAATTTTGTGCCCTCTAGAGGCCAGCACAATTGTCCAAATCAATGCAATTGACTCAACTAAAGCAAAAGATTGGGATTCGAAATGTGACTTGTGTCTCAAATCATTTTTTAATGTTACTGCAATCTTTTACGCTGCCTAAAGACTCTTTGTCCAGATCAAGCCAAACTGTTATGATGCCAAGTAAAACTTGTCAGCTTCCACTGATTACACTGGTTAAAGAAGACACTTTGCATTTTGTTCTGTTCTTTAAGCATTTGGGCAGTGGAAGATGCATTTTACTGTAAAACCCCCAGGTAAATCCTGACCATTAATTTATCGAGCACAGATTTTCTTCGTCATTTAAATAATTGGAAATTGTTTTAAATCAGATTTCTTACTGGTGAGCAACAGCGCACACAAGAATAAGATGCCTTTTTTGTGCATTAACCATTCTCAGTTGTATTAATAAGAACAAAGGTATGACTCAGTTTTAAAGATAAATCCTTGATGTATTTAAAAAAGAAAGCAAGTAACTTTTTTTCATTCTTGTATGCTACTGAGTGAGTTAGTCAATGGAGGTTTTTGGGCTAAATATTCAGTTGCCCAGTATTTTCATGCTTGGGATTTGTAACCATCTGAATTGGTTCGAGTGAAGTTAGGCAGCACATAAAATATGCTGAAGCCACATCTGCTGCTTACCTTGTCCACATGGTAATTGTTTTGGGTTGAATGGTATCCAGGTGTCTGGCTGCCTCTGCTGTTGGTAGCTCAGTAGAATAGTGCTAATAGCCTGTGATGTGGCTAGCCTTCTGTTCTTAGTGTCAGGTGAAGTGACAGGAGAAAAGATGCCATTTTCCTACAGGGGGCCAGGATGGCTGGAATTGGAGCAGGCAGTGAATGCATTTTCAAATGAAATTCCTTCCCTGATCCCCACTCTAAGCCCCTCAGTCACCAACCAACAATCCCTGGAACTTTGAACTCCAGTCTTAACATTGAGATAGCTCACTGTTGCACCTAGCTCAATGCTGCCAGTCTCTCACCCAACTTATCTACATCTCTCCAGTGACTTAGAAGTGCACAACACTTACTGCTACATGGTCATTGTAATTCTTGCCTTTCTCTCCTGCAGGGCTAGGCAGCATACAATATAAGAGAGTAGAAACTGTTGAGGTTGGGGTGGGAGGGTTCCTGAATCTCCTGAGCCTGACTGAGAGATGGTGCTCAACGTGATGCACTCGGCTGTGACAGTAGTCAGAGTCACTAAGAGCAGCTCACTCTCATCCTGCTCTCTGGCAGTGTGTGAACAGGGGGCCCATGCGGACGTTTTTTTTGGGCTCTGCTGATGCCTCAGCCAAATATATGTGCATAAGATTGAGAAATGCACAGACCTGTAAAAAGCAATGATAAATTCTGATCTGTGTTTGTAAATGTTGACATATGTATGGCATGACCAAATGTACAGACCATCAAATCATTTTATGAATAAAGTATATTTTTGAAATAAAAAAAGTGTGTGAATTACAGTTGCGTAACCAGAGGTTCCCTAACCCACATCTCTTCCATCCAACTATCCCGTCTTCATTTCTACTTTTAAACACCTAGGAACTGGCACCTAACCCAACAAAGCAAGTCCAATAGGAAAGAAAACATCAGCATAGGCTTGATCAAGACTCTGCGTCACATGATCTGATAACTCTGGCCACCAGCTCAGGCATTGACTTTGCGCGTATCCTGGAGGTGAGAATAGAGTGGAGATCTGCAAGTGACAAGTTACTGAATACAACTGACTCCAGTCTGGCCGAGAGTAAAAGATGGCTTGTGTATCTGCTCTTGGGAGGTTGGGGTTGCAACCAAGCCTGCCATAGATGAGGACCTTGAGCAGATTGTATTTGGGATAGTAGGCAAAAGTGAGGACTGCAGGTGCTGGAAACCAAAGTTTAGATCAGAGTGGTGCTGGAAAAGCACAGCAATTCAGGCAGCATCCGAGCAGCAGGAAAATCGGCATTTCGGGCGAAAGCCCTCCATTCCTGATTCCACTCTGTATTTGGGAAAGTGTCAATGGACATCCACACCACAGGGCTGGTTGTAGGTCTAGCCTTCCAGACCTACAACCAGCCCTGTGGTGTGGAAGGAGAATGTGAGGAGAGTCAGAGTCAAAAATTGTGGCTCTGGAAAAGCACAGCCAGTCAGGCAGCATCCGAGGAGCAGGAGAGTCGACGTTTTGGGCATAAGCCCTTCATCGGGATTTGGTAAATCATTGGCAGAGAGCACAGAGGAATCCAGATCTAAATCTGCAGAAAGCAATGTTCAGAGCTTTTCCTCTCAGCAGCTTCATTTCCCTTGTTGTGCTGGAAGTCCTGGGCCACTGTCCCTCCTGGCCCCATATACTTTGCAGCCTTTGTGTCGATAGGTCACCATCTCTCCTCTCTCTCCGTGCAAGGATGGATTAACGTTTTCTGCCGGGAGTTGTCTGCTCCGGGAACTCTCAACAACACCAAAAACGCTCCAGAGTACTTCCAATCACTTTCCGATTTTCTTCTTCAATGCTACCTCATATGGAAGTTGGCTCCCTGGTGCTTTTAACTGTTCGTAAGATATAGGAAACTATAAAAATGAGGGGTGCCATTTTTAGATAAAAGCATTGCAGTATTGGAAAAAGTGGATGTATCAGAGGGTTCAATGACAATTCAGTTGGCTAGAGCTAAGGAACAAAAAGCATGCAATTACATTGTTCACTGTAATCCACATCAGTGAGCTTTTTACATTTCATTGTAATATTACTTTAAATGATCATGAGCAAATAATGGCACATTGTTTCTGTTCTCTGGCTAAAATAAATCAAACATAAAGATTCTTGATTCCTTTGAGATAGCCGCCATGACATGTGCCCTAACCCAAAACAACATAAAATGAGCACTCTGCTCAACATTTGAATGCTCCCTGCAGTGGTTCCTCTCCTGCTTGCTGAGTTCTGTAATGACTATGTGCTTGTCCATTCCAATCTAATACAAACACAACGTTATGTTCCAAACCACAGGACAGGAAAAGTATGAAAATCATACTCTGGCTACAAATGGTTCAGTTTCCCCTGTTCTTACCAGGAGGAAAATGAAATGTAATGAAAGCAACTTATTTGAAAGTTTAGCTTTTTGTCCCCATTCATACTGAGTTCATGAACTTATGTAAATCCATTAGTGGTTCTGATATAAAATTTCAATAAACATTTCATTATCTGACACCATTTCATGTTCTTTACTTTTAGTGAATGTATCTGCTGTATGACAGAAATGAAAATTTTTACATGTTCTGTTATATTTCAATTGTTTGCATTGCATGGCAATTATTTATTGTAGAATTTATTTGACTGGGTTTTTTTTGCTCAAAGGTTTTGAACCTTAACTATCTAGCAGAAGATAGCTGCAGGAGAGAGTAAATGCCCCAGGGATCTAAGTGTGCATAATAACATTTGTATTTGCCTTTCTCTGATGGGTTCGCTGGCTGTAGGAAAAGTCAACATGTGACTTTGTAAATGGGCTGCGCAATGAAACCCAAATTAACTTCATCACCTTGGGGAGATATCAGAGGGTCTTCAGCATTACATGCTGTACTGACAAGCACCACTTAAGCCAGCCTATGCTTCCCAAACAAGTATTTAATCTCCTCATTAAAGATATATGAAACGGGAAATCGATGTGTACATCAACCATTGCTTTGTTAGTTAGAACCTCTTTGCCTGTCTAACTACTACACCTTGTCTAATATTAGAGACTTTATCCAGGATGTAGATCTATTACATGTGTTGAAATACAGGTCGAAACATAAAGAAAGATTTTCAATGGTGTTTTCTGTGACATTTGGGCTTTTAAAATGAGTTAGAAATTGTGTAAAATAAGCATATTCTGTTATAAAAATCACTACTAGAGAAGATAAAATGTGCTGTATTTTCCAGTGAGCGTCAACACACCAATGTCAATCTGTGTGGAAGATCTGGAGGCTGCCCTGTCTTCAGCATTTCTACTTGTGCAAATTGCCAGAAGGCAACTTCTCAAAAGGGATCTTCTCCAGTGACATTCCTGACATCAAAGGTCACATCAAAATGTTTACATTCTTATCAGGACAGGAGTCCCATCAGGAGAAGTGTAGGAAAGTTTGATGGCATGGGAAAACAGAGGTACCCTCAGCTTCCTGCAATGAAGTCATCAAATGGAGTCAGAGAAAGTGAGGACTGCAGAGGCTGGAGATCAGAGTCAAAAAGTGTGGCGCTGGAAAGGTACAGCCGGTCAGGCAGCATCTGAGGAGCAGGAGAGTCAACATTTTGAGCATAGCTTACTCCGAATCCTCGGATGCTGCCTGGCCAGCTGTGCTTTTCCAGCACCACACTTTTGAATCAAATGGAGTCCCCAAGCAAGACGTAGTTCCTCCCTTTGATATCCACGGTTCTGTCTCTCTCTGATAGCTACTGGCCTGCCACTGCAAGTACACCTTCAATGAGGTGGTGGTTTACAAAATGCATCATGGATTGGTCCAGTGAGGGAGGAGATGGTGTTGCTGCCCCTAACCATCCCCTAAATGTGGTCTGTTCATGTCTGTGAAGAGGGCAGCTGACGCTATTTCATATCCATCCTGGGCAGGTTTTCCAGAGGTAAGAATCCATTAGGGAGCTGTCAGAATATGCAACCACCCCACCACCTAACTACCAAGCCCATCTCACCTTCAACTCCATCGCCATGGGGAACTGGGAAAATTCAGACCAATGTTTGCCAATAGGAATGTGTATTTGATGGTGAAATTGATCTTCACTGTACAAAAAATATGGTGTCTCTGGGTGGCTAGATAATTGAAAGGTGAAATTAAGGGCTGTAGATGCATGGAGTGCCATGACCTGCAAGTTCACCTTCAAGTTGCACACCATTCTGATTTGGAAATGTATCACTTTCTTCATCAATTGTCAATTGGATCAAAATCCTGGACGTCCCTCTTAGCCACCCTGCAGCTGGGGACTGCAGTGCTGCAAGACGGTGTTTACCACCAATGTCCCAAGGAAACTTAGAAACGAGCAGCCTTTGCCGAAATAACCATGTCCCAGGAATCTGTAAATTAAAATAAAATTAATTCATATGAATACTGTGGGCTAGATTTTCCTGCCGGATTCACACTCTCACAGCTGACATTGAGCTGCAATCTTGAGTCTAAAGTTAGCTGCAACCCATTAAATCGAGCAATCTTCCAGGGGCAGCCTCCTGGTTAGCTCATGGGAGTGGCAGCTCTGCAGCCATGGCTGGTCCACCAGGGGAAGTGCCACTGCTGTGTCAGGTGGGACACTGTGAAGATACCTCAACATTGAGGTTCCTTTGTGGGTGTGCATTGAAAGTTAAAATGGTTGGGAGGGGAGTTGCCCAGCCTACCAAAACAGAGGCCAAAGCTGCTTGGGTGCATTGTTTTGGCTGTGTGTGCGGGTTTCCAGCTGGCAGCCTCCCCTCATGAGACTTTGAACAACTGATCTTGGTCCCTCAGTTAGCTAGGAGAAAGTGAGGACGGCAGATGTTGGAGATTAGACTTGAGAGTACGGTGCTGGAAAAGCACAGCAATTCGGGCAGCATCCGAGGAGTAGGAGAATCGACGTTTTGGGCACAATGCTCCTGCTCCTCAGATGCTGCCTGACCTGCTGTGCTTTTCCAGCACCACCCTCTCAATTCCCTCAGTTAGCCCCAGAGGGATTGCCTCCATGAAATTACACCACTGTTGACAAATTAACAGCATGCCCATGACCCAATCCAGAAAATGCCGGAGGAAAAAAAATGCCTCTAATCAGCATCAGTATAGAGAGCCATGCAGTGTTGACATTTCAGTTCTTCTGAAAGGTCACTAACCTGAAAAGTTAGCTATACTTTTCTGTCTTTGCATAGATATTACTTGATCTTTTTCTTCGATTGTTGCTTTTGTTTTCAGATTTCCAGCAATTGCTTTTTGATTTGAGTTTGTAATCAGCTTAGTTCACTCTGGATTGTTCGGTCTGGGCAGCTGATTGGATTCCCAGCCTGTATGCCCAAGGAGAACCTCCCTGTCACTGGCTTTATGTGTGTGAGTCCCTCTGGTGTGAGCCCTCCTGATGTGACCCCTGATCTTTTCCCCCTCCATCACCACTTGCTTTCAATATGGCTATAATGGGGCCAGGAAAATTCTACTTCCTTTGTCAGGACTCAAGTAGACATCGCTTTTATTCCCTTCACACAACTTGGCATCCAGTAGTTTTGTTTGTGTTCTAGTTTGAATTCAGTGAACATTACTAGTTTGCTAAGTATTTCTCTGTCAATCTTCTCTTTTTGCTAATTACTTTTGTTTTTAAAATAATCAGTACGGAAACTACCCCTCCTCAGGAAACACTTCATGTGCCATCTTAGGTCCCTGTACTGTCTTGATGAATATGCACCAGCACATCACCCTGGGTCACTGCCCCAGGCATGGAAAAACTTCTAAATTAGTACTGTGCTCTGCTTGCCTTGTGGACAGCTTGTGGAATGAGAAAATGCTAGAATTGATCAACTCTGACTTTAGTACAGAGTCCCACAAGTTGTAGCTTGTCAAAATTTGTAGGGAAAGAGAGTTTCTGAGCTGCCATATTATCTTCTCTTCAGAAGTTTGATTGGCAAGGAAGGGGGTCAAGGGAAATGGTGAGAACTGTTAAAAAAAGACTTCTGCTAGAAAATAATATATGAGAGGTCATTAGGAAAAAAAACTTACGAATTTTCACGTGGGAATTGAAGTGTCAATGAAGAAGAATAACTTTTGTTTTCAAGGTAACCTTTGGCCTATCAAGTAACAGAAGCAAGTGTTGTTCAGTATGCTTGTGTTCAGAAGCCCACTAGATGTCCAAGCTGCTGTATTTGTTTTAAATTCATTTTCTCAAGAATGTCTTCATCCTCTCCATGTCAACAGTAGGTGCTGATGTATTGTTATTTCATAGGCAACTGTGGTCTCCAAATAACTTGGTAAATTGACTATCCTTGAGTCATCTTGACAGTGAGGAGGTTCTCCACATTGGAGGCTATGATAAAGCCTGATCTTGTTGTTGTTGACATCCATAGTATGTACTTCCAATATTAGGGTGTGGTTCAGAACAGGAATCCCAATTTACTTTCTCCTTTCCTAACTCTGAAGCACAGCCAGGGGTTGAACTTCAGACAATAAAATCTTCTAGTTCTTTGAGCCAAAAAAATCAGTAAACTCAAAGTACAAACTCACTGCAACCTTTGCTCAGATCAGTTTTCTTGAATATTTTTCTTGTAGCTAGAGACATTCTTTTAAGAATTCTTCTTGAAAACTTTTCCTGTCCAAAGGTATAAAGATGACGCAATAAAAGCTTGCTCAATGTTAGCTGATCCTTCTCTCATTACAGGTTTCAGTTCTTCTGTCACACCCTATTTAATCTATCATAATCGAAGCAGGAGACAATTTTTAAGAACATGGGATAGGCCATTTAAAGATCTTAAGGTAGGCCATTGACAAATTTTTGGATACTAATGACATCAAGGGATGTGAGGATAATACAGGAGAATGTCATTGAGGTAGATTACTAGCCATGATCTAATTGAATGACAGAGCAGGGTTGAGGAGTTGAAAGGCCCACTCCTTCACCTATGTTCCTAGTGAGAATAAAATTCTTATTTTGACCTTGTTTCAGAATTCCAAGAGAAAGAAAGCAACTAACTTAATTATATGCAGAATCTTTCAGTCTCAACATACAGAGATCCATTTACATCTTTGAAGATGGTGCTGAGCAATGATAGAGGATTTTGCATTTTAGATGGAGATCTAGAAACTGTAGCATATGATTATTTATCGTATGATCCACTGTTCCACATGATATGTGTTTCATAGCTGAATCCAAAATTCCATGCAAGGACTGCCACAAACACTACGTAGGACAAACAGGAAGAAAGTTAGCCACCAGGATACATGAACACCAGCTAGCCACAAAAAGACACGACCCTCTCTCCCTCATAGCCCTACACACAGATGAAAAAAAAACACAATTTCGACTGGGACAACACATCTATCCTGGGACAGGCTAAGCAAAGACATGCTAGAGAATTCCTAGAGGCCTGGCACTCCAACCACAACGCCATAAACAAACGCATAGATCTAGATGCCATCTATCAACCCCTCAGAAAATGAACAAGAAATGACATCACCACAATCCCCAGGAACCCCATCCAGGAGAAAGATATAAGTAGAAAGCAGGAGACAACAGCTTCGCTTCACTTGGAGGTCACCACTGATGATGTTACCTAGCCAGGTAATGAAACATCTGGATATCAAACCTACAGCTCAGCGAGCAAACCTACACCCTAAACCTCGACCTGAGCTACAAACCTTCACAAACCTTGCACCATTAATTTATTTTCAGTTCAGAATAGTCGAAGATTGACTTTACTTTCAAATAACTCAAATATATTTAATCTAGAATTTAAAAGTTTATCGGGCAGTTTTTAGACAGTCTGACTGTAGCCAGAAGCAAATGTAGATTCTCTGTCCTAGGAAGGAGTTTTTCAGAGCAGTTAAGGAGATCAATTATTAAAAGATGAGAAAGTATGAGCTCTCAGTTTTGTGAGTAATCATAATAGAAATTTCCACAGGATAGAAACTAGGGAGGATCAGTTAAGTCAATCTTAAAAACTTGATACAAAGCGGTAAGCTTTTGCATTTGAATCTTTGTAAACTGATGTTGTTAGTAAGTAGATTGAAAACTTTGTTTTGCTGGTTGTCATGACTTAAAAGAAAATATAACACTGAAAATGAGTTCCATTGTTCCACAAGCCATTACAAAATAAATAAATCCTAATGAAATCACCAAAATGACCAATTTGCCTGACTGCTATTCAGAACACAAGTAATTTCTACCAAGTTAATTAACCAAGATATATTAAGGTGCTAAACACAGTTTACTTTAATGAATAGCTGAGAAATGAAATGATTACTGATCTTCTATTATACAGCTTAAACAATACATCTTTTAAATCCCAACGGCGCACCCCCCCCCCCCCGCAACACGCACATATACACACATATTCATGAATAAAATATTAAAAAGGACAGAATTTGACACTGAGTGGAGAAAAGTAGGGAGCAAATACATAACAAGAACAAAATTCTGAAGAATAGAAGTCCAGATTACAGGGGTGTGTTTCAATTATCTCTCACAGTTAGTTTCTTTGAGGGAATATTAACAATGTTGACATGCTTTTATTTGTAAAAGAATGATCATTCTTCACTTTAGTAGTTGATCCAGTGGATCTTGAACTTTTGTTGTTAGGATACATTCTTTTTTAAGTTTCATGCCTTTTTTTTCTGCCTTTTCACTCACATCAAATGAGTGGAGAGAGATGTTTTCAGTTTGTTGGCTCTGGAGGTCTATGGCTACTTTGAGCTTACAGATCAGGAACCATCATGCAACTCAAGATCTGCTGTCAGGAACCCAAAAGCCTTTGGTGTTGCATAGACTCAATATGTATCAACCTCACAGTTCCAACAACAATGTGGCCTTGCACAAAAATATAAAAATCATAAAATTGTGCACTCTTTTATTTTTTTCCAAGTTGTGAAAATATACTCCTCTTACTTCAACTGCATAGCTTGACTTCCTTTCCCTTTTATAGTTCCAGACAGAATGATATATTGTCCTTTACAACTGTTTGTTTTTCGAATTTTCTAAACTGTTTCCTTATCAAAATACTACTTTTTAAAATTTGTTTTCATCTTTTGGGAAGCAAACTCTCTTGTTGAGCAAATTCTGCAGCCTTGTGGGGCTAGGTTTATGATTACCATGTTAACTAAAATGAAATAAAACGATGATCTATCAAGCCAGGTTCCATTCTGGGATCTGACTTTTCCAGTGGGACCATCAGTTTGGATCATAACAAGTAGCTATGTGCCAGTGTCACTCATAACAATGTTAAGAATCTCTTATAGAACATTCACATATTCTGAAACCTCATTTGGAGTCATTGATGTCAGGTAGTCTAATTCCCATGTAGTAACAATAGTAGTTGATGGTGACAAGTAGTTACCTACTGCAAGAGTGTAGAGGTTTACCCTACATTTTATCCGTGAGTAGTCTGGGAAGGCGTTCGTCATTCATGGCTCTTTAGTTTGCATAGTTTGGTATTCATTGCCAGTACTGCGTTGCCTGGTATGATCCTGAATCTTCTGCCACACGTTTGGCTAATAGAACAGTTCTCTTGTCTTCTTCAGATTAGATGTAGTTCCTTGATCACTTGCATTGATCTGCTTCCTCATCTCTTTTCTCATTTCCTTGACTCGACACCATCATAACTATTGCATCTTTGTATGTCTAAAGCTCTGTTAGACTGACAGTGTGTGTCTTCAGTGCTTTCTGGCCATCCTTACATCAGTACTTCCTGCAGCACTTGGATAGTTACATTTTGTTGCATAATTCGCATGACTTGAACAATATGTTTGTCTTTCAGAGTTAATATTCCTGTCAGGTTGATACCTGTTACGTGTCATTGAAGCTGGAAGACAGTACAACCTGCTTTGGCAACCTCCACTCCTCAATAGGGCCTGCTGCTCCCAACAGCATATTGTCAGTGTACATCTGTTTCCTGTGTTTACTGTGTTTTCCTGTGTTTTCCTGTGTTTCCTGGATGTCACATCCAGATCATATCTCTGCCAACAAAGTAATACAGTTTGCAGAAACAAATTACTGCAGGCTCTGGAATCTGTATTGGAAACAGCAAATGCTGGAGATCACAATGGGTCAGACAACATCCATGGAGAGAGAGCAAGCTAACGTTTCGAGTCTAGATGGCTCTTTATCAGAACTCTGAAGAGTCATCGAGATTCAAAATGTCAGCTTGCTCTCTCTCCATGGATGCTGTCTGACCAGCTGTGATCTCCAGCATTTGTTGTTTTTAATATGGTTTGCAGTTGGCTGGAGCAGATAAAAGCAGTTTGTGTGAAATGCATGGAAGTGGCCAGTGGTCAGACTTTACTGTCACTTTGTCTATTCTAAACTGTATAGATTAAAGGCAGTTTTTGGTAACACTAACAACTACAGGCAACTCTGTATGTATGGTGATTCAGAGATGCACCATTCTAAACATTGATGTCATTACACAGACTTGACATGCAACGTCAGGCACAGATGCATAGACAAGGAAGGGCACAGGATTTTAAACTGGGCTTCAGCAGTGGGGAGACTGTGCAACGTGGGGCTGGGGTTAGGTGGGGGGAGAAGCCCTGGAGTAGGAAGCCCTGCAGTCCCAGAAGCTGTGTGTTGGGGCGCAGAGTGGCCACCAAGGAGAGCCCAGGAACTGGGATGTGAGGTGGGGGGGAGATGATGAAGAAAACCCAGGAGCTAGTAGGCCAACTCCTTCTCTGTCTATCTTATGCACTCCCCTGGTTCGTAACCCTGCCCATTCCCTTTCTCTTGGGTTCTCTCCTGGATCCCAACCTCCTCCCCTGCACCTCTTTTCCCTACTACCCTTTTCCTGATCACTTGCCCCCAATCTCTTAACCCCTATCCCGCTACATCCCCCAAAATGCTCACAAGGAAAGACAATGATAAGGCATGCTTTCTGTATCTGAGCACAGTGTCACTCAGTTTGCATTCATGCTTCGGATACAAATACAGCCTGCCTTCCTGCTGAGTAAGGGTTGCTCCAGGTCATGTCTCGTTGCACTGTTAGATGACTTCTTCATTAACATCAGAGTACCTCAGCACTGGCATGGTCATTGATAGTTGGTTATTGCTGGTGAGAGCTGCTTTCTGATATTATTGCCTGAAGGCCACTACATGTCCTTGCACTGAGCTTCACACACTGATGACAAAATGAGACAAGGACTTTGCTAAATAGTTCATGAATCCAACAAACTGTTGCAGCAGTTTCACACCTATTGATTGCTGCAGGTACTTGTCTTGTTGGGTTCTGGGTGAAGTCTTTTTGCTGTCAGAATATTAACTAAGTGCTTGATTTCAGACACCTTCAATTGCACCTTTCCTTCTTCAGATTCAGGCTCCTCTGGCAAGCTCTCTCTAGCAGTGACACTAGATTCTGATTGTGATTCTACAATGAGTTCTTCCATTGTGTCTCCACATCCACAGACTAATAGATTATCCACAATAGTTTGGACTCCTAGAACATCACTGATTATCTTGTGCTACCTGCATTGCAAAAGCTTCTGGACCAGTGGGAGTACCAAATGGCATGCGCAACCATCTCCTGAATGGTCTCCAGAATGCAGTTAGAAAACCATTGCTTTCATTCAGTTTCACTTGCTAGTAGCCATCTGTTTGCATCAAGAATAATAAAATCCTTTGCCTTGACAAGTTCACAGAATAACAGAATTGTTACAATGCAGAGCACCCAATGTGACTGCACTGACTATCTTGACTTAATGCTAATCTCCTGTTATTACTCAGCAGTCCTTGCACATTGCTTCTTTTTAAATAATAATCTAATGCCCTCTTGGATGTCTCAATTGAGCCTGCCAACACCACACGACCAAGTAATGCATTCCACACCCTAACTAAACACTGCTTGAAATAATTTTTTTTCTCACCTCACTACTATTTAGTTTTCAGAACTCTTTAAAACTTTGCCTCAGGCTTTCTATCCTTTTATGAGTGGAATCAGTTTCTCTCTATCTTTTCTGTCTAGACCTTTCATGGTTTTGAAAAATTCAATCAAATCTCTTCTTAGCCTTCTCCCCTCCAACAAAAGCAGGCCCAACTGCTTCAATTTTTTTCTCATAACTGAAATGTCTCCACCCTGGAATCATTTCAGAACATAGAACATTGAATATAGAATAGTACAGCACAGTTAAGACCTTTTAGCCTACAATGTCAGTGCTGCATAAACCAATGCTTTCACATCTTTGGGAAAAGGTGAGGTGCAAAAAGACCTGGGTCTCTTTGCGTGCCAGTCTCTCAACCATTCAAGTGCAGCTGTAGTGAAGAAGGCAAATGATATTTTGGCTTTCATAATGAGAGGAGTCAAGTATGTGCACAGAGTATGCATTGCTGTGATTGTACAGGCCTTTGGTTAGCCCACGCCTGGAATATTGTGTGCAACAATGGTTCACAAGATTGATTTCTGGAATGGCATGCTGATATATGAATAGAGATCGAATGGTAAGGAATATATTCACTGGAGCTTAGAAGAATCGAGTGGTGGGGGCTGGGGGCAGGGGTATAGAAACCAATAAAATTCTAACAGGGCTAGGGAGGATAAATGGAGGAAGGATGTTCGCAATGACCAAGGAGTCTAGAGCCAAGGGTCACAGTCTAGAGTTATGAGGCTTGTCATTTAGGATTCAGGTTCAAAGAAATATCTTCACCCAGAGAGTGGTGAGCTTGTGGAATTTAGTATGATAGAGAGTGGTTGAGGCCAATATTTTGAATGTTTCCAAGTAGGAGTTAGATGTATTTTTGAGGGCTAAAGGAATCGAAGGGGATGGGGAGAAAGCAGGACCAAAATACTGAATTGGATGATCAGTCAAGATCCTATTGAATAGTGCAGCAGGCTCGAAGGGCCCAATGGCCTAGTCCTCCTGTTTCCTATTTGCTGTTAATATTTATTTGTTATGTAAGGCCACATCCCGTGGTATTGCTTTTCACAATGATCATTATATTACTTCCATGAGCATAGCATCGTTTAAGTAGAAGCTTTTACTTGCCTATGTAGGCTATAAGTTCTACCTCACACTCCTCACAGAGGTACAGGGGACCAGGACAAGCTCTTCAGCTGCACTTTTAGTGTTC
The DNA here is from genome assembly GCF_047496795.1 of Chiloscyllium punctatum. Classification (NCBI taxonomy): domain Eukaryota; kingdom Metazoa; phylum Chordata; class Chondrichthyes; order Orectolobiformes; family Hemiscylliidae; genus Chiloscyllium; species Chiloscyllium punctatum. The sequence continues at coordinate 74,258,093 of NC_092742.1, read as the reverse complement.
GTGGTTTGGATTTTAAATAACCTTCCTCGACGAGAAACATTGCAGGTCTTTTACTTTCTTTGTGACCAGAAAACTCTTATGACGGCCAAATTGAAATCTGACAAATGTATGAGTCATGCATTTCTGTGCTTTGAGAGTATATTTAATTGAAATTGGTGGGCACAGCCATAGAAATGTAGCCTAAAATTATTAACTTCCATCTTGCTGAGAAACTTTGAAAGGATTAGTCTGTTTATACTTTAATAATGCATAACCTCCAAAGTCGAACTTATCACCATTTTCAATATCCCTGGTTGTGCTCTTTGCCTGGTCAAACCAGTGAGGTAAGTGGTACATATTCAATCTTCTGCCCGTATATCTCTTTGCTAGCTCCGAGGAAGCACCTTGTGAGGGTAACTTGCTTTGATATCTTCATCAATAGATGACTTCTGTTTAGACATTTCTCCACTGAAAATGGTGGGGTTGGAATTGTTGTGTCGGGGTAGAAAGGCGAGTGAGAATGTGGAAAGAAAGTGAGAGAATTGCTGTGTTAGACAGCTGGTAAATAACACATGAACAACAAGAAGAAACAGAAATATAAACATAGGGACAGTTTTTCAATCATTCCATTCTCGTCAGAGAATTAATTTTGCTCCTCTACTTAGTTTTTGAGGCAAAATTCAAAAATAGTGCTTTTTATAGCTAATTTTCATCTCATACCCGCACATATTTCTTTCTGTTCATTGACATGATACTCCATTGGGCAGTCTTGTGTTTGATGGTTCGACCAGTAAAATCCAATTCATAGTGTATAAAGGAACAACTGATATAACTAGGAACGCTCCATAAGTATACATTTGATTGGTGTAACATCATCTTGGGAATTCAGGGTATATGTTATTTCAGTGACTCTAATTCCTGTGCTGAGGTAACTGACAGACTTGCCCTTAGCACAAAGTACAAATCTCATGTATTTGATGATTAAACATGTCCAATAAGGTGGATGAGAGTCCATATGGGAACTTAATGGTGACAACGTTTGGTAAAACAGATATTGAAATGGTTTTTTGGGTTCTTTTTGGAAAGAAAATCCTTAATCTTTTGCTTGATATTGTTCCAAAACAGTAATGTCATAGTGTCTATTGGCTGGAAATTAAACCTCTCGTAATTTCAAGATATTTTGATTTAAGAGGAAGTTATTGTGCCAGATAAGGCATCATTCCTGTCTCTGAGTCAGGTGTGGCGTTCAAGTTTCCCTCCAGGAGGTTTTGATGGCCATGTAAACTGTGTTCATAATGTAACCAATAAGACTGGTTCTCAGTCTGTAAATCTTTCCAATATTGCCATAACAGGTGGTAAGAATGGGAAATTTTCATAGTCAGTCAGGCTTGATGTAAAAGGACACTGCAGTGGCAGTCTGAAGACTTGTTCCAGGAAGATCTAGGTCTGGAAACAGACTTTAGTACATACGTCATGTCCTCTGAGTGAACTGTTATACCGCCACACCAATCTGCTTAACCATCCCTAGTGCATCAGGAACATTGTATTCATATAATGTGCTAGTTAACATGGGCTGGATTACATTTTATTCATGTCTGTATTATTATGTCCAGAATGCAGCTAAACACAACTAGCTGTGGCTAAATAAAAGCCCACCCTGTTTTGTGTCAAAAGTTTAAATTTATAATTAATTCATCTTCTACTAGGCCTCATTACATAATAGTAGACCCATTATCCTTCAGTGTAATGAAAATAATCCCTCTGTGAATAATAAAAATTAAGAATTCACATTAACTTGGCAGAAATATCTCAAAGCTATTCCAAACAATTCATTCCTGCTGACATGTAGTTGTCATAGACAAGCATGACATTTGACAGGATGACTCAGAGGAATAGAGAAACTGTTCTTGGTTGCAGGAGTAATGTTGGTTTGGACACCTGGAGTACTTTCTGTTTTTTTCAATAAGCATAATAGGAGTATTGCTGAATTAACAGTCTGGAATAGGAGATTTCTAATTCATTTTGTGCCCTCTCCTCTATGGCATAACACTCACAACTGAATCAATATATTCTTGTAAGGAGAAATTATGACTTGAATTTTCAATCAGACCACCCCTTTAATTTGAAAAGGAACAAACTGTTTCAGTCTTGGAACAGTTGATGCATCCACAGTCAATGTGGTTTTCACTAAATTGCTTGAACTGCATATCCATGGTCCCCTGACAGCCGAGCAAGTTTATTCAGTGAATGGCTGGGGTTTACAAGCTCATATAGTCTGTGCTAAATCAAGGTGTGCTAACTGGCCCTGTGTCCCTGGCTATGTGAGGATAAAAGCCAGAATTCCCACTCCTGATTATGATGCAGTAATCCCTGCTGGAAATAGTGTGTGACCATGTCAAATGATAAACAAAATGATGTGTACTCCTTGTTATTGAAATAGGGCTTGTATGCAAACAATAAGCACTTTGGGTTTGGTATTAAAGGGGTATCAATGCATATGAAACCTTATACCAACAAATACACTTATGGGGAAAAATTGTTTTAAAAAAAACAATCTTTGTTATCTAGCAATTATAAATGTTGGATATAGTTTGTGTTTCCTTAGAAGTAATGCATCCCTTGCTAATGTTTGGGGAGCTTTTACAAGTTTGTCTTGACTTTTAAATACATTTACTCATTTCCTTATCTTATTCTCTCTATCCTCATCCAATCTCTGCACCAAAACATATTCTATGCCAGGAGACCTACATCCATTTTGGGATGTGGGATAACTGGAGGCTTAGTAGAATTACCCATAGTAATTCAACCACCTTTCAACAGCACAGTCTAGCATGTCTTTTGGACATTTTAAAAAGTCCTTGCTTAATTCTTTATTAGAATATATTTCTTTTCTTAGCTTAATATGCTGTAGAAAGCATCACTCTCAAAGTAAATGAAGAATTAAAATAATATTGAAGAAGTTAAAGTTTTTTATAATGTAGATTGCTTTCAAATTTCAAAATATTGCAATGTTTCCTATGGTTTCCACTTTTTTGTTGTGTTTAATTAGTGAGCAGTAAAACAATTCTTTTGTAATTAGGTTTTAAAGCAAAAATTGCCGATAAAGATAAGGAATCCTGTAACTTATAACCTCTTGATAATATCAATTTAAAACTGATAAATTATTTTGTAGCAAGAATACTCAACGCAAAAATGTAATTGCATGCATTATAGGCTTCTGTTTATGAGTATATTGTGTTTCTGCTGCGTTATTGGATGTGCTTGTACAGTTTTACATCCCATACTCAGTTGAATCCCTTTCTACATTCAGCAGATCTAAGTGAATTTAATGTCATGTGGGAATTGTGAAGGTTACATTACATGGATCAACTGAAAATAAATGCACTAGTGAGACCTGATCAGCAAGTTTTAAAAGTTATACTAGAAAAATATAGATGGCAAAATGCAATTTGTGTAATATGAGCCTTCAATCCAATCCTGAATCCAGAAGCAGTTCTGTAGTAGGCAAATTATAATCTCCTTAACAAATGCACTTAATGCTAGGTGTTTGCATTTTAATTCACTTTGCTGGAAGATGGGAAATAAAAGGTTGCTGCACATCAAACTGACAGGAATTTGATGCTTTACTTTGACACAACGTAAAATTAAAATCTGGATTTCACTATCACTGAAATGTAATACTTTTCAATGAATTTGACTGTCACTTGGATAATTTGACCTTATCCACTTAGATAACTCCCAATTGCTGAGTATTCAACAGGCTTTCACAGATAATAACACCACAAACCTTTCTGGACTATTGAATAGGGATTTCTTAGTTTTTAAACCTGTAATGAAGATGAGGCTCTCACAGTTTCTTCTATCGAATATAAAGGAATAAGCAATTTAGAAATGACATTGTTATTGAATATATTGTTCAAAAATATTACAATAAAGAGGTTAAACTAGATGGTTGTCAGTAAAGCAATAGACTTTTCTTCACAGTGGTCATTACCTAGATCTCATTACTGAGATGAAAGGTGTATTATACATATCATTATACATATCAAAATAATGGCATGTGGGTGTTGATTACTTCTGTGAAATGTTTTCTTTTAAAAAGAACAAGGTTTTAGAGTCCTTTGGAACAGTGTCTTAATTTAATATCGCTAAGAAAGCAAGTGGCTGTAGAACCCTGTGGTTTATTAATAGAAAATTGTTTATACTGTTGTGGTTTATGACAGATAAGTAAGCATTGAAGCCAATTCACTTGTTTTCAGTTTAGAATAATCTAAGAATTAACTGTAGGTTTTTAAAGCAATTCAGAGGAGGCCTGATTGGGGTCAGAAACAAGTGTTTTTCTTTCCTAGACAGGATTATTTTCAGAGCAATTCAAGGAAAACATAGTCACCTCAGTAGAAGTTTAGCTTATGTAACTTCCAGGTCAGAAGAGTTTGGTTAGAAATCTGCAGAGCATTAGAAAGTATTACAGAAAATATTAGCTCTGTTCTGTGAATATTCATTTAAGAGGGCTTCACAGGAAAGAAATTGGGGAGAATCAGCTCAGTAGAACTTAAATATTTTATTAGAGAAGGGTAATTAATCCAAATTTAAATTGATGGTATTGTGAAATAGGTGAAAATTTGTTTTGCTGTGTGTTTTAAGATTTTTTTCTAAACTCTCTTCTAAATCCAGATAGCTTTTTACTTTGTGTAGTGAACTTCTGTTATGTAGCTAAAGGGACTCTGCAGGTTTGTGTGATTATGTTGCAACAATTGACCTACAAGTTAAATTAAAATATTTATCAAGCCAGATTTCATTCTGGAATCTGACTTGTTCATTAATAACATCAGTTCAGCTCATAACATTATTCTCCATGTTCTGATAAGCACTCTCATTCTGTGTTGCTGAAGATGGACAACCCAGCAAAAATAGAGGAAATAAGAGCTCAGAAGAGAGATTATGTTCTTGTTTACAGATCTCACAAATTTGTGATTAGTGATTTTCAGTGTTGTTCAGCCTGGAATGCTGTGAGTAACCTGGTGAAATAGTTAAGAAGCACAACTTCAGTCCTCTATCTTATCTGCAACACGTATTGTTTGCTATATCACTTACCTTTGGAGATAATTTTAATACTTGTGGCTATAACGATAGATGAGTAATCTCATTACATGTTATGAATCTATCACATTTTGCTGAATGTAGGATTCAATTTCTCTGGTCTCCAATGAATCTGCTTTGATAGAAAGCATTGCAGTAAGACCTGAAAAAGTGGACATGGTAATTTTAACAACCTGTATTATAAATTTTATTCAGTGCTCTCAAGAATTTTATTGTGCAATGGAACCATGGAAGTAACTCCCTTTGAAGGGATGGAGGGGGCAGGTGAATTTCAAAATACAGAAGTACAGTCTGATCCAAGCTGGTCCAAAATTTCAATTTTTATCTGCTTTTTCTATTTTTAAACTGCAGTACCAAGAAAATCTATCCTTAAAATAGTTCAATGAGGGAGTTTATCTTAAAAATCACTGTAATTTTAATACCTGCTGGCTGTGATGCCCAGCAACTGTTCTGGACAAAGGGAATCCAAGGGTGGTCTATGAGGTAACTGCCTTTTCTAACACTGCTTATTGGTCAAACCAGAGGGAGTGTTGTTCAGCTGCCACTCCCTCCTCTCTGCTTCTTAGTTGCATTCTGATATTGCACACCTTCCTGCTTGACTGCTAGCCAAACTTTCAATCTGCTTCACTGCATGATCAAAAGGTGAGACAGAAGGTTATTAGACCTGATTCTGTTGTTAAGTTCAACTAGGCCTCCAGGAGAATTGTATTTCAAGATTTCTAAAGCACTGTGCTCTCCTCTAGCCTCCCTTTAAACACTGCCCTTCATAATTGTGCTATCAGTAATCATAAACATGTGAATTAATTACATGTATATTATATCTGCATTGACATCATATTGATGCACAATGATACGCTGCTGAATGGAATTGCCCTTGCTGCACATTGAGACTGGACCTCATGAATTGATGGCATCAAGTCAAAAATGGACATGTAAGGAAGCACTGAGAATGGTAAGGGCACATAATTTACACAGGGTGGGGGATTTCAATATCCACTACCAAATGTAACTCAGCAGCAGCACTACTGATCAGCTGGTCGTCTCCAAATGGACATAGTTGCTTGACGGGGTCTGCAGTAGGTGGTAACATAACCAACAAGAGGGAAAAACATACTTGACCTCCTCCTTGACATTCTGCCAGCTGCTGATACATCTGTCCATGACAGTATCGGGAAGAGTGACCACTGCACAGTCTTTATGGAGACCAAGTCCTGCCTTCACGTTGAGAATACACTTCATTGTGATGTGTGGCAAGATCACCGTGCAAAAATTGGACAGACTTCGAAAAGATCCAGCAACTGAAGACTGGACATCCATGAGGCACTGTAGAACATCAACAGCTGCAGAACTGTACACCAGCACAATCTGTAACCTCATGGCCAGGCATATTCCCCACTCAAACATTACCATCGAGCCAGGGGATCAACTCTTGTTCAATGGAAAGTGCAGGAGGCAAGACCAGGAGCAGCACCTGGCATACCTGAAGATGAGGTGTCAACCTGGTGGAATCAACACATAGGATTACTTACATGCTAAACAGTATAAGCAATGAGTGATAAGCCAAGCTGAGTGATGAGACATTCCCCTATCTAGATCAATGGAGCTGACATAGGCATTGTCAAGAGCGTCCAGTTCCTGGGAGCTTCTTCTTCAGGAGACGAAGGAAATTTGGCATGCCCATAAGGACCCTCACTAAAATTTACAGATGCACCAGAGAAAGCATTCTATCTGGGTGCATCACAACTTTGTATGGCAACTATTCCGCCCAGGACCATAGGAAACTACAGAAAGTTGTGAACACGGCCTCGACCATCACGCAAGCCAATCTCTCAACCACTGACTCTATTTACACTTCTCATGTTCGTGGAAAGGCAGAAACATCATCATCGATCTCTCCCACCCCAGTTATAATCTCTTCCAACCTCTCCCATCAGGCAGAACATTAATATGCTTCAACACATGTACCATTAAGTTTAAGGACAGCTTCTTGCCTATTGTTATTAGACTGCTGAATGGAACTCTCACATTTCAAATCTAATGCTGATCTTACACCTCCTGTGCAACCATAATTTTGTATGCCTGGCTCTGTTCAGTCTATGGTCTGTATATCCTTGTATGTAATCACCTGTACTCCATGCAAAACAAAACTTCTCACTGTACTTAGATGCATGTGACAACAGTAAGTCAAATCACATGACCAATGTGTCAGATCTAAGCTCTGCAGTCCTGCCCCATCCAGTCATGAGTGGTGATTGATAATTAAACAACTCACTAGAGGAGGAGGCTTCACAAATATTCACATCCTTGATGGTAGAAGAGCCCAGCACATCAGTGCAAAAAATGAAGCTGAAGCATTCACAGGAATCTTCAGCCAGAAGTACCAAGTGGATGATCCATTCTGGCCTCCTCCAGTAGTCCCCAGCATGACAGATTCCAGTGTTCAGCCAATTCGATTCTCTCTACATTATATCAAGAAATGATTGGGGCACTGGATACTACAACGGATATGGTCCCTGAAAGCATTCGGTAATAGTACTGGAGTCTTTTGCTCCAGAACTTGCTGCTCCCCTAGCCAAGCTGTTCCAGTACAGCAACAACACTGGCATCTGCCCAACAATGTGGAAAATTGCCCAGTTATGTCCTGTACACAAAGAGTAGTGTAAATCCAGCCTGGCTAATTACCGTTCCATCAGCCTACTCTCATAAAGTGATGGAAGGTGTTATCAACAGTGCTATCAAGCAGTATCTTCTCAGTGACGCCAAGCCGGGGTTTGCCAGGACCACTCAGCACCTGACATCATTACAGCTTTGGTTCAATCATGGACAAAACAGCTGAATTCTAGAGGTGAGGTGAGAATGACAGGCATTGAATCAAGGCAACATTTGACTGAGTGTGGCATCAGAGAACCCGAGAAAAACTGGAAACAATGGATATAAGGGAAAAAACTCTACATGGGTTGGAGTTGTAACTGACACATAGGAAGGTGGTTGTGGTTGTTGGAGATCAAAATCTGGATTAGTGGTGCTGGAAGAGCACAGCAGTTCAGGCAGCATCCAAGGAGCAGCAAAATCGACATTTCGGGCAAAAGTCCTTCATCAGGAATAAAGGCAGTGAGCCTGAAGTGTGGAGAGATAAGCTAGAGGAGGGTGGGGGTGGGGAGAAAGTAGCATAGAGTACAATGGGTGAGTGGGGGAGGGGATGAAGGTGATAGGTCAGGGAGGAGAGGGTGGAGTGGATAGGTGGAAAAGGAGATAGGCAGGTAGGACAAGTCCGGACAAGTCATGGGGACAGTGCTGAGCTGGAAGTTTGGAACTAGGGTGAGGTGGGGGAAGGAGAAATGAGGAAACCGTTGAAGTCCACATTGATGCCATCCCATATTCCCAATTCCTTCACCTCCGCCGTATCTGCTCCCAGGAAGTACATCACTGTTCCTTCACTATCATTGAGTCAAAATTCTGAAATTTCCAGCTGAAGGACTTTGTGGTTCAACCTACAGCATGTGGATTGCAGTGATTCATGGAGACTGCTCATCACCACATTATAAAGCAATTAGGGACAGGTAATAAAAATGCTGGCTGGCCAGCGACACCCATGTCCCACAAGTGAATAAAATTAAAACCTGCTGATTACCCCCAACTTCCTTCTCACACCTGATAGCTCAGTACTCCTCCATGCTGAACACCCTTTGGATGTTGTTCCTGAGTGTAGCATGAGCTCAGAATACACTCCAGCACAACCAAGACCCCTTGACATTCAATGGTATTGTCATCATTGGGTCGCCACTATCAGCATTCTGGGCGTTATCAATGGTCAGAAATGGAACTGGACTGCTCATATAAATATTATCGCTATAAAAGCAGGTCAAAGATGAGTCCAGCAGTCGCTAACTCACCAAAGCCTTTCTGCCATCGACAAGGACGAAGTCAGAGTGTGATGGAATACTTCCCTCTTGTTTGAATGAATGCAGCTCCAACAACATCCAAAAAACTTGACACCATCCAGGACAAAACAGCCCACTCAGTCACTGCACTCCTGATGATCAGTAGCAGCAGTGTGCCATCTGCAAGATGCTCTGCAGAAATTATCCAAGGTTTCTTAGACAGCACCTTCTAAACCCATGGACACTTCTATTTGGAAGGACAATGGCAGCAAATACATAGGATTGCCACCACCTAAAACTTCCCCTCTCCAAGTCACCCACCATCCTGACCTGGACATCTGAGGCAGTTCCTATAGTGCCACTGGGTCAAAGTCCACCATTCCATCCTAGTATCATTACGGGTCTACCGACAGCTCATAGACTGCAGTGGTTCAAGAAGACAACTGACCACTATCTTCTGAAGAGCAACTTAGGATGAACAATGAATGCTGGCCCTGCCTTGCGATGTCCACGTCCCAAGAATGAATTTTTAAGAACTCCCTCAGTACTGTGATCGAGCGTCAGATTCAATTATGTGCTCAAATCTTTACTGCTTTCTGATTGACAGTCAGGATTGTTGTAACTAATTTGAAAATGTACCACTACTGAAAAGGCTGGCTGAATCTAGGAAGACATGGTTGCCAGATTGGACATGTGGCAGATGGTGAAGGAAGTAATATGAGGAAATGAGCCACTTGAGCTTGCCCTCACCAATACCACAGATGCATTTGACCATGACTGTACTCCTAGGAGCAGTTGCACCAAGTGCTAACTTCACAATGAGGACAATCTCCAGCATGTTGGGCACCAGTTTACCACGTTATGACTTGGGGTAGATTCAAACAGATAACAGCAGCTTCAGTCGAGTTATTCATGAGACAATGTGGATCATCATTAGCTGATTGTTTTACACCACAATTTTGCAACATCTGACGAGATGCTTGGGTCAACAACTTGAATGCTTCAGAGATTATAACTTCCTATAACAAGTGGACAATAGTTAACATGGAAAACTATAGTGGACTGAACCCAGTCTGAATGTATTCAAATCCATTGAATATAGCTATACCCAGAGTTCAGCTCCTAATCAGGCAGCCTCATTCTGGGAAACTATCTCGGAAACCATAAATGATTGGTGTGGAAAATGTGAATATTGCACTCAAGCAACCATGGTATTTTAAAGAGGCAGGGATACAGGTACAGCTCAAAATCGTTCAGATTATGAACATTGTAGAGACTGAAGTACTAAAAGAATATTTAGGCAAAACTGCTTAGACTGAATCATACCAGCATTTATGTCTCTAGTATTTGTATCATATTAGATTCGATTACCTACAGTGTGGAAACAGGCCCTTCGGCCCAACAAGTCCACACCGACCCTCCGAAGAGTAACCCACCCAGACCCATTTCGTTCTGACCAATGCACCTAACCATATGTGCAATTTAATATGGCCAATTCACCTGACCTGCACATCTTTAGACTGTGGGAGGAAACCAGAGTACCCAGAGGAAACCCATGCAGACACAGGGAGAATGTGCAAACTCCACACAGACAGTTGCCCGAGGCTGGAATTGAACCTGGTATTCTGGTGCTGTGAGGCAGCAATACTAACCACTGAGCCACCATGCCACCTAAACATTTGGTTTCATAGTAAGGACTGCAAATGTTCGAAGTCAGAATCGATACAAAATGGAGCTGGAGAGGCACAGCAGGTCAGGTAGCATCAAAGGAGCAGGAAAGTCAACATTTCGGGTCAGGACCCTTTATCAGGATGAGGGTCCCCGTCCTGATGAAGGGTCCCAACCCAAAACATTGACTTTCTTGCTCCTCCGATGCTGCTTGACCTGCTATGCCTCTCCAGCTCCATTTTGTATCCACCCAACAATACTCCTTGATTCAAGAACCCAAGCTGGAACTGTATGTATTACTGTTTAACTTGTGTTGCTTACGATATGCTCTGAACGTCTTGATGAGATTGTAAGCTTGTCACTTCCTTCTAGCTCTCTCTGCACAAGTTTGTTCACTGTGAGGGCTTTTGAAGGTTGTCAGACTTTCTTTGAGCAAATAATTCAGCTAATAAACCCTAGAAATGCTAGATTTGTATTTCAAAGGGCAGAGCCATGCTTTTCTGGCCTTTTTTGAAGACTGCAATGACTAAACAGAGACACAGTTTTAAATGTACACCACCCAGCAATTTATTGGAAGAATTAATTGAAACGTTACCAAATATTCTTAGATGGACTAGTTAAAGTCCATTTGAATAAAGGTCCACAAATGGCAACTAATTGTTTGTACTGGAGAACTTTTAAATGAATTGCATGGGAATGAACAATGGTAACTTTGATTCATTTCATGCCTTTGCCAGAACATGAAGCACAATTGGATTTCTTTGTGCCAAATTATTACATTTTCTCTTTGCAGCCTTCAGAGACTGCAAGCTATTCTTTGAGCATGATGATTCTATATAGTAAAGCTTAGAACCTTGAACCGAAATACTTCAAAGCAAAGCAGCATGTGAATTATTAAGACAAAATTGCTCCAAGCAGTCAGTGGATTACTTGAGTTACATATGCACAATATTTTACAGTGTTGAAGTGCAAGCTCAAAGAATAGGACAAAAGAAAGCGTCAATCAGCCAGCTCAAACATCATTTCGAACAACAAAAAACAAATTCGTATGTTTGGGAACTAAAAAAACATTTTTGCAGGGATAGTGGCAAGAAGATATAGTTTGTTACACTGTTGGGTACTTATCCATGACACATTTGTTTTAAAAATAATACACATTTGCCAACAAGGACTTGTAAAATGTGCCAGATCCGACTGCAATTACTGTTCCATGTTGCTATATCTGGCGAAGTTAAGGTGTACCATTTACTTTGAAGGTTTTATTCAATTCTTGGAATTGCAGGCTGAACCTTAGCTGACATCTGTAAACCTGATATAAAAATAAAATATTGAGATTATTCCTTGCATATGCTTTTTCCTTATTAAATGCTAAGTTTTTAAGGCAGAGCTGACTTGTCTCTTTAAGTTCAGGCCTTCCGAAACACTGCAAAACAATGCACTCGATCATTAGACGTTGTACTAAAGTCATTTTTAAATCACTCCAGAAGAAAGATATCCTTCAGTAATTTTTTAAAAGTTTTCCAAAGTGCCAAATGTAAGTTTCACTCACATGATAGCTTAAGTCCTTTATCACCATGAACTTATGTTTCAAGGCTCAATGTGACTCGAGGATTAATGAAAATAGGCCACAATGCTTCTTTTGAAATGATACATTGGAGAATGTAGGCTTCTTGCATATTTCTGTAGCAGCTTGTAGTTAGGTCATATTTTGTAGCCGTATTGCCAATTGGAATGAACATTGGTTCAAATAATAAGTGAATACTAAGAGATGCTCAATTTAATTGCAGCGATAAATTAATCTGACAACTGAAAAAATGTTAATACCGGCAACAAAGATATCAATTTCCATTCAGTGGAAACTAGCACCTGGATTGATAAAACATTTGCCATTACCTGAGCTGGCATTAAAATTGAAAACTAAAAGTAGAATTCCAATTTGCATTCATAATAGAAGCTGCTTCACAAAAAATATGGTCACTGTTGCTAGATCCATCATGACAAGTTATATGATGCCTTTAATGTAGATCAGGATCCAAAAGCACTTCAGAGGCAGGAGGGAAACTATAGCAGCAAAGCCAGTGAAGAAGTTGTTGAGAATGGTAATCAAGGAAGTGGCTTTTATAGAGAATCTAAAAGGAGGAGATGAAGGTTGAGGAGCAGAGTGATTCAGGAAGAGAATTGCAAGTATTTAAGGTGGGCAGAATGACTGGATTCAGACGTCAAAGAAATTTGATTGGATTGCCATCCGTCTATAATGAACCACAGTCTACAGTATGTATTGCTCTCTGTTACCTGAGATTCCATTAGAATTGGTTATAGCACTGAAGCTTATTAAGTTAGGTGGAGGTGAATTCAATGAGAGGTTTAAATTCAGGATGAGAATACTCAGTTTGAGGAACTGGGAGATGGAGGCATTGGGAAGACTAAATAGATGGTTGAAAATTGATGTGGGATAAAACTTCGGTTTAGAGAGGCTGGAAGACAGGATGCTGATCAGAACAATTTTAGAATCACAATTTCTGTAGGTGACAAAGGATGAGGATTTCAGAAGGTGACTGAAGCAGATCGTGATATGATTGGTAGAGATCCTAAAGTCATTATTATATGAGTAAAAGCAATAGAGGGTCCTGCTGGCTGGTCAGCAAAGATGAGGTATTAGAAAAGAATGGTATGATCAGCCATGTCAAGAAAGCAGCGAGGTTGAAGATAAAGGTGATGTTCTATGGCCACAGTGATTTAGGAGATGCCTTTTGTGACTTCAGGGAAATTATGAACAGTAGAAAACTGGTTGTGAAGTAATCAAAAGAAATTTATACAAGAGGAGACAAGGATCTGGACAGTTGTCACATTTTGAAGGAATAGATTATTCATCATGTTCCATGTCAGAATGTATCCACATCAAACAGGTTAAAATTAACAATTTTCTACATTGGTTAGGCCACTGTTGGAATATTGCATGCAATTCTGGTCTCCTTCCTATCAGAAAGATGTTGTGAAACTTGAAAGGATTCAGAAAAGATTTACAAGGATTTTGCCAGGATTGGAGGATCTGACCTCACGGAGAGGTTGAACAGTCTGGGGCTGTTTTCCCTGGAGCGTCGGAGGCTGAGGGGTGACCTTGTAGAGGTTTATAAAATCATGAGGGGCTTGGATAGGATAAATAGACAAAGTCTTTTCCCTGGGGTGGGGGATTCCAGAACTAGAAGGCATAGGTTTAGGGTGAGAGGGGAAAGATATAAAAGAGACCTAAGGGACAATGTTTTCACTCAGAGGGTGGTACGGGTATGGAATGAGCTGCCAGAGGATGTGGTGGAGGCTGGTACAATTGCAACATTTAAGAGGCATTTGGATGGGAAGTGTTTGGAGGGATATGGGCCGGGTGCTGGCAGGTGGGACGAGATTGGGTTGGGATATCTGGTCGACATGGATGGGTTGGACCGAAGGGTCTGTTTCCATGCTGTACATCTCTGACTCTATGTTGGTGATGTTGTTGATTGAGGGAGCAATCCTGCCTAGGACATCTTGCAAGTGTTTTATAATCGATTTTACATCCACCTGCCCTTACAAACAGGCCATTGTTTTCAAGTCTCAATTAGCAACCAGTGTTTTCTCAATGCTACACTGACATGTTGACACTGTTCTTGAAGTGATACCTAAAAACATGGGTCACATAATTTCAATGCACAGTGCTTGGTTTCCTTTTGCTTACAAGTGCTATTTTGCTTCAAAAATGACAACACTGACTCTTGTGTAATCACTGTGTCCTATTATTTTTCCGTATTTTGATTGTGGACTGAAATGAGAAAGGGATAGTGTTGAAACTGAGTATGTAATAGGAATTGCTGCCTTTTTATTGAATTGCACATTGTGGAAATGCATTGTTAATGGTATTTGTCCTGCTGGGAAAGATTGCTTGCAGATGGGCTGATGCAGTGATATTCGGTTGGCAGCAAGTAGCTGATTAACCTGTGGAATGGTGACCAACTGCTGATGATAAAAAGCCATGAGCCTGCCAACAACCATGCACTTGGTCCCTGGGTAGCTGAACAGCTCCTATATCTCAGTGATGTTGCCAGAAGCCTTCAGGAAGTCCGAAGCGGATGTGGTGTGTGTCTCATTCTGCAGTTATGTTAAAGTACCTAAAGCCTGCAGAATAGTGGTTATTGTGAGTTGTGGCTTTTGATTAACCGCAAAGCCTCTTAGTTACTAATGTACCAATTGTGTGTGCCTCCTGTGAAGAAGTCTAAAAGCGCCTGGAGAAAAGTGATTAAAAAGCAGCAAGTCCTGGAAAGCAGAAAGATAATCTTAGCAAACCCTGTGAAGTGGAACCATTGAACTACTTTCCTAGTTCTTTTTACCTGACCTATAATGCCGATATTGTTTTGTTTGTGCCAGAGTGGCAGACCAACAACCAACTGAACACCTCAAACCTTAACCATATTGTCACATTTCAAACAGTGTGTGTTAACCCAATCTACAACTTTGGAGTATAAGCTTTGTTTTATAATGATTAATCATTTCGTGGTTATTAAAGAAACGTGGTCAGTAATTTTTGTTATGCTAAGTCTAAATGTAGCACAAGCATACAATTGGCCATACTGGAAAATGGGTAAGATAATGACATGTATGATGGAGTAATGACGTTGCAGAAAGTTAATGCAATCCTCCAGCGTCAGGCTTAATACTATCTCTCTCTCGTACTCTCTCTTGTGCAATTTCTCCCCCCCCCACTCTTCTGCACATAATCTGCCTCGCAACCTCCCTCAAACTCCCACTCTCTTGCACTCGCTCTCTCGTGCACTCACTCATTCTCACATTATGTCTTCATTCCTCCCTGCATCTCTCTCGTTCTCTCATAGTCACTTACTCATTCACATCTCTTTCCCTTGCACTCTCTATCATTTACACTCATTTGCTTTCTCCTCACTTGCACATGCTTGCTCTCACTTGCAGTCACTGTCTTTCTCTCATACAGGCTCTCTCTAATTTTTGCATATCCACACTTGATCATGCTTTCTTGCATTTCCTTTTTCTCACAGTCTGACACTCATACTTTCTTGCACAAACCCATTCCATGTCACACCCTCTCTGTCACTTACTCTCAAGCCCTTGAACTTGCTCTTGCCTTTGCACCTTCCTATGTGGTCACACAACTGCATATCTTCTTCTCACTGCTGCCCCCTTGTACTGTCCCTCACACACCTCTCTTTCTCTTCCTTGCACTATCTCTCATCTACTTGCTCTCCCTCTCTCTCACTTTCCTTCTCTCTCGCACTCTCCCTCTCTCTCACACTTGCACTCTTTGTCATACTCACTCCCACTTTCTCTCACACTGTCCCTCATTCATACTTTCCCCTTTTCACACGCCCTCTCTGTCACACTTGCTCTCGCCCTCTGTTGTATTCAACCTGTCTTGTTCTTTCTCACACTCGCCCTTATACTCACCCTCCCTCTTGCATTCATGCTATCTCTCGTGCACTCTCTCAGTCACACTTGCCCTCTTTCTCGTGCACTCTCTTTCACAGTCATTCTCACTCAAGATTTGGAGATGCTGGTGTTGGACTGGGATGTACAAAGATAAAATTCACACAATACCAGGTTATAGTCCAACAGGTTTAATTGGAAGCACTAGCTTTCGGAGCACTGCTCCTTCGTCAGGTGGCTGTGGATGAAGGAGCAGCGCTCCAATAGCTAGTGCTTCCATTTAAATCTCTTGGACTATAGCCTGGTGTTGTGTGATTTTTAACTTTGTAAATCCTCACTCACATCTCTCATCCTTTTTGATGCACTCCTTGTTGTGCACACATTCTGTTTTACACATGCACTTTTTTCTCTTTTTTTCTCTTGCACACTCTCTAAATCATACTCGTACTCTTTCTCTTTTCCTGTTTCTGCCTCACGCACACTCTCTCTCAGACTCTTCCTCTGGCACATGCTGACTCTGTCTCTCACGCTATTTCTTGCACATGCAGTCTCACACACATGCCCTGTCACTAGCATGTTCTCTTTCACTCTCTCTCCCACTTGCTCTCCCTCTCACATGCCATCACTCTGTAGCATGCACTTTCACTTATCGCTTGCACTCACACATGCTCATGCTTTCAAATGAACTCTTTCTCTCAGGCATGCTGTCTCTTTCAGACATGCTTTCTCATGCACTCACTCAATGTCTCGCTCCCTTTCTCTCTCATGTGTGTATTCTCTAACACACGTGTACTTTCTTGCTCATGCTCACTCTCCTGTAATATCTCCCTCCCATATACTCCCTCAGTCTCGCACTCACTCATTTGCTCTCTTAACCACTCACTTCCTTGCACACGCTGTCTTTCTCTTTGCATACTCTCTTCTGCGATCTAACTCCTCCAAATTATCTCACTCTTCCTTGCATTCAGTCTGTCTTACACACTCTCACTTTATCTATGCTCTCTTAGAAACACTATTTTTCACACACACCCTGTTTCTCACATACTTTTTTGATCACATACACACACAGGTGCACTCTCTTGCATGCACTCAATCTCTATCTCTGCCACTCTCTTATACACTCACGACTCTCTCTATTTTACAACCTCTCTCCCACATTCTCTGGCACATAATCTCTTTCGCGCTTTTCCTCTCTCAAAGTCACTATCTCTCAGCTGCACTCAGTCTCACAGGCAGACACTTGATCTTGCACAAACTTTTCCTCTTGTGCATAGTTTTATTGCATAACCTCTGTTTCTGTTTTTTCCAATCTTTCCCCCAGAGTCTCTCTATTGCACTCAGTTTCACTCACACCCTTGATCTTTCTCATAGCTGAACTCTCTTGTGAACTCACTTTTTGTCTCTCTCTCTGTCAGGCACACTCAGTCTCACATGCAAACTCTCCCACTCTGTCAGGTACACTCACTGTCTCACATGCAGATTCTCTCTCTCACACTTATCCTGTTGTACAGACAAATGCTCAAATGCATGCGTTCTCTGGCATTTGCTCTCTGTAGCATACATTCTCTCTCGTTTCTCATTTGCACACACTTTTTCCTGCATTCTTGAAATCTCTCTAATGAACCCTCATTGTTTATGTCTCTGACATGCACACCCATATACTCTCCAGTGTAATCTCTGTCTCTCTAAGACTTCCCATGGGAGATTGGTTCGCAAGGATTGATCACATGGAATACGGGGAGAACTGGCTACTTGGATACAGGACTGGCTCAAAGGTAGAAGACAGAGGGTTGTGGAGGTTTGCTTTTCGCACTGGGGGCCTGTGACCAGTGGTGTGCCACAAGGATCGGTGCTAAGTCCATTGCTTTTTGTCATTTTCTAAATGATATGGATCTGAACATAGGAAGTATAGTTAGTAAGTTTGCAGATGACACCAAAATTGGAGGTGCAGTGGACAGCGAAGAAGGTTACCTTAGTGTATAACGGGATCTTGATCAGATGGGCCAATGGGCTGAGGAGTGGCAGATGGAGTTTAATTTAAATAAATGTGAGGTACTGCATTTTGAAAAGGCAATTCAGGGCAGGACTTATGCACTTAATGGGAAGGTCCTGGGATGCGTTGCTGAGCAAAGAGTCCCTGGAGTGTAGGTCCATAGTTCACTGAAAGTAGAGTCGCAGGTAGGTAGGATAGTGAAATAGGCGTTTGGAATGCTTTCCTTTATTGGTCAGAGCTTTGAGTTTAGGAGTTGGGAGGTCATGTTGCGGCTGTACAGGACATTAGTTCGGCCGCTGTTGGAATATTGTGGGCAATTCTGGTCTCCTTCCTATCAGAAAGATGTTGTGAAACTTGAAAGGGTTCAGAAAAGATTTACAAGGATGTTGCCAGGGTTGGTGGATTTGAGCTTTAGGGAGAGGCTGCATTGGCTAGGGATGTTTTCCCTGGAGTGTTAGAGGCTGAGGAGTGACTTTATAGAAGTCTATAAAATCAAGAGGGGAATGGATAGGGTAAACAGACAAGGTATTGTCCTGGGGTGGGAGAGTCCAGAACTAGAAGGCAGGTGTTTAGGGTGAGAGGGAAAAGATTTAAAAGGGACCGAAGGGGCAACTGTTTCACATAGAGGGTGGTATGTGTATGGAATGAGCTGCCAGAGGAAGTGGTGGAGGCTGGTACAATGACAGCATTTAAAAGGCATCTGGTCGGGTATATGAATAGGAAGGGTTTAGAAGGATATGGGCCAAATGCTGGCAAATGGGACTAGATTAGGTTGTTATATCTGGTCGGCATGGACAAGTTGGACCAAAGGGTCTGTTTCCAGGTAGATTCTTTACAAAGAGAGTGGTGAGTGCATGGAAAACACTGCCAGCAGTGATAGTAGAGTCAGATACATTAGGGAGATTTAAGCGACTCTTGGATAGTCACATGGATGATCGTACATGATAGGGTATGTCAGTTAGCCTGATCTTAGAGAAGGATAAAAGGCTGGCACTGCATCGAGGGCTGAAGGACCTTTACTGTGCTGTACTATTCTATGTTCTATGTCTTACGTATCTATGACTCTATGACTTCAACTATATCGCTGTCTCTTATGCATACACATGTGCATGCACACACACACACACACGCATACACACCCTCTCTCTCGCATACACTGTCTCTCACATTTTCTTTGCACTTACTCTTCCTTTATAGCACACACTATTTCTCTTTTTCACCACGTTCTTTGTTGCAATGTCCCTGTTCACTCTAGCACGTATTTTCTTGTAAGTGCATTTTTTTCCTGCACTCGCTTAATTTCTCTCTGTGTCCATGTCTCCCTTTTACACATGCACTCTTTCTCATAATCAGCCTCCCATCCAAAGCTGTTTTTCACTCTCTCTCACTCATTTTGTCTAACACATAATCTCTCTGTACAGCCTCTCTTATTCACAATCTGACATATGCTCAATCTTTCTTTCATTCTCTCTCGGAAGCATAGAAACATCGAAAATAGGTGCAGGAATAGGCCATTCGGCCCTTCAAACCTGCAGCACCATTCAGTATGATCATTGGAGATCATGAAATCTCAGTATGCCACTCCTACTTTCTCTCGATACCCCTTGATCCTTTTAGCTGCAAAGGCCACGTCCAGATCCCCTTTGAATACATCAAATGAACTTCCAACAGCTTCCTGTGAGAGAGAATTCCACAGGTTCACAGCTCTCTGAGTGAAGAATTCTTCCTCATCACTGTCCTGAGTGGAATATCCCTTATCCTTAGACTGTGATCCCTCATTCTGGACTACCAACATAGCCTGTCCAATCCCATCAAAGCTTTTCACTATGCCTCAGTACATGTGACAATAAATTCAATTCAATTCACTTCTATGTTTCTATGAGATTCCCCAGGCATTCTTCTAAATCTCAATGAATACAAAATCCAGTCAAGCCAATCTTCCTTCATATGTCAATCCTACCATCCTGGGAATCAGTCGAGTGGGCCTTTGCTGGATTTCCTCAACAGAAAGAATTTCCTTCCTCAGACTAGGAGACCAAAACTGTACACAATATTCAAGGTGTGTTCTCACCAAAGCCCTGTATAACTGCAGCAAGACATCCTTACTCCAATACTCAAATCCTCTTGCTAGGAAAGCCAGCTTGCCATTAGCTTTTCTCACCGCCTGCTGCTCCTGCATGCCAACCTTCAGTAACTGTCCCACCATGACACTCAGGCCTTGTTGCACCTCACCTTTTCCAAAATTGTCCCCATTCAAAGAATAGTTCTGCCTTCCTGTTTTTGTGGCCACATTGCATGAGGTCACATTGCACTTGTCAAGTTTGCTCTCTCTGTCTCTCCTCTTCTCATACACCCACTCTCTCTTGCTTAAACACTCTCACACTCTCACTCTTATATGCTCTTTCTCACACAAACTGTCTCTCACACCCTCTCTCAGTCTCCCTTGCATCCACTCTTTCACTTTCTTTCTTATTCTCTCTCTTGTTTTCGACCTCTGTTGCTCTTGAGCTCTCTGGCTCTTGATTCTTCTCTCATCTCTCACACACTCTCTCCATCTTGTACATGCATTCTTTCACACACTTTCCAGCATGCTCTTTTTCTCAGAAGCATTTTCTCTCGCAGTCACTCAATCTTTCTCTCTCCTACATGATCTCTCTCTGTCTCTCACAGGATATCTCGATCTCACATGATATCTGCCTAATTTGAACCCTCTCAGCCTGCTCACAATCTCACATGTTGACTCTCTCTCTCTTTCACACGTTCTCTCTTGTACATGCTGTTTTCTTCTTCTGTGCATTCTGTCTCTCTTTCACAAGCGCACTCTCGCATGAGCACCTGCCCTTTTGCACACATTCTCTGACAAATGCACACTGTCTGGCACTTTCTCTGTGGTAACAGCTCTTCCTCCATGCTTCATGCACTCCCCTTTTTGCACAGACTCTCTCACTGTCTGTGACACTGTCACGTACACAAACTCTTCTTCCTCTCTCTCTCTCATGACTGACTTGCTGGTTCCTGGCTCTCAAGAAAAAGAGAATCCTTTACTTATATCTCAGTAGTGATGAGTGTGGGGTTCTTCAACTATATCTTTCATAGCACTCTAGTACTCTAACCCAGGCTGGTTCACACATGTATCTCAACCCATTGGCACACACAGCTTCTTCTCCCATGAACATACACAGACTCGGGTCAAACGGTATTTAACTCTTGTTCTTGGGTATTCTTGAAAGGGCAGACACAAAACATGTCTTTCACCCAGACTGCTATGCTTTCATCCCATCTAACTGTCTGAGATAACTCTCACAAGATCACAGTTCAGTTTATGGGGCATCTTCCCCCCTTCAGCTACCTTAATATCTCATCAGGTATGATCTTCCAACATATCTTTCTCTCCAGATAGATATATAACTTACATTTGGGGTCATTTTGGCTGTCTCAGTCCTCTTTTAAAAAAAAGCACTTATTGGAATTAAACTTTGATAAGTGTGAAGGTGATCTGGGGTCACATGCAGAGTGCACAAAATAAAATTTGCACTGTTGCACAAGTTGAGACTGATCAGACTGTTGTGTTGTGCGTTTGCTGCTTGCATCACAATGGTAAGCTTTGCAGAACTCATTGACAGAGTGTGTGTGTCAAGATTCACCGTGGTCTATTGCATTCTAAACAACTTGCTATTATGAGGGTATGGCCTTTGTCAACACTCGAGGGAAAGGCAATGGCACCCAACACAAGTGCTGTCTAGCTGAGCTGTCAGTGATTGACTCCTCTAACTGAGCTTCCACTGCATGTCACCCCAATTCCCCATACAGCAATGTTGTCAGAGCTTAGCATCTCACTGTCACATTGTGCATTCTGACACAATGCAAAGTTAGCAGTCAACTCAAAACAATTGATAAATCAGATATGTTCATGTTGCATGCAAAGATTAACTAATCATTCTTGTGTATTCCCTTCCTTTCCAGTCCTCAATATGTCTTTGCCTATCCAGAAATCCCACACAGTGGCTGCAGTGTAGCTGCTGATCTTCAGCAGAGGGGTTTGCAGAAAGCTTTGGCAGGATGGATCTAGAGCAGCTGTGGTCTGATATTTGACTCTGGTCTCCAACAGCTTGGCAAGGCCAGCAGCTGCCTGCACTGGCTGAAGGACAACAGCAGGGGCTCTAGCTCTGAAGTGGTGGGAGGATGAATGCTTCAACTGGACAGAAGTTGCAAGTCCCGGGAAACCAAAGTCACCATTTGAGGCAGCACCTCAGCGATCCTGGCCATATGTTGGAGAAAATATTGCTGGACCCCTGTGATACCCTGAGAGCTCTAATTGAACTCTTGAATTCACAGTTGTGATGGATAAGCCTTCATGGCACTAAGTTGGACTTGTTTCACAACACAGTCTGTGGAAAGCCCTCTGTCAAGTTAATGCCAGATTTCAACATGCTCCTTGATATTGGTGGGCTTATCAATGAACCAAGTATTTCATTTTGCATACTCAGCAACCTCATTCTCTAGCTTGCTGGTCCAAGAGTCTACCTAGATTCCCTGCAACAGAACTCGTGACTCCTTACCTTCAGGGGAGCTGGTATCACACTTATTCCCTACCCTGGCTGCAGAGGTCTGACACTTCAATCTTCCCTCCTGAAGTACCACCTCAAAGCTTTGTCCTTTAGAGTTTGCACAGCATCAGTGCCCAAGCTAGGAGCTGCCAGTGTAAGAAAGTGAAGAGGTTTCTTCATTCTTGTCTTCCTGGGCTTCCCCTACTGCTCTGTTGGTCCTACACTGTAGTTTCTCATTTTAAAGAAGATATTAAAATAATAATTCAAACAAAATAGAACTGAGAATGTAGTGATGTATGTAGAAAGGAGGTCAGCTAGGTGGACCTCATACAATATATATTCCCTAATTGAGGCCATTAATCTGTTCCAATCGGGGTGTTCAAGCTGACAGATATAAGTAAGAATGTCAGAGGTTCTGTTCACTCTGAGAGCTGACTCTGAGGAAGCCAGATTCATGTCAAGTACTGTGCACGTGTAAATAAAGGGTGATTTGATGATAGGATGCTGCCTCTGTGGAGTTAATTTAGAGTACAGTCAACATTAATGAACCATTTGCAACAAAATGATCTTTATGAGTAGCCCCTGAAATGAATGTGACTTCAGATGGCTTTGGGCACTTAGCATACTTAGAAAATAAAACAAGAAGGAAGACTGGCATTTTGTTGCAATTGTTTGGAGATGTACGAAAAAAACCTTATGCTGTGCATTGAGTTTCAGATGCAATTTATTAGAAAATGTGTATGATTATAATAGAATAGAATGGCACATTTCTGTCATGACAACTGTTCTCCATAATAATTTCTTTTCTCAGATTGTAAAATTTACCATCTCTTCATTCGCAATGGAATGTGTTCAATTGAACTTTGTAATCCTAATCTGCAGTGAGATAAGTTAATAACAATCTGCTGAGTGCACTTGGTTAATTAAATATATTTTCTTTTGCAATTCTTTGACATAAGATTAGTCCTGGGTTTTCATTCTTTATCACAGAAGTTGTGCGACAGTTATACAATCTAGCAGCCTGAGAAAGACAATTGAATATGCAGAGCTGTCGAATTAAAGTGATTCACAGTGTCAGAATTCTGACCTAGAAGACTGTTTGCCAGTAGCAAATCTGCAGCCCTTTCTTTTCACTCTGAATAGAATAGTGGCTTAAGTACGCCAATGATACACTCTGACACACTTCACACTTCATGTAGGACACAACAGAAAGACATTATGAAGTAAAAGAAAGAGGGTTATAAATGTGGAGCCTCTGGCATTGGATAGTAAACCTCTATGCTTCAACCATGCAATTGTTAAGATGATTTTTTTTCGTAGGCTATTTCATAATTATGTGACCAGACAAAACTACAGTAATGGTGGCACCATTCTTCCGAGCATATCTCTGTAGTTTTTTGTATTAGTGCTAATATATGTGTATACTCATGCTGATAAGAGTGGTGACAGAAAAGTAACTGACAGCTGCGGACTTCAGAAATGAATTGGATAAAAGAATCTTTTTTTTGCCCCTCTGCCACATCAGACACTGGAGTGCATGTCTGTTCTCTGCATGCCAGATTCTACTCTAACAGAGTTGGGCAGAAGCCGCTTATTCATCTTCTAGAAAAGGCCCATCAAAGTTCCCTAGACACAAGCAGATTGTTTCTTTGCATAAAGAAACAGAGCCAAAATCTTTGGGAATATCAGAACTTTGCTGATAGGATTTGTAGTAAAGCTAGAAGTAATAGAATTCCTTTCCTTTAATGTTCATGATGTTGAGGACAGAAGACATAATCATCAACTGTTTTTCCTTTAAGAAGTATTTTTCTGTGCACATCGTGGTAATTATCTATGTTGTTTAAAGCTAGTTTGACTGTTTGCTGTATCCTGTATATTGAGCTTTTTAAAACCCCTCAACGCTAAGTTATTGAGGTTATTTAAAAAGAGAAACTTTAAAATGTTACTACATTCCTGAAATAAATCTCTTATTAATGTAATCTGAGTTTTTCTTTCATGTTTTTAGTCAAAGCAATGCAACCGTTTTAAAATGAGCAATGAAAATGGATTTATGTGTATAACTCTGAATGCTACGACTGATCAGTATGATTGAGATGTCATAATAAATTATATTTAAAAATCCAATCTGTGTACAGTTCAGGTTTAGTTTAAAATAGGATGCCTCCATTGGAATTTCGTTAATTTTGAAAATTAAATCCCAAACCAGCTCTATGATTTTTTTTTCACCAGTAATTTAAAAATGTACTGAACAAAAAATGCATAGCTCTTGATGTTGCCTTTTAACATTCAAAGGTCATTTACATTTTATTGCTGTAATTTATCTGTCTAGATTCATACTTGGCAAGGATGCAAGGATGGCCATTTAAAACAAAAATCATTGCAAATATGTGATCTGAAAACAGTTAAGAACTTCAGTATTCAGTGGAACAAAGGGGCCCAAAGGTGTGTCAGACAGTTTTCATGAGAATATCTGAGCAGCTAAGCATGGCAGCTTTCAAATGGATCCTATTTGTATCGGTGAACTTTTCAGGTCAGTCTGACTGAGCTGTCGCTGTCTGATTGCATCAGGCTGTAGTGTCACAATGTCTGGGCGCCATTTCTGAGACAAATGTATTCACAGGTTGCGAGAAGTTACTGTATGGCAAAGTTTGGAGGTCATGACTGCCTTTTAAAACCCTGCTAAACTATGGAGACCAGTGGCAAATTAGGGATGAATTACATAGGAGTGATGTGGGAGATTTGAACACAGCTGTGACAGTGCTCCATAATAGAACGTAGGGTTCGAATGCTGCTTTTAGAGCATGCTGAGTGCCTGGAGCAGCCTTGCTAAGTGCAACCTTTTGTAAACACTTCAATCTAGTCAATACTCAACAGTAATCTTAACATTTATTCAAATAGTTTGTCATTTTATCGATCTGATTTTGTTTACTCTTTGGAAGCCCGTGAAATACCTGCGAAATCAAAAGGTGAAAATATCCTGCAGTCACAAAATCTTCACAGAGGAGAATAATGGAAGGCTTGAAATTGTTTAATGCCCTTGCAACATTACAATTGTTTTGAAAGTCAGGCCTCATCTTCTTTTGAAAGGAGTGAAAGAACACAAAATGCTGTCAATATTCTTTCAGAACAGGACCCCAGATGGGAAACCCAGGCCATGTTAAAAATGAGGCAAGAAAATACAGAGCATAGAGTAAGAATTATTTCTGCTGGACCAATTCACTTTAAAATTTTAAAGCTGGCAGCTCTACCAAAAGAAAAATCACTAATCATTCACAAAATGCTGCTGATTAAGGGGTGCTCCTCGGTGTCTTTCTGATATCAAGTTTAAAGAAAAATCACAAGGTAGGCTTCACATAATTGAAGCAATCTTTAAAGGTTGTGACGGAATTGAAGCATTGACCATTTTCAGAAGCAATCATGGCAAATCCTCTGAATTGTTCCCTTCAAACCATTGGTTAAGATTTTATTGACAGCCAGCTGACAACGTATGAGGTGAGGTGTGCCTGGTAAAATCTGGTGTGATGAGCTGGGATGGCTGCCCAATGAAGTCCAAATGCTGGATCACTTTATAATTGGTGCAAACTCTTCTACTAGTATGTTGGTATTCACCTCAGATATAGGAATGCTATTGGCCTCCCAGCATCTTACTTGGGGTGGGATTGGGAGCAATTGCATCTGGAGGCACCACGGTCCATGTTCAGGTCCCTTAGAGGCATGGCGCATTCTAACTGCCACTGGAGACTTCCTTTGCGCTAGGAAATGTGCTAACAACTCTTTGAGGGAGTTTTTCCCATTCTTTGTCAGCTTCGGCATTGGCTACCTGTCTCAATGATGCTGCCAAGGTGGTAGTACTGCTGCCAGCCTGTTTGGTCAGGTAGCACGAAAAACTATCCCATGACCCTTAATTATCTATTGAGCAGCCACAGCCAGGAACCACAGTTCTTTGGCCACATCTTGACTCTGGGATTCATACTCCTCTGGTGAAACCCTGAATAAAGTCTCTTGTTAAGTTTCCACCAGGCCTAAATATTTATGGTCTTAGTTATATTTCATCTCACATGGAGTTAGTTATGTTAACTACATCCAGAGGTAAATTCCAGATAACTATTCTGAGAATACTCAGATGATTAAGCAATTGATTGTAGATTTCTATCAAGTATAGAAAACAGCAGAATGTTGAGGCTTTGACTTTTATTTCCCTCAGCATCTGTTGCTGATCTCTAGAAAGAAAGTAGTCAAATAGGTAGGATGCTCCTTTGTAGGGAGATGTACGTCTCTTTGTTTATAAACTAAGAGAGTTGAACTCACAGTGTGAACTTTGAAAGGCCATCAAAAGTGTCCCAATTTATTTTCCCATATGTTATTGAATTAATTCTTTTAAATTCACTTGTTTAGACATATTATGACACTCCTCTGAGACAAGTTGAACTTGATTAGCTGCTGTGGATAACAAATAAGGAATTGATTGTAAACAATACCTTGACGTGAAACAATACCTTGATGTGAAAGACTTTTACAGATAACTGAGATGTTACAGTAAAGGTAACACACAAGTAATTTACAAGTTTCCTGGATTTGTTTATGATAGTTCAAGCAGGTGGTTTACTACCACTTTATGAAAGGAATTAAGAATCGGCAATAAATGCTAGCCTTGTCAGTAATCTACACTTCCTGTGAATGAATAAATTATCAGAAAATGTGAAATATCTTTATTTGGTATTCTTTCTACAAGCTGCTCTGTCAATGTGTGTCTGACTCAGTGGCAATGTCCATTTGCTATTTGATTTTTTTTGAAAAGTCAATTAAATTGAAGATCTTAACATTTTTTTTCCCATTGGGATTTATAGAAAAAAAAGTATTCCACAGGAAATTCAATTTTTAAGGACAAAAATTGCTGGAAAAGCTCAGCAGGTCTGGCAGCTTCTGTGGAGAGAGATCAGAGTTAATTCCGTTCTGAGGAAGGATCACTGAACCTGAAACATGAACCCTGATTTCTCTCCACAGATGCTGCCCAACCTCCTGTAGAGAGAAATCAGAGTTAATATTTCCAGGTCAGTGATCCTTCCTAAGATGCTGCCAGACCTGCTGGGCTTTTCCAGCAATTTGTGTTTTTATTTCCAGCATCCGCAGTTATTTCGGTTTCAATTTTTAAGGAATTGTTTTATCAACATCAACATAGGGGAAGATGTTGGCATAATAGTAAGGTCACTGGGCCAGTAAGTCAGAGGAACAAAAACAGAAATTACTGGAGAAACTCAACAGATCTGGCAGCATCTGTGGAGAGAAAGCAGAGTTAACGTTTCGGGTCCAGTGAATCTTCTTCAGAGCGAGGTCTGAACAAACCCAAAATAACAACATTGCTTTCTTTCCTCGGGTGCTGCCTGACCTACAATTTCTGTTTTGGTTTCAGATTTTCTGCATCCGCAGTTCTTTTCTGTATCTTAGTAATCCAAAAACCCAAGATAATGCCCTGGGATATGGGTTCACATCTCAGAATGGCATTTTGATGCAATTTAAATTCCATTAATAAATCTGAAATTTAAACTTAACATTGGTAATGAAATCATGAAACTATCATCAACTGTTGTAAAAACCCAGTTGGCTTACTAATGCTCTTTAAGAAATGTGCCCCATGTGTGATTCCAGGTTGACATTTAATCATGGTTGACTCATAATTGGCCTTTAAAATGACCAAAAAAGCTAATCAATCCAACAGCATTTAGAGTTGGCAATGAATTCTGGCCTTGCCAATGACACCCGCATCGCATGACAAATAATCAAATCATTGAAGAAGTTCCTGGCTGATTTGCTTGTGCTTCAAAATTTACTTTTATATCTACCCCAAAAGGCTTAAATTCTTGTTAGGCCCTGTCTTGTTAGTTCTGCTTTGAATGACCCACCACCTCCATTACCTTCTGAGGCAGAACCCTCTGGGAGTAACATTTTCCCCTTATCCCTGACCTAAAAGGGCAGCTCCCAATTTTAATACAGTGCCTCATTAGTTCTGGACTCACCAACAAGAGGAAACATACTTTCCACATCTACCTGGTCAAGACCAAGCAGGTCAACTTCACTACTTAAAACCCAGTGGAAACGTAGCCTGCTTGTCCAACCTTTCCTCATGAGATAACCAGTTCATTCCAGGAATCAAAATAATAAACCTACTCTAAATCTCCTCCGATGCCTTTAAAACCTTTCTTAAATAAGGAGAACAAAACTGTACACAGTATTGAAGATGTGATCTCACCAATGCCCTGCCTCACTAAATAATAACATCCTTACTTTTTTGTTCAATTCCTCACATCATAAAGGATAGTATCCCATTAGCATTCTTTATTATGTACTGTATTACCATGCCAACTTTTTGTGACTTGTGCACTAGAACACTTACATACCTCTGCACCTTGGAATTCTGCAGTCATTCCCCATTTAATAAATACTCTTTTTAAATGCTTTTTGCCTAAGTAAACAATTTCACATTTTCCTACATTTTACTCCGTCAGATTTTGAAGCAATCATCCAACCTAACTATATCTGTCTGCATATCACATACTTAACATAGTTTGCTGTCTTCTTTAGGCTATCTACAAATGCAGCTACCATGCCTTTGCTCCCCTCATCTAAATATAAAAGGCTGGTGCCCCAGCACAGTCTCCTGGTGGACCCTACTTACCACATCCTGAAAAGTCTCACTTATACATTCACTGTGCTTTCTACCAGCCAGCCAGTCTGCAACCCATGTTAATATTTCACCCATGAGCTCCTTCTTTGAAAAATCACCTTTTACCTTCTGGAAATCCAATTATGGTCCACCTACAGGTTCCCTTTTATCCACAGTTCATATCACTCCTTCAAAGAACACAAGGAAACCTACTTTTCACTAAACCACATTGACTCTTCACAGTTACATTGGGTATTTCTAAGTCCAGTTCACCTGATGACTCATTCTAATACCTTCCTCATGACAGACCTCAAGTTAAATGACCTATAACTTCCTCCTTGAATAAAAAGGGGAACATTTGTTACTTTTCAATCTAATTAAACATTTTCAAAGCTATCATATTTTGGAAAATTAACACCAATGCATCTACTCTTCAGAAGTCATCTCTTCTTTAAGACACTAGAATGAAGTCCATCTGAACCCAGAGACTAGTTAGTTAACAACCTTATCAATTTGTTCAGTGCCACTTGCCTAGTGATTATAATTTCATCAAGTTTCTCTCTCCTTTCCACCTCCTGATTTACAGCTAGATTTTGTATGTATTCTATATTGAAGATAGAAGCAAAATATTTGTTCATTGGATCTACCACTTACTTATTATCCACTGTTAACTCCCCATTCCCACTCTCTAGAAGACAAATAGGTACTTTATTTATGCTTTCCCTTTTAAAATATGCCGCAAAACACTTTCTATTTACTTTATGTCCAGTTAACTTGTTGCCATCATCTAATTTATTTCTCCTGATCAATCTTTTAGCCATTCTCTAGCATTCTTCATCCAGTCACCATTCATCTGCCCTGTTACGTGTATTTGTAAAGAGACCTTGGAGTGCAGGTTCATTGCTCCTTGAAAGTGGCATCGCAGATAGATAGGGTAGTGAAGAAGACATTTGGTATACTTTCCTTTATTGGTCAGAGTATTGTGTACAGAAGTTGGGAGGTCATGTTGCGGCTGTACAGGACATTGGTTAGGCCACTGTTAGAATATTGTGTGCAATTCTGGTCTCCTTCCTATCGGAAAGATGTTGTGAAACTTGAAAGGGTTCAGAAAAGATTTACAAAGATGTTTCCAGGGTTGGAGGATTTGAACTAAAGGGAGAGGCTGAACTGGTTGGGGCTGTTTTCCCTGGAGCGTTGGAGGCTGAGAGGTGACTTTCTAGAGGTTTATAAAATCATGAGGGCCATGGATAAGAAAAATAGACAAAGTCTTTTCCTTGGGGTGGGGGAGTCCAGAACTAGAGGGCATAGGTTTAAGGTGAGAGGAAAAGATATAAAAGAGACCTAAGGGACAACTTTTTCATACAGAGGATGGTACATGTATGGAATTAGCTGCCAAAGGAAGTGGTGGAGGCTGGTACAATTGCAACATTTAAAAGACATATGAATGGTATATAAATAGGAAGGGTTTGGAAGGATATGAGCTGGGCGCTGGCAGGTGGGACTAGATTGGGTTGGGATATCTCGTCACCATGGACGGGTTGGACTGAAGGACATGTTTCCGTGCTGTACATCTCCATGACTGTATGACTCTATGTGGGACTACAACGTGTGGGTGAAAATGCAGGTTGTCATAACAGCTCAGACTCTTTGGCGGCTAGTACAGCAAATAATAAGTCTGAAAGGGTGTACATGTGATTGAGTGTGGTCTGAATTTGTAAAGTAAAAGACTTGAGGAAGATGGGATATGGTAAATGTAAGTATGTATAAAAAGAACAAGATAACAAGAATAGGCTAAAGAGTTATGAGAGTTATGAAGACATGGGAGAGATGTAGTGCATCAGTTTGACATGGTTAATATGTGATTGAGTGCAGTAGGTAGCAGCCACTGTGATGATGTCATGGGGAATTGGAACTTGTATGAAGCAGACCTGAGGCTAGCGCACTCTAATAGCCGCTACAACATTGCAGGCAATATTCATGTAACCACACCGCCCCTCCCCGCCCCCCCATAAACAGTTGCAACAATGTAGTAAACATCATAATATTTATTGCAGAAAACTTTCAGAATTAGACCAGAAATATAGATATCATATTCCATAGTAGACCACTTTGGCCTTGCAGAAGTCCACACACAAGATAGTGACAGTGGTGAGTCCCCGCTGTAACATGTTTTCTGCTCATACACTTTGTTATTTTCTGAAATATTCTTCTGTTTTGTGGAGTTTGTGGAGTTCCCTGACATCAGCAAACTGCAATATCTGTTGAAGTCTCTGTGTCACCAGTATGTTTCTCTTCTGATTTTTCTTGAGTGTCTATCCTATAATTTCTTATCATGCTGGTCACTGTCATTCACTATGTTACAGGAGGGGCTTACAATGGCCACCATATTGTGTGTGAATTTGTGCAAAGTGGTCTACTGTGAAAGTCTTTAATAATTGTTTCAATCACATATGGAGTGACATTCTGGAAAGGGCAAGATTCAGAAAAACAGTCCAGGATTGAAGTTAGTCATTAGATAATTTAAATACCGATCTACACAGGCCACTGGAGAGATGTTTCTGTGGTGCATTGAAGTCAGAATTCCTGAGATTGTTGCAGGCATTAATTTGTCAGCTTTGTTATAGTCTAGGGTGGGTGGCTCAGTGGCTAGCACTGCTGCTTCACAGCACTAGGGCTCCAGTTCAATCCCAGCCTTGGGCGACTTTCTGTGTGGAGTTTGCACATTCTCTGTGTGGGTGTGCTCCGGTTTCCTACCACAGTCCAAAGATGTGCAGGTCAGGGTGAATTGGTCATACTAAGTTGCCTGCAGTGTTAGGTGCATTAGTTGGAGGGAAATCTGTCTGGGTGGGTTACTCTTTGGAGGATTGGTGTGAACTTGTTGGGCTGAAGGGCCTGTTTCCACACTGTATGAAATCTAATCTAATGTTAGCCTAGCTTTACATGAAAGCCATTCAGGTGCCTTCGAAAACAGAGGTCCAAATATAAATGGATCAGTCCTAGGAGAAGTGAAAACTTGTTACTGAGGATCTACAAAATTTTGTCATTTCTTAAGGTACAACATCACAAAAGGCACCCCAGGTAAACCATCGTAGCAGATAGTAGGGACACCAGACTGTGAAAGTCCTTGCCAATACTATGGAGCAAAGAAACCTCACAGGTAGGAATAGTGCCCAGCTTTTAAAACTGAATGCTTTTATTGTGAGAAAGTAGGTCACTTTAAAAAAAGGTGTGCCCACCAAGAATTCAGTCCCAGAAAAACAAAAGACCAAACAACTACTCACACAAGTGATAAACCAGGTAATCTCTTATAGAAATTAAACCGAAGATTTCCCAAGGAAAACAGTGACCCAGACCAAACATTTGGGCACACTGACATCTATGACAATAGTATGTCACAAATTTCAAGTTAGATACAGGAGAAAATGTCACAGTAGTGTCAGGTAGACAGCCTTAGTTGACAAGAAGCTACTTACAGCTGACAGAGGTCCTTGACATGGTCTCAGGGTGAATTGAATTTAATGTTAAAGATATGTAACAAGCACACTCCAGCATAGGAGACACCAAGTAATAGAAGACACTTACTTATCCCACTACCAAGAATATGCTGTCCCATGTAGCCGGGCATGGATTGACCTTAATCTCAAAAGGAACCAGAGCTGAAGCACGGAAGTTAAAAAGTTCCATTGAAAAGAAATATTCCAAAATGTTAGACCCTAAGACCATAAGACATAGGAGTGGAAGGAAGGCCATTCGATCCATCGAGTCCATTCCACCATTTAATCATAGCTGATGGGTGTTTCAACTACACTTACCTACACTCTCCCCGTAGCCCTTAATTTCTCTTGAGATCAAGAATTTATCAATGTCCCGGCCTCTATTGTGCTCCATGGCAATGAATTCCAAGGCCCACCACTCTGTCTAAAGAAATGTCTCCTCATTTCCATTCTAAATCGACCCCCTCTGATTTTAAGGCTGTGACCACGGGTCCTAGTCTCCCCTCCTAATGGAAGCAACTTCCCAGCATCCACCTTTCTAAGCCAAGCTTTGTCTTGTAAGTTTCTATTAGATCTCCCTTCACCCTTCTAAACTCTAAGGAATACAATCCAAGGATCCTTAGCCGATCATCATATGTTAGGCCTACAATTTCAGGGATCATCCGTGTGCATCTCTGTGGGACATGCTCCAGCGCCAGTACGTCCTTACTGAGGTGTGGGGCCCAAAGTTGGACATAGTGTGCTAAATGAGGCCTAACTAGAGCTTTATAAAGTCGCAGAAGCACGTCACTGCTTTTATATTCCAACCCTCTTGAGATAAATGACAACATTACATTTGCTTTCTTGATTAAGGATTTAACCTGCAAATCAACCTTTAGAGAATCCTGGATTAGCATTCCCAGATCCCTTTGTACTTTGGCTTTATGAAATTTCTCACTGTTTAAAAAATAGTCCATGCCTATATTCTTTTTTTCCCAAAGTGCAAGACCTCGCACTTGCTCACATTGAATTTCATCAACCATACTCTCCTAAACTGTTCAAATCTTTCAGCAGCCTCCCCACACTCCTCACTACTACCTGCTTGTCTGCCTAACTTTGTATCATCGGCAAACTTTGCCAGAATGCCCCCAGTCCCTTCATCCAGATCATTAATATATAACGTGAACAGCTGTGGGTGCAACACTGACCCCTACAGGATCTCACTTGTCACTAGCTGCCATTCCGAAAAAAACCTTTTATGCCAACTCTCTGCCTTCTGTCAGACAGCCAATCCCCAATCCATACCATTAGCTTACCTCGAACACCATGGGCGCTCACCTTATTCAGTAGTCTCCCATGAGGCACCTTATCAAAGGCCTTTTGGAAGTCTAGATAGATAACATCCACTGATTTTCCCTGGTCTAACCTACTTGTTACCTCTTCAAAGAATTCTAATAGGTTTGTCAGGCATGACCACCCCTTACTAAATCCATGCTGAACTGTTCTAATCCGACCCTGTACTTCCAAGCATTTAGAAATCTCATCCTTAATGGTGGATTCTAGAATTTTATCTACAACCGAGGTAAGGCTAATCGGCCTATAATTTTCCATCTTTTGTCTTGATCCTTTCTTGAACAAGGGGGTTACAACAGCAATTTTCCAATCGTCTGGGACTTTCCCCGACTCCAGTGATTTTTGAAAGAGCATAATCAGCGCCTCCACTATTTCCTCAGCCACCTCTCTCAGAACTCTAGGATGTAGCCCATCAGGGCCTGGAGATTTATTGAATTTTAGACCTTTTAGCTTTTATACCACTTTCTCTTTTGTAATGGCAACCATACTCAACTCTGCCTGCGACTCCTTAATTGTTGGGATATTACTCAAGTCTTCCACTGTGAAGACTGACACAAAATACTTATTAAGTTCTTCAGCTTTTTCCTTATAGCCCAGCATCAATTTGAAACAGCCCAAATTCAACATTTGCCTCTCATTCGTTTCTTATGTATTCAAAGAAACTTTTACTATCATTTCTAATACTACTGGCTAGATTACCTTCATATTTGATCCTGTACTTCCATATTTCTCTCTTTGTTATCCTCTGTTTGTTTTTGTAGTCTTCCCAATCTTCTGATAGTAATAGCATTAGCAAATTTGCTGATGGTACTAAACTGGGTGGCAGGGTGAAATGTGAGGAGGATGTTAGGAGATTACAGGGTGACCTGGACAGATTAGGTGAGTGGTCAGATGCATGGCAGATGCAGTTTAATGTGGATAAATGTATGGTTATCCACTTTGGTGGCAAGAACAGGAAGGCAGATTACTACCTAAATTGAATCAATTTAGGTAAAGGGGCAGTACAGAGAGATCTGGGTGTTCTTGTACACCAGTCAATGAAGGTAAGCATGTAGGTACAGCAGGTAGTGAAGAAGGCTAATAGCATGCTGGCCCTCATAACAAGAGGGATTGAGTATAGAAGCAAAGAGGTTCTTCTGCAGCTGTTTAGGGCCCTGGTGAGACCACACCTGGAGTATTGTGTGCAGTTCTTGTCTCCAAATTTGAGGAAAGAGATTCTGGCTATTGAGAGAGTGCAGTGTAGGTTCACGAGGGCAATTCTTGGAATGGCGGGACTACCTTATGCTGAAAGACTGGAGCGACTGGGCTTGTATACCCTTGAGTTTAGAAGACTGGGAGGGGACCTGATTGAGACATATAAGATTATGAAAGGATTGGACACTTTGGAGGCAGGAAACATGTTTCTGCTGATGGGTGAGTGCCAAACCAGAGGATACAGCTTAAAAATACGGGGTAGACCATTTATGACAGAGATGAGGAGAAGCTTCTTCACCCAGAGAGTGGTAGCTGTGTGGAATGCTCTGCCCCAGAGGGCAGTGGAGGCTCAGTCTCTGGATTCATTTAAGAAAGAGTTGGATAGAGCTCTCAAGGATAGTGGAATCAAGGGTTATGGAGATAAGGCAGGAACAGGATACTGATTAAGGATGATCAGTTATGATCATATTAAATGGTGGTGCAGGCTCGAAGGGCAGAATGGCCTACTGCTGCACTTATTGTCTATTGTCTATTGTCTGATTTCCCAGTGCCGTTGGCCACCTTATAGGCTCTCTCTTTTTCTTTGATACATTTCCTGACTTCCTTTGTCAGCCATGGCTGTCTAATCCACACCCCCGAATAATGTTTCTTTTAGATTAGATTAGATTACTTACAGTGTGGAAACAGGCCCTTCGGCCCAACAAGTCCACACCGCCCCGCCGAAGCGCAACCCACCCGTACCCCTACATCTACCCCTTACCTAACACTACGGGCAATTTAGCATGGCCAATTCACCTGACCTGCACATCTTTGTGACTGTGGGAGGAAACCGGAGCACCCGGAGGAAACCCACGCAGACATGGGGAGAATGTGCAAACTCCA
Source organism: Chiloscyllium punctatum (assembly GCF_047496795.1). NCBI lineage: Eukaryota > Metazoa > Chordata > Chondrichthyes > Orectolobiformes > Hemiscylliidae > Chiloscyllium > Chiloscyllium punctatum. The sequence goes on along the minus strand of NC_092742.1, from coordinate 74,221,938 downwards.
CACAGTCTGTCACCTGAGGCGGGAATTGAACCCGGGTCTCTGGCGCTGTGAAGCAGCAGTGCTAACCACTGTGCCACCGTGCACAGTTCTTTGGAATGAACTCTGTACTAAGTCTTCAATTACACCCAGAAGCTCCTGCCATTGTTGCTCTACTGTCTTGCCCACTAGCTCTGCTTCCAGTCAATTTTCATCAGATGTTCAAGTGTTAGGAAGGTGAAAATCCAAGCACATTCCATAAAGAAAGATGCTAAACCATTATGCTCCAATCCACCCACTACATCTATTAATAAAGCAGGTTGAGAACTACTTTGAAGAGATGAGAAGAATAGAGTTATTTCTCTTGTCATGAAACTCACTGAGTAGTCATCAGGCATGGTTCCGGTACCCAAGCCTAATGGTATTATTCGTATTTGTGTTAAGGCAGTAGCTCAAGAAAATCATTCTGTATCCATGTTTGATTACCCGTGTAGCTAAACTACCCAAGAGCAGAGCTTTCACAAAACTTGGCAGAAACAGTAAGTTTTGTCAAGAGCCATTTGATGAGCTATTGAGATTGCTTACCTCACTTAAACTGCATTTAGAAGATTTTGTATTCAAAGTTTGCGTGAAGATTTGTAGCTCAGGTGCTCGTTGTTGTGGTTCTGTTCGCCGAGCTGGAAATTTGTGTTGCAGATGTTTCGTCCCCTTTCTAGGTGACATCCTCAGTGCTTGGGACCCTCCTGTGAAGCGCTTCTGTGTTGTTTCCTCCGGCATTTATAGTGGCCTGTCTCTGCCGCTTCCGGTTGTCAGTTCCAGCTGTCCGCTGCAATGGTCGATATATTGGGTCCAGGTCGATGTGTTTGTTGATAGAATCTGTGGATGAGTGCCGTGCCTCTAGGAACTCCCTGGCTGTTCTCTGTTTGGCTTGTCCTATAATAGTAGTATTGTCCCAGTCAAACTCAGGTTGCTTGTCATCTGTGTGTGTGGCTACTAAGGATAGCTGGTCATGTCGTTTCGTGGCTAGTTGGTGTTCATGGATACGGATCGTTAGCTGTCTTCCTGTTTGTCCTATGTAGTGTTTTGTGCAGTCCTTGCATGGGATTTTGTTCACCACGTTGGTTTTGCTCATGTTGGGTATCGGGTCCTTTGTCGTGGTGAGTTGTTGTCTGAGAGTGGCTGTTGGATGTGTGCTGTTATGAGTCCTAGTGGTTGTAGTTGTCTGTCAGTTCAGAAATGTTCTTGATGTATGGTAACGTGGCTAATCCTTTGGGTTATGGCATGTCCTCATTCCGTTGTCTTTCCCTTAGGTATCTTGATGAAATTGCAGAGGTATCCGTTTTTGGCGAACATATTGTAGAGGTGTTCTTCTTCCTCTTTTTGCAGTTCAGGTGTACTGCAGTGTGTTATGGCCCTTTTGAACAGTGTCTTGATGCAAATTCTTTTGTGTGTTGGGGTGGTTGCTTTCGTAGTTCAGGACTTGGTCTGTGTGTGTGGCTTTCCCGTATACCTTTGTGGTGAATTCTCCGCTCGGTGTTCTCTGTACCATCACGTCTAGGAATGGGAGTTGGTTGCCCTTTTCTTCCTCTCTAGTGAATCGGATTCCTGTGAGTGTGGCATTGATTATTGTTGAATGTGAAGTGTGTTGTGCAACACAAATTTCCAGCTCGGTGAACAGAACCACAACAACGAGCACCCAAGCTACAAATCTTCTCACAAACTTTGAACACCCACGGGTGAGAGATGCTAAGACAAGCCAGGAAATGGGAATCCTGTGCCAACAGCCTAAGCGCCACATACGAACAACTCCAGTTCCTGCATGAATGCCGAAAGAATTGAACCCTTCCACCATGTGTAAGATACAGATCACCAGTCAACAACCCACAAGCCAGAGACACAGTCAGACAGAACGGATTCAGGATGATCCAGGTAATGATTACAGATGCACACAACAGACTACACAAATACAGACAAGAAATTGCATGCCAAAAATCATTAATTTCAAAAACCACCAATCAGGAATGGATCCAGACCATAGATCAGGCCGTCACCATAGGACAGAACAGGACCACACACCACCACAAAACGGCACTAAAAGAAAAAATGGCCAAACTAACACACAACAGAGAGGACACCACAACACACACCTGGGTTAGAAACCTCTCCCACAGACAGCTCACAGACACGGAAGGAACAATACTGGCCAAGGGACTCAAATGTAACCACAGGGATGCCAAGACAGCAGACTTCCTAGCAGCACTAGAATGCACACTCAGGAACAATGGACTGAGAGAAGAGACACAACAAACAGTGAGACAAATTATCGTACCGCTGATAACAAGGAAAAGACAAACACACAACCTCAACACCAAGGAGAGGGAAGCACTAAAAACACTAAGAAATGATAAGAACATAATCATACTACCAGCAGACAAAGGCAGAATGGTGGTCATTCAGGACAAAGCAGAGTACATCCAGAAAGCGCAACAACTACTTGCAGATACCAACACCTACCAAAAGAGAGAGTTTGACCCCACCCCACAGCTCACCAACAGGATAAACAACGCACTGAGGAACCTGCAAAAGAACGGACAGATAACCAGGTTTGACCAACAGAGAATGAAACCTGAAAGCAACACCACCCCCAGATTCTATGGACTACCTAAAGTGCACAAACCAGACATCCCACTCAGACCCATAGTATCGCTACCAGGGACACCATCACACAAACTGGCTAAAGAACTACAACAGAAACTGAAACACCTGATCAGCGGATCCAGACACTCTATACTGTCAACACAGGAACTCTTGGACATCTTCAGAAATATACACATAGACAAGGAAGAAACTATGGTCTCATTCGATGTAACGGCACTGTTCACCTCTATCGACAAAACCCTAGCCAACAAAACAACAGCCAACCTGCTGGACAGACATAACAGACAACAGGACGTTGAACCTATCAACAAAGACGGCATACTTAAACTACTGGACTTGTGCCTCACAACACACTTCACATTCAACAACCAAATATATGAACAAATCAACACCCATGGGCTCACCCATCTCTGGACTCATCGCAGAAGGGTAATGCAAAGATTAGAACAAACAGTCTTACCGCAAATTCAACCCAAAATCTGGGTCAGATATGTGGATGACACCTTTGTAATCATTAAAAACACAGAAATAGAAAACACACACTGGATCTTCAATGCCACACTCACAGGAATCCGATTCACTAGAGAGGAAAAAAAGGACAACCAACTCCCATTCCTAGACGTGATGGTACAGAGAACACCGAATGGAGAATTCACCACAAATGTATACAGGAAAGCCACACATACAGACTAAGTCCTGAACTACAAAAGCAACCACCCCAACACACACAAAAGAAGTTGCATCAAGACACTGTTCAAAAGGGCCACATCACACTGCAGCACACCTGAACTGCAAAAAGAGGAAGAAGAACGCCTCTACAATGTATTCGCCAAAAACGGATACCCGCACAATTTCATCAACAGATGCCTCAGGGAAAGACAACAGAATGAGGACATGTCACAACCCAAAGGACTAGCCATGTTACCGAACATTTCTGAACTGACAGCCAGACTTCTACGACCACTAGGACCAACAGCCACTCTCAGAAAACAACTCACCACGACAAAGGACCCAATACCCAACATGAGCAAAACCAAAGGGGTGAACAAAATCCCATGCAAGGACTGCACAAAACACTACATAGGACAAACAGGAAGACAGCTAACGATCCGTATCCATGAACACCAACTAGCCACGAAACGACACGACCAGCTATCCTTAGTAGCCACATACACAGATGACAAGAACCTGAGTCTGACTGGGACAACACTACTATTATAGGACAAGCCAAACAGAGAACAGCCAGGGAGTTCCTAGAGGCACGGCACTCATCCACAGATTCTATCAACAAACACATCAACCTGGACCCAATAAACCGACCATTGCAGCGGACAGCTGGAACTGACAACCGGAAGCGGCAGAGACAAACCACTATAAATGCCGGAGGAAACAACACAGAAGCGCTTCACAGGAGGGTCCCAAGCACTGAGGATGTCACCTAGACAGGGGACGAAACGTCTGCAGCACAAATTTCCAGCTCGGCAAACAGAACCACAACAGATTTTGTATTAGCTGATTATTATTTGGAATATATTTGTCCCACAGACTTTCCAAGATCAAACATCTTACAAGGTGGAGTCATATATGATATACTGATCCATGGGGAAACAGCTGAAGAGCACATTCATGGAGTGTGCACAGATTAAAAATGTTTCCAAGATGAATGACTTTCTCTCAATGATGAGTGTGAAATTTCCAAAGGGTTGTTTCTTGCGACATGTTATGAGTAGTGAAGACGCAATGGTCAAAACATTCCTAGAAGACAAAAGCATAAGTCCTGACTCCAAAGCCAGTCCATGGTTTTTAAAGATTCTTGGATCTGGTGAAATTAGTTGGCAAAATGTTTGCCAAACTGCACAACCCCCCCAAGGAGACACTAATATGGCGTTGGAATCCGCATTGAGAGAACTCATTTCGGAAGGTTATAAAATGTCAGCATATTTAGATTTCTTAGTGCATTATAATCCTTCAATTCCTTTGTAATAGCAGCTGATACTTCATTTTCAGGATTAGGAAGACCACACACCTCCTGGAGAACTGGATGGGTGTGGCAAACAAGTCTATTCTGTTTCAAAGAGTTACAAGATATATAATTGCAATATGTTGTGATTGAGAAGAAGATGCTTCTTTGACATAGGCTTGCAAGAGATTTTCTGAAGATATCATTGATTTAAAGGTGCACATTGAAACAGATCACAAATCTTTTAAGTTTTCTATTGGAAAAGAAGCAGAATGCCTCTGAGATACAAAGATTTTTACTTTGTCTCATGAGATTGGCTGATGAAATAGTCTACATAGAGAGAAAACTGCAGAAGACAGCAGATGTGCTACCAGTCATGGTATAGATTTCATCCAAAATATTTGAGCCATGCACCTGGTCCATGGTGGCACAATGGGCTTAGGTAAATTTGACAAGAACAAATAAGAGACATCTGCTGATACTGCACTGAGGGCTGGCCACATCAAAGGCTTAGCAGAGTGACCATCAAAATATGCTTTGAATACAGGAAACGTTTCACCATTGTTGAGGACATAGCTTGTGTATCATAAGGAACATGTCATCCCTGCTTAATTTTGAGAGTGCATCTTTGGGAAATTGCACCAAAGACATTTGGAAATCATCAAGTTCCAGGCTGGAGCTCAGTTGCAATTGTGATGGCCTGAGATCGCCATCTCATGGCCAATTGTTAGACATGTGTCATCTAGAGACCAGACCATAAAGTCTCGTTAATACCCATCAAATGCTCTACTAGACCTTGGGAATGAGTGGGGACAGGTTTTTTTTATCAATAGAAAGTCTTACCTTGTCATCAACTATTTCTCTTCATGGATTGAAGTTCGGGAGTTGCAACTGGTGACTGTGAAAATAATTATCCATGTGTTAGGCAAGATTTTCACAATGTATGACATACACGATATAGTTGTTTCAGATAATGTGCCCAATTCACGAATGAGGTTTCAGTCATTTTACTGGCAGTTTTGGATTTGAGCATGTCACAAGCTATGGCAGTACCTACAATCTAGTGGAAGAAGAATGTGGAGTCAGAATGGTTAAAGCACTCTTGAAAATGAATTGTGACATCTACACAACACGGACAACTGTTGAATTATTGGTCTAGTCCATGTTATACCAATCTAGTCCAAAATTAACAGAGGTCCTGAGGGGCTGAAGGCTGAGGATTCATCTCCCTATCCTGCATTAAAAAATGCAGACTGAAGTAATTACCACCCACTGGATGATGTCATGGGGTCTTCGTCAGAGTATAGAAGGAGCTTAAAAGGAACAGACCTGCGGCTAGTGTGCTCCTAACAATGTCTGTACTAATGTAGTTTATAGAAATGTAATTAGATACAGTAATGCAAGAAACTTCATTGTTTACTTGACAAGACTGATCTAGGTAGACCAGAAATCTAACCATAAGATCATTACACAAAGGAGCAGAATTAGACCATTTAGCCCATTGAGTCTGCTCCGCCATCTGATCATGGCTGAGCTGTTTCTTGATTAGGTTAGATTAGATTACTCAGTGTGGAAACAGGCCCTTCGGCCCAACAAGTCCACACCGCCCCGCCAAAGCGCAACCCACCCATACCCCTACATCTACCCCTTACCTACACTACGGGCAATTTAGGATGGCCAATTCACCTGACCTGCACATCTTTGGATTGTGGGAGGAAACCGGAGCACCCGGAGGAAACCCATGCAGACACGGGGAGAACGTGCAAACTCCACACAGTCAGTCGCCTGAGGCGGGAATTGAACCCGGGTCTCTGGCGCTGTGAAGCAGCAGTGCTAACCACTGTGCCACCGTGCCGCCCAAGCCTGTTCTCCTGCCTTTTCCCAATAATCTTTGTTCCCCTTAAGAATCAATCTAGCCTAGAAACATTAGCTTGTTCTCTCTCCATGGATGCTGCCTGACCCACTGTAATCTCCAGCACTTTTTGTTGTCAGTACTGATTCCAGCACCAGCAGTAATTTACCCCTATTTGTCTATCTCTGTCTTAAATGCACTCAATGACTTTGCCTCCACAAAGTCACCACTCTCTGGTTGAAGAAATTCCTTTAAAAGCCGCCTTGGGCGATTGTCTGTACGGAGTTTGCATATTCTGCCCGTGTCTGCGTAGGTTTCCTCCGGGTGCTCCGGTTTCCTCCCACAATTCAAAGATATGCAAGTCAGGTAAATTGGCCATGCTAAATTGTCCATAGTTGCATTATTCAGGGATAAATATAGGCTAGGGAATGGGTCTGGATGGGTAACTCTTTGGAGGGTCGGTGTGGACTTGTTGGGCCGAAGGGCCTGTTTCCATACTGTAGGGAATTTAATCTTAATCTAATCTAATAATGGGGGAGAAGATGGTGTACGAGACTAAGTTAATTAGTAATATGAAAGAAAATTGTAAGTGTTTTTGTTCAATATCCAAAAGGTAAAAGAGGGGCAAGAGTGTACATTGGACCACTGGAAAATGAGGCTGGGAAAATAGTGATGGGGAACAAAGAGATGACAGAGGGGAATGAAATAGGTACTTTGCATCAGTTTTTTAGGTGGAAGACACCAGTAGCATACCAGAATTTCAAGTGATTCGGTGATGTGGGAGGGGTGTGGGGAGGTAAATAGTAGTGGACATCACTTAGAAGAAGGTGCTGGGAAAGCTGAAAAGTGGATCTCCTAATCCAGGTTAGATTGCTTTGGGTTTGAAGGAAGCCACAACCAACAGTAAAGTTGCTATAGTTGCCCAGATAGCTGATGTGGGTCAGGTTGGTGCCAACAGGGTTCAATTCCTGATGCCTTGCCATGCCCATAGATGTAATTGTGGCCTGTGTGCTGAGAACTGAAGTTATGTCGCATGAAAGGATTAAATAATGGACAAACAATGCAAACTGCCACAGTTTCAGATTTTTAATGTGATCTTCATATATGTTTTAATGGGATGAAAGATTGTTATTACCTTACCACTTCTCTGAATTTTAGGCTGGGCAACATTTTGAAAAAGGCATGAAGGATGGTGGAGGCATGAATTAGGAAATCAACTTTATAGCTTCCCCAGCACCTCCTTCTAAGTGATGCCCACTACGATTCTACCACCAACACATCCCCCCCACCCCCCGAGTCTCTTGAACGTCTGGTATGCTACTGGTGTCTTCCAACATGAAAACTGATGCAAAGTACCTACTTCGTTCCTCTGTCATTTCTTTGTTCTCCATTATGACTTTTCCAACTTCATTTTCCAGTGGTCCAATGTCCACTCTTGCCTCTCTCCTATCTTTAGGATATTGAAAGAAAATGGTAGAGGCATATTTAGGAAGCCTAAAATATTCACAAGGTTCTACACCAATAAGAATACATGAAGCACATGCACCAGCCTCACAACACACTCGACATAAAATACTGTACCCTTCAGACAATAGACAATAGACAATAGACAATAGACAATAGATGCAGGAGTAGGCCATTCAGCCCTTCGAGCCTGCACCGCCATTCAATATGATCATGGCTGATCATTCCCAATCAGTATCCTGTTCCAGCCTTATCTCCATAACCCTTGACTCCATTATCTTTAAGAGCTCTATCCAATTCTTTCTTAAATGAATCCAGAGACTGGGCCTCCACTGCCCTCTGGGGCAGAGCATTCCACACAGCCACCACTCTCTGGGTGAAGTAGTTTCTCCTCATCTCTGTCCTAAATGGTCTACCCCGTATTTTTAAGTTGTGTCCTCTGGTTCGGCACTCCCCCATCAGCGGAAATATGTTTCCTCCTGCCAGAGTGTCCAATCCTTTCAAAATCCTATACGTTTCAATCAGATCCCCTCTCAGTCTTCTAAACTCAAGGGTATACAAGCCCAGTCGCTTCAGTCTTTCTGTGTAAGGCAATCCTGCCATTCCAGGAATTGACCTCGTGAACCTACGCTGCACTCCCTCAATAGCCAGAATGTCTTTCCTCAAATTTGGAGACCAGAACTGTACACAGTACTCCAGGTGTGGTCTCACCAGGGCCCTGTAAAGCTGCAGAAGCACCTCTTTGCTTCTATACTCAATTCCTCTTGTTATGAAGGCCAGCATGCTATTAGCCTTCTTCACTACCTGCTATACCTGCATGCTTGCCTTCATTGACTGGTGGACAAGAACACCCAGATCTCTCTGAACAGCCCCTTTACCTAATTTGATACCATTGAGGTAGTAATCTGCCTTCCTGTTCTTGCCACCAAAGTGGATAACCAGACATTTATCCACATTAAACTGCATCTGCCATACATCTGCCCACTCACCTAACTCTCCTAACATCCACATCACATTTCACCCTACCACCCAGCTTTGTATCATCAGCAAATTTGCTAATGTTATTGCTGATACCATCTTCTATATCATTAACATATATTGTAAAAAGCTGCGGTCCCAGCACGGATCCCTGCGGTACTCCACTGGTCACTGCCTGCCATTCCGAAATGGAGCCGTTAATCACTACCCTTTGTTTCCTATTAGCCAACCAATTCTCTATCCAATTTAGTACTTTGCCCCCAATACCGTGCGCCCTAATTTTACTCACTAACCTCTTGTGTGGGACTTTATCAAAAGCTTTCTGAAAGTCCAGGTACACTACATCCACTGGATCTCCCTCGTCCATCTTCCGAGTTACATCCTCAAAAAATTCAAGAAGATTAGTCAAGCATGATTTCCCCTTCATAAATCCATGCTGACTCTGTCCTATCCTGTTACTATTATCCAGATGTGCCGTAATTTCATCCTTTATAATAGACTCCAGCATCTTTTCTCAGTATAAACGTCTATTGAAAATGGCACATCTCTGGCACATATCTGCTCCATCACTCATCATTTGCAACTGATTTGCTGCCAATGTCCATAAAGTAAAATACATTAGCTGTGTTCCTTGTACAGACAGTGATCCATATCAGATAAGAACCTACAAGGTTCAGGGGGTGAGAAATCAGACCTGCCCAAGACAGAAGATTCACCTCAGTTTTATTCTTATTGAAAATTTATTTCAATATTCAAAATATTTTGAGGAACCGGCTATTTCTTGTGCTCTGCATTGGGCCACCATTTTGCAAGAGCTATCTTTGAGTGATAAACAAAAATACTCCATGCACCAAGCCTTCAGTAGTGAACAATTTACTCATAAGTTGCTCAAAGTTATAGGACTTATAGCTTCTAATGTATTTGTCCACAAGTTTTTTTCCACTCCTGGCGTTCCTCAAAGGCACTGACTGTTTCCTGGAACTTCGGTCACTCTCTGAACTATCAGACATTTTTTGTCTGTAATCTTTGCCAGTGATTGTCATTGTGCCATTTTCTTAATAGAACCAGACACATTTGTGCCTCATGCAGTTGACTTTACTCAAGGCTGAGCAAGACAGATCTTGAAGGGAGTTGAGAATTGATGAGCAACAGACAGGAAAGTGCAGGAAGAGCACAACCTGATCTGCCATGATTTTTTTGGACTAAGGAAAAGGTTTGAAATACCAACTGGTGTACTCCTGTTTCTATTTCCTATGCTCCATTGTTCTTTATTCACACATTTCCTTATTTAAATGGATACTGGATAGGAACAGTGGAAAATTGGACAACTGTAAAAGGTGATGAAGAGTAGCAGAACTTGTTAATTTTGCCTATCCAAGAACTGCTTGGACTGAATTTAGTACTCCAGTTATCCCTTCAGTGAACGGTCTTAAATCAACAGCAAGAATAAGTAAAATATAAATCTCCTGTGTTTGTGTTGACTACTCACGTAAATAAAATCCAATGTGTCATCATAAAAGTGTTAAATTTGGATTCAAACATATCTCATTTACATACAAGCAAGATGGCGGGATAGACTGAATTATCCATCTAACCTGTTCCAAACAACTGTAAAGCTTGGTACACCACAATAATGTACACATCTCATTGTGGTTGATTGTTGAACCATCTGGGAGAAGTTACTATGACAGATGAACATTGCTAACTCAATATTGGAGGAAAAAGGCTGAAACTTGCCTCTCTAACCTCCATAGATGATCAAAATTAGTCTAAGAGATGACACAGGCCATAATTAGTATCATACAGAACCAAACATTTGTAAGAATGGTTCTCTCTACAGACCCAGGTCTTGGTTAAAGTAAGTCAACATTCAACACACAAGCTGATAGTCATTCCTTAGGTTCATTGCTCCTTGGGAAACAGAAACACCCCGGACAATCTAACCTGTTTTGTAAAGATTGAGACTCTGCTCTCTCATTCTCCCTAACCTATTTAGTGGAAAAAAATTGCCTCCACAAACAGATCTATTCTCTTCATCATCTTATAAATCAATATCAAATCATTCTTTAGAGTCCCAGCTCCTTAAGCCTGTCCAAATCAAACAAACTTTTCCTACATGTAATTTGAAATCTAATAAAATGATAAATCTGCCATTAGCGTTTTTTCATTGTGAGACAGTTTACTTTGCTTTGGCAACTGTAATCAGGGCATGACGGATTGCTACATTTGGTATGGGTATAGTTTCATCTGCCACACCCAAATATCTTGTACAATGCATAATCTCATAATGCTTCCAAATGTCTTTCTTTATGTGGTGTTTATTGGTAGTTTCAGTGGGGATGTCCAATATCTCAGTCGTCAATTGCCTTTCGTATCTGTCCCTCTGCTAGGTTCATTTGAACTAATGACGTCACGTTATTTCATATATTTACTCAAAGTGAGATGAAGTACTACTTAGAGTGAACTGTCTTTCTCCAACATAATGTAATATATGTGTATTGTAATGCTACAATTCATTGCCTTTTTAGCCTCCAAGTGTAAAGATCATTTCTTCCAAGAGTTGCACTCGATACAATTGCAGTGCTTTATGTTATGTAGGAAGATTAGATTAAACCATCCTACAAATAAAATATTTCTCTATGGTTTAACTCACATTATGTAATATTTGCAATTTATAGTCAACTAAAGTCTCATTATTTTATTGCAGTAATACTTAAGTTTCTGGTATGTAATCTAAAATGTTATTTTTATAGTTCCTGTTTAAATTATGGAATTACAGATGTGCACTAATAGAGGTTATAAATAATGATTTTACTGTAAGCTCTTTTCAGAATGGTCATTTTCACTCCCTTGATAAATGATGAGGGGGAGAACTGTTTTCAGAAAGATTGCAACTGAGCCATCAAATTCTCATCTCAATAAATAAAGCAATATAGATAGTACTAACATAGTAAATATTCAGTACTTTTTCTTCACCCAGACTCTAGACCATATGGACAGAAATGCTCGACCACAAAATTACTTTTCAGTTCCCATAATACAAGTGTTACACTTGTATATTACAATTGAGAAAATTCCATAAATAATCTATATTTCCCTTATAGTGCTTTGTACATTATGAAGCAGTGACATTGAATTTTGAATGTAACTTCCCTCAGGTGGTATTTTTGCATTATATCTCTAGGAAAGATGATCCTTATCCCAAAGCAGTTACATTGTAATTTTACAACACTCTCCTAACATTATTTAACTGTTCTGCTGACACAAACCTTTTATTTAGTTTTGAACAAAACCACTCCAAGATGGAATAAACCTTTGTGGTATTTCAGCTGACATTGCCATTACTGCCCTGTTACTTCTGTGCCTTTTGTAACATTCTGGATCTGTCTGGCATCATGCCGTTTACAAAAAGGCCATCTCTGCAAATGTATTTTGAGTAACAGAACAGTAAATCAAATTAGTGACAGAATGAAGCTCTTCACAAAAACATAAGAGCAGTGTGTTGGTTTATTGCAGAATGTGAAAAGCATATTAAAGGAGAAAAGACTTCTTTTGTTCTCCTGACTTTTATCTTGTACACATTTAAATGCATAACTGCTCACTCCAGACACACCAGTGCTTAAGTCATAAAGTATTAAACAGGTTTACCAGAATCATTAAAGCCACCCAGACAGAGTGTATGAGTTGTGGTCCATCCGCTGGGTTAATTTCCTTTTAATAACAGAGTTTCAAAGTGCTCTATTTCTCAAGAATGTTCTATTAATAAAAATTCCTGCCTACTGGAAAAGCTAAGTTTTCTGTAATGAAAAGGATGAAACAATAGCTTCTTTATTAAAGCAGAGGCCCAAATCGAATGGCTTCATGATATTTGTAAAATATTTAATCTTGATTTTCTCATCATGTTATTGCCTCTGGTCCCAGTGCTCTGTATGCACTCCGAGATCCTGCCCTGGGTATTGGAACCTCTCCTGCCATGTGTAAATCTGGAGTATGAAACCACAATCTGCTTTGTCAGCTTCCTTTAGCAAAATCTATTGCATGTTGCAGATACATCCTGCTTTTGCCTTTGTAGCAGGTTTTAGACCACAATAACCATCATCAGTTAAAGCAACCAGATCCATTACATTTCCTCTATTTCTACAGATCCACATTAGGCTAATATTATCTATTCCCAAAGTGAAAAACCTTCCAGCTGCCATCAATTATTAATACCTTGCTTGCAGCTAATGTTTTGTTTGAATTATTTAAATGTATCTTCATTTATCAATAAACATAAAATGTTAAACAAAGAATACTAATGAAGGACATAAATTAGATCATAAAATTTATGGTATTATTTACTGTGCACTGTTTGATTTATTAATGCCATATTTCAAATAATTAGGTCGTTGTTTGACTAACATTTATTTATTTGAATTGAGATCATTATGTAGTTTTCAGAAGCATTTTGTGTGTAAAACTCTCTGAACTATGACATACGTTAGTTTAAAATGATTGTTATTTGCTTTATGCATATTTTTAAAATCAATTTATATATACAGAACACAGGAGCAGCCCAGTATCTTTAACTTTGGGTATTTTACCTGATAGCATTTGATTCGGGTCTAACTTGCTATGCCACTGGGCAATCTCTATGCGGATAAGCTGATTACATTATTGGAGAAAGTGGGACTGGGAACAGTGGAAAAGCTTCAACTGGCACCTATCCACCTGTCTATGTCTGCCATTTCCAATGGAGTGGAAAGAATAAGAGTGCCCAATTTGTAGGGAGGAAAATAAATGACAAGGGAATTTTGCTCATCTCTCCATGTAATTCCATCTTAAAAAAGAACAAGTTTCACAAAGTATTTCACAATGAATTATTTTTAGAAGCTAAGTAAGTTTATGTTCATTTCAAATGTTAATTAACAGCATCTTGGGGTTTCCACATTCAATCAGTGGTTTTGTCTGTCACTTCAAGCATTAGCGAGGTTGTGGCATGAATTAAAAAGTCACTCACAGCTACAAGTTTAAGGATCTCCTGCTCTCTGACCCTGTCTTTGTCTCTTCCAGAAGATGCAAAAAAATGTCAAAATTAAAACTAAGATGCAGATGCTGCCTCTTCACCGGTGACCTCTGCTGCTATATTCAACCATAGTTCCAATGGAATGCTTTATTTTCCACCCACGTGCCATCTTCTGATTGCTGCTGCACATCAATCCTAAACATTTTTCATGTTCGATGCTCAAGAAGTGCAGAATTGCAGTGGACCAGGAAAATTGCAGGCAATTGGGTCATTAATGTGCTCAGTAAGTTGTGAATTTAGTCAGTTTAAAATGATGGGCCAGCTACCAACTCCTCTGTCCTTCACCTTCCATTATTTTGGAGATTGGCGTAACACCAATATGACCAGCCTATGATTAACTTATGCAACCATCATCGCATCCTGCTTTAAGTCTGTTCGGAGAGGGCAGCTGTCCTTTCTGGTTTGCAAATGTAAGATCCAAACCCATGAATTTTCATAATGCTTGCTGTCCACTGTCTTCCTTCACAAGGGAATATATCTTCATGATATAACAAAGATAATGACGGTATAAAGTTTATTTTCTGACCTGAAGATTTTGCATACTAAGGTGGTGATGCTGCAATGTGATATGACTGTAGCATTAAAGTAACAATGCACTCAATACAGAAGAGGATGTCAAAGAGTTCCAGAAGCATTCTGGACCAGAAAGAAGCTATTCAGCCCTTGTGTTTGCACCGGCTCTTTAAATACACTGTTACCTCCTGTCAATTTCCTGCTTTCTCCTCACATCTTTGGATGTAATTTGTATTTAAGTAACCATCCAATGCCCTCTTGAATGCAACAATTGAATGTTTGTTTCACAGTTTTCTTTAATGACAATGCTTTCCCTCTATGTTTCTAGTCCTCTGTCATCCACCAGGGTAAAAAGGAAAAGTAAAATTGATAATTAAACCAAAGAACACCCAGTTATTTCTTCAAGATTGGTAGATTTTCAAAGAAGGAAATATCCATTTTCTGCTGTGCAAAGTTAAATTGTTCTTGTAGTAATGAGTTCATTTATTGAGGAGGAATGAGTTCAACTGTGAAACAACCAACACTTTGGTGGTGGTTTTACTTTCAAAATGTATTTTACTGTCTTTGTAACATTAAATAAATTGTGTTAATGGGAATAAAATATCTGGAAGTAAAGGCTCTCCTGGCAACTAGCTATCCACAAAAGTGTTCTTAAAACGCAATCTTTCATCCAGACTTCCAGTTGCCTACCCTAACTCTATAACAATGGCTTTGCATTTGCTCTCATTTCTCTCTGTTAAGCATTTCAAAATGTTTCTCTCCAATATGCGAACTAGTAAAGTACAGGTTCATTTTATCCTATTGGCTGTGCTTGTCACACAACAGGATTGATCAGGATTGAATGAAGTTCAAAATAAACTGCAAGTTGCCTCCCCTGACTCTATAACTATGGCTTTGCATTTGTTCATATTTCCCTCTGTTAAGCATTTCAAAATATTTCTGTCCGATATGGGAACTATTTAAATACAGGTTCATTTTTTCCTACTGGCTATGATTGCCACACAACAGGATTGATCAGGATTAAATGAAGTTCAAAATAAATGATTTCATTATCCTAAGAATCCATGCTGTAGTATGAACAAATACTTTTGCAATTTTATACCAGTCTATAACATAGATTAATTAGTAGTTGTAAGAGTAGACCTGTCAGGAGTTTGAATCCTCTTTATACATGCTGCTCTTTAATGTTAAGTTAATTGCGCATTTAACTATATCTAGTACTTGCAAAAATTAGTGGTGACATACCAGGATATATAAAATGCACTCCTAATTAATTCAGATTTGGAGTAAATACACAATTAAATAATGCACATATAGTATTTATTGAATATTTTCCAGTATCACTCTGAAAAAGTTAATTCTCTGAGCTCAATATTATATGTTACATGTAAGCCAATGGTGCATCAGTTGGAGTTGAAAAAGTTACACGTGAAAACTGCAATGAATTTTTCAATTGAAATTTATCATTCACTTCTTGCTTACCTGCATACAGAATTGGGATAAAAATAGAACAAGAGTTGACCTTGTAGACTCACTCTTTGTCACATCACTCACAAAAACAACCTACATATTTTCCCTCTCACTATCACAATAGTCAAATGTGCAAGGTGACAGCTGCTCTCCTGTGTCCTGAACCTTCAGCTGAACACCAACCTTGGCAAGCCTTGTCTAGCTGTCATTGTTGTGGTTAATGTGTGTTTTCCTTTCTGAACAGTACTTCTGTGGATAATAGGAAGTTGTAAACTTAGTTTAACCCCATTCATATCAGGATGAACTAAGGTCATTATGAGGTTTGCCAATGTACTAATTCAGTGACTTTAAAATATAGCTGTTTTCTGAACATTTCAATACTTAATGGGGATGTGTTTTTTTCTTTTGAATGTCAATTTCAACAATAACTTCTGGTTTTAATTTAGCACAATGGGGTTTCTCGATGTATTGTTATTTTGGTGCATAAACAATAATTTATGGAAATTTTCATTCTCAATTTTCACCATATAGCTAATGCTATCTGTTAATTCTTGTTAACAATACCCACAATACCATTTTTCATTTCCATGAAAACCAGTTGACACTAACTTGATTGTCCATCAAAGTATCTCTAATCTTCATATTTCCAATCATATCTTGTGTGATTTTTAGAACTATGGTTATGAGAAGAGGGCTAAACATGGTCAGCATTACCGACTACTCAGAATTTGGTTTGATTCGGTCAAGCCCAAACCTGAGTTCCCTTTCATTATCTCCATGCTTAGGCACCATAAGATACAATTGCTGTATTCTCAAGTAAGGAGCTCATTGTCACAGGAACTAGTAAAGTATATCTGATGCAATCACTTGCTACAAAGTTTTGTCTGCTATTCCTCTGCAAAGATACATAAATACATAAGAGAGCAATGAATTGGATTGTTGCTCATTATTGTTGTGCTAATGCAATTTTCTTGCTGACCAAGAAAATAGGCAGGAGTATGTGGTGGTGTCTTCAAATACGAATTCTGCATCAGAGTGCCAAGTGGCTAGATGGCCATAGCTGCAAAACATCAGCTCATTGTGAACATTTATTTTGTTGTTGCTTTGTTTACTACTAAAATTAACTCACAAAAGAAATCATCAAATTATTCCAAGACAATCAATAGCATCAGAGAACAGTTCAGTGCGTGCGTGCGCAAGTGAGTGTGTGTGTGTGTGTGTGTGTGTGTCATTTTAGGAAGTTGTCAGAATGAAAATAAAAGTTAGTGTGCATAAATGATCTTCTTAATCCACTGGAATTTTATAAAATTTAAGCTTTGGAAATGTAATACTTCATCATAACTAAGTTACAATCCATAATCAATTGGCTGTCGGTCAACCTGCTTTTATGCAGTAATAGCCTTCAATAAAATGGAGTGAATATATCTAATGAACATTCACCAGAGATTTAGACTTGGAAACTGATAGACATCCTGTACTGTGACCATTTCTTAATAGTGTTAGCAAATGGATATGTGTCATAAACCATTAGGATAACTGCCACATGCAAGAAGGATGCCATCTGTCACCATGGTAGCTTTTCCACACCCTGGAAAATCTGGCGGAGGAGATCAAAGCTAATCAAGGCATGCAGGAAATGATAACTGGCCAATGGCCAATTCTCTAAAAGAATTGGGCATATCCATTATAAGAAGAATTGACATTTTCAGACTAGAGACAAATCTGTTGTATCAAAATCACTGGGATATAATGGTTTGGTTGGTGTTTGTGTTTTATGGGTCCTGCCAAATATCAATCTGAGTTTAACATAAGAAGCTGGAAGGTTTCAAAGTGTACTTTCGCGGAAGGGCATGGTTATGTTTTTCTCTTGGTCTTCAGAGATGATGATGATGCAGATGTTGCTGTGGTAACCAAAACTGTCAAGGTCCTCTATTGTTTGTATTCATTCCCAATCCGCAGATGGGCTACTCCATGAAGGTCAAATCTCCCTGCCTGAAAGGACCCTCAACCTCACTCAGGTGGAGTTTTTCCATTCAAACATTGGTGGCATGCAATCTCTGACTTCTGTCTTTTTTAAACTTGCTTTGTGAAGTTGTCACTATGTTTCCTTAGTTGGCTTAAGCTGAAATGCACAGTGTGAGTGATGCATCGTGTTGTCTTACAATGTATCCATTGGATTGCTAATGTAATCATCAATGACGCTACAGTTTCTGAAAAGGACAGAAAATAAATTGTAGATTGTAAGGTCTCTTGATCCTGGACTGTCACTCGATAAGGTCATGGCTTAAACAGGATACTTGATCAACTTCAAAGTGCTTGCATTGAGAGAACATTGAAAGATTAATTTATCTAATTGTTACTCAAGGTTCTGCTCTAATACAAATTAGGAGATGTGCCGATTGAGTCGTGAGTACATCAATACATTCAGAAAAGGCTACTGCTCTCATGCCATTTCCATCTAATATAGAACAGCCCCAATAAAACTGCATACCAATTAATAGATTGAACTATTGAGAAATGGAAACAGCACATATTAATTGAATCATTTACAGAACTTGAGGGAAAACTCACCACAGGCTGGCATAATATTTGGTATAAAGGAAGACAATTGTATTAGCCTGGAAGTCAGTAAGCTCAGTTCCAGGATATTTCTGTAAGAGTTCCTCAGGTTAGTGTGCTAAGTTTAACCATCTTGAACTGCCCTCCATCATAATGTTAGAAGTGAGGATGTTCACCGATAATTGCACAATGTTCAGCACTATTTACAATTCCTCAGGCATTAAAGCAGTCCGTGTCCATATGCAACAAGACCTGGACAATGGGTGAATGAGTGGCAAGTAACATTTGCGCCTTCCTTTACCAGGCAATGATTATCACCAGCAAGAGAAAATCCAACCATTTATCCTTGACATTCAACAGAATTAATATCAAACCCTCAATAGCAAAATCTTGTGAGTTACTATTGACCAGAAACTGAACTCGATTAGCCTTAGAAATGTAGTGGCTACAGGAGCAGGGCAGAGGCTGGGAATTCTGCAAAAGCAACAATTGTGCTGTATATGATTTTACAAGAATATGAAACTCTACAAAACAACTGCAAATCCTTTATTTAAGAGAAACAATACTCAATTGTAAAAATAAATAAGTCCCATGTGCCAATCCAAATTTTCCTGCTGTTTTCTATCATATCTTTCCATACTGTGAAAACTCTGCATTGTTCTTTTCATTGATTTATATAGAAGGGAATGGCACAACAGATAGTACAAAACAAAACATAAAGTAAGAAATAGAACCTGAAATTTCAAGTTCAGCTTTGTGTTGCTCAGAAAAAGTCCTCAGGTTGCAATTCCTTCAGTAATGTTGAATGACATTGGAGCTTTTCAGCAGAATGTTTGACAGTGAAACATTGCTTTTGCTGAGAGATTTGCGACCTTTACAATAGTGGAGATGATTGAAGGTTTTGAAGCTGTTGAATCCAATCCCACCAAGATAAAAAGTAAAGACAGCAGCAGATAATTCGTCAGTTCTTTGTGTCATCTGGGACTAAAAAGCTGCTAATGACGACTTCCTGATCATTTCAAATACACCAATCCTGGGACAATATTTTCTCTTCTTCCAGATCTGGGAACTGCAGTCAGCTTGAATGTGCTGAATTCATACTTTGCACATAAAGAACAATATAACTCAGTAAACAAAATTGAAGAAAAACCCATGCCTCAAACACCACATGGATAAGGCTTAGGTACCAGCATTAAGGGGAAAGTACAAGGTAAAATGTATTAACATCAATCGCACATCAGAAGAAATGAGGAGGTATCTTGTTTGCACTCAGTTCATACTAAATCTTCCTTTGAGATTACCTGGGAACAGTTTAGCTACATAGTAAAGGATAGCTTTCATTGATGGTTGGAACAAGCGTAGCCGAAAATATTTTGCACTGATTTTGTTTCCAGCATCTACATCAAAAATAAAAACAGAAAATGTTGAGAAAAGCTCATCATGTTTTGGCAGCAATTGAGAGAAACAGAGTTAAAGTTTTAGGTGGTTGGACTTTTATCAGAACTGGGAAAATTTGGAGATGTAACAGTTATTGAGCAAAGGCTGAGTGGGATGAGGAAAAAGAGTAAAGTCTATGATAGGATAGATGACGGGAGAACCTGAAAAAAAAAGAATCAGTCTCAGAGCCAAGGGGATTTTTAATGGGGGCAGAAAAAGATGTCTGCACCAGGTGTGCTGCTGCCTGAATGCAAAAAACAAAGACAAGAATTGGAATCTGCAAAATAAAGGTGAGGTTGTGATCTGAAGCTATTGAACTCAGTTTGAGTATGAAAAGTAGAAGTACTGCTTATGTTGAGCTCTACGGGAAAAGTGCAACAGGCTGAGGAGAGAGATGTCAGTGTGGGAACAAGATGGAGAATTAAAATGACAAACCACCAAGAGGTCAGGTGATTATTGCAGACTGAACAGAGCTGTTCTGCAAAACAGAGAGTTACTTAAACCAATAGCTCAAAAACTTAGCTAAATGTAAGACAAAGTTTGGAACTGTATAGAGAAATAATGCTGTAGTAAACTATATGTATAAAAGAATCTTAAATAAAAGTCCTGCAGATGCTGCAAATCTGAAATCAAAGCTGAAATTGTGGAAATACTTACTCTTTTTTCCCTGTCTCTGATTTGATTTAGGCCACATTTCATGTTTGATCTTTCCTAATTGTGATGAACCATCATCAGCCGGTAACAGTGGGCATAATCTTCCCAGCCATTGAACAATGTGGGCAATAACTAGACAGCTGGTAAAATATTGAGAAAATAATCTGATTTTCCAACCAAAACTTTAATGACAAGAATCTCACTAGCGAGCAGCTCATGAGATTCTCATCTCACTAATTGTAGTTTGCCATTTTGCCAGGCAGTGACTATAAGATCATAGGAGCAGAATTAGAGAGGAACAAGGTGGTGACTATTCCCGACATGACAGTCTGACCGGGTGCCAAGCAAAATCAGCATATTAGTTGCTCATCTGGGCTTCTGCCTTGGCCATCAGTTACCAATACCTCAGGGCACTTAGAACGGGCAGTAACTCCATGTGTACTTTAGCAATGGAAATTAGCATTGGACATGCATCAGCCACAGTACATCATCACGGAACATTGCTGACTCACTTAGAATCAAGATCACCGCTTCACTGCTATAATTTGGAGCAAGCCACCGTTGTAAATTGCAGTGTGTGTGCAGGACAGATGGTATTCAAGAACATGTACTCATCTCCTCAATCTGAACAGGATGTGTTAAAGGAAACCCTTAGTTTTATGTCTTAGTGTTGACTCACTTTGTGCTAACTTGGATGCTTACAGTGGCGGTTCCATGCTTTGCCTTGACCTTTCGCACATTGCCGCCTCATTCAGAACTTGCAGCCTCACAGTACTTCTGTCTGGCTTTGCTTTTAAGCATAGACAGATAGCCAGGCAGTGAGTTATGGTCACCAGCAAGGATTAAGGAGATGGATGTGTTGCTGTAACATCAATGTAACATCTGCGGCACATGCCAATAGTTTACATGCTAAACATTCTGCATGCACTTTAACCAAATGACCATACCTGAAAGTTTAAGGGGACTAATCTTCAGTTGTGTCCTAGGAGGCTATTGTCAGTCAGGGAGTCCTGCCATAGTCAGTCCAGGACATTGTCCATTAGATTGGACATGGTCAGTCAGTTGCTTGGTACAATCTGGGTGAAGAGTTTTGTATGCTCACAGTCCAGGGAGTGGGCTATGGTCAGTCCTGCAAGTCCAGTGCAATCAGTCAAGAGATTAGTGCTGAGTCAGTGAGGGAGCTGTACAGACATCAATCAGGAACCTGGTTGGACATCACTGGGGGCTATGCTTTTAAGCTGCTCAGGGGAGTGGAGTCAAGGGCAGTACAGGAATCTAGGCAAAAGTGAGGACTGCAGATGCTGGAAACTAGAGTCTAGATCAGAGTGGTGCTGGAAAAGCACAGCAGGTCAGGCAGCATCTAAGGAACAGGAAAATCAACATTTAGGGCAAAAGCCCTTCATCAGGATGACAGGGATGACAGGATGAAGGGCTTTTGCCCGAAATGTCGATTTTCCTGCTCCTCGGATGCTGCCTGACCTGCTGAGCTTTTCCAGCACCACTCTGATCTAAACCCCAGTATGGGAATCTGTTCAGTGAAATTCAAGAGGGTAATCAGGAGCCACTACTGTACTCGGCATGTTGAGAAAGTCAGTTAGGGGTTTGGAAGCTGCACATGGATTCCAATGAAGGGGTGACAATTATGAAGGGGTCAACTTATCGTGCAAATATGGAGACTGTCAAACATGAGAAGGCAAGGAGTACTGGGACAGGAGGGTGTTATAGACAGTCAGCCAGCGCACTGTCTTCAATGGGAGGATAGTGCAGCCTTCTGTTTGACATAACTAAGCTGATTGCTGGGGAATCAAAGGAAGAAGTGGGAAGATGAGTCATTCAATAAAAGAATTGAGTGAGATTGTGGAGAAGATCAAATCTGATTGGTTTGACATTGAGCGCATGGCAGAAAGGAGCATGAAGATTTCAGAGTCACTTACATTGAGAGGCTGAGTCTGCAACTCACTCTATGATGCACTTCTGTGTGTTACCTTCACCCTTATCCAAATCACAAGTGTACAGTCAGAGTTAAAAATCGCTGCCACTGTACCTGGAAAGGCTGAGTAAGTAGTTTTCATTTGATAAGAGAATGGGCTCTAATTTGTATTTTCTTCTTGATCCAGACATAGAAGCTGCTGTCATCTCATTGGTAACTGCACCAAAAGCATCCACAGGAATAGATAAGGAACATATATGTCCAGAAGCCTAGACCAGCCCCAATCTCCAACAGATGTGGTGCAGCCTCCTAATGTGGAATATCCAGCCAAAGGTGCCCTCATGTTGCGGCAAAATGCAGGAGACCCATATTTGCTGTTCTTGCATGAAGGTTTACAGAAAGGTTGTGGCGCTATATTGTTGGCTAGAGGTAATGGTTACAACACACTGTCATGATATCTAATGTATCTGCAATGCAGCATCTTCCTCCACATGAGATCAATGAGGCCATAAGATGTTTCTTCAAGATGAGGTTCCTATTTCCGCTCAGGTCTGGGGGTTTGTTGCAGTTCATTACAGACAGAATCCTTCAAGGCTCCAGACAAGTGCAGGATGTGCCAAGACGATATAATGGATGATGAGGAAGCAGGAGAGCTGCTGCATTGTACTAAATAGGAAAATGAAGACATTCTTTCGAAGGAACATCACCTTTGCATCTGACAGTGCAGCAACATGGCCAAAACAACCCAGGGTGGACTTTCCTGTGAGCCTTTTTCAATGGAACTGGGTTGCATGAAGTCATCTTTCACTGACTGTTTCAATGTCATCAAGTCATACATCTCGGAAACAGACTCTTCATCCATGCTGATCAGATTTCCCAAACTGAACTAGTCCCACGTACCTGCATTTGGCTCCTACCCCTCTAAACCTTTCCGATTCATGTACCTATCCAAATGTCTTTTAATTATTAGAACTGTAACTACCTCTACCACTTTCTCTGATGGTTCACTCCATATATACACCATCAGCTGTGTGAAAAAGTTGCCCCCAAATCCCTTTTAAATCTTTTCCCTCTCAGCTTGAGATTCTGCCATCTAGTTTTGAATTCCTTACCTCAGGGAAAAGACCTTTTATTTTCACCTTACCTATGGCCCTCCATGATTTTATAAACCTCTTTCAGATCTATGAGGTTTTACAAACCTTAACTTCCTATGCTCCGGAGAAAAGGTCGCAGCCTATCCAGCCTCTCCTTATAAATCAAACCCTCTGGTCCCACTGATATCCTTGGAAATCTTTTCTGTACCCTTTTCAGTTTAATAATATCCTTACAATAGCAGGGCAACCAGATTTGTACTCCAAAAATGGCCCAACCAATGTCTTATATTTTTTAAAAACTGAGGGAATTACAGATGCTGCAAATCAGAGGCAAAAATAGAAGTTTTTGGAAAAGCTCAGCAGGTCTGGCAGCATCTGTGGAGGGCTTATGCCAGAAACTTCGATTCTCCTGCTCCCCGGACACTGACTGACCTGCTGTGTTTTTCCAGCACCACACTTTTCGACTCTGATCTCCAGTATCTGCAGTCCTCACTTTTGCCACAGTGGAGAGAACTCAGAGTTAACATTTCAGGTCAAGTGACCCTTCCTCAGACTCCTGTACTTTCTTTCCACGTTACTGCAAGACCTGCTGAATGTTTTCAGTAACTTCTGATTTTGTTCTGTGCGTTAAACTCACTGACTCAGTACCCTCTTGCACACTGCTATGGAAAGCAAAGATGCAGGTGTCACTTGTGCTAGCTGAACTAAAGACATCAAATAAATCATATTAACATTCATTGGCATTACTATTTCGTTGTGTGAGGCTGCTGTCTGAGTTCTAGTTGTGTAACCATCTCTCTGCAGGCAGTGCTTGTCTGTCCTATGTGACATAATACCTGCTCTGGACTTTACAGCTTTGATGCCACCTTATATTTCCAGAAGCCCTCTGACCTCAACAAAGTGAAATGTCAAGAAAGCATTGAAACAAGCTTCTTGTTTTCAAGATATTCTCCCAGAAGAAACTCAGTGAAGTAGTAGCTTCCCTTGCATCCTGACAAGTGGAAATCAAAATCAGTTCCAATACCCATTTCATAAAGGCAGTCAAAGAGAATAGATAATAAAACTAGTGTGTTAGCCATCTTCCAAAACTATATAGCTTCAAAAATTATACCTTGGGATCAGAAAATTGCAAAACAAGAAAGGATTTGGAGGTAGAAGTAGGCAAATGACAGATAACTGCAAACAAGTCTGCTTAGCATCACTGTAGATGGAATCTATCATCAGAGACAAAAAACTGTTTAAGTATGAGCAGATCAAAGTGAGTCAGCATGGTTTGGTGAAAGGTCAGTCATGTCTAATGATGCTGCATCAATTTTTGTGGAGGTTACTAACGTGGCAAGTAGGAGAGTGTCAAGAAGATGTTAAATAACCCTCAGTGCAAGGCAATATTAGCAAAAATTAGTGTGTGTAGAATTAGAGTTTGTTTTAGTGGTAAGAGGATAGAATTGACAGAGAAACAAAAGGAATTTAGATGTCATGTACACCAGCAACAAAATCTCAAGGTAGAGGAAGATAAAGTAAAAATAAGGACTTAAGAATTATTGGCCTTTCATTCAAGGGAGTTGGAATCCAAAACTGAGGAACACCATACTTAATTTGTACAATGCCTCTGTAAGACTTCACCTGAAGACTGAATTTCATGAATAAT
Source organism: Chiloscyllium punctatum (assembly GCF_047496795.1). NCBI lineage: Eukaryota > Metazoa > Chordata > Chondrichthyes > Orectolobiformes > Hemiscylliidae > Chiloscyllium > Chiloscyllium punctatum. The sequence continues at coordinate 74,196,680 of NC_092742.1, read as the reverse complement.
ATAAACAAAAACAGAAATGACTGCAAAAGCTCAGCAGGTCTGGCAGCATTTGTGGAATGAAATCAGACTTCCACATTCTAAGGAAGGGTCACCGGACCTGAAACGTTAACTCTGATTTCTCTCCACAGTTGCTGCCAGACCTGCTGAGCTTTCCCTGCAATTTCTGTTTTTGTCTCTGATTTACAGTATCTACAGTTATTTCAGTTCTCATGAATGATATACTGGCATTGGAAGAATTAGAATACACTAGAGTTTGAAAACCAGGCCGATTGAGATTTTCAAAACTTAGATTCTATTAAACGAATTTGGGATAGATTCAACCAACATGGAGAAAATACAGAGGAACCTCAATTAGCCAAAGGCCACAGGTGGGGAGTATTTTGTTCAGTTAATGAATGCCAGATAATTGAATGCCGGTTAACATAGTTTAGCCATGCATCAGGACCTTGTGATCTTGTTTGGATAATCCAAAATTCAGATAATCGAATGCTAGATAATTGAGGTTCCTCTATAATCAAATAAATTGAGTTAAGGTGCAGTTAAGTTTAACCGTGATCTAGTTGCGTGGGAGGACAGGTTTGAGGATTCAGTGGCCTATTTCTGATCTGTCTTAATGTGTGATTGTTAAGATTGTTAATTTCCCAGTTAGACCCACCAAACAATCACACCGATAACTGCTACAACAATATTAATGGTTGCCTGACCAATATTCTCAAGCAAGACAGAAATCAAGTTCAATTCGGCGTTCCCTCATGGCTGGACACAATTGTTGCTGACAAAGATTTACACCTACACCAATTTATAGGTTCAGCTTTGGTAACAGCTTAGCACTAACTCCAATAAAACCTTGAAAGAAAGCTTTGAATGGCTTCAGAATATTCCCATTTTATAACTGGTTAATCAGTGGTGTGAGCAGACATAGTATCTGTCATTTTTTATTAAAGTCCCTACTTACAGAATTGATCTTGACAGTTTAAGTCTTGTTCTTTGTTGCTCAAAAGATAAGTGAATGAGGGCAATTGGTAGGAAGACAAAAGTATATAACTTTACACTAATTCTTAAGAATGCACAGCAAAGAAATTAAAATGAAAGCAAGGTTTCATATTTGGGGTAAAATAGCATTATATAGTCAGGCAAAGCAGCATTGGCTGTTGTCACCATCAAGTGAGGAAAATGTTAATGTTCTATTATCCAAGGTCAGTCTTCAATATAAATTACATTCCAATAAGTATGGGAACAGTCAGGCTACAAGGGTAAAACTATCCAATGAACAGAGAATGCTCGAAAAACTCTGCACTTTTGGCAGCATCTGTGGAGAGAGAAAAACAGAGTTATTGTTTTGAGTCCAGAATGACTTTTCTTCAAAGTTGATGAAACTATATTTCTCAAATGGCCCTCTGGGTAGAAAGGTAGACTTTTCTTAGCAGTTAGATGAAACTTATGCAAACATTTGAACCATCATCTCTTGAGAGGACATCTCCTTTAGTGATTTTTTTTTGTGAATGAACCGCAGCCATTTCCATTTCCACATGTGGTCCGTTCAGTTCTTTTGCCAAACCAGCCATCCTTATCGGTGAGACACAAATGAGGGACATATCTATTTAAAAGCAACAAGGGTGTATCATTTCTCATAGTTGTGTGGCTCTGAGCTTTCCTTCGGGCAATATTTCCTAAAAACAAATCTTTTGTCTTTTAGGCTGAAATCTGTTTTTCTTTAAACGATGAAATCCATCCAGCCTTAAACAGGAAGCAATTGACTCAGCTTTTCAGTTTCTGTTCCCATATTTTAAACATGAAATAAGCCCCTAGCTTCAATAAATGCCTGGCTGCTCCATATGAATATGTCTACATTAGTGTCACATACAATAGAAGATATTTTCTACCATTTCACACACAGGTACGAATCAGGCATGTTTCCTGACTTAGCTTTAAATGAGCCATAACTGCCCTGGTCTTATGATTCCTGAAATAAGATAAGATGATTTATTCCTTTTCATACAGCGCCACCACTGTACAATCAACCGCTCTATTTTATGCAGCTTTCTGAACTTCAAAGTTCAGTTATACAATACAAATGAGTGCACTGAACCTCCTCTTTTCTGAAACACTTTAAGCATAATCTGCTGCTCTATTTCCTTGCATAGAGGGGAAAAAAAAACTTCCTGTTCACTTTTACAGGAGAATCATTCATTTATTGAATACTTAAAAGCTCCATGCATTTTGAATCATCAGTTTGAATGGTTAATATGTTTTCTGAATGTAAGTGTGTTGGAGTGTCTGAATTGTACGTGCTTGGTCCTGTGTGTGTGGTTTCTCTGTGTCACTCACAACCATTGGTGATATATTCTACTTTGGTCCCTGCTATCATTTCATGATATTTTACTTTCACGTTTTAAAATTAATTGTGTAGTACAGTACATTGGAGCCCAGTCAATCTGTGATTTAGTGTTAGGGAAAAACTTTCGTGAAAGCACATGACTATGTACAGAATATAATTTAAATTCTGTTGGTTTTTCTGTCAGCAATCAGAAATAATACTTTGAATAATGTCAGGAACTTTGCTTTAATCATGCTTTGCGCTTTTGTTTTATGTTTTGAGGGATTCTGTCTTACTGAATATGATAAAGAATAATGAAATAATATTCCTGGGGTTTTCTGAAGATCTGTCGTTTTTCAAGTGAAAATCAAATATATTTATCACTGCACATTCCAACTCGTGAATAATTCATAAAGCTGCCATTTTGTTGAGTCTTTTTTTTGCTGGCATTAGTCTACATTCCCCCCACCTCTTAGTGCAAAGCAGAAGTGACATTGTGGCTGAAACATGATATTCAGTGAGAAATTTGTGCCAGCAGCTTGTTGAGCGTGATGATGTCAAGTTCACTGCCGCTGGATTTCTGTCACCAAGCTGTGTGGAACACAAAATGGTGAAAGCGTCGATGTGAAGTGATGAAATTCATATTTACATGTCTTTCTCTATGAATGATTGCCATAAGTAAAAACTCCACTGCGGTATTCGATTTGACATTGGCTTCTAAGTCACTATCCTGGCAATTTAATTGTCTTGAATACATAAGGGATGATTTCTACAAGCTGAGAAATGCAGGGTTTCAGAAGTATAACAGAAATAATGCAAGTTCGACAGCTTGTCCTCAATCAGCAGCAGCTGAATCTGCTCACAAATGTGCACGATGCAAGCTTCTAAGCATATTGCAATGATATCATTCATAAATATGATCATCTCATCAGCTTAACAATGTTCCAAACATCATAGCACATTTTAGTTCCTCCTTATTGATTTATGGGTTCTTGCGTTCTGCTGCTCTTGTCAAAACTCTACCCACACATCCTCGGCAGTGATTTGAAATAAGTTTTGTCCTTTTGAGAGCCAGTACTTTCTGTTCTTAAATGGCCCAAACTCTTCTGTCGATATTATTGATATCATCCGCGGGCCTTTTGAGCAATCCCTCTGTCAGAGTCGCTAATGATGGTGAACAGGGTGATTGCATTGGCCTGATGCTAGATGTGTAGAAACGAGTGGAGGAGTCATTGATAATGTGTCAGGCTCTTCAGAGGTTTGATTAGCTCTCTGCCTAATGCCATGCTAAGCAGAAACATTACTCTACCCGGAGAGAAGAAAAATATTCTTCTGGGAAATTAACTGATACCAGCAAAACAGTGTACCAAGGAATTTCTTGGATAAATTAACAATGCAATTACATTACATGACACGTTGTAAGATGGATGAGAAAAACTTCGCCAGTATTATGTTCTGTTTTCAAATTGCAATTTATTTGAGGGCTTTAATGGACGTCTTATTAAAACATCACCACACTGGTCAGGTTTCATCATGTGTCAATAAGTGTGTGATTGATGACGGTGTCTGGGTTGTTCCCTGCAGCTTGCAGTAAATTTAACAGAAGGCTGTAGAAGCAGAGAGAATAAAAAACTATACAGAGCATGCCTTTTAATTTTGTTATTTTATTATCGAAGCAATCAACACAATAAAGTATTATTAGACTATGTAGGAATACTGTTCTTTCAAATATGCGTAAATGCCTAAATCTCTCACTTTAATGAACTTACGCAAATGCACAAATGATTCCGTAAGATCTTAAAGCTTTTATTGTTCATGTTTTTGCTTCCTTTTATTATACTTTCTAAAGACAGAATCTGTGCAGTTCGAACATTTGTTGAGAATGTTTAATAGGGATGTTTTTCAAATTAGATTCATAAATAGATGGAAAAAGAGAAATAACCAAACTGTTGTTTATAGAATTTATTTCACATTGAAATAAAACCTAACAATGTATTATAAAGACCAACCCTTGCCTGGATCCAATGAGCAAAAGACGGTTCATGCTGTCTATTTTGTGTCTTTTTCTAAAAGTGGATATGGGGATGATTATGCTAAAAAGAAGAGGCACAATTTCAGCCAATATTTTGTTTCAATATGGATTGGTAAAAGTATTAAGGCATGCTTAATACTCAGCATTATAACCTGTCTCTTGCATCTCTCCAGACATACATGTAGAATTAAACCCTCAGGGATCTTCTGGTTGCAAATATCAAGCCTTTTTGTAAGAGAGCGTTTAGCTATCCAACTCTTTCTAAAGACGAATATTACAATGTGTTATCACATTTGTCCTCAACATTGTGCATAATTAAGTTGTAGTATTATCATTTCAATTCTATACATCAGACTACTGTAGATCATCCAAATAAAAAAAAGGAAAACGTTCCTGGATTTATCTAGAAATTTGAGCAACATTTTATTTGTACCACCTATCAGTATGTTATCTGATTCCTTGTTGTTCAGAGTCTTATTTGTGAAAGAGTGGATTTTTTAACATATGTATATTTATGGTAAGGGATACATGTTGCTGAAGTTTGTTACCTTGCACTCATCGGGACAAATGCAAGAATAGTAAATATCAGGATGTTTGGAGGAAGCAAGGGGGAACTATAGGCTCCCTAAGCTCATGGTGATTCAAAAAGAAACTTCCATGGCAATATCTTGGTCAATCAGAGTCAATGTACCAATCAATCAACACCCTGTCCTCCTGCAATATAAATTCTAATCAATCAAAATTTGATATTCTTACATTTGTCCTGATGAGTATGAAATTAAAAGCTTTAGAAACATGTCTTTTTTTCAGTAATATTCAAGTTATGAATTTCTAGGTGAATATATTCTTGTTCTTGATATGAGAAATATCAACGTTTCGGGCATAAGCCCTTCTTCAGGAATGAGGAGAGTGTGCCAAGCAGGCTGAGATAAAAGGTAGAGAGGAGGGATTAGGGGGAGGGGCGTTGGGAATACAATAGGTGGAAGGAGGTCAAGGTGAGGGTGATAGGCCGGAGAGGGGGTGGGGGCGGAGAGGTCGGGAAGAAGATTGCAGGTCAAGAAGGCGGTGCTGAGTCCAAGGGTTAGGACTGAGATAAGGTGGGGGAGGGGAAATGAGGAAGCTGGAGAAATCTGTATTCATCCCTTGTGGTTGGAGGGTTCCTAGGCGGAAGATGAGGCGCTCTTCCTCCAGGTGTCGTGTTGCCATGGTCTGGCAATGATGGAGGCCAAGGACCTGCATGTCCTTGGCGGAGTGGGAGGGGGAGTTAAAGTGTTCAGCCACAGAGTTAAAGTGTTCAGCCTCATTTCCCCTCCCCCCACCTTATCTCAGTCCCAACCCTCGACTCAACACCACCTTCTTGACCTGCAATCTTCTTCCCGACCTCTCCGTCCCCACCACCTCTCCAGCCTATCACCCTCACCTTAACCTCCTTCCACCTATCGCATTCCCAACGCCCCTCCCCCAAGTCCATCCTTCCTATCTTTTATCTTAACCTGCTTATGCCCGAACGTCGATTCTCAAGCTCCTTGGATGCTGCCTGACCTGCTGCACTTTTCCAGCAACACATTTTTCAGCTCTGATCTCCAGCATCTGCAGTCCTCACTTTCTCCATGAGAAATATCAAACTTAGTTTGCTTTTATGTAATTTTTCTGCTGTACAGCACTATTCCTTCACATTGTTCAGAAGCTGGGTAGGAGAAGGCCAATTATTCCATATATGCCTTTTGGTCATTGATACCTGTTAATTTCTAATAATAAAAGATTCAGAGTTTCTTCTCCCAATCTTCAAACTTCAATAGCAATGCATTGCCCTCTAAGAGTTTGCAATAACGTTACAAAATTACCTCTTCTGGTGACGATTTCCCCTGGCTGATTGTATGTTAAAGGTAATCCTTAGCTTACCTCATTATAACTCAGTCAATGTATATTTACCTCTCCATTTATTGCCAGGTCAAAGTAAAAGGCAGCATTATCTTCAATTCTCAACATTGCACTTATTCCAGTTGTCTGACGTTATTTTTTACCATGTGGGGTGGCATGGTGGCTCAGTGGTTAGCACTGCTGCCTCACAGCTCCAGGGACCTGGGTTCAATTCCTGCCTTGGGTGACTGTCTGTGTGGAGTTTGCACACTCTCCCCGTGTCTGCATGGGTTTCCTCCAGGTGCTCCGGTTTCCTCCCACAGTCCAATGATGTGCAGGTCAGGTGAATTGGCCATGCTAAATTGCCCGTCGTGTTAGGTGCATTAGTCAGAGGGGAATGGGTCTGGGTGGGTTGCTCTTCAGAGGGGCGGTTTGGACTTGTTGGGCTGAAGGGCCTGATTCCACCCTGTAGGTAATCTAAAATAACCTGGTGACTCTGCTATTAGTCTTGGATTATAGCTCTTTTTGGGCTGTAAACTAATTTACACTGAAACCTGGACTAAGCATGATAGGATACATTTCTCTCTTTGAAAATTGTACTGATTTAAAATTAGAACACAATTCAACCTGCCAACTTGAGGTGAATTTCAGCACAGCTTTGAATGGTTGGTTTCAGCTCAGTACAACACCCAGTATTTCATGGCACTAAAACCTTGCTTCATTTAAGACAGCACAACTGGATGATAATACCATCAAATATTGACTGAATAGTTAATAGGCCAGTTTTTTACCCAGGACAAATAGTGGATTATGAGAGTCAGCAAGGACCAGGTGGAGAATACTTGATATAGCAAGGGACATTAAAGACGTTCTTCCTTCATTATGCTGACAAAACGTGACATGAAACTTGCAAGGATGCTGTAGGAGGTGGAGAACATTGTTTTACTATCTGTTATATGTGTGTATTATGATGGACTCTGCTCATCTGTTGAATGATTGCTGGGGGTCTGGGATGGGAAAAGCTTCCACTGCAGCAGCACTCCCTATTTGATTTATTTTATTTGCAATTATTCCAAAGCAGGAGGACTATATCAAACCCTTGATTAGTTCAACTGATCTTGGAGCAATGGTAATTTATGTCAGCATTTTGTGTAAGTAATGGCAAGGGATATTGAAGCGTATCAATCCAACCTTGTTTTTAAAGAGCCAATCCATATTTTGTCTGCATATGTTAAAATGAGAAAAACTAGAACCTAATAAATGGTGCACTTGCAAAGATGATGCATGAGGACCCAATGCCGGGTGAGGTGCTCCCAAGGATGTGCTGCAGTCATAGAGTCATAGAGATGTACAGGATGGAAACAGATCCTTCAGTCCAACTCGCCCATGCCGACCAGATATTCTAACCTAATTCTGGAAGAAGTTCAAAGATCTCACCCAACTGGCCATAGTCAATGATTGCATTTTCAAATGCCATTGATTAGTCACTGTGCTATCATCTTCAACACTGTTCAATGTACCACATCCCTTCACTGAGCAATCAGGACACATGCTGAGTATTTCCTGCAAGTCACTCTCAGGTCCTTAGCATGGCTGCAAACCTCACATCCACATTTCACAGCTTCCACTTCTGCCACTCAGCTTTGTCAGTCCAATTATCCCAATGCATTGTAAAAACTTCACTGACATTTTTGCATCTCATTTGCAGGACAAGGGCATATATAAAAGGAGGCAGCAGCAGTGAATCATTGTGGAATAGACATGATTGCTTTTATGGAGTCAAATAGAGGAGACTGAAATATTGGATTGACAGTGACTGACGTTATTGCAACACATATCTATCTAGAGGGTATACTGCGCACAATTACTGATGCCTGGCAAGGGTCTCAGATTAGGACTTTGATTGGAATGGCATGTGTGTAGCAGAATGCTGATGGATATGCACACAGACATGCTCAGTACCTGGGCTGCCACAGATCCTGTTGTTACTGCTAAGGAGCATGGGGGACTCCAGCCCCAGCTTCATATCGGGCTTTGCACACAGCTTGGAGGTGGTTGCATCCGACCCTGATGAAGAGGCTGGTGGCTGATGCCTCATTGTTCATCACAGCAGAGGCAGAGAATACCAAATGGCTCAGTATTGCAGTGAAAATTTAGCTAGGTGCCATATAAGCTGAGATTGCTACCCTCATGGGTGTGGATACCAGTCATCAAAGAAATGTGCTCGACTCTCAGTAGATTACTGTGATATCATAGTGCCCATCAGTTATCTCCGTGCAGAACTCTTCAGTTTTCACCTGGCCAGGACGACAGCATTCGCGTTTCCACCATTAAAACTCTGCCTGTGTCCTTTCCCAGCCACGTAGACTGTCACCTATGCAAATTAATGCAGTTCTGAACTGGGCCTCTAAGTCCCGATGCTTTCTGAAGGTGTCCTGAAAAGCCCTCTGTAGTTCCATCACTGTAAGTAAATAATAGATATAATGTGATAATGAATGAATATCAGACTCTTACAGAGCTGGATGATAAATCTGAAATCATGCAATTATTATTAAGTGCATAGCGTCAACCCAGCAATGCAGAAAGGAAATAGAATTAAGGGTAACAAGATATCATTAACGATCAAAAACCATATCAAAACCATACAGAACATGGCCATTGAATAAGTGGTATTACGGATTGCAAAATATGTAAGGCAACAAAATGGAGGATGTTGCTAAAGCACAAAAGGAAGGTTATTTCATCAATAAGTTTATTTCTTGCCTCAGGCGGACCCTGAGGTGAGCTAAAATTATCATTTTAAGTAACGGATCAGGATTTATGTGAGTAGTTGAAGTTGGAATCTCGAATTGCGCACTGCCAGTCATTAGGTTCTGCTCAAACGTATAAATATCACAATAGTATTGATCATTCTTACACTGAGCTCATTTCATATATATTGAATAGACATATCTGGCAGCACCCTTGTGTCTTCATTTTGTTGCCTGTATCATATGGCTGTTAGTTCTGTCAGTAGGATGAGGAAACATATCCATAGTAGAAAAATCAACAGTAAAAAAGAAGACTGTCCAGTTTGTTTGATCACCACATAAGGAATAAACAATTGCATTGATTACAACCCTCTCTCTGAGGTTACAGGAAGGGACTACTTCTTGAATAACTTACAAACTGTCATTCAGCTTTGACAAGTAACACCCCGAACCAAAATCACCACATAATACCAACTGTTTGTTTATGCTATTTGCTGGTGTGCTTTCCCTTCTAAGTTAATGGATTACCATGTCAGCTGTAGAGTATTGAAAATTGCAAAGAGCAATTTGTCCACTTGAGGTTACCATACACATGTACCAGAGGAGGGTATTTTCTGGAAAAGGATAATAAAAAATCTATGGTTAATAGCTCACAAAGTTGTAATTGTAAATGTCTATGGGTGAAAATGTAACTGTTTTTGTCACAATTTTTATTCGCAGCTGCTTGTGTAATGAAGCTTCAAATGTGAATGTCTTTAGCTCTAAGATTGTGAAAGCAAGTTGTTCCTCTTAATATTTCTGCTTAGCCACAAAGTTCTTTCACTTTAGTTGCTGTTTCCTCACTGTAGTTAGCAACGGTGTTTCTCCATTTTGTACCTATGAAATTGTATCATGTGTATCAGCATCTGACTTAAAGTGCTCATGTAAAATGTCTGCTTTTATTATTTAAGCAGAGGCATGAACTCAGTTTTTGTGTAAGTTTGTTTATGTTTTATAACAGTAGAGTAAGAAAGCTCATTAAGCATTTATTCATGTATACTCTATGATATTTTAAGATTATTGTTACTTTCCATAAATCATGAAATGCTCTTAAATTCAGTTTTCTTCTGTTTCCTTTTCTAGTTTACCTCACTGCCCGACAGCTCTTTTCATTGTTCCAGTGTCTTTCTTTTACCCACATTTTTAATGATAATTAATGCACTGAACTCTAAGATAATCTCTGCAACCCAGACATTGCCTCACCTTCAGATTGCTAAGCATTTATATGAAATCTAATGTCATATTCACTCTGGAATTCTGCTCATTCTGTAGAGTGTACGTATGTCATTGAATTGGTTGCCTCAACCCAACATTCAATTAATTGGGTTTGTCCATTTGGTCTTCAGGAAAATTGCCTTGTAGCCTCTTTCATTTAGATTTTCTGCTTGTCATGTGCCTATTTTGAACTGTTAGATGGTAGCCATAGGTAACTGATGACGCACTTGCAGAGTTGAGTGAGGGGGCATAATTCAGGGTTTAAAAGAATTAATTTAAGGGCTGGGGTGTCACTGTCTGAGTCAGCATTCATTACCTAGTTGTCCTTGAGACTGCCTCCTTGAACCATTGCAGTGCATATGCAGTAGGTACAGCCACAATGCCATTAGAGAGGAAGTTCCAGGATTTTGACCTACCTACATTTGAAGGAATAGCAATGTATTTCCAAGTCAGGATGGTGAGCAGCTAGGACCTAGTGATGTTACTATGTATTTGCTGCCTTTGTCCTTCTAGATGGTTGTGGTCATTGGTTGAGAAGGTGTCACCTAAGGGTCTTCAACGAATTTCTGCAGTGCATTTTGCAGATGATACGCACTGCTGTTGATGGTGGAGGGAATAGATGTTTGTGGATGCAGTGCCAATCAAGCGGGCTGCTTTGTCGTGAATGCTGTCAAGCTTCTTGAGAGTTTTTGGGGCTACACTCATCTAACAAGTGGAGAGTATTCCATCACACTCCTACCTTGTGCCTTGGGGAGTGTTGAGAGAATAATGTAGGATCTTGAAGAGTAAGACTTGGGTCTTCCCAAAGTGTCTGTAATAATGTCTTTGACATCACTGTAACATGACTTTGTTGCTATTATGCAATACAGAAATCTTATTTAAGACAAAAGACTCTTTGTGTCAGACTTACAAGTAGTTTGCCACTAACACTCTAGAGTTAATAGGGTCTGTAAATCTGTATCAGGGAAGCGTTTACAGCAGCAAATCTATGGGAGAACTCATTCAAAATGATGAACAGAGGTGAGGATGCGTCACACAACAATTATGATTTGGCTGTAATTTTAACATTAATAGGAGTGTTTTGGAGGGTGACTTTTAGGGGATTGCATTTCTATTTGTCTGCTTCCTTTGTCCTTCGAGAAGGAAGTGGTTTTAGGTTTAAAAGGTGCTGTCTAAGGAAATTTTCTGAATTTCTCCATGCATCTTTGTAATTAATACGCACTGATGCTGCTGAGTGTCAATGGTGGAGGGAGTGGATACTTGTGGATGAGGTACCAATCAGGTGGACTGCTTTGTCCTGGATGGTGTCAAGCTTCTTGAGTGTTTTTGGAGCTGCACCCATCCAGGCAGTCAGGAGGTATTCCATCACACTCTTGACTTGAGGCTTGTAGACAGTGGTCAGCCTTTGGAGAACCAGGAGGTAAGTTACTCATTGCAGGATTCCTAGCCTCTGTGTGATGGGCTTCCCAGGAAATTCCTTCCATATATCCTAGAAAGGCCTCTGCAAAGCTGATTGAATGGATCGGTTATCTTTTCCTAGTTTGTCATTTCCTGTCTGTTTTCTATGAAATAACTCCACAGAGGCTGGTATCCCATCACCATGTCACTCTCTATTTATACGTGGACAGTCCTTGACACTGATCCAACTCCCTCAGAACCAGCTCTCAGAGTGAGCAGGATGTCTGACATTCCTGTTCTTCTCTGTCAGCCAGGGCTCCCAGATTGGACCAGATTAACAGCTGCAATCAAGGAACTCCTACACTATGAGGTCAATTGTTACAATTACTACAGTCTCCACTCTTATAAGTGAACATTAACACTTTGAATTTAACAGCACAGAAGTTTTGCCTTCTACAAGAGAAAGTGAGAAGGGACATTTTGAACTCTCCAGACTCAGGGTCCAATTCTATGAAACCTGATGACAATATGATGTAGACCCTTACAGTCCTGCTCTATAACTGTTCTTGAATTAGATTACTTCCTCCTAGAGGGACAAATGAAGCAGACAACTGATAACGCTACGCCCTGCAAGTTCCCTTCCAAACCACTCATCATCCTGACTATTAATTAATATTTAACATCATATGTTCTCCCAAGTTCTGTTAATATTGAACCATAAATACTTAACTATTTACTCCCACATCCCCAATTCCCCTCCACAAATTTCTTTTGTTTGAGGTGTTATTCTTCAACTGCATTCTCAGCTCCATTGGAAAGTGTATGTGCTGTGATTGTTGTCTGGATAGGTGAGTGCACAGCAGTAACAAGAATCAGTTTAAGAAAAGCTTTTATTGGCAACTGAAGCAATTTTTATTGACTTGATCTCAATGCAACAATTCAATAGACTGGTAGCAAATAGGAGCTTTTAAAGCAGAATGCATGGTGCAGATTTTAGACACCCAAATAATTTCCCTATTTCCCCCATGTTTAGAGGTATGATATATAATGTTCACAATAACATTACTACAAATTGCAATACTCTAGAGAGTGAGAGAAAAGAATGCAGACCTTTCAGATGAAAATTAAACAATGGGGTAAGTTTGGGGCCAGCAGGGAAGGGGAATGATAAACGTAGAGTTTTATACTGAAATTTAAAAGTTCAAAACTCAAGAACATATGAAATTGCGATCTTTCACTCTTCACAAACGTTTTGTGATAGGATTCATTGCCACCAAAGAGCCACTGATTATTTACAATTCCTTTTTGTTGGATTTTATATACTGCTCTTCCCCATCCTTATTTGATTGATGGTACAGTCCTAACAGGATTTCCCCTTCTGTAAATTAATCCTTTCACTTTTGTTGTTTTTATGTTTAAGGCATACATTGATATAAATAAATGAAAGATGATCATCTCCCAAAATCACTCAGAACATTCTACAAAATAAACAAGCAGTACAAAATTACAAATGTAAAGTTTCAAGTTACATCTGAACGCCCAATTACAGCTTTCAAACTCTTTCTAACAGTTACAATTAGTCACTTCTTGGAAATGTAAGTGTTGAGGGAAAAAGAGAAAAGTTTCTGACTTAACATAAAGCGAAGTATACTGAGCGGCGTAAGCAGCCAATGCCAAGTTGGAAATTTGTAAGAGTTGTCCAATTTGCCCAATCTAGTTTATTACATAAATTACAGGTCACTAAATCTTTGGCCTAGATTCTCTCTTATACATTTTTCTTGTTATTTGAATTGCTGTTACTTTAAAACAAAAGATACAACTCTTTCACCCTTCAAAATCCATTCTTGAAATTTTGGATTTTGAACTTCACTTTCCCCTACCATTAACCCATCCCTGTTCTGAACTTATCCAATTCTGCCTGATTGCAAAGGTTAGTCTTGCACAGTAAAGTCATGATATTCTCTCAGTCCGGTCTCCACAAATGGAATCATCACATTGTCTTGGTTGTATCCTGGTGGCAATCAGCATTCGGATGCACATGTGGAAAACCTTCCATCAACGTTTCCCAATCTATCAAGTATGCACAATGGAGTAAATTGGCAAAGTCTTCCTGTGGTTCTTCCAGCAGGCTCACAAGTCCCTTTCTCCCCTCATTCATAGAAATAGTTTCTTGTTTAGCTGTTTTAATTTTCCAGCCTTTAAATGTTAGGGAAGATTATTTCTTGATTGGCCCAATGAATTAGCCCAATGACGGAGCAGCCATTTTACATTATTTTATTTTAATGTAAATATTATCTTTAATCAACCTGTTCATACAAGTTATGGCATACCTCGACAATAAGCAGGACTTAAACACAGACATTTTGTCTATTGTCTATTTTGACTCAAAGATAGGGACACTACCACTGTGCTGCAAGACCCTTATATTTTACAGTATGACAGCTTGCATTTTTGCAACAATCAACAAAGTAATTTAGAAATGGAGAATTCACTGGCAGCAAGTGCTGTAGGAGCAACAACAATATCCTTAAAGATGACAGTATATGGTGGTGAGATAGGATAGTGGCAATGAGGGAATAGTCCCTGAACACAGCTTCAAGTAACAAACAATAAGGAACACTATTATTTGATTTGTATGCATTTTGGGAAGGCTATGCTTGAGGCATTTGCTTCAGTCACAAGGAGTTTACTTTGGACCTGGGTTATTTTTGTGGCTGGGCTTTACGTATATTAATTTGCAATGGTAAACCATCCTCTCTATGGAGGAACACCAGTCAGGGAGCTGGTATAAAACACCTGATTTGTACCAGCATTTTAAAACAAGAGGTACAAATGTCATTGTGGTTCAGTTCGCCAAACTGGGAATTTGTGTTGCAGGCGTTTCGTCCCTTGTCTAGGTGACATCTTCAGTGCTTGGGAGCCTCCTGTGAAGTGCTTCTGTGATGTTTCCTCCTGCATTTATAGTGGCTTGTGTCTGCCGCTTCCGGTTGTCAGTTCCAGCTGTCCGCTGCAGTGGCCGGTATATTGGGTCCAGGTCAATGTGTTTGTTGATTGAATCTGTAGGTCATATAAAAATGTCAGAAATGAAAGAAATGGCGAATTGTAGGAAGTAGACAGTTGTAAGAAATAGTAGCTTTTTGCAGGACCCAAAGTAGAAAGGTAATTAAGCCACATAAGCCATATCAATTGGCATAAAATTTGTAACTAGCAACCAGCTTTTCAAAAGTGTGGCACTGGAAAAGCACAGCAGGTCAGGCAGCATCCGAGGAGCAGGAGAATCAATGCTTCCAGCTTAAGCCCTTCATTAGGAATGTTGGGAGGTGGGAAAGGGGGCTGAGAGTTAAATAGGAGGGTGGGGTTGGGGGAAAGTTGCTGGGAAGGTGATAGCTAAATGCAGATGTGGGTGATAGTGATAGGTTGGAGGGGAGGATAGTGTAGATAGGTGGAAAGGAAGATGGACAGGTAGGGCAGGTAAAGAGGGCAATGACAAGTTGGACAGTTGGATCTGGGATGAGGTGGGGCCCCTCCCCTCCAACCTATGACTATCACTCCCATGTGCATCTACCTATCATCTTCCCATCTACCTTCCGCTCACCCCCTCCATGCTATTTATCTCTCAGCCCCCTCATGCCCTAACCCTCCGTCCCATTCCTGATGAAGAGCTTATGCCTGAAACGTCAACCCTCCTGATCCTCTGATACTGCCTGACTTGCTGTGCTTTTCCAGTGCCGCACTTTTCGACTCTGATTTCTCCAGCATCTGCAGTCCTCATTTTTCTCAGTCATGGTAATCAGCTTTCCCTGTCTCTAGCTCAACATCTCAAAATGACCTGCACACAGTATCTACCACTTGGGTTTATTGGAGAAAAGCGAAACTGATAATAATGTGCTGAACAGAGTTCAAAGTGATTATGAGAGCCCTAATTACTTTATTTGATCTTGATTAACATTCATTCATGGGGATATTATCTGTTTCTGCCATTGAGATTAAGGTCTGAGTATTGAAGAAGGAAACAGCCAAGCAATTGTGTAGCTACTTCTGTCTTCATAGTACCTCACTTTATTGAGAAATGAGTTAATATAGACACATGAATCATGGCATACTTTACACCAGTTTGAGAGGTTAAATGGTTTACAGAAGCTGGCAATGCACCCTATTAGTTTTTGTTGATTTGGTATCTTTGGTAATGATTTTCAAATTGCATTCATTTTCTTCAGCACATAAAAAATGAGTAAATATATTACAGGGTTTGCAGCTGAAAAAAATTGTTTCGCCCAGAAACTGATTAGTGTAACCCAGTTCTGAACCTTTATCCCAACATGCTGTTAAAATACGTTAAAAAAAACTCTTTAAGCCTGAGTGTGCTGTGCATGTGCCTGAATGTTTCAAAGCTCCAATAATGTTTTCCATATTTTAATATATATAAATGTAATATTGTCAAAGTATTTTACTAAATGTATTTCCAGAAGAACATTCAGAATTGAAGAATTGTAAAATAAGCAGGTAACATTCCAAAGTGCACTACGTGTGACATTGTAAACTCATTCTTTACAAAGGTGTTTACAATTTTACACATACCACATGCAGGGATTTTAGCCCTGAGGATCACTGTTAAACCAAAACTCTGGGATACGTTTTAACTTGCCACCCAGATGTAAAACTAATGTTGCAGATTAGGTGTCGATTACAGAAACTCCCCAGTTTTCATTTCTATTGACTTCATATCAGTTTAATGCCCACATAGCAATTTGAGAACCTACCTTCCTCTTTTAGTAATTTGACATAATTATGAAATTATATAAATTGTTTTAACTGTCAGAATTCTTACAGTTTAGAAGTTTCTTTTTGCATTTATTTGCCTGCAGACAAGTAGCAGGCATAGAATTTAGATATGCTATTTTATTAAGTGTATAAAATATTCTTTAAAAAGCCTGATTTCCTAATTAGATTGATCTGCTGGGAGCTAGAGATGAAATTTTAATCTGTTTTTTTATGAACATTGAAAAGGACACATCAGATCTCCCCTTCTCTGCCTCTAATTGAACAGGAAAGGTTGTAGGAGTCAAGGCAAAATAACAAGGCCACAAACTTAATGTGTTTAAGTTGCTTCTTTTCTCCATGCTTAGTAAATAATTTATGTTATCAGCTAGTCTACAAACCAATCTGTGGCTGGGCATTCCTTTGGGTCTCAATACGATCTTCCCTTTCGTTGGTGTGCAGTTTGTTTCAACAAATATCTATTGTTAATAACTTGAGGTACTTTGCAGAATGTTGCGTTGCAGATTATGAAATAATATTTTAATGTGATTTAATGCCTTTCATTCATTCAAAAGATGCATCCAATTACTTAGATTTCCTGTTTTACTGTGCTTCGTTCTGAATAGCACTGTATGTGATGACGTTCCAAACAATGAAAAAGTTCCTAAATATCTTGGGTGCATTGAAGCATGTATGCATTTTAAATGAATGTACATAGAAGCATTTTAAATTTAAATACATTTTTATAATTACATCGTCAATGGGAATTTCATTGTCACCGATTTTAAAAATTGGTGTCATTATAATTTTAGCGCAGCAGGCAGAAAATCCTCCACAGGGGCAAATTTCTTTTCTACAAGTCATGTCTTTAGGTCTGTCCCAAAACCACAAATCGTATGCTATGTGACAGTGGCTAGGTCCCTAGCAATCTGCTGAATTAAAATTCAGCTGTCTGTAAGTGAGATTAATCACTTCTCTGCCTTGGCTTATTCGTATGCACTGAATGAGGTGCCAGAGAGACTGTGGTATTTGGTTACATGTGGAATGATTTGTAATTCTGAGTAATCACTTAGGACAAGCCCTTACACCATTTTATCTATACATGACTGTAGGCCAAAGTCAATACTCATAGTAAAATAATGAGATGAGGCTAACTGAACCCTTTTATTAATGCTCAAAGGAATAAATATGATGCGGCACTTTTCCCATTGAAAGTATCCTCTTCTTCTTCCAAATGGGTTAGGAGGTCAGTGTTGCAGGGACGCAGTTAAGGTACCCATTTCAGCAGGGAAGTGTGCTGCATTCAGTGTTCAACAATCATACTCACACAGCAAGAACGTTAGCAATTTGAACCTAACGTACTGACAGGATTGGGAGGAACCTGGTTTCACTTTATGCTGAAGTGAAGAGAGAGTAATATATGGTGTAAAACCTGCATTCTTTCCAATCTTGTGAGTTTCCTGCCTGGACATTTGATTCAAATTGCCAATTACAGCAGCAGAACTGATATTTTGCCAAATAAGGACTCTTATTTTTCATCCTTTACCTGTGGAATGACAAATGAGTCAGTTATTTTGCAAGGGTCAGACAAGGAAGAATTTCTTTGGTTTTTCTTTGTTTTTTTGCCCTATCGCATTACATCTGAAACTCAATGCATTTTACCAGGAGCACATTTTCTTCAGTGGTCTGGCAGTGCTCCAAGAGTTCCTCCAGTCCCAACAGCTGTGCAGAAACACATGGCGCTGAACTCCATTTTTCATAATTGGAGAAAATTTTAATAAATAATTATTTTTAAATTGCTACATCATCATAATTTGCTGCATGGGAAAACTATACTATGCGTTCAGAGTAATATCAATTATTTCAATCATTTCCTCATGTGTATTGAGTGTAGAATTGAACCAAGTGCAGCCTTTTGAAAGTACTCATTACAATATTGCAAGCGCTTTTCAAACAGCCACATTCTTAGTCTCAAAGTTGAAGCAAGTTGTGGAATATTTAGAAATGAAATGGTTATTCCTACATAAATTGGGTTAGGGTTAATAAATATAAGTATTGTGAAAACTATAATTACATCCACAGTCGATGTTAATACCCTGCACAATTCTTTGTGACAAGACACTTGTGTTAAAAATTAGAAATAGTAACATTGAGTAGCTTTAGTGATTCCTGTAAAATAGAAAAAACTTCAATTCTATTTAATCAAAGATGAGACCAATGCTGAAAACAAAATGGTTGGCCAACTTAACAAAAGAAAACCATTTGATGTGACAAATCTGTGGCACAAAGACACATGAAATTTCCTCGTCTAAAGATGTATTTATTGCACAGAAAGACTTGCATTATTGTTGCATAACTCAGAACCTGAGGAAGGCTCAAAGTACCTTAGGTATAATTAATAATTTTTCTTCATAGCTCTGATTTGTGATTCATTGCTGTTCAACTTGGCTAAGATGGAGATCATTTCTAGCAATATCTTTTAATGATGATTTTGAGTTATGCAATTTTAAAAGAATTTTTAATTTCGCTATGTGTATTTCACAACAAAATTGTCACTTTGCTTGTAGTTACCCTCAAACAATTATGCAGCATTTACTTTAATGGATCTGGAAGAGGCTACAATACATTATCTCATTATCTCAGGTGTTTACCTTTCAAATAATTGCCTGTGGCAAATCAAATGAAAGTCAAAAGAAAAGAACACAATTGAATCAATAATGTACAAAATAATCTTTTAATGATGAATGCTGCTATCTTCCTCTATACTATACCACCATATCTTAAAATTAACAACACTTTATTCATGCAGTGTTCGAAATGAAAATGTTATCTTTTCTTATTTTAATAAACTAGTTTATACTATTCAGCATAGGAGATGTCACAGGTTTTCTTTCACCGTACCTGAGACCTCAGAGAAGATTTCTGGATTGGAAATCTAGTGTATTATGCTCAGCAAGTTAATTTGCTCATTTGAGACCCATGATGTTTTAAAATTTAAGTAAAGGCCATTTGAAAGTAATAGACGTCATAAGGACAGCAGATGCATGGGAAACTGCATCCTCCAAGTCTCACACCATACTGACTGGGAACTGTATAACTGTTGGTTCAATGCTGCTAGGTCAACATTCGGGAATTTCCTCCTTAATATCCCTGTGGATGATGTACCTACACTGTATGGAACACAATGGTTTAAAAAGAAAGATCACTGCCAACTAGGATTGGGTCGTGAGAATTGTTGACTGGGTCATCATTTATTGCCAATTCCTGGTACCCCTTGAGAGGGTGGTGATGAGCTGCCTTCTTGAAACAATGCAGTCCATGTGCTTTAGATAGAGCCACAATGCCATTAGCTGGGAGTTCCAGGATTTTGACCAAGTGACGCTGAAGGCATGCCAATATTTTTTCAAGACTGGACGGTGACTGGCTTGGAAGGGAGCTGGCAGCTGGTGGTGTTCCATTGTAACTTCTGCAGTTGTCCTTCTAGGTGGTTGTGATTGTAGACTTTAAAGGTGCTGTCTAAGAATCTTCAGTAGCGTAAATGTAGTGCATCTTGCAGATAGTGAACACTGCTGCTACTGAGTATTAGAACATAGAACAATACAGCACAGAACAGGCCCTTCGGCCCACGATGTTGTGCCAAACTTCTATCCTAGATTAAGCACCCATCCATGTACCTATCCAAATGCCGCTTAAAGGTCGCCAATGATTCTGACTCTACCACTCCCACGGGCAGCGCATTCCATGCCCCCACCACTCTCTGGGTAAAGAACCCACCCCTGACATCTCCCCTATACCTTCCACCCTTCACCTTAAATTTATGTCCCCTTGTAACACTCTGTTGTACCCGGGGAAAAAGTTTCTGACTGTCTACTCTATCTATTCCTCTGATCATCTTATAAACCTCTATCAAGTCACCCCTCATCCTTCGCCGTTCCAACGAGAAAAGGCCGAGAACTCTCAACCTATCCTCGTACGACCTATTCTCCATTCCAGGCAACATCCTGGTAAATCTTCTCTGCACCCTCTCCAAAGCTTCCACATCTTTCCTAAAATGAGGCGACCAGAACTGCACACAGTACTCCAACTGTGGCCTAACCAAAGTCCTGTACAGCTGTAACATCACTTCACGACTCTTGAATTCAATCCCTCTGCTAATGAACGATAATACACCATAGGCCTTCTTACAAACTCTATCCACCTGACTGGCAACTTTCAAAGATAAAATTAGATTAGATTAGATTCCCTACAGTGTGGAAACTGGCCCTTCGGCCCAACCAGTCCACACCGGCCCTCCAAAGAGTAACCCACCCAGACCCATTTCCTGCTAACTAATGCACCTAGCACTATGGGCAATTTAGCATGGCCAATTCACCTGACCTGCACACCTTTGGTCTGTGGGAGGAAACCCACGAAGACACTGGGAGAATGTGCAAACTCCACACAGACAGTCACCCAAGGCTGGAACTGAACCTGGGACCCTGGTGCTGTGGGGCAGCAGTGCTAACCACTGAACCACCTTGTTGCCCTTATTCGTGGTGGAGGGAACAAATGTTTGTGGATGTGGTGTCAATCAAGTAAGCTGCTTTGTCCTGCATGGTGTCAAGCTTGTTGAGTGTTGTTGGAGCTGCACGGATCCAGGCAATTGACAAGTATTCTATTACATTTGTGACATGTGCTTTGCAGATGGTGAGCAGTGTTCTGAGGAAAGGTCACTGGACCCGAAACGTTAACTTTGATTTTTCTTCCCAGATGCTGTCAGACCTACTAAGCTTTTCCAGAAACCTCTGTTTTTATTTCTGATTTACAGCATCTGCAGCACTTCTGTTTTTTTTTATGGCTTTGGGAAGTGCTGAGAGAATAATTTAAGATCTTGAAGGAGTAAGACTAGGTTCTTCCTCAAGTCTTAGCAACAATACCTTTCACATGACTGTAAATTGACATTGTTGCCATCATGCAATTATTTAAAATAAAAGTCTCTTCATCTTAGATTTCCGAGAAGTTTTCCTCTACCTAACTAGAACAAATAGGGTCTGTATATCCATACCAAGAAAAAGGATGGGAGCAACAAATCTACCAGAGAACTCATTCAAAATGGTGAACGTAGGTGAGAATCTGTCAGATAAAACTTATGATTTGGTTGTAATTTTAAAATTGTATTATGAATAGTAAAATTATGGAGCACTACACTATTTCAATAATTCAATATTTGAAGATCTCAAATGATCTGGGTTGCTGCTACTCATTATAGTTTATTAGTTTGTATTATCATTTTATTAAATGTTTGTGTCAGCATTTTGATTATACCCTCATTCTGTAATCTGTTTGCAACATTTCTGTTATCCATCTTGAGACTTCTGAAGAAGGGCCACTAGACCTGAAACATTAACTCTTTCTCTCCACAGATTCTGCCAGACATGCTGAGTTTCACCAGCAATATCTGTTTTTTTGTTTCTGATTTCCAGTATCCGCAGTTCATTGTTTTTATTGTTAAGTGTGCAACTTAAGTATCTAGCACCATGATTTCATCTCTTTTAATCAGCAATTGCCAAAAGCCACTGTCCAACTCATTATTCAATGCAAAAACAACTGCATGCAGGTAGTTCTTCCATAATGCGGTGGTTGTGGTCTTGTGTGACCCTGCACTATATTTTAAAAATCACGCAATAAAAATAGCACTTAAATGGTTGATGATGAAATCACATTATCGCCAATATACATTTTTAAAGTATGCACTTTAAAAACAGCATCCCCTGATCGTCAATCGCGTTATAGCCAATTCACAATGACAAAACGCTTTTTACAGCAGAAGTTGTAGTTGTGATTTCATAGCAGAAGAAAAAGCTGACAGAATATTAATGTTCATCAGTCAAAATATTTACGCCAATGTAAGTCTTTCAACAAGCCATCCTGGACTACCCCAAAGGTCACACCTTCAGAAGCACTCATAGAAAGTGAATGCGAATACAAAGCAATACTAATGGAGGGACAGAGAAAACAAGCTATGCATAATTTATCCACCATTGTCACATTAGCCAATAAAGGTAAACTTAATAAACAATTTGGATACTTGTCTCATAGATGCACTCAGAAACTGCCTAGCTTTTATTACTGTATGCAAAGCATGTGACACCAGAGAGCATTGGAAGTACCAAAATGAAAAGCAAAGGCAGAAACAATTTGTTCAATATTGTGGGATCCCTCAGCCAAAGGCCAGACAAGCACAGTAATCCACGAATAGTGAATATGAGCATAAAGATACAATCCACAAAATGTTTAGCCAAGTTACAAGATCAAATGATGAGGATGACCAGATCAGTGACAAAGACCTAACAGTGAATATCAAGGAACATGTTGACACAGTGGTACAAGCAGAAGCCATTGCCATTATTCAGATTATATGCTCACACTTGAAGGGTCAGTGTAATCTAGGTCCAATACTAGGCAGGTATAAACATTTCTCTACTTCATAAACTGCATTTATCTATCCAAAGAAGTGGCAAGTGATGATTTGCCCAAACAACAGTATTTTGCTGTGAACAATAACTTCAAGCATCCATCCCTTGGATTCATTATCTCAGTACCACTACAAAAACTTACACTAATCACCTCAGACATTTTACATTATGACAGCAATGATAGCTGGTCTACCAATGTACAAGAACCTATTCTTGGTCAACTTCCATGGTACAATCAAGACAATGTTGAGGACCATAAGCAGTACCATCAAAACCAATGTTTTTTGTAGGAGAAGACCATCTAACTTTGCAACGCAAATCATCAGCTAGTAGTCTCAATATTACATTTGAGTACTCATTCTGAACCTGCAAAGTTCATCTGCATAGTGAAACTAATGTGGCGTTACTATTTGGCAAACAAGTGCAGCAAACTTCTGTCATCTTGCATACTTTCAAGAATAATTGATGCATTACTCAAACATCAAGGGAAGATGGAATATACACATGAGCAATACACAGGCAATAAATTATTTCATTTTAACATTGGATATAAAGCTTGAGTATAACACTCAGCAGAATCTAGCAGAAATTGTCATTGTCCAGCCTCAGCTAAGATCATATGAGGAATAAATGACATAGCAGTGCAATGATACAGCTGCCAAATTAGGACGATGCCACACCAAACACACCATATAGTCCTATTGCGACTAAAATGCTGTTTAAGACTTTATACAAACAAAGATGGGTTAATGCTGAGCAAATGTGAAGTTCAAAATCCAACCCAAACAAAGTATCTCCAACTCAGCATTCTGAGAATGAACAATAGCCTCCAGAAAGTTTCATCATAACTAATTGTGAACAGCTAAAGCAAACTGTCAATATATTTCAGAAACTTGTAAATTTATGGTCATTGTAAACTGTTTGATTCTTGAAGGTATCTGTTCAATCAGGAAAAAGAAAAGTGGATGTTGTGGAACAAGCTGCCAGAGGAACTTGTTTACAGCACTTAAACACAAAAACATAGAAGATAGGAGCAGGAGGAGGCCACTTGGCCCTTCAAGCTTGCTCCACCATTCATCACTATTATGGCTGATCGTCTGACTCAATAGCTTAATCCTGCTTTCTCCTCATAACATTTTATCCCATTTGCCCCATTTAAAAGGCATCTGGATAGGTATATGAATAGGAAGGGTTTAGATATGGGCCAAATGCTGGCAAATGGGCTAGTTTAAGATATCTGGATGTGTTGGACTGAAGGGTCTGTTTCCATGCTGTATAACTTGGCATAACTGTTGTGGTGTAGTCCTATGTATTGAAACATGTTTTAAACTATTATCAATCATCAACACTTCAATACAGAATCTGATTTATGAATGCCATTGACTAGTACACAGTCAATAAGCAACAGTCAAGCTCAGACAGGTGCCTCATAGCCACCCAGTGAACATTTTCTGTATCTTATCTTCAAATAAAGACTTCACATTATTGTTTCTCTGATTATTGTGTATAATTGGTGTATTTATATTGAAGAGAAGAAGACAGTGATACTTTCCGTAGGTTTATGTGTGGCAGCTTGCTTTCAGGCCTGGCTGACAGTCTTGGCTGGCTCCCAGGTATGATCAAGTTTGTTAGTTGTCAGAATCTTTGAATCTGCCCTCTTGTTTGCTGGGTCTGCAATGTGTTTTGAATAGGTTTCAATACACAAACTAATCAAAACAGGAATGCTGTCTCTTTACAGAACACCTCATCGTAGACACTGTAGAATTAAACTTCTATTGACATTACCTGCACTGATATCATTGTTCACTTCATACACAGCTCCTGGTGATTACTTCTAGAGTACATTTTTAAATGACAAATAGATTCACAATCCAGAAGGCCACTTCTCATTCCAGCATCTTAATAAACACTTAGCATAAATCAAAGTAATTATAGTTCTTATCCAAATTAGTTTTGTGTAATATTATTCCAGTGAGTGTGACTAGGATTTGGATGCTAAATTCTGGTTAGATTTCAAATGAAATTTTCTGGTCATGCAGATGTAGGTGAGTTCTGGGAGTTATACAACAATTGTATCACATAGGTCTAACCAGCCAATAGGCTGGTATGAAACATTGTTACAGTTATAGGAAGAGCATTCATCTCATGGCCTCTCAGACTCTTGAAACAGTTCAAAGAATCTTTCATTTCAACACACATGCTATTCATATCTTGAAGCCATGAAAATAACAACACTTAAACTAATCCATAAAGATTTACAGTTACTTTACCTGTGCTAGGAAGTCAGTTATGTCATCATTTGAACTTGCACAAAGTGTATTAACACAGGCACAATGTCTATACAGCTTACTGGATCATTTTACCTTTCCCAAAAGAGCTTGGATAATAGCTTCACCTTTCACTGCTGGTGATTACAAAGGATGTAGATACTAGTTTCAAACAAGCCACAGTTGATGCTTCACAAAATGAATATCAAAAGTGCTTTGACATTATCCCTGCAGTGGTAAGGTTTACAGTATACAATAAATCCATATTGGCTGTTAGATTGAGTGTGGCACACACTGGCTATTTGATACCGATATGGGATCCAACAACACTTCCTTCTGGTGTAAAGTTGCAAATATAAGCATGGCATTTGTGTCCTCCATGGGGCCAATTAGATCAGTGAAAGGATAAATGAAGAGCAGCATAACGTTCCTAAGTGTGTTAAAAAAAGGAGTTACAAACATGCAACAATTTTGTATGAAGTAAGTTTCTCAAGGGTAAGCCATGTGAATTGCCCTTAGTAAAATGGAGTTTTGCAATTGATAGTGGTTTGTAATATCTGGTCATTATGTTGATAAAAAACGGCAATTACAGTACAGTGCTTTCATCTCTTTGACAATGCCTGACAAGGAATTTGTATGATGCATGATGACTGCTGCTGGCAAAATCAATCTGCAATAGCTTCATGATAGCTGAATAATAACTTAGCGAAAGCTTAACAATATTCAGTTGGGTATAGGTGCAATAAAATTACTGTGGTATATCATCAATAATACTTGTATTTTGAACTGACACAATTCGAATTCGCTCAGTAGTATTTTGTACAATAACGTCATGTGTGATTTTTCATTCAGATAGTTTTAAATGCATGTTGAAGAATTTGCAGCACTTTATCAGTGGCCAGACTTTTTACACAGAGAGTTGTGGTAATCTGAAATTCGTTCCTACAAATGATAATGGACTCTGGGGCCATCAAGATGTTCATGACTGAGATCAATGTATTTTGGTTGTGTCAGAGGATCAAGGATGTATTGAAAAGGTGCATGTATGGAGTTCAGTTCGAGATCAGCCATAATCTGATTGAATGGCAAATGACTCTCAAGGGGCTGAATGGCCTGCTCCTATTCCAATGTGTTTCAAGATGAAACATTTGGGGACAAGTGTAACTCTTTTCTGCATTAGGCACAATCATCAAAATAGACATACAAGCACCCCTGATTAACAACAGTCGTACTCATCTGAATTTAAGGCAATAGTGGAAAAATGTTTAAATTGATAACAGCTCCATATCTCACTAAGCCAAAGGCATTGCACAATCTCTTAAGATTCATTTTTAAATATATTAGCTCTGAAAGTGAAAATATTTATTATAGACATTTGATTGCAAAATATATCATTCCTTTCCTTGTTTTGTTTGTACATTTTTCTTCACCATTGCATCAAAATTTAAATCACCAGTGCCTGTGTCATTCTCCAGAGTGAAGAGGCAGAGAATGCTCAACCTAAATTTTATTGATGGAACATTTCTCTGATTTTTATACAAAATATTTCCTTTAATCTTCTCCATTTGATCTTTTGATGCTTCTCTGCACTGTATGAAATTCTTCCCTTCAGAATGCAGTCAAGTAATCTGTTTTCAAACCACTTTCGAATAGCTCAGGCAACCTTCCTCCAATCTTCTGATGTTCATTGTAGTCAAGCATCTGAACCCTGATTTTCTCTCCAGACTTTGAAAACATGTATCAGCACTATGTTCATGGGCCAATCCTGCTCTGAAGGTGTATGGGAAAGTGGACAAAGTCTAGATTTTTCCATAAGTGACATGTTCATTCATTGTGATGTGGGTTGGGTGGAATGGAGATGGATTTGGAATGAGTGTAGACCTAATTTAAACAGGCCACTGTTGTGATTCCAACTATGTTACCTCATGACAAGTCAGATTCCAGAATAAAATCTGGCTTGATAGACATACAAATTTTGTTTTGGTTTATTTGATTTGGTCTTTCACTGAAGCACGCAAGTCTGCAAATTTAGTTTTAGCAATAAAACAGAAGTTTATTACACAAAAGAAATTTTAAAAAGGCCATCCCAAGCCAGCTAAATATAATAATTTGAAGATTTCAAAACCCATGTCAAAACAAAGTCCCATCTACAGGTCTTTCTGCTATAATACGTGTTTTATTGACACGATTAGCTACAACGTGATTGATGAATTAGTGACACTGTTTCTAAAGTACAAACTTTTAAAACGTTTGTCAGCTGCAATGTAATTACATTTCCAACTCTTTAAGTGTTGTTTCTGAAGCACAATTTTTCCATAAAACAGGGTTGCAAAAGAATGCAACCATTGCATTATCAAACTACTTGTATTCCCTAATAATATCACTTTACAGTTAATCAAAATCTAGAGGGCTTTTTTTTCTTCCTTGTCCAATCTGTAGGTTTGACTTAACTGCTTCTACTCAGCTGTTGTTCCATGAAGTATTTTATTTTGGCTACTCACGTAGAGTCATAGAGTCATAGAGAGGTACAGCATGGAATCAGACCCTTCGGTCCAACCCGTCCATGCCGACCAGATATCCCAACCCAATCTAGTCCCGCCTGCCAGCACCCGGCCCATGTCTCTCCAAACCCTTCCTATTCATATACCCATCCAAATGCCTCTTAAATGTTGCAATTGTACCAGCCTCCACCACATCCTCTGGCAGCTCATTCCATACACGTACCACCCTCTAAGTGAAAAAGTTGTCCCTTAGGTCTCTTTTATATCTTTCCCCTCTCACCCTAAACCTATGCCCACTGGTTCTGGACTCCCCAACCCTAGGGAAAAGACTTTGTCTATTTATCCTAGCATGCCCCTCATAATTTTGTAAACCTTTATAAAGTCACCCCTCAGCCTCCAATGCTCCAGGGAAAACAGCCCCAGCCTGTTCAGCCTCTCCCTGTAGCTCAGATCCTCCAACCCTGGCAACATCCTTGTAAATCTTTTCTGAACCCTTTCAACTTTCACAACATCTTTCCAATAGGAAGGAGACCAGAATTGCACGCAATATTCCAACAGTGGCCTAACCAATGTCCTGTACAGCCGCAACATGATCTCCCAACTCCTGTACTCAATACTCTGACCAATAAAGGAAAGCATACCAAGCGCCTTCTTCACTATCCTACCTACCTGCGACTCCAGTTTCAAGGAGTTATGAACCTTCACTCCAAGGTCTCTTTGTTCAGCAACACTCCTTAGGACCTTGCCATTAAGTGTATAAGTCCTGCTAAGATTTGCTTTCCCAAAATGCATCACCTCGCATTTATCTGAATTAAGCTCCATCTGCCACTTCTCAGCCCATTGGCCCATCTGTGCTGAGAGCTTAGATTTTCTCAGTCTTTTAATGATCTGCAGAATGCTAACCAAACATCCCTGGTCTGGAGGTTTCATAACGTTTCCTGAGGTAAATTATTGCTCTGAACAATCTCCTGAAATGGGAGAGATTAGACTTACTTCTGACCCCTGTCAGATCTCCTTCAACCTGAACCCAAAGGCTTTACAACTATTTTTTAATCACAGAATCCCTACAGTGTGGAAACAGGCCTATCAGCCCAACAAGTCCACATTGACCCTCCAAAGAGAACCCCACCCAGACCCTATCCCTGTAACCCTGCATTATTCCCATGGCTAATGCGCCTAACCTACACATCCTTGAACACTATGGGCAATTTACCTTGGCCAACCCGCTTAACCTGCACATCTTTGGATGTCGGGAAGAAACCCAAGCACTAGAAGGAAACTCATGCAGAAATGGGGAGAATGTACAAACTCCGCAGAGACAGTTGCCTGAGGCTAGAATCGAATCTGGGTCTCTGGTGCTGTGAGGCAGCAGTGCTAACCACGAAGGCACCGTGCTGCCCTTTCTAGTTTTTTTAAAAAATTGCTGCACTGAGATTCTACTACAGCTAATGGCTGAATGTGTTACCTCCTGGTGTAAACCCACACAGTATTGACAAACTTCCATTAACAATCCATGAGGCCTTCCCTTGAAAATTGGTTTCAAGTAATGGTTCCAAGAAGACTGACCTACTTAATATTTTCATCTCTTCACAAAAACTAGACCAATATCTCTATACCACTACTTGATAGCTAAATCTTATTAAAATAAACAGAGAAATCATTACATCATTGGAATCTGACTTGTCCAGTAGTAACATATTTAACTCTGAATTACAATAATGGGAATAGTAGAGATCTGGAACCCAAGGTAGAGCTGCTTTTTGTTTTGTGCATGCTGACCTAAGAGGTCTTTCTCAATATTGTAACTGGAAAAATTGTCCTTTTTCGTGATAGTGGCAGAAGCTGGCAGTTACTTAGACAGGTTTGGATGGAAGTTATGACCATCAGCAAATAAATTATGTTGAAGAACTGGATTTAATGTTGGCAAAGTTTCAATTACCTCATTCACTCTGGCAAGGTGAAAGCATCACCAAACAGTAAGATATGATTAGATTAGATTCCTTACAATATAGAAACAGGTCCTTCGGCCCAACAAGTCCACACCGACCCTCTGAAGAGCAACCCACCTAGACCCATTCCCCTACATTTACCCCTTCACCTAACACTACGGGCAATTTAGCATGGCCAATTCACCTAACCTGCACATTTTTGGACTGCCTCTGAGTATTCAACCTCCAGAAACCACATCAGCTTAGGAATCTGAGTGTGTATGCTACTCCAGCAAATAGAATGTGAGCTCAGAGCACCTACTGAGCTCTCAGCAAGGCTTGTTGAAGTAGTGAGCTGCAATTAAGGATTTTCCAACATTGATTCTTATGACTTCCTGTCTCTCTTAGCTGCTGACAATGGCCAGAGAGGCCGCATTGCTTTCATTCTCTGTTATTGACCTTGCCAGAAAAAAGGCACTGACATGAGAAGAGGCTCTGTATTTCCATGTCGTAATCATCATCTAGGAGGGAGCTTATGGAGATTGCTAGGATGACCCATTCCCTGGAGGATTGTGTTTTGGAGAGAGCAGCAGACCTTGCAATAATGGCAAATTGTAAAGTTAAACCCGACCAGTGTAAATATTGAAATAGCAACTTCAGATACCTCACAGGCTGCTCAGTTGCAGTTTAGTGAGCGGATAGTCTGGGGTATAGTGCCTCTGTCCAGGTTCTCATGGAGGGGTAAGTATCCTTTCTTTAAGATACATCCCTTGTTTCCTTGAATCCATTCACATCATTTGGGGATTGGGGAGACTGACGAGCTACAGGAAACTGGACTGACAGCAGATGAAGGAATCATGGAAGCTGCTCAGATAGTGAGTTCAGACAGACAGGAAATTCTTGTTCTGGCCACAGATCAGCTGAACATCTTCCACTTCCTATTGATAAATCTCATTCTGTGCCTCAGTTAGTGCCTTGATGGTCACGAGTGCAATTAATGATACTTTGTAGTTGGAAAGATCCAGTGGTGAGGATAAGACCCATTTCCCTCTGTACGTGAGGTCCCATCTTCCTGAACTGGCATGAACTATCCAGCTCTTGCAAGAGGTATATGACTGAAGCATATGAAATGCTAAAGAGGATTGATAAATGGATGTTAAATGTATGTTCTTCTTTGTGGGACAGTCTCAAACAAGAGGTCATAGATATAGAGTGAGAGGAGGTAGGTTCAAAACTGAGATGAGGAGAAACTACTTCTCTCAGAGGGTCATGAATCTGTGGAACTCACTGCCCCAGAGTGCAGCAGAGACATATACAATCAACAGATTCAAGAATGGAATAGATCCATTTGTTATGAAAAGCGCAATGGGGAGCAGGCAGGAAAGTGGAGTTGAGACCAGGATAAGATCAGTCATAATCATGTTAAATGGTGGTGTGGTTTAAAGGGTTGAATTGCCTATTTCTGCTCCTAATTCCTAAGTTTCTATGATGTACAATGCAAAATGTGCACGGCTGCTTTTTGGAAGGAGACAGTAGTGAGGAAGTGATTCAACAGTTAGTAGCAGGAGATGATGAACAGTTCTGTGAGATTAGATTAGATTAGATTACTTACAGTGTGGAAACAGGCCCTTCGGCCCAACAAGTCCACACCGCCCCGCCGAAGCGCAACCCACCCATACCCCTATGTCTACCCCTTACCTACACTACGGACAATTTAGCATGGCCAATTCACCTGACCTGCACATCTTTGGACTGTGGGAGGAAACCGGAGCACCCGGAGGAAACCCACGCAGACACGGGGAGAATGTGCAAACTCCACACAGTCAGTCGCCTGAGGCGGGAATTGAACCCAGGTCTCTGGCGCTGTGAGGCAGCAGTGCTAACCACTGTGCCAAAGATCTTCCACCATGACAGCTCTAACATTCCAACAAAGGAATTTGTTCTCATCATCACTGAATCCATTATTGATTTATACTATCATTATCAGCCATTGCCATGTATGCACTCAACTTGACTCCTAATAACGCACAAAAGCATCATTCCCTTCCTCCTCGGCCCCACGATACCAAGCAATTGTTAATCCCTGCAATACTCTCCCCACAACCAGTGCATGTCTCATAGCACCTGAATGCCAATGGTTGTGTGGCTCTCACAATTGTGATGGTCTTTTTTGGGTTGAATTAGTGCAGCCATGACTGATTCCTGGTTGCTACCTCCAAGCAACCATGTCCCTCCTAAGCTAACTTCCAACCTAGGCTTCCATGACCTCTCAATGAACTCCTAACCTCATTTATTTGGACTTATTGCCAGGTCTATCAAGTTTCTGGAGTTGTCTTCTTCTAATTTGATGAAAATGCCCATGAAATATCTGCCCTTATGTCCAATGGGACCTAAATGTCAGGCCCCTAGCTGGTGCTTAGCATTGCTCTATAATGGCAATCAGTCTCCAATACCGAGACAGCTAAATTGTCATGTTTGTGGCATGTTCCATTGGAAATGTCTATGGAGATACAGAATGAGAATTCTTTAATGTTTGGCTTAATCTCTGATCCCTTCAAACAGATTGCTGTAAAATTACAGAGAATCATGAACGAGTGAATGGCAGAAATCGAAAGTGTACTTGGACTTTGCATTAAAATTTCTGATGCAAGTAATGTTAACTGAGGCATGACTTTCATTTGAAATGCACTCAAATGAGCATCCACACTGACGTACACTAGCTGATGCACACTGGGCACAGGCTGATCAGAAGCCGTGTCACAGGTAAACAAGTGGTGAAGAAGGCATTTAGCATGGTTGCCTTCATTCCTCAGACATTTGAGTATAGGGATTGGGATGTCATATAGAGATTGTACAGGACTGGAGTACTGTGTGAAGTTCTGGTCACTCTGTTATAGGAAGGACATTATTAAATTGTAGAGGGTTCAGAAAAAAAATTACCAGGATGTTGTCAGGGGAATGGAAAATTGGAATTATAAGGAGAGGCTGGATAGGCTGGGACTTTTCTCCCTGGAGTGTAGGAGGTTGAGGAATGATTTTAAAGACATTTATAAAATCATGAAGGGTATAGATATCGAAGGTGGGGAGTTCAAAACTAGGGGGCATATTTTTGGTTCCTGACGAAGGACTTTGGCTGAAACGTCAGTTTTCCTGCTCCTCAGATGCTGCCTGACCTGCTATGTTTTTTCCAGCACCACTCTAATCTTGACTCTGATCTCCAGTACCCAGTTCTGCCTGGCATATTTTTAAGGTGAGAGGAGAAAGTTTGAAAAAGGACATGAAGGACAACCTTTTTACACAGAGAGTTGTTTATGTTTTGAGTGAACTGCGAGAGGAAGTGATCGATGTAGATATGTGACAACATGTATAGAACATTCGGATCAGTACATGAACAGGAAAGGTTTGGAGGGATATTGGCCAAACGAAGGCAGATGGTACTAGTTTAGCTTGGAAGCATGGTTAGCATGAACTATTTGGATCAAGGGGTCTGTTTCCATGCTGTATAACTCTCTGATTTTATGTGTGAGCTCTATACTCAAACTTCTCATGCAGGTTGCTTTAACTTTTCTGACTGAACAGTATCAGATGTCAGAGTGAAGTTCTGGCTATCTGATTCATGTGCAACAAGCCTTTTAAGCTCTACCTTGCATGATATCAGGTTTTAAACTTGGATGCTCTTCCCCTATTAAAAAAAAACCCTACAATGAACCATGTGTTAAAAAAACCCATAGATTTGAAGGAATAAACCAACAAACACATTTTTAATTGTAAGAAACTCTAATGTGAAAACAAGCAGTCAAAGATTTCAAAGAATTAGTTGTAATAGTGTGAGGCTGAGAGCATTCACATTAACCTACAGTTGTGACATGGAATTCTGCAGAGTTGTGACTGTCAAGACTTTAGTTAGTGTGTATTGGTGAATTTTTGTGTGAATCTTGAAGCATTTTTTTTCTGCTAGTCTTAGAAAATGTATAATTTGACCCATCATAATCAAGAAAGTCTCTGAAGTTCAGAGAGGGGACTGCAGAGCAATTGCTGAGATTGGGGCAATTTTTCTTAGAAGCAATCTTTTGAAGCAGTTTACCTGAAGTGAGTGATTATCAAAGTTAAGCTAATGCAAAAAGCAATTCCGTGAAAACAGAGGACCTTAAGGTACTATATCTGACAAAAGGTGATTAATTTGGAAAATGTGTCTCTTGGAAAACTTGACTCAAACAAATGTTCAATTATACCAGATTCAAGAATGCAATGGATAAATATTCCATGAAGTGCCACCAGGATCGGTGCTGGATCCTCTACTTTTTGTCATTTATATAAATGATTTGGATGTGAGCATAGAAGGCATAGTTAGTAAGTTTGCAGATGACACCAAAATTGGAGGTGTAGTGGACAGCGAAGAGGGTTACCTCAGATTACAACAGGATCTGGACCAGATGGGCCAATGGGCTGAGAAGTGGCAGATGGAGCTTAATTCAGATAAATGCGAGGTGATGCATTTTGGGAAAGCAAATCTTAGCAGGACTTATACACTTAATGGTAAGGTCCTAGGGAGTGTTGCTGAACAAAGAGACCTTGGAGAGCAGGTTCAATGCTCCTTGAAATTGGAGTCGCAGGTAGATAGGATAGTGAAGAAGGCATTTGATATGCTTTCCTTTATTGGTCAGAGTATTGAGTACAGGAGTTGGGAGATCATGTTGCGGCTGTACAGGACATTGGTTAGGCCACTGTTGGAATATTGCGTGCAATTCTGGTCTCCTTCCTATCGGACAGATGTTGTAAAACTTGAAAGGGTTCAGAAAAGATTTACAAGGATGTTGCCAAGGTTGGAGGATTTGAGCTATAGGGAGTAGCTGAACAGGCTGGGGCTGTTTTCCCTGGAGCGTCGGAGGCTGAGGGGTGACCTTATAGAGGTTTACAAAATAACCAAGGGACATGGATAGGATAAATAGACAGTCTTTTCCCTGGGGCGGGGGAGTCCAGAACTAGTGGGCATAGGTTTAGAGTGAGAGGGGAAAGATATAAAAGAGACCTAAGGGGCAACTTTTCCATGCAGAGGGTGATACTTGTATAGAATGAGCTGCCAGAGGATGTGGTGGAGGCTGGTACAATTGCAACATTTCAGAGGAATTTGGATGGGTATATGAATAGGAAGGGTTTGGAGGGATATGGGCCGGGTGATGACAGGTGGGACTAGATTGGGTTGGATATCTGGTCAGCATGGACGGGTTGGACTGAAGGGTCTGTTTCCATGCTGTACATCTCTATGACTCTATGACTCTATAACATAATTACACTTTTTACACAATGAGTTATCAAAGCAATAGCAATCAGATAGTGGCAATAATTAGCCAGACCAAATATTCTGAACTCAAGGAAATTCTCCATGGGATTAAGATTTATGCCTGTCCATGGATGCTTTTGCCAGTGAACAGCCAATAATACATTGAGTGTCCATCTCACTCCTTTCCCAACCACCACTGACCTGTTCTCCATAATAAAGAGGGGGGATAAGTGACCCACCAGTGTGCACACTCTTAAACCGGAAGCACTTAACTGCCCATTAACTTAGCAATTAAGGCCTCAATCCACTTCTATTGCCATAAATCTTCAATTATGACAAGCAGGCCAGGGTTGAATGGGTTTCTTTGTAAAGGCAGGCAGAATGGAGAGCACAATTGGAGATCTTCCTATTTTCCCTCCTCCAAAGAGGTCAACTCTGCAACACCCCTTTTTGTTCTTCCTCACTGGTCCTCCAGAACCAGGCTTCCTTTTGAGAAAAGCCTTTGTGCAATTACCACCACACTTTTGCCTACACTTTCTTGTATTTTGAGCAGATTGGCCAACAGGTGAAACTTCCTGTTCAGGAAGAGTGAATTCTGATCCTAATCTCGTTTACTAACCCCCACAACATTATTGCTGTGATGCATATACCCTCTCTATCATAGGTTCCAGCCAATCAAGCCTAATAAAGAAGCTGAAGAAAAGGCAGGAACTTTAAGTGAATCCGTCCAGGAATTTGTGCTCAAACCTCTCCTCTATCTGATCTTCATGAACTTTCTGGATTGAGTTTTTACAGATGAAAATATTTGTAGTTAATACCATATTTCGAATCTGAAAAGCCAACTGAAAAAATGCAGAATGTCCCAGATATTACACGTGATTCAATGCAGAATAATACATATTGTAACTCATTTGGAATATTTCATTAATGGTGTTGCACTAGTCAGTACAGAAACAGGGAGAGATCATTGTCAAGGCAGGGTCTGAAGTTTGCCAGCTTGCAAGTTCCCGCTACTGGCTGGCATGCCAGTTTATACCATCCCCTGGTAATTTCTTTAAGGCTAGATTGGAAGGTTATGGATACCTGTCTCCCAGTAGGTGACCAATGAGGCCAATTGAGGACACACATTAGAAACCTACAGGGAGGATCTCTGCACAGGCCAAAACCCTGTTGATGAAGAGGTAGCCTCTAGTGAGGTGGGAGACTGCACTCCAAATCAACACATTTTATTTTTATTTTTTAA
Source organism: Chiloscyllium punctatum (assembly GCF_047496795.1). Lineage (NCBI taxonomy): Eukaryota > Metazoa > Chordata > Chondrichthyes > Orectolobiformes > Hemiscylliidae > Chiloscyllium > Chiloscyllium punctatum. The sequence continues at coordinate 74,160,636 of NC_092742.1, read as the reverse complement.
GACAATATTCAGCGGTCACCTCCTGCTTAAGGTGCCTTGTTGTTCCCTCAGCTACATTGGTAACTACATTTGGCTGGTGCCTTGCTAACCTTTCATTGTTGGAGGGTTTCCTATGGACCCAGGAGCTTACTCTCTGTCCTTAATTGCAAATAGCTCCCAAAGGGGGATAATTAACTATCTGTCTCCACAAAAATCATCCTCTCGGTCCCAGTGCCAGGACTGAATCTCAACTGGCACTTCCTTCTTACAGCTGGATCAAGACCTGGGAAAAGAAAATTAGCTCCTTGGGCTTGTGGAAGACTCTAAATGAACTGCATCTGTTAATTTTATGTTAATCATTAATATACAACATTGAAAGGCATAGTTTCATTAAGTACTTTTAATTAAATACTGTTTATAAAAATTTATAAAAGCCCTTATAAAGAGAGACAGGTAGAACATTGGGCTAGGAGATAAGAAACACTCTTTATATAATATTGCATTCTGTGTTATCAACAAAAGTATTATTGTCTAGTCTCATAAATCACCAGCTGACTGAGGTTCAGACAAACAACAATCAATCATATAAAGCAGTAATTAACAAAACAAACATAATAGTGAGCACTCGTCTAGTATTCTGCTCAGGCCACACCTTGAGTTATAATTTCAACTGGGCCATAAGACATAAAGAAATCGTATAAATAAAGAGGTGGTTCAGGGAGGGACATCAAGGTTAATTCTTATATTCCTAATTTGAGTTATAAGGAACATATAGAAAATCCTCAGTCTTGAAAGATGTGAAGACAGGGAGTCTTGTAACATATATGTGTAGATAAGATGCAAAGAGAGATGTAAAGTAATACTTCTTCATACAATGAGTGATTAAAACTTGAGGATAATAAAGGCAAAAGATTCTACTGACTGTTGAGATGGGGCTTCAATGGGATGATGAGTGACTCATCCATTTTTATATTTTTGTGACTGGTTGTTTTTTGCATATGTTTTGTTCCATTGCAGATTTATTTTCTTATTTTTAAAACATTCCTTCTTATTTAGTTTTATTTATAAAAATCCACCACAAATAGGTAACCATACCTAGAATCCGAACGTGTTCTTCAATTGCTTTGTCTTTATTTTTGTTGTCTCCTGACATTGATTTTTGGTTTGAATGGATAACTTTCCAGATTCACCAATTTTCTGATCTTAATAAGTTTCTAACCCTGTTTTTAAAAGTTTTGATGCCAATATTAAAAGTGAAAAGTGAATAGCTTGTTTCTAGTGACCAGCAAAATCCCATTCACTATTTGTTAAAGGACTAGACATTGCTCAATTATGTGTTATTGTATAAATGTCTGCAAAGGTTCATACTTAAGAGTTCATTCAGCTCCACCCAATATTTGGGTGGCATGGTGGCTCAATGGTTAGGACTGCTGCCTCATAGTGCCAGAAATCCAGGTTCAGTTCCAGCCTTGGGTGACTGATAGTGTGGAGTTTGCACATTCTGCGTGGATTTGCTCCAGGTGCTCTGGTTTCTTCATATGCAGGTTAGGTGATCTGGCCATGCTAAATTGCCCAAATTATTCAGGGGTGTGTAAGTTAGGGGAATGGGTCTGAGTGAGTTAATCTTCAGACGGTTGGTGTGGACATGTTAGGCCAAATGATCTGTTTCTACACTTGTCGGGATTCTATGTTTTTGAGTGACCCTCATTCTGTTAGGGAGCAATTTTGGATCTTGGAGAGGTAGGAACTAGCACAGAAGTCTCTCTCATACTCTCAGTAACATGTCTATCTTGCCAATGTAACTCATTTCTAATTGCCACAACATTGCCAGTGGTGCAGATCTGTCGATTCTTCAAAGACAGCTTTAAAAGGCAGCTTGGTGGACAGCAGCTGGAATTCAGGAATCCTGCAAAAGAGGGCCTCATGGCAAGATTAAGCAAGATAGAATCTACAGTTAATTGTTTAAAAAAAATCCAGACCCAATAAGAGATATTCAGCAATGACTGAGAGCTTGAAACTTCAAACTACTGGTACACTAGTCACATGAAATGATTACAAATTTCATCAAAAACCTGTAGAAGTGCAGGGTTCAGCTGTAAAGCAAACACCAGTGGTAACTGTTTGAGTAAAGTTAAAATCCCAAGTTGCCAAGAGATAAACTGCACAGCTTACAGGCTGGAAAAGCTTGAAATATTTACAGCTCAGTCAGAGCATCACTGCCATAGCAGACAGATGCCACAAGACAGGAGAAAGTGAGGTCTTCAGCAACTAGGTGAAAGTGAGCCCAGTAGATTTTGGAGAGTCAGAGTTGGAAAGGGTGGCGCTGGAAAAGCACAGGCAGGTCAGGCCACATCCAAGGAGAGGGAGATTCGAAATTTCAGGTGTAAGCCTACTGAAGGACTTTTGCCTGAAATGTCGACTCTCCTGCTCCTCGGATGCTGCCTGACCTGCTGTGCTTTTCCAGCATCACCCTTTTCGATTTGGAGACCATCAGACAGACTACCGTAAAGAGAATCATGGACCACAGAAGGAATTTAAACTAAAGTCACAGACCCAAGAATATCAAAAAGCCAGAACCAAAGACGTAAAGGGCAACTTATATGTCAAAACAGATAAAATCTAACAGAAGAAGTTAGCTGTCTATTGAAACTGCAGAAAAGGTGGGTGATTGGGTACAAACCATTGTAAAGTGAGAAATATTTATTTAAACCACACATAATGAAGTTCATCAAGTGGGGAAAAGACTTGGAGCAACAGGGATAATTAGTAGCACTGCAGATAGTAAGAAAGCTCTAGAAAAATCTGCTTCAGGGTTCATTTTATAGAGCTGTAAAGAGCGCGATGAATTTGGTACAGTTGTTATGAGAATGGGAATCATAAAAAAGGCAGGCAGTGAAATTCATCCAGTAAAGCCTTCAAGGGAATGGGATCTATTATTAAAGCCACAAGCAATTTGATTCATTACATGAAATTGGCAGAATCCATTCATTTTCCCTAAAGACACACATGAGAAGAGAGTTCAGAGATTAAGGCAGACACCAGATACTGATAGTCATTGTCAGCGCAAGGAAACCTCACAGGCACAAACAGTGCCCAGCTATTGAAAATAATGTTTTATCTGTAAAAATTGAAACCTGGAACCATCTGTACTGGGAATTTCTAATTTATTTTTCAAATTGAATTCTGTTATCAGGGAAGGATTGTTCTGGAGTACATGTACCTGGATAAATTTGAAAGTTGCATTTTTTTCACAGAAAAATGACATTGTAAAAGGTGTCATTGTGAATATATCTCAATCAGGGTGAACTGCATTTAATAAATCTTACATGGAGGCATGTACAAGAAAAAGCAGGAAATGCAATGTTCTCTGAAGTCCAATTTTTTAGTGCAAGTTATTCACTGATGAAACACTTCAAGGTCAGCAGTTTAGTGTCACAAAAGCATTCCTGATGGTATTATCCCAAATCTATCTAGACCACAGTGCCAATTCCAAGGAGCCCTGTGCTGTATGAGGGTGGTACAATTTGTCATCCTTAAAAATAAGATTTTGTGCATGGACTATTTTAGTTGTTAATTTAAAATGAATAAAATTAACCTTTTTAAAACTGTAAAAAGGAAAGGGAGCAGCATAAAATTGGCAACTGACCTTTGTCAGCATAATCAATCCCTGAACACATTCACAGACTTGCTTACCACAGACAATGTAACCACTGTTCTTCACTGTCAACATAGTTTCACCAATTCAGCCCATAAATTTCCCAGAATTGTTATCATGGATCACCGTAAACCACATAGGAATAACTTTTTAAAGTTTCAGCACCAGAAAGCTTCCAGCAGCTTTGGGATAGAACTGTTGAGGTATGCGAAACATAGCTGTAAAAAACAATTCTGTCTTGGAAAGTAGACTAATTCCAGTACAATTACAATATTTCAATGAAGCGTACAGTTTGACCTCTTGAGGATTATTGAACTTCGTCAGTTGAAATAAATAACTGTAGCTCACGTCGTGCTCCTTGTAGTCAAGTCAGAATAAATGCATATGTGACCCAAGTGTAAAATTCCACAGTGTCAGTCAGTTCACTTTCATCATCAAAGCAGTCCTGATCCAAGCATAATCTTGATTCAAACACAACGTTTCTTAGCAAACGAGTCAAATATTCCCTGAGATTCAACTGTATTTTCAAATGCAACACGACCAGGCCTCAGGCACCTGGCACCACTCCTTATATCATAATTCTAATTTAATTCTTGTAACCATGTGGCACAGAAATGTTCCAGGAATCCTTAAATGTTAATGGATGAACTATTTCTCCATTTAAATTTGTAAATGATACCTCAAAACTGGTTCGTTGAATCCTTGGAGCAATAAAGTTTTCTTTACTAGAATGTGCCGTTGATAACCTCATTTGGAGTATGGGCTGTAGGCCAGTACAAATTTGAGATGGTAATCTTATTTACATTATTACGCTAATTAAACTAGGTAACATGTTAAAACAGCTTGCCTATAATCATGTAATGCTGCACAATTTTGCCTCCAAATGTCCCAGTACCATTCAAAAAGGACAAAGGAAAGGTTGTGTAAAAATACCCCTCAATTTTATTTGCAGCCTATTAACAACTGTTACTGGAGGTTTAATTATACCCCCGTGATCTGGAGATACAGCAGATTTCTGTCATTTTCTCCTTGGGGAATGGTTCCTAGTTACTAGCATCCATTATCCCTGCCTGTAAGCTGATGCTTTTTTATTACCAGCGCAATAATCACTGCATCTTTGGGAACATCTGTTCTATGTGCTATGCACAGAGATCCCAGTGCCTGTCAGCTACTGGCTTTATATGATGACCCTTGTGCCCTCTCGCTCAGTTTACAGCTAATTTGTTTAGGAGAATTCTGCAGATTTGCCTACACAATATCACTGCCGGAGAGCAATTAATAGTTCAAAATTTACAAACAAATGCAGCTTTTCTCTCAACTTCAACACTCACTTTGCTATGGTTGACTTCACTGAGTCGCACTACAACAAATATTCACAGCAGATGGATCTGTAAACCAGTTAAAAATCTTCTTTGGTTTGCCTTCCGGCATCCACTGGTATTCACAGCCACCATTTACAAAAATGACATGCATAAAATCAGAGGGCCTTATAGATTTGTTTCTCATATTTGAAAAAGATGTTGATAATAAATATTAGCAACAAAATCATCACCTGATGAACAATAAGTCACACTATTTTAGCTACTGTCAAATTGGTTGCACCATGAATTAAACGATTACCACAACTTTTCCAACAAAAAGTCAATCACTGAAATAAGACCTTCAAGTAAATGAGATGTGAAATCTTGCTTTATGACAAATTTCTTGCCATTCCACTGTTCACTCAGCATTTTGTCAGTGGTGACATTATTGAGCAAGGATTATAGTTGATTATAGTTTGTTAAATAGATGTATAATTACGTAAGATTGTATGTATATTTATGATGTAAACATGTTAATATGAAATTTAAAATAGTATGGACTTAGCACTGAAGGTCATTTATAGCTTTTCATCAATGTTATGGCATAAAATATATATTGAATCATTATGCTGTGTGTGAACACAATGAATCACACAATATATTAATGTAATAACATTAGTTGTTTCAGCTTACCTATATACTTGTAAATCATGTGATCTGGTCAAAACTGCATTGATTACTGAATGGAGTGTGAAAACAGTCAGCAAGCCTCACTGTTGCTGAATCTAAGCTAATCTTCACAGCAGTTTCATTGCAGAAACTAATACAATTATAAATAACCTTTCAAAAATGTAATAACTCAATTGCACTATCTGAAGGTTTATGACTTCAGCTATAAAATCCAGTAATTATCGTAACCTATATTAAACATTTACATAAAAGATTGCCTCAGAACGTATTATAGAACATAGAACATTACAGCGCAGTACAGGCCCTTCAGCCCTCGATGTTGCACTGACCTGTGGAACCAGTCTGAAGCCATCTAACCTACACTATTCCGTTTTCATCCATATATTTATCCAGTGACCATTTAAATGCTCTTAAACTTGACGAGTCTACTACTGTTGCCGGCAGTGCGTTCCACGCCTGTCTTACTCTCTGAGTAAAGAAACTACCTCTGACATCTGTATCATTTATTAATACTATTTGTGGAAGGTTTATTACTCAAATATATATATTTAAATGACACATTATACATTGTGGATTATATATTGTGATTGTTATATGAAAGATGACCAAAAATGCAAAACATGGTGCAACATTGATGTAAGATGACAGAAGTTTCATTTCCTTATAATTCTGTCAATCATCATTCTTACTAAATGTCAGTCAGAAGAAGAATACATGTTAAGGAACACTTATAGTTTAAAGATTTTCCTTCAGGGATTATTAAACCAAAACAATTGCAGTGAATATATTCAGAATCCCTTACTCGCTGAAAATGATTAAGCAGACTAAGAGAAGAATGTGGACCAAGACATTAATCTTATGTAGCCAGAATGTGGGCATATAGCGGCAATTCCCAAACCAATAGAGCTGGATCAGTAATTTGGAGTCATTCTCACTAAATCCTATTAAAATTTATTTTTAACTTTGCTTCATATTATGGTCAGCTATGATCAATGGTCAAGAGCAGAATGATTGATAAAGGAGTTATCTAGTCGTTTGCCACTTAATCCAGGAAGCATTTAGCTTCTAATTCTGCAGGCAATAACAGCCAATATTATCATTTAAATATAAATGTGGTGTACTGGATTTTACAAGTTGATACTTGCATTGTTTTTGAAAACAGCCTTCATAGCTAAATCATAATGTTTCATTAAACTGATCAACAATTACAAATGAGTTAATGGACAAGGTAAAAGCATAAAAATGGAAAAGGTCATTTCTTCACAATCATTGGGTTGGATTTTCTCTCAGGCTTTGCGACCCCAATGTCAAGATAAATTGGGAGTCTCAAATCTGCATTGTTGACGGGAAGACTGGCTGCACAATTTGGCCAACTCCACACTTGCCATTCTATTGAGGGTGGCAGATGGGCTTCCAACGCTGCCAGCCCAGTAATTGGCAACTTGAGGGCCTTGGCAGATCTGCTTGTAAAGGTGGGACCTGCTGAGACGTGTTGGAGACCGCAAGGACATGACAACATAGAGGCACCCTCAGAGAAATGGGTTCAATTCAACCACTAATAGAATCGAAGCCATTATGCTCCCCAGTGAAAGAGGAAATCCCTCCAGAAGCATCATTTTATGTGTGCGTGTGGACCTTTCTGTCCGTGTTTTTCACTGGGCAATGGAGCCTCTAGTTCCCCTGGGCCCATCACCGGCCTCTATTGAGCTGGTATTCTCCACATGTGATGGGGAGAATGCTCGGGACATGTTTAGTTAATTGGCTTCCCATATCATGGAGGTAGGCAATCTGGTTCCTTGGGAAACTTCCTTAGCAACAGGAAATCACCAAGCATTTGTTCAACGCAACCTTCCCAATTTCCCGTTTCTTTCTTCCCTCACCCTGCCTCCAAGCCAGCCTGGTGCTTGGAAAATTCAGCCCTTTGAATCTATTGCTTCTAACAGAACAAGGGATGTCTACACAGGGACCAGACTCACTGAGCTTCAATTCATGAAGTTTGATTAGATTAGATTAGATTACTTACAGTGTGGAAACAGGCCCTTCAGCCCAACAAGTCCACGCTGGCCCGCCAAAGCACAACCCACCCAGACCCATTCTGCTACATTTACCCCTTCGCCGAACACTACGGGCAATTTAGCACAGCCAATTCACCTAACCTGCACGTTTTTGGACTGTGGGAGTGTTCATTTTTATCATTAATTGGGATTCTGAGCTTTTTACCAGAGCTTTGCAGATTGTGTTTGTTACTGTCTTTTCAACCTATTACTTGTTGAAATAATTTGAATTCCATTGTTTTAAAATTAGATGGAATTCTTTCGAGCCAATGTATTGAGGCTCACTTTACATGATTCCACAAGTTTTCATGATCCAACAGCCTCAAGAAAATCTATTCCTCCCCAATTTAATTCATCGCTTGGAAAAGATGACATTTGTACATTCAAAGTTCTATGAAGAGATGATGGTGTCAGACGTCCAGGTTGGAGATCTGGAGGAGTAACCATCAAGCTGGAGTCCTTCGGCATCTGTTCTGTCAAGCAATATTTCCATCTGGTAGTTGGGAGAATGGGAAACTGCATAATAATGAGGTGAGATTAAATAAAGAGATGTTAATATACGCAAATAGGCCTCTCGTCACTGTTCAACATCTCCCAGTTCAATATTTGGTTAGGTATTGGGACCTTTTGCTTTTCATGTTGAGAAGCTCCTGGCTCGTGGTTTTCCCAATTTTCTTGCTGATGTCCACATCATGGGAAGATTTTGCCCTTAATATCTCCAATCCTTGATCAAACAATTTTCAATCCAGCTCCTTTTCTTAATGCAATTAAGTAACTGAAATTCTAACTGCAGGTTTCTTATCATCACATTTTTAAAATATGTTATCTGTAGTAGTTCTGGTGATGGCATGCATAACTTGATGAGATGGTTGGACAGTCAGCATTCCAAAAGTCAAGGAAATTTATTTATTCTCTGATCTTGGATCATGGACAACACTTTTCTTGAAGGTTGTTCTTCTTTGAAGTCCTTTTTTTGGAAGGTATTTGGTGCTAAAGTGAATGATAATATAACAATTAACAGTTCTTTGTACAGAATAAGCAGCACGCTGGATACAGTGAGTACATAAACCTTTTTAGAAAGTGAACTATTTTCAGAGAAGAATATGTTTCTTTTTGACATTTACAAATTTCTATTTACAATGATCATTTACTATTTCTTCGCTAGCTTTATGAAAAATGGCATTATGCCCTTAAATTTGTCTTGGTTTTCATCAAGCTTCTGTATAGGAGCAGGATTAAACTATTTGGTCTGGCGAGCTTCCTCAGTCATTCAACATGGTCATGGCCGATCTCCAGCTTCAACTCTACTTTACTGGTTGTTCCCCATATCCTTGAACACTGGAGAGACTAAAGGTTTGTTAATCTCATTCTTAAATATATCCAGTGTAGGATCATTTATAATTCTTAAAAATAGACAATGCCACTGATTTGCCGCTCTCTGAACAGAGAATTTTCTCATCATCTCAGTCCTAAATGAACAGCTGCTTACACTGAGATAGTGCCCAATGTTCCAAATTCTCAGCCACGTGAAACAACTCCTGTGTCTATTCTGCCAATCTTATATGAGGTCACTGCTCATTCTTCTGAATCTCCAAGATTATATACTTAATTTAATCAGCCCCGTTATCATAGGACAGCCCTCTTGTCCCAGAGACAAATCTAAACACAGACTGATGAACCTACTAAACAGGAGCATATTTAAACCATTCACCATCTTGCACTTGCTCCACAATTCAATAAGACTGTGGCTTGTGTTTTGAATTCCTTATTCCAATTTACCCCTGATAATCCTTGATTTTTCAGCCTAACAAGAATCTATCCACCTTTCTCTGAAAAATATTCTGAAAAACACCTTCAGAGTTCCAACAGTGCACGACCCTCTTAGAGAAAAGAAAATTCTCCTCACCTCTGTCCTGAATGGGTGACTCCTAATTTTAAATCTATACTCCCTGGGTCTCGACTAAATCATGAAAGGAAACATTCTTTCCATGTCCATTAAGGCCATTCAGGACTTTACACAGCAATCAAATACACACATCATCCCTTACTCTTCTATATTCTTTTGGAAACAAGCCCAGACTGTCCAATCGCTGCCTTTCCTTATATTTTGTTCAATTATCTGACCTATCATTCATCTTTGCAATTATATGCTTTTTTCTTAAATTTGACAGATTCCGTAACTCCTTCAGTGTACCCTTATGGTGGGTTCTTTGTTTAGAGTTTTTTTTAATATTCAAAATGCATTTATTCTAAATATTCTGAAATATTCCCTTAAGTGTTTGCCAGTACATCTCAATTGATCTATCCCCTAGCCTAGTATACCAGTTCACTTCAATTAGCTTAGCTTTCATGCCCATGTAATTGCCCTTGTCTAGGTGTAAAATACTAGTCTTAAACACAGTCTACTCCCTTTCAAACTGGATGTATAATGCAATTATATTTGATCACTGTTACCTAGGAATGCCTTTACTCTGAGCTCATTACCAAATCCTGTCACATTAACAATACCAACTCTATATAAACAGCTCTCTGGTCATTTCCGAATGTGCTGCTCCAGGAAAATACCTCACAAGTATTCTACGAACTCCTTATCCAAGCCACTGACGTTCTCATTTTTCCAGTTTATATGCACATTAAAATCACCCATGATTATCGCTTCATCACAAGCACTCAATATTTATTCTTGTATATTTTGTTCCACACTGTGATTACTGTTACAACATTTGTAGACCATTCCCACTTGTGATTTCTTTGCCCTACTGTCCCATGTCTCTACTCAAGCCACTACTATATCTTGATCTCCTAAAACAAGGTTGTTATTTCTAACTATTGCACAAATGCCATCTTTGATGGGCAGTGCTATCCTTCCACCTTTACCTAGCTTCCTTATTTTCTGAAATGTCAATAACTCTCAATATTCAGTATGTGATCCTTGTCTTGTCTCTGTAATGGCTATCGGGTCTTATTTATTTCATGTTAATGTGCGCCATCAATTTTTGTACTTTGTTATGAAGGTTATCCGCACTCAGCTAAAGAGTTTTTAGTTTTTTTTGTTATTTTTGTAATACTTGATCTTAAATATATTCCTTGGTGTTTTTACTCTGCTCCTTTCAGCCATTCTCTTACCTTCATTTCCTATATTAATATTTTCTTCGGTATCATGTTCTTAAATTTTGATATACCACTTACTTCCACATTTGATAGCCCATTATTTAGTTTGAAACCATCACTATTTCCCTAGTTAATGATTGGCAAAGCATCCAACCCCAGCATATTTCAGGTATAGCCCCTCTTTCCCCAATACTGGTGCCAGTGGCCCATGAACCTGAATTCAGTTTTCCCACACCAACCTTTGAGTTAGGTATTCATCTGTCTAACTTTATATACTCTATGGCAATTTGTACATGGTTCAAGGAGCAATCCAGAGATTGTAACTTTGAGATTCTGATCTTTGAATTAGAACCTGCCTCTTCTTTTATTCATTCATGAAATGAGGACGTCAGCAGCTAGGCCAGCATTTATTGCCCATCCCTAATTGTCCAGAGGGCAGTTAAGAGTCACCCACATTGTTGTGGATCTGGAGTCACATGTAGGCCAGACCAGGTAAGGATGGCAGTTTCCTTCCCCAAAAGTTTTTTTTCTCTGACAGTCGACAATGGATTCATAGTCGTCATTGGACCCTTAATTCCAGATTTTCTTTTAATTGAATTCACATTCCACCATCTGCATGGCAGGATTTGAACCTAAGTCTCCAGAATATTAGCTGACTCCCTCAATTAACAAGCCAGCAATAATTCCATTAGGCTGTCACCACCTCCTCATATTCTCTATACAGAGCCTCTGTATGGAGAATATGGCACTAGATAAGGAACACAGTTATCTGGACTATTGCTCTTTGCTGCAAAAAATGGTGTCAATCAACATCATCATATACTCACCTATTGCCACTACATTCTTTATTGCACCACCCACTTGAATGGCTTCTACACCATGGAACTGTGGTCAATTAGCACATCCACCCTGCAGAACCATTTTCCTCCAAACAGGCTGAGAGATTTTAAAACCTATTGGACCATTACAGAAGCTGACATTCCTGCGTTCCTGATTCTCTGGGTCCCATTAGCTGCCTTGCGCACAGTCGCACTGTCCTAAGTCAGAAGAACCTATCCCAAATAGTGTGACTGCTCCTGTACAAAGAATCTTGGTAGCATTTAACCTCCCCGAGACATTGCAATGTTGTACTTCAGCCTTAAGGTCAAGATTCATGAGCCAAAACTGCTTGAACAAATAATTGGCGTGATCCAGGGCAAACATATCTGTGGTATTCAAGGGCTCCCAAATACTGCAGCCTTGACATATCATCTGAACTCACATCCATAATGAGGTTTTATAAATTACTTGTATTATTCACTTACTTATTCTGACTTTTACATATTTTATTAACTTAACAATAAAAAAAGACCTTAACCACTTATCAGTGACTGACCAAAGAGTCTTTCTCTTTTATAGAGAAAACCAATTCCAATCAGCTCCAATGAATCCAACTCTTTCTCCAACTGCTTGTCAAGGCGCCCTTTTCTTGCCTGCTTCTCTTGGTGATGCTGACTGCCAGTAAAGGAGTTCTCATCACCTCTACCCCTCTCCTCAATCTAATGAACCCCTGAAGTGCCACCTCCATGGAGTATATTCTTACTCAGATATAACCAAAACTAGTCACAGTATTCCACGTATCATCTGACTAAAGTCCTACACAATTGTCATAGGATTTTCTTATTTTGGTTTTCCTTTCTCTTGCAATAAAGGCTCACAAGGCCATTTGCCTTCCCAAGTTTCTCTGAACGTCAATAGTTGGGGGTTTCCCAACTTCATTTTAACGATCTGTTTTTCTATTTTTGCTACCAAATGAATGAACTCCAAGTTCCCAGTATTATTATTCCAGCTGCCATCTTGTTAAGCATTCATCTGAATCAATCGGTTCATCTTTGCATGCTCTTTGTGTCCCCCTCATAACTTTCTTTCCCAGCTTCTGTTCCATTATCAACAAAAAAGAACAAAGAACAAAGTAAATTACAGCACGGGAACAGGTCCTTCTGCCCGTCAAGCCTGCACTGATCCAGATCCTCTTTCTAAAACTGTCACCTATTTTCTTAGTGTCTGTATGCCTTTGCTCCCTGTCCATTCATGTATCTGTCTAGATACACCTTAAATGACGCTATCATGCCCGCATCTACCACCTCCTCTAGCAACACATTCCGGGCACCCACCACCCAATGTGTAAAGAATTTTCCACGCTTATCTCCCTTAAACTTTTCTCCTCTCCCCTTGAACTCGTGATCCCTAGTAATTGAATCCCTCACTATGGGAAAGCATTTCTTGCTATCCATCCTGTGTACACTGCTCATGACCTCAAAATCAGGTCCCCCCTCAACCTCCGTCTCATGAAAATAATCCTAATCTACTCAACTTCTCTTCATAGCTAGTGTTGTCCATACCAGGCAACTTCCTGGTGAACCCACTCTGCACCCCCTCCAAAGCATCCATATCCTTTTGGTAATGTGGCGACCAGAACTGTATGCAGTATTTCCAAATGTAGCTGAACCAAAGTCCTATACAACTGTAACATGACCTGCCAACTCTTGTACTCAATTATCATCAACATTCGATTCATTACCGTCAGTCTCTTCAAAGCTATTCATGTATATTGTAAACGAGTGGGAGTCAAACATTGATGGTTGTAGCACCACTGCTCAACACAGCCTGCCAACTTGAAAATGGCCAACTTACTGTGACTCTGCTTTCTGTTAACTAATCCATGATAACATATTTAAAAAGCTCTATGAGTCTTTATTTTGCATTAGTAATCTTCTGTGTGGCACATTATTGATTGGCCTTTTCAAAATTGATATATCTATTGGCTCCCCGTTATCTACATGATTTCTCTTTTGCAAAACCAGCTTGACTTTGTCTGATCATGCTACAATCTTCTGGGTGCATTATTAACTCTTCTTTACAAATAAATTCCAGTAGTTTGCTGAAAATTGATATCAGTGGCTGTTCCATTGCGTGTTGTAGCACTCCTTACATATGTTAACTTCCAGTTCACATGGAACCATTCTAGAATCTAAGGTATTTCGAAAATTAAATCAATGCATCTACTATCTCTAAATTTACATCTTTTAGAACCTTAGGGTATATTGGGCCCTGAGTACTTGTCAGCTTTAGTGCCTTAAGTTTCTCTAGTGTATTTTCTCTACTTACATTAAATGATTTAGCTATCTCATTTTAATAGCCCAATGTAATTCTTTAATTTCTGATATGCAATTTGTAACTTATAGAGCCATACAGTACAGAAACAGACCCTTTGGAACAACCAATCCATGCTGAACACAATCCCAAACTAAGCTAGTCTCACCTGCCACCATCCTTCCCCCCACCTGGGAGCTGGGGTGGGAGGATGAGTAAAGAAGGGGACTGAGTTTCTCTCTCCTGAACCAACAATTTTGAGGCTTCCTCTGTGACTGTAATAACTTGCAGCACCTTGCCTGGTTCTTGTAGAAAATTACCATCACAATGATACAGCACATTCGGCCCATCTCATTTATGTCAACCCAAAGACACCCAGATACCCTTTCTAATCCCATCTTCCTGCACATGGCCCATAGCCCTACAGCTTACAGCAACTTACAGTGCAGATCCAGGTATCTTTTAAAAAGAGTTTACAGCCTCTGCCTCCACCACCACCCTCTGCTTTAAAAAAAGACTTCCTCACATTCCTTCTAATCCTTTTGCCACTTCACTTGAATCTATGACTCCTGATTTTGGAACTGTCTGCCAAGGTTTCTCCATGCCCCTTACAATTTTATATACCTCAATCATGTCACCCCTCAGCCCTCTCTGTCCCAAGGAAAATACCCCCAACCTCTCTAATCTTTCCTTGTAGCTATAGTTCTCCAGCCCTAACAACATTCTAGTAAATCTTCTCTGCACTCTCTCCAGAGAATTACATCCTTCCTATAAAGTGGTGACCAGAATTGCACACAATACCCCAGTTTTGGCCCCACCAGTGTCATGTACACTTTCATCATTATATCCCTACTTTGGTATTCTATACCTCTGCGAATGAAGGAGAGAATTGCATATGCCTTCTTTAGAATCTCACCTACCTGTGCTGCTACCTTTAGGAACCTGTTGCACACCAAGCTCTCGCACTTCATCTACACTCCTCAGTATATTCCCATTTATTATGTATTCCCTTCTAACCGTTGGCTTCCCTAACTGCATTACATCATGCTTTTTCAGAGTTGAACTCTATCTGCCACTTTCCTGCTACTCCACCAACTCAATATCGTTTTGGAGCTTACAGCTGTCTATATAATTTATGAGCTTAGACTACACTGCACTACTCTCTGCACTGCTCTCTGCATGGCCAATTTTTGTACCATCTGAAAATTTCCCAACTTGGCCTTCTGCATTCAAGTCTAAATCATTAATGTATAACTGAGCCATGTAGAACATCACTTAAAACAGCTTTTCATTCTCAAGGGCAGCCATCAACCATTATCCTTTGTTTCCTATTACTAAGCCAACTTTAATCCAATTAAACTCATTACACTGTAGCCTATAGACTTTTATGTTTTTGACCAATCTGCCATGTGGAACCTTATCAAATGTCTTACTAAATTCCATGTAGACCGCATCCACTGCATTACCCTTATCAATCCTTGTTATCAGCTCCTCAAAGAATTCAATTAAATTCAGGAGGCATGACCTTCCCTTAACAAAGTCATGCCAACAATCCCTGACTAGTCCATGCCTTCTGAAGTGACAGTTTATCTGAACACTCAGGATTGATTTTAATAATTTGTCCACTACCAAGGTAAGACAAACTGGCTGATAATTGTTTGGCATTTCTTTTGTACCTTTTTTAAACAACGGAATCACATTTGCATTGCTTCAGTCCTCTGGCACCTCACCTGTGTCTAATGAAGATTGGGTGAAAATTACAGGCTAATGTCTTTTTAAATGGAATGCTGCAGGATAGATTTCAAATAACCGGATGTATCCGACTCTAAGTCATTAAGACAACTGGCCGAAAATTTGATTGAAATTGTCAGTTTTAATTAGCATCTGAAAAGGTCAGTTCTGCAGAAATGTTTAGCAAGGGGATTGTAGAAATAACTGCAGGCATGACCACCAATGGCAAAGTGATGAAAATCCAGCTAATTAAATTCAGTGTGTTTGAGCTCGAGATGGCATCAGCGTTCCATTCAACGTAACCTTAAGAATAAAGCCCTGGAAAGTTTCTTTTATTGGATTATACCCAAATCGAGGAGCTGGGCATTGCAGTTGCACGGTCAGAGTACATGATTTAAGCATAGTTTAGGAAGAGAAATGCTAGAGCAAGCCTAAGAGTGTGAGGTTCATTTTAGTGATTGCTTGACAAAGTGGATACAGACAACAAAGACAAATCACAATAAAAATCACAGATCAAAATTTAAAAAAAAACACCATGATGAAAGTTCAATTGACCTCATGGCATATTTGATTGGCCATTTAGACAAAGTTTTTGTTTAGAATATAACCCTTTCAAATTTTTTTCCTGGAACTGCAAAAATGCAATTGCATCGTATTATAAGACTGAAAAATAAAAAAAACTTCTACTGCTGAAATATTGTGAAACATCTCCTTTAAACCAAATAAAGGAACTGCAGTTCTGATCTAAAATGATACAGCTCCAGCAATGTCTGGATCAAACACTAATTTATTGGAGTTAACTATTGAGCCTTTTCTTCGGCCAAATATTTGATTGTTTGACCCATTAGCAAGGCAGATTCAGACAAAGGAAGTACAACCCGGCTGAACTCCAGTGGAATTCATGCTAACTGGCTAACCTCCCTGGCTGGTCGGGGCTGCTGCTGTGCTACACTCCTCGCTGTTCTTGGCCACTTTTTGCCGCCTCATTAAGCACACATCTGAGTCTTTTGCTGCGAAATGATGTCACTGCGTACCCAAATGTGTATCTGTGTGAGTAATGAGCTTTGGAAGACCAGAGCCAACTGTCATTGTTGATCTCACCCAGCTGAGCATTTAGTAGGAGCTAGGAATCCATTAACTGAGCTCAAAATTTCAGTTTTTAATAAGCTGCTGAATACGAGCAAAATTAGTTTCCTTTTCGAAGATGCAATTCTTTAAAGATTAATTCTTCCCATAGCCAAGTTAACAGACACATGTTTGGATTAACTATCAAACCAGTCAAAGCTTTTCACAGGATTACGATGTGACATCTGAATCAGCTCATATGATCAGGCAAAACTCTCTGTTTAATTTTATAACATGAAGGAGAAATAAATTTTTGGAATCATCCCATTAGTGAATGGTTAAGTAATCAAAGCTTACAATCTGCCAGAGTTTTAGATTGTGATAAATGCATTACCAATGTGAGACTATTCATTTCAGCCCAGGCAATGTCTTGTTTATATTATATGGCTCCATTTGCTTGGAGCTCCCCTGCCTGGCAATAGACATCCAAGCAAACATAATTACAGCCTGCACAGTCCTCCCCACGATTAAAGTTGTTAAAGTTCAGAGCGCAGACAGCAGTGTATGCATTCTAATCATTTGCATCAACTTAGTTAAGATTATAAAATGCCCAGTGAACCCGATAAATCACCAAACCATTGCACTGGAGTCATCCTGTCGCCTTCCAAGAGCTGGGCATTTTTTTTGAAGTGAAGCTGTACTGCAACCCGAACATTTCCGAGGGGTGCAGCACAATAAACTTGGAAGTCACAATTAATGTGTCATATACTTACGACTAAGACTTTGCTGATTCAGGCTCTGTAATTAACTTAAATTGCGTTAAATTACAGAGTAATGCCACCAATCCTTTGTGCTAAGTGAAAGGTCACACTCACCATCGATGGTGTGGTTACAACATTCTAGTCAGTCATCTGACTCAGTTCCATTCCAAGCACAAGTCTCCATTGGACACAAAGAGCCCTGTATTTGTCTTCTGTCTGATTATGCTTCATTCTCTAAATAGTCTTCTAAATAAATCACAGTGAAGACATCCCACCTGTAACATCCAGTGCTGACTCCATGAGTTACACAGTCAGTGGCAGGGCATTTTGCTTCAAGTGGGTGTAAAACCATTGGTGCATCTCTGGCACTCATCTACCCTTGACTGTCCGATGCCAGCTTTCTCATGTATGGGATGTATTGTTATGTCCACATGTATCGTAGCTATGGTCTCTGTGGTTTGATGCATAAGTGGGTCATACTATATGAAAAATGTGTTCAATAAAAACCTCCTTGTCTTCTAGGGTTCAAGTGGAGCTCACATTTGCCTTTGGGTTGGACAATTAACCTCATTTAGCTTCAAAGCATTATTTCCCACAGAACTGCAAGGGCCCTGTTTAGTCTGATGTGTGGGAACCCCCAGCATGGGTCTCCACGTGCTATAGTTCCATGCCCTTGCTATCAATTGCTTTGCCAGAATGGATTCCACGTCCCTATCTTTTTCCAAGAGATTTTCTTATCTCCTGACAGAATTATGATGGGAAACACTTAATAAAGAAGACTAATAATGACCCCAAGTGTATTTAGAGCCAAAATCAACAGGCAAGCTAGTTTAACCTGACTACTTTTAGCGTAAATTGTTTCATATTTTCTGGGATCCTGTTCTGTATAATAGATCAGGAAATTCACTTGTAGCTTTGTTCAGTCAAAATGTATCCCTTCAACAGAAATGAAATAGATTACTAGTTGTTACCTCAATGTGGTTTATAGGAGCTTCTGTTCTATCAGACAGTTGGCCTGCAAGGGTTAATGCTAAAACTTTAAAACAGCTCCACCCACTGATATGTAAATGAAAATCTCTCAGAGTAGCTAGTCCATTCTCATTCTACTAGTTTGTTGTTGGCCTGTTCTACAGTCTATAGCCATGTAGCATAGCTCTAGTTCTCTTAGAATATAACAATGTCTGTAGTCCAGGAGTAATGAAGTTAACTAGTTTTATTAATGTAATCAGTTATCTGACCACTATGTACTTCTTGTTACTCAAGTATGTACAACTTCAGCAGAAGATTTATTATGGTTAAATTTTCATCACTTCATTCTAGTAAATTGTATAGACCAGAATTTTGGCAAATCTAACCAAAATAGACCCTAGTAGAACCAAATGCCAGCTGGAGGCACCAATACCTTACAACAACTTCCTTTATGCAAACTGGTTGCCACACTTCTTACATATAAGTCTTGATTGTAAGTCAGAAAAAGGTGGCTCAGTGGTTACCACTTCTACCTCACAGTGCCAGGGACCCAGGTTCACTTCCAGCCTCAGGCGACTGTGTGGAGTTTGCACATTCTCACCATATCTGGGTGAGTTTGCTGTGATTTCTTCCCACAATCCAAAGATGTGCAGGTTAGGTGAATTGGCCATGCTAAATTGCTCATAGTGTTCAGGCATGTGTAGATTAGACGCATTAGTCAGGGGTAAATGTAGAGAAATAGGGTTGGGGGAATGGGTCTGGGTGGGTTACTCTTTGGAGGGTTGATGTGGACTTATATAGTCATAGAGTCATAGCGATGTTCAGCATGGAAACAGACCCTTTGGTCCAACCCATCCATGCCGACCAGATATCCCAACCCAATCTAGTCCCATCTGCCAGCACCCATGGCATGTTTCCACACTGTAGGAATTCTATGAAAGCCTGAGCAAAAATCTTTGCACATTTCTGAAATATCTCCACAGAGGCTGGTATCCTGTCACCAAGTCACTGTTTATTTATACATGGAGAGTCCTTGACACTAATCCAGCTCCCTCAGACCCAGCTCTCAGAGTGAACAGGATGTCTGACACTCCTGTTCTCACATCTTCCCTGAGTGCAAAAGATGGGTGTAGTTTTTCTCTCATCATCCCCATGGTGATGAGCGAAATCTATACATGTCCAGCCACTTTGAATGGGTATCCACAATGACTAAGAGCATTGAGCCCATGAAAGGATCTGCATAATTGACATGTAACTGAGTCCAGGGTTGACCTGGCCACTCCCACGAATGTGGGAGATCTGTGACGGTAATTTCTGTCCTTGTTGGCAATCTGGGCACTGCCCACCAATGCAGCTATGTCTGCATTTAATTCTGGTTACCAGACATAACTACTTGCCAACATCTTCATTTTAGAAAACCCTGGATGACCGTGGAGGAGTTCCGCTAGTATCTGGCAGTGACCTTTGTTCAGTACAATTGTTCTTGTTTCTTATAATGATACATTGACCTCTACTATGATCGAGTCTCTCCGGGCCCAAAGAAAGTTTTGATTCAGGTTGTGACAGCCCTTTGGTTTCCCCTATCATCACCAGCTGTTTCAGTTTTACAAGGACCAGACCTTTCTGCATCCAAAATCTGATATTGTCAGTTGTGACAGAAAGTCTGTCTAGAAAATTTAAAATCATCATGGAATTTTCCATGGCAGTACTACCAGTAGTGTATCTGCCAGTGGAAGGCAGCTCAATGCATGTGCATTTATTACTTTGCCTCCCAGACAGTGTTCCAACTTGTAATTATTCGCACTTAACATTAAAGCCCAGCACTGAATTTGGCCTGAAGCTATGGGTGGTTCACTTTAAGTAGACCTAGCAAGGATTTGTGGTCCATTATTGTTTCAAATTTACGTCCATAAAGGTGATAGTGGAACTTCCTGACTCCAAATATGACCACAAACCCTTTCTTTTCTATCTGGGTATCTTTATGCTCTGCAATAGCCAAAGTCTTGAATGCAAACGCTACTGGCGTTCCTCTCCATTGGGCTACCTATGAGCTAATGAGTTATGAACTTCCCTGAAGCCATTTGGGGAAGCATTGCATGTCAATATCAGACATTGTATGAGATCATAATGTGCCAACATCTTCGATGATGATCACTCTTTCATCACTTCCTTGAAAGCTATGGCTTAGCTGAGCAACCATTTCTAAGGCTGACCCTTTTTTAGGAGTTGATACAAAGGTACCAAGATGGAGGCCAGGTTATGTATGATCTTTCCATTTTAATTCACCAGCCCAAGGGAAGACCGAAGCTCCAGTACAGATGTGGGAGCCAGAGCTGCTTTGCTTGTCCTCACTTTATCTTCCAACTGGTGTAACCCAGTCTTGTTGACTCTATAGTCCAAGTAGGTCACTTGGGTTGCATGGAACACACATTTTTTCCCTTCTTAGGCAAAAGTCCACCTTGCAAAAATGTCTAAGGATTATGTTCAAGTTATCTAAGTGCTCCTTATTGGTTCTCCCTGTTATTACCACGTCATCCAGATAAATGTCAATCTGGCGAATACTTTGTAAAGTGTTCCCCAACATCTGCTGAAAGCTTTCACAGGCTGACGAGATCTCAGATAGTAGTGTCATATATTGGTACAAACCCTTATGAGTATTAATTGTAGCATACTTCTGGGAATCTTCATCTAACCGCAGTTGCAAGTACACATAGCTCATGTCCAGCTTCATGAAGGTCAACACCTCTGCCAACTTTACTATTATTCCTCTATGTGAAGGATTGGGTATTTATCCAGCTGCAAGAAGTGATTTACTGTTTGTTTAAAATCCCCAAAAAGGTGAATCAACCGGATGGGATTCACAATTAATATGACTGGTGCTGCCCATTCCGCAAACTGGACTGATTTGACGAATCCTACACTTTCCAGCTTTCTGATTTCTGCCTCTACTTATGCCCATAAGGCAAATAGCACTGGGTGGGCCTTGAGAATTATGGAAATACTTTCGGTCAACTTGCAAGGTGGCCTTGTCCCTAGACCTTCCTGTAAAACTTCCAGGTATTTTACTTAGGGCTTCACTCAGGGAGCCAGTTTCTAACCGAGAAATGTTGAGCTAATCTCTGTGAATGTTTCTCAACCAATATCGCTCCACCAAGCATTGGCCCAAACCTTTTAAATACAATTGTGGTAGTGTTACCAGCTGCTTCTCATAGCGACAGGAACTGAAACTGTACTCTTAATCTGTAAAGGTTCTCCTGTATAGGTTCTCAGTCTCGATATTGAGCACACTTAAGGGTTGGAGGCCAGAACAAATTTTGTTAAAGACCGGTTATGTGATCAGTGAAACAGCTGCACTGATATCGATCTCCATTAGGACCAGATAAACACTTAACTAGACCTTTATTTTGATTGGTCCTGATTTGGATGTTCCTAAACAATTTAAGGTTCCAGACCAGATGTAGTGGGCTTTCCAGGGTGTGCACTCTCCAGGATACTGGCCTTTGAGTTCTCTTACTGAATTTAGGTCTCATGATATTCTTGTCCTGTCTCTAGTCTGCATACCGGCAGCAACTACAGGCCGGGATCCTGAAGGCTGGGATCCTGAAGAAAATTTTAAACCTTCCACCTAGGCTTGGCTTTGTTTTGGGGTTTTGCTGTGGGCTGGCCTAGTGTCCCTCTGTTCAGGATATGTCCTGAGTGAGGCTATACAATTGCCTTCACTCAATTGGTATTCCCCAAGCTCAGTTAGACTGGTGATGGTGTCCGCTTCCATTAGAGTACACTGCAATTCATATGCTCCACGTGACATTTTCCAGTGATAAAGCCAGTTGTCGTGCCTGTTTGATGTCCAGTTGGGCTTCAGCTGGTAGGTGCTTTTGCATTTATACATTATTAATCACACATACCAAATCAGTGTCTCAGTGTCTTATTAAGAGGTTAGCCCAAAGTCACATGCCTCTGCCAGTCATCTTAACTTAGTCAAAAATCTTGATGTGGATTTCCATGGTTCTCAAATTGCTGAGTAAATCCAGTAGCATCTCAGAATTAGAGGAGGCTTGGGGTTGTAATATTCCAACTAAAGCCATCAACTCTTGATAGGTTTTAGTATCTGGTGTTTCACGGAGAGTAAGGCTCCTAATAACTGAAAACGCTGTGGGTCCACAAGCTGCCAGGAGAATTATTTGTTTCTTTTTATCTGACCCAATGTCATTTGCCTGGAAAATAATAATGCATTCTTTTCACATACTGGGCTCAGTCTTCGATGGCAGGATTGAATGCGTCAAGCTTCCCAATAATGGCATGATGCCAGAAGTTGTGAAACTTGTAAATCTTTTCTGAACCCTTTCAAGGATGATGCCAAGGTCATAGGATTTGAGTTATATAGAGAAGCTGAATAGGCTGAGGCTATTTTCCCTGGAGTGCCAGAGGCTAAGGGGTGATCTAATAGAGGTTTATAAAATCATGAGAGGCATGAATAGGGTAAATAGACAAGGTCTTTTTCCTAGGGTGGAGAAGTCCAAAACCAGAGGGCATAGGTTTAAGGTGAGAGGGGACCTAAGGTGCAACTTTTTCACACAGAGGCTGGTGTGTGTATGGAATGAGCTGCCAGAGGAAGCGATGGAGGCTGGTACAATTACAACACTTAAAAGGCACCTGGATGGGTACATGAATAGGAAGGGTTTAAGAGAGATATGGGCCAAATACTGGCAAATGGGGCTAGATTTATTTAGGATATCTGGTTGGCATGGACCAGTTGGACTAAAGGGTCTGTTTCCATGCTGTATATCTTTATGGCTCTATAAATGCTTACCCTAACTCAAAGACAACTGTTGCAACTTGTCGTTAAGTCATCATTTACTTTCATGTGGAATCTCCTTGACATTGATCCAGCTTCTTCAGAGTCAGTTCTCAGACTGAACAGGACGAGTGTGAGGGATATGGGCCAAGTGCTCCAAGTGGGAATAGATTACGTTAGGATATCAGGTCAGCATGGACGAGTTGGACCGAAGGGTCTGTTTCCCTGCTGTACATTTCTATGACTATGACTGTACATGGGGAAAAATATGAAGTTATATACTTTGGATGAAGAAAAGGGACAATATTATTTTAATGGGACTGTAGAAAACTGCAGCACAGAGGGATTTGGAGCTTCCTTATACATGAATCTCAAAAATGCTGGCATAAAAGTTCAATGGGGAGCAGGGATACCAAATGGAATGTTGGCCATTATTTCAAAGGGAAAGGAGTATAAAAGTAGGAAGTCATGTTAAAACTATACAAGATGCTAATTAAAAGGCAATTGGAATATTGTCAATTGTTTTATTCCCTTAATCTTAACAAAGATAGATTGGCATTGGAATCAAAGCAGAGAAGGTTCATTTGGTTGATTTTGGGTGTGGAGGGTTTTTTCTAATGAGAAGAAGTTGAGTCGGTCAGGTCTATCCTCAGAAGAATGAATAGCAACATTATCGAAAAACATAAGATTCTCAGGGGGCTTGACAGGGTCAATGCTGCGTGGTTGTATCCTATTCTGGGACAATCTAGGACCAAAGGGCAAAACTGAAGATTAAGGGGTCACATCTTTAGGCAGAAGAGACATTTCTTCTCATAGCAGGTAGTGGATCTGTGGAATCTTTTGCCATAGAAGATTGTTGAGGCTTAGTCATTAAGTACATTAAAGGCTGACATGAACAGAGTTTTAATCAGTAAGAGACTTGGGAGTTATGGGGAAAATACAGAAAAGTGGAGTTGAGGATTATCAGATCAGCTGTGGTCTCATTGAATAGTGGAGTTGACTCATATACTTAGGCACCTGCAACATATATTCTTTCATACATTATATGTGTGTGTGCATATATATATATATATTATATATATATTTATTTATTATATATATTATGTATGAAAGACCATGTGTATACATATATACATATACATATAAATCCCCTCACATCTGTCCTAAAATTCCTAATTTTAAAACAGTTCTGGACTCGTTTCCTCATTCACCTTGTCAAGACCATTATATAAACTTCAATCAAATCACCCCTTGATCTTCTAAACTCCAGTAGAAAGAAGTTCAATCTTTCTTTATAAGACAATTGCTTGTTTCCAATATCAAGTTAATAAATTATCTTTGAAACACTGTGTATTTACATTCTTTCTTCAATAATGAGACCAAAACTTCACACAGTATTAGGGATTTGGTCTCACTAATATCCTGTACACCTAAAGCATTGCATCATTACTTTTATGTTCATTTCCTCTCATCATAAAAGATAGCATCCCATTAACTTTTATCACGTGCTATACCTGCATACTAACTTTTTATGACGCATGCGCTAGAACACCTAGATTGCTTTGTGCTTTGGAAGTCTCTGTTTAATTTTTTTTAAAAGCTCATCCCGCCAAAGTGAACAACTCCACAGTATACTCCATCTGCCAAATTTTTACCCACTCACATTGTCTATGATGGCATCATTGTTACGTCATTGCCACAGTATACTTTCCTATGCAACTTGGTGTCACCTGGAAAGTTTGTTGTCATGTCTAATCTAAGCCATTGATATACGTTGTGAAAAATTGAGGGTCAACTGGTTGGCTTTTGTGTCAGATATTCAATGTCATTCTATGTAAAGAGTTAAAGACACTGAATGCATAGGAAAATTTATTGTTAAATATTTATTCAGGAGATTTCATAGTGGAGTGCCAAAATGAAAACTGGGAAAAAATTAAGACAACTGGGAGTGAAGTTGTGAGCAGAACAATGAATTTGAACTTTGTGTTAGTACTTTTACACATTTATTAACCAAAGTGATCATTCATGTCCTTTCTCATTTGATCACTTAACTCAGAGAAGAATGGAATTCAGATATAGAGACTTTGATATGAAATGGAAATTGTAGCAATTGTAGCAAGGTCAGCCAGGTGGACATCATAGAATATGAGTTCCCTGATTGGGACTATTAATCTGGTCCAATCTGGGAGCCCTGGCTGACAGATATAAACAGGAGTGTCACCACATGAGTGTTTTTCCTCATGTGGAAATATTGAATAAAGTTCTTGTAAAATGGTGTCTAAAAAAAACAAAAAGATATAAATAAATGGAGATTCAAGAGGACTCATCAATCTAGGGACTGGCTTTGAGCTTGCTGACCACAGCCAGTGTACCGTACATAACTAAATAAAGGGTGACCTGGTGACGATATACTGGCCTCTGTGCAGAAAAAGGAAGAGCAGGAGTGTCACACATCCCGTTTACTCTAAAAGCTGACTCTGAGGGAGCTGGATTATTGTCAAGGACTCTTCACATGAAAGTAAAAGATGACTTGCTGATGGGATACCAGCCTCTGTGGAGTTATTTCAGTAGCGACGAGAGAAAAGCAAGCTCCTGAAGAAATTCACTTGCAACAATTGTCTTTGGTTAGAGTAAGCATTTATACAGTTATAGAGATATACAACACGGAAACAGACCCTTCGGTCCAACTTGTCAATGCCAACCAGATATCCTAAGTAAATCTAGTCCCATTTGCCAGCATTTGGCCCATATCCCTCTAAACCCTTCCCATTCATACACACATCCAGATGCCTTTTAAATATTATAATTTTATCACCTCCACTACTTCCTCTGACAGCTCATTCCAAGCACATAGCGCCCTCTGCATGTAAAAAAAAAGGACTTTAGGTTCCTTTAAACCTTTCCCCTCTCACCTTAAACCTATGCCCTCTAACTTTGTATTTCCCCACCCTGGGAAAAAGACCTTGTTTATTTACCCTATTAATGCCCCTCGTGATTTTATAAACCTCTATTAGGTCACCCCTTAGCCTCTGGCACTCCAGGGAAAATAACCTCAGCCTATTCAGCTTCTCTCTATAGCTCAAACCCTTTAACCCTGGCATCATCCTTGAAAGGGTTCAGAAAAGATTTACAAGTTTCACAACTTCTGGCATCATGCCACTATTTGGAAGCTTGACGCATTCAATCCTGCCATCGAAGACTGAGCCCAGTATGTGTAAAGAATGCATTATTATTTTCCAGGCAAATGACATTGAGTCAGATGAAAAGCAATGAGTAATTCTCCTGACAGCTTGTGGACCCACAGCTTTTTCAGTCATTAGCAGCCTTATTCTCTCTGAGGCACCAGATACCAAAACCTATGAAGAGTGATGGCTTTAGTTGGAATAATACAACCCCAAGCCTCCTCTTGTTCTGAGATGCTACTGGTTTTACTCAGCAATCTGAGAACCATGGAACTCCACATCAAGATTTTTGACTAAGTTAAGACGACTGGCAGAGGCATGTGACTTTGGGCTAACCCCTTAATAAGACACTGAGACACTGCTTTGGTGTATGGGGGCCAATGGTTAACTTTGGAATTTCTCTTTCCTTTTTTGTATATTTATATTAACTCATATTGCCCAGCTTTTATATTATTTATTCATTTACCTTCTTAAGTTTATTTTCTGTGTTTTTTTTAATTCAACAATTTTTGTTTGTTTTTTAAGATGTTCCCAATCCTTTTGCTTTATTGCTAATCCATGCCACACATGTGTCTTTTTTCTTTCAATATGGTGCTGTCCTTTTTTGGGTTTCTAAGGCCGGATTATCCATTTGCTAGAATCCTTCTTTCTGAATAGGACACATCTTTGTTACGAGTCATGAACGTCTTTCTTAAATGTGTGTAATTGTTCATCAACTGTCTTTTCTGCTAAACCTCTTTCCCAGTACAAACTCCACTACAAATCTTCCTCTTGTCTCCAAAATATCCATTGACCATTGTCTTTATTTGTTAACAATCAATCAATTTGCTATCCATGCTGCTACTTTTCCTTAAATTCCATGATCTATAACTCTCTTCATAAGTCTGTTACATCGCACTGTATCAAATGCCTTTCGGAAGTCAATATCCATAGTAATACTTCATCAATCCTCTCTGTTATCTCTTCAACAAATTCCTACAAGTTAGTTAGATGTGAGTTTTCCTTCAGACATCTATGCTGGCTTCCTATAATTAACCCATATATGTGCATGTAACTATTCATTCTATCCCAAATTGTTGTTTTAGGAAGTATCCATGCTTCCAAAATTAAACTGACTGGTTTGAAATTGCTGAACGATGTTATGGAGGTAGCTTAACATTTGCTTATTTTAAAGGCAAATGTGAAGTGCTGTGTTCCAGATGTAATGTAACTAATTAAACTACTCGACATTAAGCAAAATACAATTTATTTAAACACTTGGGTTAAAATACAACCAAGGAAAGAAGAATTTAGAGTAACTTAATTCTATTGAAAAGTTTAACTGAATAATAGATACAGTAGCTATTAATAATTAACTGTTCCACTATAATATCATCCCATGAACATACTTGTTGGCAAAAAGGAAATTTTAGAAAAATGCATTTGTCTCACAGGTAAACCAGCAGTGGAGAGAAATCCCAGCTTCGAGCTGAGAGAAGGAAAAGGTAGCTTCTACTCCTTCAAGCTCACAATAGCAACTGCTTAAAGCTAAGCCTGAAACTAAATAAAAACTAGAAAACCTGGTCTGTGAGAGCTGGCCACACTCAGCCAGGCTGCCTCCATTGTTCCAACTTTAAAAATTACCCAGGGCCTCACAAGCTGTTTATTCTAGTGATTTTGGTGGACTGCTTGGTGTCTCCACCTAACAACATTTATTCAAAACAAACCAGGACAAAATAACTCCTTAAAGCCATAGCAACACCCTCTTTTGAACAAAAATGCATAATGTTTGTAATTCTGCAGACCTTTGGCACCACCTCTGAGAATGGAACTGAAAGAGCAAACCACCCAGTACCATTCACCTGATGTCTCTCTGTAACCCTGCAGGTTACTCCTTTTACAGAAAATAATGCAATTCCTTATTGAATGCCTTCATTAAAACAACTCCATCACATTCTTTGGAACCATATTCCAGAACTTGACCACTCACTGCATCATAAAGTTTCTCCTAATTTCTTCAATGTTTCTTTTGCCAATTGTTTTAAATTGATGTCTCCTCATTCTCAGTGTTTCTACCAATGGGAAAAATGTTTCCCTATTCTTCTGTCCAAACTTCTGAAGATTTTGAGAAGCTCTTTTAAATCACCTCCCAGCCACTTCAAGAAAAGCAGTCCCAACTTCTCAAATCTGTTTTTATAATTGAAGTTCCTCATCCCTGGAACCATTCTTGTGAATCTTTTCTTCACTGTCTCTAACACTTTCACATCTGTTGGAAAGGGTGGTACCCAGAATTACTTATTTTTATTCATTGACAGGACATGGGTGTCTCTGGCTAGGCCAGCATTTATTGACCATCCCTAATTGCCTAGAGGGCAGTTGAGAATCAACCACATTGCTATGGTTTTGGAGTCACATGGAGGCCAGACCAGATAAGGGTGGCAGTTTCCTTCCCTCAAGGAACATTAGTGAATTGACAATGGCTTCATGGTCATCTTAATTTCAGATTTTTATGAAATTCAAATTCCACCATCTGCTGAGGCAGGTTCAGCCCAGGCCCCCAGAATATACCTGGGTTTCTGGATTAACAGCCCAGTGATAGTACCACTGGGTTGTCACCTCCCCCACCTTTATCCAGTATTCCAGAGAGAGTGACATTTTATTGCTTTGTAGCTGTACTAAACATATTACTTGTGCTTTGGTTCTTTAGGAATATCATTTAAGGGATTGAAATGAAATATCATTCTATAATAAATGCTGTCACCTTTACTTACCAAACAGGTTATTTTGCAATGGGCTACACAGGTGTGTGTTGCTAAGGGAAATGCATTTGGATGTGAAATGATTCAATTGCATAAATGATCTCATGCTGAACCTAAAAAACTATCGGGATAGAAGCTGAAACAATAGAACAAACTGATTCACTACTTGATTAACCAACTTTGTTGAAATTCAACTCTGTCCTGTTCATTATTAACATATGGTATGTCTGCAGACATAGGGTCAGCTTTCATCCATAGGCTGCCAAAATCCAGTGTTATTCCTTCACCAATGAGAAACATGGAGACATAGAAAACAGAAGTAGCAGTAGGACGTTCAGCCCTTCAAGCTTGCTCCAGCATTCAGCATGATCATGGTTAATTATCCAACTCAGTACCCTGTCCCTGAATGGAACCTGTATATAATGAGGTAAGTTGGACCATTAATGATGCATTTAACAAGCTATAATCTCCATTAATTGGTAACTTGTAATTGCCCAGGAAGAAAGTTGCCTTGCTGCTGGAGAGAAACATCACAGACGCAGCGAGATGCTCCTGATGTTGAGTTAGGCCTCACCGGACATTGCGTGTGGTTCTGCCACAAATCCCAGATAAGATTCCACACTATGACATGAAACAAAACTGTGGGTACAGTTTCCACTTTATGTAGAATTTTTTCTCAAGTCACCAAGCAAATGCATATATACACATCACCATTGCTTATTTGAATCCCACAAACAAGTGACCATTACTATGCAGTCACTCTGCCAATGCATTCCCCACACAACTTCCCATGGTTGTATCACATATCCAGTGCAGTAGTGATGTCCTTTAGAACTGTGACTTTATCCACCTTCTGACTCTAGTCCCATGGTAATGCCTTAAATCGGGTAATCCAACTGGTGATCAATCATACCTTGACTAGGTAAGACCACCTCCGCTTGGTCAAATCCTGTCCTTAGCTCGGGTGGTCTCCAAGCACATGTCGACAATGGGTGTGATAGTTTGGCAGTGCAGGACCCCTTTAAATATACCCGACTAGCCACGGTTTCAGTGTTCTACCCTGACATATTTGCCTTTGTCTGTATATGTCTCTATTTTAATTTGAAACAATTCTGTTTTGCCCAGCAAAATCATATTTGGTTAGCACTCTTCTCCCTTCATAACTCCATCTCCTTACCACTCAAGTTTGCGCTCAGGACATTGACTACCTTACAACTGGCTACATTTTATTACAAGTACAAATAGAAGACAGATAAGCCAAAAATAAGGCCCTGTCAGAAAATATAAGAAATACGCAAAAATAGCGAAGATATTTAATAGCATTAAAACATCTTAGAGCCAGGCAAGTACACAAAGCATTAAAATGCCTTATGAAGATACCATCAAAAATATAAGAAGAACATTTTTGCTTAACTGCCTGAATCCAGGAGGAACCTATTTCTTGGCTCCAAATCATAACTTGCGGCTGCTGCACACTCCCTTCAAATCTCCAATATATCCATTACCTCAAGCACTGGCTTCATAGATGCCAAATTTCCTGGTTCCCACTGGGCTGACTTCCGTTTATTTCATGGCTGGTGCACTGTTCCTTGTGGTGTGAGTAAATACCCCAGCTGATAGCAGTCCATCTTGTGTGAGGGAGTGATTTCTGTCATTGTATTTGAGCACAACTTTATTTTTAGGCTGTAGAATCAAACTTAGGACATCCATTCTTAGTGTTTATGTCTTAGCCACTGGCTGAAGGAATTGATGTTTTTTTAACTTAAGCCACATAGCATACTCCTTATGTGTCAGGATGAGTGCGACTCCAACGACACTCAAGAAGCCTACCTGATTGGCATCACATCCAAACTCTCCTCCACTGATTCTCAGTAGCAGCTGTATATGCCATCTACAAGATGCACTGCAGAAATTCACCTCAGGCAGTACCTTAGACGTGACCACTTCCATCTAGAAGGACAAGGGCAACAGATGCATGGGAACACACCACCTCCAAATTTCCTTCCAAGTCACTCACTATCTCCTAACTTGGAAATATATCACTGTTCATTCATTATCCCTGCATCAAACTCCTGAAATTCCCTCCCTCAGGGCAAGCAGGTCAACCTATAGAATGTGGATTGCAGTGGTTCAAGAAGTCAGCTCACAAGCACCTTCTGAAGGGCAACTGGGGAATAAATGCTAGCCAGCTTATGGGTGAATTTTTAAAAAATGTTCTAAAGCAGGTTAGTATAGTCAGTGAAGTTCAAATGGCAGAGCTAGATGCAACAAAATATTTAAAGCAGTCCCATTAATTTACAAATGGCCTTATATTCAAGGACGTCTATTGAAGCAGATTCTGGCAAAAGATAAGAGGCTAATACTCACAGAGTAATAAATTATTTTTAAACTTACAAATATAAAAGCAAGTAGCGCTCCTCAGAAATGCAGTCACATGTTGTTTCAAATGAAATAGATTTTTTAAAGCTTTAATTTATTTATAAGTGTAGAGCTGCCTTGTTCAGTATGTGGATTGGTTTTCTAACATTCACATGTAAATAAACCAAAATGTACATCAATTAGCATGTAATTTATTTTCATTTAACCACACAAATAAATATACAATACTTCAACTGATGCCTAACTTGTGGTTGGTTGATTGAGTATAACTGAAGTCTTTCTGTTGCCTTTGCTTTCATTACTAAATATCCTTGTTTATGCTTGGTTGCAATTGTAGCTATTTCTGATATTTCTAGGTCAGTTATGTCCCAGTAGAGGTTACACTAAATAAACAGACGAAAAGCAGCCAGGAAGGAGTGGGTTACTGACGCTTAAAGTTTAATTTTCCTTGATTAATCACCATTACTATTCAAAATGACTTCTTGTGTATATACTCAGGGCTCCAGCAGCCTTAAACTTGATTGAACGATGCCAGCCATGACAGGGCCTCTAGCCTTTATGCCACTGCCTCTGACTTTCTGTTTGTATTGGGCTTATTAAGGTTTGATCTGCTGCCACATTAAATGTCTCAGATACCTTAATATACGCAAGAATTTTGCTTGTGGTCAAATCAAACTAGTCAAGTGCATTATTCACAGATGCACATCATGCAGCCGTATTCTGAAGGTTTGCATTTGATGCCCTTGCGTGTGAGGGAAAAGGAAAATGAGGAAATAAGACTGATTGGCAGCAATGATGATAAACTCATTCTGGTTTCATTTTATGACTGCTGTGGTTATAAAATAGCAAGCTAGCTTACACAGTCTTCTACTAAACATGGACTGAATGAATAGCTGAAGTTCTCAAATTCCTATTGTTAAGAACATGGGGAATGGAAATGAGGAATGTTTAGAATATCTGCCTTTTTAAAAAAAGAGGCCTAAAGTGTTTGCTAAAAGGCAAGATTAAATATGATAAGAATGTTTATTTTGAAAGAGAGTGTGGGGAGAGTAAGTATGCTGCTTATTGTTCAGAAAGGAGTTTTGTGCATTAACCTCAGCTGCATTGTAAAACAGGCAACTGTTGAAGAATTCTGAATAATGCAAACACCTCTCCAACATCACAAATCTTGCTAATAATTCAGCATTAAGACCATTGTAAAGAAAAAAAAGTTCAAAGCGTTGCTGCAAAATGTCAGTGGCCTTTGCTATGAGTTGGTGGGAGGACACCTATGTAGGAGAGGACGAAGTATCAAAGGTTGTGTAATGAGATTTTTGCTCCCTCACATCTAGGGGTCTCACTGAAAACATGCAGCTCTTACCACGACCAGTCACTGGATTAAGTAGGCTTCACCTTTTTCTGACTTTAATTTAATGAACTTTAATTGTATTCATTCATGTGAAGCAGCACATGTCTAACGCACTACAGCTAATTAAAACATTGACAACATATCCAAGCACAAGCATCATTATCTTTGTTTTTCTTTCAACCATTTCTTTGATATCAGAGTAGTGGTGATGCCAGTCAAGATTTTTTATGGCAATGAGCTTAGGTGGACTGGCAATGATTGACATTGCGACATATCACATGAAGTTAAATGAAATGCTACTGGAACCATGTCAAACGGCATGGCCAAAGTCATACAGTAAAATGTAACAAAACTCCTCCTAACACAGTGCAAGGCAGCATCTAACACCAAGCATCTGATGTGGATTAACTCGCTGTCAGCAGTTAAGGTCCTTTTTTCATCCACTGATCCATTCAGCAAGGCTCAGCAAATTGAAATGGTCACAAATGATGACTGGTTAAATGTAAAGATGGTAAAATAACAGTAAAACAATTTAGACAGAAGATTGTAATCTGAGATACATCTGTAAGGAATGATTACAATCAAACAATTGTCAGAGCATGATTGACCCATCAATGTTCTCCACATTCAAATAAAAACTGAAAGAACTGCAGATGCTGGAAATCAGAAACAAAAGTAGAAATTGTTGGGAAAGTTCAACAAGTCTGGCAGCACCAGTGGAGAGAAATCAGAGTTAACGTTTCGAGTTGAGTGACCCTTCTTTTGAGGGTCACTTGACCTGAAACGTTAACTCTGATTTCTCTCCACAGATGCTGCCAGACATGCTGAGCTTTTCCAGCAATTTCTACTTCTGTTTCTCCAAATCCAAAACTCATGACACGTAAAGAAATGAAGTAGCTACATGGAATCTGGTTACTTGTTTGGTATTGTCGCTTCCTAACAAAAGTAGAATCAGAAACAAAGTATTTTGCAGGCCGGATGCCTGGAAGTCAGATATCAATAAATTTTTGATGCTTCTATAAAGCCTCATATGATTAAATTTTGAAGAAAAATAAGCAATTACCAATGTGAATATATCCTTAACATACACAAGCTTTGCAATTCATTCTCTTTGTCTTCTACAAGTCCAACAGCATTCACTCAGCCTCTGCCATGAAGGATTAGGCTCTTCAGGATATCATGTCCTCCATGGGGAATATGTCTAAGGAATGAGGGAAGTAGCTCCAGGAGCTTTTAGAGCCTATGGGACCTCGGACTGTGAGCATGAATTGTGGAACATAGCTGAAATGTTGCAGCTCACCAGACATCACCTCTGCTACACAGAAATTGCGAGATTAACTTCTAATAATCAACTATATGGTCAAGATTGTTTGTGGTCAGGATTACAACCATATAATCATTGTTGTTAAAAATCCATCTGATACGACAAATATCCTTTAGAGTAGGAAACCCGCCAACTTTTTGTTCTTCACGTGACCCCAGGCCACATATAAATGTAGCTGACTCTTAACTTGGTTAAGGATTGGACAATAAATGCAGAGCACTTTAGGGAACATCTCTGGGACACCCTCACCAATCAACCCCACCGCCCTGTGGCGGAATATTTCATCTCCCCTTCACACTCTATCGAAGACATGCAGGTCCTGGGCCTCCTCCATTGCCATTCCCTCATCATCCGACACCTGGAGGAAAAATGCCTCATCTTCCGCCTCAGAACACTTCAATCCCAGAGCATCAATGTGGACTTCACCAGTTTCCTCATTTCCCCTCCCCCCACATTAACCCAGTTCCAACCTGCCAGCTCAGCACCATCCTCATGACCTGTCCTACCTGCCAATCTTCCTTCCCACCTAGCCGCTCTACCCTCCCCTCTAACCTATCACCTTCATCCCCCCCCTCTATCCACCTATTGCAGTCTTAACTACCTTCTCCCCAGCCCCACCTCACCCCCCCACCCCCCCCACCTCCAACCCCGGAGGCTCCCTGTCTCATTCCTGATGAAGGGTTTTTGCCCAAAACGTCAATTTTCCTGCTTCTCGGATGTTGCCTGATCGGCAGTGCTTTTCCAGCACCACTCTAATTTTAACTCTGATCTCCAGCATTTGCAGTCTTCACTTTCTCCATAAATACTGACCTAGCCAGTGACATTCAAGTCCCATCAACACATTTTTAAAAACCTGCAAGTTCTGAATGATCTGGAAACACAATGTTGAGATGTTGTGAGAATCCAAGTGGCACAGTGGGCACGCTATAATAAAGCAAGCTAAGGGACCTGAGATGGACCTTTTATTAATGCACTAAATTGGTGCCTAACCCTGCACATAAATCACCATGGAAGCAGCATTGCAAAAAAAAAGTGTTGATATGCTGCAAAGCAATCTTGATGTGGCGAACTGTATTACAAGTGAGTTGAAAATATTCCATAGTTGAGTGGTGAGTCTGGTGCTTTGTTGATGCAAACCTCCATGAAGGGTACAGTTTGTATGCTACAAATGAAAGTGTCACAAAGAATGGAAAGATTCAAGCAAAGTGACTGGATGTTTTGGTAAGGTTGCAATTTTCCAACTATTACCATCCATTCCTTTCAGTTAATTGAGAGTGATTGTACTTTCAGAATCAGAGCAATTAATAGAAGGTGAAGAGGCACTACATACTTCATATACTTGTGCTTGGCAGTTTTGCAGAACAGCGTAAGGTAGATTAGGAACTGGACAAAATGGTACTGGACATAAAACAGGGTTAATCATATCCATGGGATAACTGCTTAGAGTGGAATTCGGGTGATGTATAGCATGGAAAGGATGAGACTATCGTTGCGAAAACTGTGAAAGCTACTGGCAAGTTCAAATATTGACTAAATGTCCAAGATGATAGACAAGGAAGGGCCTAAAGGATTGGCAGAATGGGTGAAATATTGCAAGCAAGAAAATTGTATTTTGAAATATCCCATTGTGGGTCTTGGAATGAATGTAACACACAGAAATGGTTGCTTACTGGCAACAGAACCTCAAATCATGGGATGGAAAGATACTGTAGCTTGTCCAGAAAAACATCAAAGTGCAGGTACAGGCCACAGTTTGACTAGTTATTGAATAGAATTTTGGACCACACAACTATCTAAAAATATTGGTGAAAGTAGGATTTCTTGTGCCTGGGGAGTTTGGGTGTCTGTGAACAAAGCAGAAGATAAATGAAAGACAGAGACAAAAACGCTTCTCTTCAAAAAGCAAAAAGAATGAGGTAGTTGAGGAGAATTTGGTGTCTACTCTGATTTGCCAGATAGGGAACAGTCATCCCTGTCATGTTGAGGGATATGTATGGGACAATTATCTGAGCTGGAGCATATAAATTCATAGCTCTTTTGGCCACATAATCACAAGAGGTTTATTGATATTAAAGCTCCATTTCTCAGGGAGCTTACATTAGATAGGTAAGACTGAGGGTGGTTTAACCTAAAGGTCACTCTGCAGCAGATGAGGGTCGATGGTGAGAAAGAAAATCCTTCATAGTCAGCTGGTGTGGGAATTGAACCTGCACCGTTAGTGTCACTTTACATTCCAAACCAGCCATCCAGCCAAAAAAGCTTATTAGAAATTAAGGAAGTAGCCCTATGGATTAGTAGGACTATGGTGACTTTATAAATAAAGAGGAATTTAAGATTAGAAATCCAGTTTTGGGACCTTTATATATGTACCCCTCAACTTAGGTGGTCAACCAGATATGGCTGGAACAGCTGTTAATTACCAATCTAGAAAGTGTTACTTGTGTTTTGCTAAATCATGCTAAATGGTCACAGATGATGTTATATCTAAAGAGGCAAAGGAACAGTTAAGAAGCTCAATTGGACAGTTATGTTGACTGAGCACTTGAAAGGACCCGAGTGTTGTTTAGATGTATTGGAATGAAGTACAATGTTGAAATATGCTAGAATAGCACTCTCTGAAAATGGCCTGAGAGCAGGTTACACCATCATAATATCATGCTATGAGAGAGAATTCATTAATGATCTTATAATGAAGGCATTCCTAAGTAGCAGTGAGCATAATATGATTGAAGTTTACATTCAGTTTGAGGAAGAGAGGGGTAGATTCAAGATGTGATTTTAAATAAAGACAACTACAAAGGCATAAGGGCAAAGTTAAATTGAATTTTCAAATTAGGTTCAGGATAGGTCAAGAAAGATACAATGACAGACATTCAAAGGAATATCTCAGAAAATGCAGAATAAATATAATCCAATAGGAAAGAAAAATCAATCGAAGTTGATGATAATCAAACATATAGAAAAGATATATCATTGCTCAAAGCTGAATGGTACACCAGAAGACTGGACAGAATACAAAAAAAAGGTAAGATCACTAAAAGATTAATATGAAGTTAAAAATTACAGCATGAGAGAAAGCTAGCTAGGAATATAAAAATAGGTAGTAAGAATTTCTACATACATTTAAAAAGGAAAAGATCATTGGTCTAATGGACAGTGAGTGTATGAAATTAATAATGGAAAATATGAAGATGGCAAGTGAATTGAAGATGCTTTATGTCAATGTGTACTGTAGAGGACAGAACTAACATTCAGAAGTAGGTATAAATTAGGAAATGGAAAGAAGGGGTGAATCCAAGAAAATTATCATCACCAGGGAAGTGGTACTGAGCACATTGTTGAAGCTACAGACTGTCAAGTGCCCAGGTCCTGATAGATTTCATAATTTGTCTCTAAAGAAGTGGCTCATGAGGTATTTGATGCATTAGTTTAATTTTCCAAAATTCCAAGGATTCTGGATAGATTGATTTATAATGGAAAATAGTGAATGCAACGCACTTATTCAAAACAGGAGGAGAGGGAAAGCTAATAGAATGTTCTTGTCTCTTGTGAGGAGAATTGAATACAAAAGTAGGAAAGTTATGCTCTAGTTATGTAGGGCATTTGTGAGACCACAGCTGATGTATTGTGTACAGTATTGGGTTCCTTATGAAGAAAGGAGGAGAATACATTGAAAGCAGTTCTAAGAAGTTCTCCTTGATTACCTTGCAATGGGTAGGTTGCTTTATGATAAAGGTTGGACAGACTAGGCTTGTATCCACTGAAGGTTCAAACATATGAGATACTGAGAGGTGGATGTGGAAAGAATGTTTCTTCTTATGGGATCATTTAGAATTAGGGTCACTTATTAAAAATAAGGGTCACCTGTTTAAGGTAGAAATAAGGAAACATTTCTTTCCTCACAGAAGGCTTTTGGAACTCTTCTTCAAGAAAAAGATGTGAAAGTTTCTCTGGGCTAGGTTAGAGACAAAAAAAAACTGCAGATGCTGGAATCTAAAGTAGACAAGCAGGAGGCTGGAAGAGCACAGCAAATGTTGACTTCTCCACCTCCTGATGCTGCCTGGCTTGAGGTGTTCTTCCAGCCTCCTGCTTGTCTCTCTCTGGGCTAGGTGGCAGTGTAGAATAATTGGGAGACTGGTATTTTCACTAGACTATTATTGTAGAGACCCCAGTAACGATCTCTGGGTTTGAGTCCCACCATGGTAGAGTTTGGGCTCAATTTTTGAAAAATCAGGAATTTAGAGTCTAATGATGACCATTGTCAATTGTCAGGAAAACCCATCTGGGTCACTAATGTCCTTAGGGAAAGAAATCTGCCATCCTTACCTAGATGTGATCACAGAACCACAGCAATGTAGACAATAAGTGATGCCGATGAATGCTGGCCTAGACAGTGATGCCCACATCCCATGAATGAATTAAGAATAAAATCAGGTCATCAATGATATTGTTTAATGACAGAATAGGCTTGAGGGGCCTTGTGGCCTACTTCTGCTTCTTATTCATTTTTAAAATGTTTTAATGTTTAACGGGCAATTAAAGCAATTTAAATACTAAACACAGAAAACTGCTTACTCAAGTTCCCAAATATATGATGTAATTACATAAATCAAATGTTCATCATTTGCCAGTAATCGTAGTCAAAACTATTCTTCTGTCTTTTAGTTATTCTTCCCAAAACTCAAAGCCAGCCTTACGAACATGCCTCCATCAAGATTATGTCCCTTTGATAGCTGTGCAAACTTTAACCAGTGCATTTCAGATATCACTTAGCTGACGCCATTATAAATGGAACAGGATGTGTTGAAATATTATCAACTGAGATGGGGTTTGCTGAGCTCACTGCCCTGGGCCTCTTGTGTCCACAGTCTGCCCTCAGTCCCAGTACAACAGCTCAGTCAATAATTTATTAATATGCACTGTACAATTGAACAGGAAGGTTCGGCTCATCACATTACAAAAATAAAATCAATTTAGGTAAAATAATTTGCTCCAGATCATGATTTGGAGATGCCGGTGTTGGACTAGGGTGTACAAAGTTAAAAATCACACAACGCCAGGTTATAGTCCAACAGGTTTAATTGGAAGCATGAGCTGTCTAGGCCCAGGTTGATTTCATGGAATTATTTTTTGCTGATTCATATTGATTTAAAATTAGTTGACCATTGCAAATTATTCAAAAAATAGTCTTAAAAATAAAGATTAAAACTTACATCTCTTTCAACACATAATAAACTTGTTTCCTCCTTCTTCTTGTTCACATAAGAATTAATTGAATTGCAATTATTTTTAGATTACATCTTGCCTTATTTTTGTCCTTGTTTTATGATGACAGTCAGTTCTAAGATGAAACTGGAACTAAACTGTTCTTGTGAATTCTTTATAGTTTGTGTCAATACTTCAACTTCTGTTGTTCTGTTTGTTTATTGTATAATTTAAAATAATTACATCGAATGATCGATAACAGAATGATACACTGATATTGATTTATAAAACTGGATTGTTCTTTTTAATTGAGCTTTTGGGCTATCAGTATAACCACAAAACAATAAATTATTGAGTTATAAAGTACTTCTTTAGTCCATTGAGTTGGGTTCGAGAATAATACATACTGAATAAAGAAAAAAATATTACAAAGTATATCAATGTGGCTGAACATAAATCTTACTGCATTTTAATGAATTTGCATTTTAGTCCAATATGAACAAAACTTTTCACATTGCATATTTGGGTTAGCCATAAATATTATTGGAAGTTGCTTATGATTCTGTGAA
This sequence comes from Chiloscyllium punctatum, assembly GCF_047496795.1. Taxonomy (NCBI): domain Eukaryota; kingdom Metazoa; phylum Chordata; class Chondrichthyes; order Orectolobiformes; family Hemiscylliidae; genus Chiloscyllium; species Chiloscyllium punctatum. Next base: position 74,120,648 of record NC_092742.1, on the reverse strand, counting down.
CTGCCTGAAAAATGAGAGCTGTTGTATCTAAATGATGGATAACATTGGGTTTGAGAACATTTCTCACAAATGGACAATTTCTTTTCTTGCCCTAAGGCATTTTGATGAAAAACGTGTATAAAAGAAAGTCAAGATTTAACATGGGTACAGGAACATTAAACTCAGATAGTGTCTAACAGCTTTGTACACATGAGCTGAAACCACTTGCCTGTCACTTGCAGCCGAGCCAGAAAAAAAGCCTTGTTAGTAAAATCAAGGGCCGGGTGTGGGGAGGTGGTTTGTGAGATGTTCGCATCATTTTACTTTTTGCATTATCAGCTGTGCTAAGATCGGTTTCCTCACTAATGTGGGTATAAGATGATAAAGACAGTCAATGAGTTTCACACCCTTCCTTCCATTTGTCCAGTAAAGGAAATGTAGAGTTTTCTTGTCGTGTGGTCAGTGTGGAAAGATCCAGAGTATGAGTTACTAGGTTTTGCACGCAAACAATCCCATATCCTTTTTCCGTCTGACAAGTTCCTTCCTGTTCGTTGGGAACAAATTTGCTGTTCAATTTTCCTAAGTTATTTAAACCTGCTTGTTAGAAATCCTTTGGGAGAGAACAACAACTTATCCATTCAAATGAAATCTGCCTTTTTCATTATCAGTATAGGAGAATTGTAGGTTGATGACAGTAAAATTACTATTAATTCTGTGTAAAGTCCCTGTGTCATTTATATTGATTCTATTTTAAAAATCATTTAGCTCACTCTGTCATAAATGTAAATCTTATTCAACATTAGAATACAATAGTGTACATTTGACTCATTATAGTATCAAAAGAATTGGATATTTAAGACTATTATATTGACATATTTTAAAAATGTAGGAGGGGTTAATTGTGAATGTTTACAGCAAAATTAATTTGAGAAATTGCTACATAAGCTTAAATTTTCCTCCTCTTGGCTATGTATCGGGGATAAAATAATGTGACTATCATGTATCAATACACCAAATCATGTCAAATCTGATGTTTTTAATCTGCATCAAGCATGCAAAGTATGTGCATGCGGTGAATTGTTTACCATGCAGTGTCACTGCGGGTAGAGTTACCACCGCCAACTCTTTTCTCCATGCTTGGGTTGAAGCTGTAATAAGGTCTTGAGCAGAGTGCTCTTGGCAGAATGTATTGGTGAACAGGTTATCGCTGCATAGGTGCTGCTTAATAATGCTACCAATAACACCTTCAATTGCTTTGTTGATATTTAGGATTGGACAGGGCTAGTCATTGGTTTGATAAATTGCCCTTTTTTGTGGATGGAACAGACTTTGTCAATTTTATACATTGTTAGATTGGTGCAAGTGTTGCAGCTGCACTGGATGGGCTTTGGTAGGGGCACAGGTAGGACTGGAGCAGAGCATTTCTTAGAGCTGCAAGCTGGGATGTTATTAGGGTCCACAGTTGCTACGTACATTGCACTCAGCTGCTGATATCATTTGGCATGAATCAAATTGACTGAAAACTGGCATTTTTATTACAGGGAACCTGAGGTGAAGTCTGGAATGGGCCATGCACTTGGTACTTCTGGTTAACAATTGTCGCAAATGCTGCAGCCTTCTCTTTTGTACGCACATAATAGACTCCCCTGTCATTAAGGATGGGGATTTTCATGATGCCTCCCACAACTGTATATGAGAAAATTGCAAAATTTATCACAATTGTAGTGCCAGTCAGAATGGACGTATCATTGTGAATATAGAATTTCATCTCCACTTGAATTGGTACTGTGATGGGCAGATAGATTAGTGAGTTGGAAGTCAAGTAGGTTTCCCTTCTTTTAGGTTCTTTCACCATTTGCCAAAGACCCAATGTGGAATTATGTCCTTCAGGATTCAGCAACTTGCTAAATAGCTGTACATTCGAACCAATCATGCCAGGTAAAGAAAGCTGATTTCCTTACCTGAAGAAGTTTGGTCAATCAAATGGGTCTTTATACTAATCCAATGGTTTTATGATCACCTTTACTCAGATTAGCTTGACATTCAAGTTTTATTTAATGTATTAAGGGAAAAAAAATCAACAGGTACATGGACAGATTTGGATTAATTACAGATAAACAGGATAGGTAGTACACGCAGATTGTGCTTAGATATAGGAGCGGAAGATATAGGACCAGAATTAAGTCATTCGGCCCATCGAGTCTACTTGTCATTCAATCATGGCTGATGTGTTTCTCAAAGCCATTCTCCTGCCTTCTCCCCATATTAACCAAGAACCTGTCTATCTCTGTCTTAAAGGTATTCAATGATTTCACCACCACAGCTCTCTGAGGCAATGAGTTCCAAAGTCTCACAACCTCTGGCTGAAGAAATTCCTCCTAAGTTCAGTTCAAGAGGGTCATCCCTTCACTCTGAGGCTGTGCTTTCGGATCCTAGTTTCTCCTACTAATGGAAACATCTTCTCCATGTCCACTCTATCCAGGCCTCTCAGTATTCTTGACAAATCTGGTAAGTTTCAATCAGATCTGCCCTCATCCTTCTATACTCAAGCCAGTACCAATCCAGAGTCCTCAACCAGTCCTCATATTGTCAAACTCTTCATTTCTGGAATTATACCAGTAAAACTCTTCTGGACTCCTTCTAATGCCAACACATCTTTCCTTCGATTTGGGGTCAAAAACGGCTCACAATATTTCAAATATGGTCTGATCAAAGCTTTAACAGCCTTAGTAATACATCCTTGTTTTTGAAGTCTAGCTCTCTTGGAATGAATACAAACATTGTATTTGCTCTCCTTACTGCCAACTAAATCTGCATGTTAACCTTAGGATCTTAGTTCAGGATTCTCCTAAATTTCTTTATGCTTCAGATTTATGAAGTCTTACCCCATTTAAAAACGTGCATAACATCACTCGTTCCCACTTTGTACTTCATCCGCCATTTCTTTGTCTTCTCTCTATGCCTGTCCAAGTTCTTCTGCAGTCTCTGCTTCCTCAAAACTATCTGCCCCTCCATGTATCTTTGTGTCTGCAAACTCAGCAACATTGAGCTCAGTTTCTTCATCCAATAATGTGTGACATGAATAGTTGTGGGGGTCCCAGTACTGAACCCTGTGGAACTCTACTAGTCACAGGCTGCTATCATGAAAAAAACCTCTTTATCCCACCCACTGCCTTCTGTCAGTCAGCCAATTCTCTATCCATAACAGTACCTTGCCTCTTACCTTACTTAATGTCTCCTGTGTGGCACCTTGCCAAAGGCCTTCTGGAAATCCAAATAGTTCACATTCACTGGCTCTTCTTTGTCTAACTTGCTCATTATGTCCTCAAAGAATTCTACCAGATTTGTCAAGCATGACCTATCCCTGAGGAAATTGTGTTCACTCAGTCCTACTTTAGCCTGCAATTTCAAGTACCCTGCAAACTTATCCTTAACAATGGAATCTAAAATCTTATCAATAACTGAGTTCAGACTAACCAGTCATAGTTTCCTGTCTTCTGCCTTTCCCCACTTCTAAATCAGAGGTGTTACATTAGCTATTTTGCAGTCCCCTAGCTAGCTTGCCCTCATATTTCATTGTCTTCCCCTCCTTCTTGTTTTTTTCAATTGTCCTCTGCTGGTATTTAATGGTTTCCCACCACTCTCAATACATCATATGCTTTTTCTTTTACTTTTATACATTTTCCGACTTGCCTCGTCAGCCATGTTGCCTCGTCTTCCCCTTAGTATGTTTCTTCTTCCTGTGCCTCCTGAATCAACCCCCAGAAACTCTTGCCATTGCTGTGTACCATCTTCTCTATTGGCTCCCCTCCAAACAACTTTGCCAGCTCGTCTCTCATGTCTCTGTAGTTGCCTTTACTCAATTCCGGATTCTCCCTCTAAAACTGCAGGTTGAATTCTATCATATTATGGTCATTGCCCTAGGGGTTCCTTCACGTTAAGCTTCCTAATGAAGTGCTTGATTACTTTTGTTGAATTTCTGGATGAAGCAGTAGATAAAGCTGTAAGGGGAAGGTAGTGAATGCTGTACAGATGGATTTTAAAAATAGTGTGCAACAACGGCATGGTGACTCAGTGGTTAGCACTACAGCCTCACAGCACCAGAGACCTGGGTTTGATTCCAGCCTCAGGCGTCTGTCTGTGTGGAGTTTGCACGTTCTCCCCGTGCCTGCGTGGGTTTCCTCCGGGTGCTTCGGTTTCCTCCCACAGTCCAAAGGTTAGGTTAGGTTAGGTGAATTGGCCATGCTAAATTGCCCATAGTGTTAGGTGCATTCGTCAGAGGGGAATGGGTCTGGGTGGGTTACTCTACGGAGGGTTGGTGTGGACTTGTTAGGCCGAAGGGCCTGGTTCCACACTGTAGGGAATCTAATCTAATCAAAACTATCACACAAAGGCTAGTTAACAAAATTCAGGCTCTCAGAATAGAAAGCCCAGTGCCAGGGCCACATTTTTGTTATATACATACATCATTTGGATCTTGGAATATGAGCAGAAATTTAAACTGATCAAAATCAAAGTGATCAACTAATACCAAACTGAAGCAATGGTAAGCAGTGAGGTTGATACGGATTATCTGTAGTATGGCATAAACAGGTTAAGTAGAATGGGGAGCCAGCTGGTAGATGGAATTTAAAATTTTAAAATGAGTGATCCATTTTAAAGAAGGGATGGGGGAGGCAATGTGGATATAATTAAACCATTGTAGAAGAATTGAGAGGAACAGACAGACCTGGCGGTCCATGTGAATCAAGCTTTGAAGGTGCCAGAACATATCAAAAGTCTCATTGGCAAAGTGTGAAATTCTGAGCTTCATAAATACAGGTGTTTAATACAGAGGGGAAATTAACCCATTATAAAGCTCTGCTTAAGCCACAACTAGAGTATTTTGTGCAGTTTTCAGTCATTCATTTTAGGAAAGATTTGAATGCCTTTGAGCGGGTGCAGAGGAGGTTTACCAAAATAGTTGCAAAGGTGAGGGCTTTTCACTACAAGGTAACGTAAACAAAAGCTGCCCCCCTCAGTTAATTGGACAATGATGAGAGGACACAGATTTACAGCTTTGGGAAGGAGATACAAACAGGATGTGAGGAAAAATGTATCTACACAGCAAGCCGTGATCACCTGAAGCTTTTCTACACAACTAGCGGAAGCAAAGAAACTATCAATGATCTGAAAAGGGAACTAGACGACAATTAAGGAACATTAGCTTACAAGGTTATATAAATAGAAGGAAAATTCAGAGTGATTGGATTGCTGTACAAAAAGTGTGCACAAAATTGATTTCTGACTTAATGGCATGATACAAGACACTTTATTTTATAACGTATACAAAATCTCCTCAGTTAAATTCTGTATTGGATGGTCTTATATGATGCCTAAGTGTTTTCTGAATTTTCTCTGATGTCTCAGCCTTGATGAATGCTCATTTCCCTGCATACAAAACATTCAAGTTTGCAGAAGCAAATGGAATTAATTGCAGTCCCTTAGGATTATCACACAGAATAGAAGGCAATTTGGGATATCATCCATAAATTAATCGATAGTGAATTCTTTGTATGGACCAACCATGTCAAAGCAGTTGTCAATTTACTCTCTCATTGATTAACCAAACTGTTACGCAGCATTTCAAAGTCTGTTGCCAAAAGGACTTTCACCAGTTCATGAACATTATGCATGCTTTTTCACAGTGTTCTGAATTTTTCAATAGCAAATTCTCATCCAGTTTCAGTCAGAAACTAATGTGCTAAAACTGAATCCTGTTCATTTCTCATCAATTTTGTCCATTCACAAAAGTCTGTAGAACCGTTCTGTGTAAGCATCATAGTGGAAGAGCTAAGTCATGTTGTCAGGTCTAGAAAATGTAAAATTAAAAATTTTCTGCCTTTAGGTAACCTGTAACTACCTCCTCAAAGCCATGTGTCAGTGAAGCAGGATGGGGTAGCATCCTGAGATACATTTGTACAGATTTCACACTTCTCACTAATCTCTCCTACCAGCCTCTTGTACTCTTCACCAACTGCATGGACATCATTGAGCAGAAATTTAAACATTTGAAAAGGATATGCAGAACATGTCTATATAAACTTATGAATTTTTAAAAAAATAATAAATCAACCTATTTAGATGTGTTATGACACACTTCTGAATCATGTAGGCCTTCCAGCTCAGAGGCTGGGACATTAGCACTGCACCGCAAGACCCCTTCTTGTGTTTACTTTGTATGTCCAGAAATGCTATTACACATTGCTGACCTATTTTTTTCTCACGAACGTGTCCAGAAATGGGACATGAATCCAGGTCTCATGGTGATATTCCATGTATCTGAATGTCCAAGTCACACATGGCGATTTTCACCTACTAATTATCACCATGAAATCACCTGTGTGTTCAACTGATGTGCAGAGCTAATTCAGGACACCCGTATTGTTTTTATCTTTGTTTTTAACCTATTTTTCTAATCAACCTTTTCAGAGATGTTATTGCATATTTCTGGATTGGGTAGGACTTGAAACTCGGCCTCCAAAACCAGGGGTAGGGGCACAACTGTGCAACAAGAGGCTGCCCACCTTTTTTTTAATATTACCTATTTTTCTTATCAACTTGTTCAGAGACATTATTGCAAACCTCTGGAACAGCTGGGATTTGGAGCTAGTCTTCGTAGTCCAAGGGTAGGGACACTACATTTGCATCACAAGAGGGCCCTCCCTTAATGTTTTTTTTTATTCTGTTTCTTCTTATCTGACTCCATTAAAACATATTTACCAGTCCAATGAAAAAAATTAGTCTTTGTTAATGGTAAAGAATAAAGTCCTGTCAGAGTAAGCCACGAGCAACTCGCTTTCCAAATACAATTGCCTTGTAAAGCTCCATATCAAGTTGCATATGTATTTTTTATGTAATATTTATTCAACAACACAGGTATTTCACTATAGACTGCATGGCTAGCTTACTCTAGGTATTTTGTATGAAGTTAGAATTCTCTTTTGTAACCTGAGTGTGTTGTAACCACCAAACATAAAGGAGATAGTACTTTTATTTTCTCTAACCTTGTATTGATCCTTACTACTTAGTCAGTCAAGATAATATTGTAGCCAGCCTGTCAAAAATACTGTTGAAGTGTGAGCAGAATTCCATATTGCACACTTAAAGAACTCCAAGACTAACAAGCTCAAATTTCCTTGTCTGCAATGTATCCATATAATGTATATGGATTCACCATTACCTTCATTCTGTTCCTCAGAATTGTTTTTAAATCGGCTATTTTAAGAATCCTGCCTTTTTGTTTTTGGACTTCAAGCCACACCTGAATCAAGTATTAACTGTTTCTTGAGAACTCCTGGGATTTATTCACCTATTATTGTTTTTCTGGTTCTGTCTTCTACTGTGAAAGACCGACCTGATAAAGGTGCTTTTGTTCTCATTCTGCGTTGCATCCATTATATTGATGCTTACACCGAGTATCAGGACTCTTTCAAAATCTGACTGTTATTGAGTCTTCAATTCTTCACGTCATCATGAATGTCCTATTCGCTCCATAAAGGCAGAAGGAAATGATTAGCTCCATATATGACAATAAAAAAAGTTAGAAATCATAGACAGTCCATTTGAGACAACTTAGCACAACACAGTAATTTAAATGCTAGTACTGATCTAAAGCCCCCAAATTTCACTTGTCAGTCTATGTGTACAATCTATGAAAGTCCAAGTTATATTCTTCCATTGAGTGATCATCTGTTTTTTGAAATCTGCCAAATCTTAATCATGCCATTTGACGTTCCATTGTGTGACTGAATAATGGTTTTTCAAGCTTGTAATTGTTAAGACAGATATTAATTGAAAAAGAAAATGAGAAAGGAAATGGACCCTTCCAGTTTCTAAAAATATCATTGCAAAGACTGAAACTGAAACTGAAAAGGACAACTTCTGTGGAGATTAAAGTTGGGTGAAACTGTAAAATAATCCATCCAAGCTCTCATCATAATCCCCGTAGTGCAGTACAATAAGACTGAAGAAAGAGGAGGCTGGATCCAGAATTGGAGAACAGGCAAATTTCTGCACATATTTCTGTAACTTGAGCATTGGTCCTGCCCCATCCAAATAGTTGAAAGCAAAGTTAAGGAGTACTGTAGATATGTGTGATTTTGGGGGTTGATTATGTGCTGCTGTCTGTTTCATAGAAGGGGTGAGTTGAAATGCTGTGTGAGAAAGGTATGGTTTTTGAAGGACTTTGTAACTGTGATTGATAACGTATGTGCTGAGTAAACTGTTGTGCTAGTTGGTAAGATCTGCCTCAGTTGAATCTGCCATTTAATGGAAAAGTTATAATTTATAATCAGCTACAATTTTTCTGTTAAATCATTTTTAACTTGTGTTGATTCTGGTGTTTAGAATATAGGTGGTAAACTAAGATAGTGTTCAGTGTTTGATTTGTTTAACTATTATACAGCAAAAATGCTTGTCCTTCTAACTATGAATCTTGTGGCATCATTATTTCAGTAAATAACCGAGTTTTGAGTTTCTTCAAATAATATTTTACTGATATCATAGAACCCCTACAGTGTGAAAACAGGTCCTTCAGCCCAACAAGTTACACCGACCCTCTGAAGAGTATCCCACCCAAACCCATTCCCATATATTCACCCCTAATGAACACATCCCTGAACACTATGGAGAATTTAGCAAGGCCAATTCCTCTAGCCTGCACATCTTTTGATTGTGGGAGGAAACCCACACAGTCACAGGGAGAATGTGCAAACTCCACACAGAATGCACTGCCCCAGAAGGCTGTGGAGGCCAAGTCTCTGGATACTTTCAAGAAAGAGTTGGGTAGAGCTCTTAACGATAGTGGAATCAAGGGTTATGGGGATAAGGCAGGAACAGGACACTGATTGAGGATGACCAGCCATGATCAGAATGAATGGTGGTGCTGGCTCGAAGGGCAGAATGGCCTACTCCTGCACCTATTGTCTATTGTCTATTGACAGTGGCCCAAGGGTGGAATTGAACCCAGATCCCTGGCACTCTGAGGTAACAGCGATAACCACTGAGCCACCATACCATCCCACGATCTATTGAGATGATAACAACTGCATGTGAATGTTTTGATAGGTTACCTAAACTTTCTCATAAAATATGTTATTTTTTAATTGTATTTCTTGAAGGAAGTGACAATGCAAGGATAATACCTTATTTCCTCTTTGGCAACCAATTTCCACATAGCCACTTCATCATCCAATGGTTATATAACTCAGTCTTCTGAGGACAATAAATGGATAATCAAAAGCTAACATTTCCTTTCTGCTGTTTTGTGCAACTGCCACTAAACTAGGATTTTAATTTTCTTTCTAAAACTGCTAACTTACTGCCACTTTATAATCCAGAAAGTCAGCTGGTGAAGGATAAAACTAAAATCAATGTTTACACACAGTTAGAATTGTTTATTTACAGAGATACACATTATAAACATGCACTTCCTCACCAAACAATCAGATGTTTGTCACTTGTTAACGGGATAGATGGGAAGCCCTAGTGAATGTACACCATTGAATGTTAAAGAATACATAACTAAACAATTGGTATGCATTTTGCGACTACCAACAGAGTGAATTGAGTTATTATCAGTACTGTGAATGGACTGCAAACCAGACCAAAATCCTATTTCTAAACTATTTCTTCCTAATTTACTTCATGAATTTTGGGACTTCTACGCTTTTGCTTCCTTATATCATACTACCAGTCAATGTCCTCCCAACATCTGTTGTTAGTTTAATAGGAAACCAAGTGCTGTAAGCTTATAATTTGTGGGTTTTGTGACATTGGGTTTTGAAGTGGGTTGTGTCAGCCATGGATAATTGCTAGCAACTTCATGACTGAAATGTCTCAGACTGAGATTTAGCAGCACAAAATCTGGGCTGATAATACAATGCAGCACCAGGTGTGTGCTTCACTAACAGAAGTGCCTTCTATTAGAATCATAGAGATGTACAGCATGGAAACAGACCCTTCGGTCCAACCCATCCATGCTAACCAGACATCCCAACCCAATCTAATCCCACCTGCCAGCACCCGGCCCAAATCCCTCCAAACCCTTCCTATTCATATACCCATCCAAATGCCTCTTAAATGTTGCAATTGTACCAACCGCCACCACTTCCTCTGGCAGCTCATTCCATACTTGTATCACCCTCTGTGTGAAAAAGTTGCCCCTTATGTTTCTTTTATATCTTTCCCCTCTCACCCTAAACCTATGCCCTCTAGTTCTGTACTCCCCAACCCCAGGGAAAAGACTTTGCCTATTTACCCAATCCATGCCCCTCATAATTTTGTAAACCTCGATAAGGTCACCCCTCAGCCTCCAACGCTCCAGGGAAAACAGCCCCAGCCTGTTCAGCCTCTCCTGATAACTCAAATCCTCCAACCTGGCAACATCCTTATCTGAGGCCCATTTTGGTTTCACAGGATGGTTGCAAAATATCCCATAAATTATTTTAAAGAAGAGATGGGGAGTTCCCTAAAGGTTTTTGCCAATATGTATTCCTCAAACCACTAGCTAAAACAAACTAAGTGTGGGAATTTGCTAAGAATTAGCTATTGTGCTTCCTATAGCACAACAGTGACTACATTTTAAAACCACTCCATTAGCTTAATAGAATTTTGGAATATCTTGTGGCCAGAAAAGCTGTACATAAATGAAAGTCTTTCTTTAGGCCATCAAAAATTTCCAGTCTAACAAACTAGTCAAGAACCTCAAATCCTAGCCAAAGTTGAAGATGGAGCAAAAATGTGGCAACTGTAAATGTGAATAGGGACAAGAACTACTTTAGTTATGAGGTTAGATTGGAGAAATTGGGGCTGTTTTCTTTGAAGAGGAGATTGCTTGGGGGAGATTAGAGCGAAGATTTCAAAATCATCGAGGGGCTGGGCAGAAGATATAGAGTGAAACTATTTCTGTTCAGAAAAGAATCCTGAGGGTATTTTGCAAAAAAGAAAATTTAATGAGATTTCATTTGACTTATTGTAGTCACATGTAGCTAAGTACAGTAAAAAGCTTTGTTTTGTGAGCAGTGCAGACAGATCATAGCAAACAAGGGCATACAGATCAGAGAGTGCTTAAAGTGAGGCATACAAGTTACACTGCACAGGAGGTGTGGAAAGCAAGATCAACCTTAGCAAGATCAACATTATTTGAAGATAGAGAGGTCCATTCAGCAGTCCAATAACAGTGGGGAAGAAGCGGTTCTTAAATTTGCTGGTGCATGTTTTCCAGCTTCTGCATCTTCTGCCTGATGGAAGGGGTTGTAGGAGAGCAGTAATGGGTTGAGAGGGATCTTTAATGATTGGTCACCTTTCTGCTGAAGAAGTGTAAATGGAGTCCATGGATGGGAGGTTGGCTTCCGTGACAGTCTGGGCTATGCACATATCCTTCTGTAGTTTCTTACAGTCCTGCGCAGAGCAGTTGCTGTACCAAGCCAGTATGTACCCAGATAGAATGCTTTCCATGGTGCATCTGTAAAAGTTGGTGAGGCTCCTTATGGACATGCTGAATTTCCTAAGCCACCTGAGGAAGAAAGGTGTTGTTGTGCCTTGAAATGAGAAAAATGTTTTATAGCATTGTGTAGCTAGGGTCTGAAATTCACCACTGGATGTGTGGTGAAGGCCGGTCCAATTGCAGCATTCATGAGGGTATTGGATGATTATATAAATAGAAAGATTTGCAGGGTTATGAGAAAAAGCAGGAGATTGGCACTGAGTCAAAATGCTCAGTGAGCAAGGACATAATAAGTGCAGCAAGGTGACCCAGTGGTCAGCACTGCTGCCTCACAGCACCAATGAACCCAGGTTCAATTCCTGTCTTGGGTGACTGGCTCTGTGGTGTTTGCACATTCTCCCTGTCTGTGTGGATTTCCTCCCACAGTCCAAGGTTGTGTAAGGTAGTTGGATTGACCATGCTAAATTACCCATAATGTTCAGGCATGTGTCGGTTAGGTGCATTAGCCATGGAGAATGCAGGGTTACAGGGATAGAATAGGGGATGGTCTAGGTAGGATGCTGTTTTGGAGGGTTGGTACGGACTTACTGGGCTGAATGGCCTGTTTCCACACTGTGGAGATTCTATTCTATTCTGGTTGGTACAGGGCCAAATGGCCTCCTTCTGCGCTATAATGATTCCGCGAAGGATTTTTAGAAAAATTACTTCACAAAGTCAGTATTCCATGAATATCAGTTTATATCACTTGTTTATTTTTCACTTTGTCAATGTTGTTCCTAAACCTACATACCGAATTCCTGTTTCCCAGGAGAGCAATCAATTCCTGAAGATGCATATTGATGGCGTCAGTCAACTAGATGCTGATACAATAGCATCACAGATCTTGTAATGATTCAGGGGCAAATTGTAACTTTTGTCATTGGATAAGAAGTGAAGAAATTGTTGGCTGCTTTACACATTGCATGGGAAATAAAATTGGATGAAATGTAAAACAAGCAGTTAATTTATTCTAACCCATTATTTACCCAATGATAAAGTTAAAATTACATCCCCCCTACTCACTCCAACTTTTAAAAGGTCTATCCACAGTCATGATATAACAAACATTCGTGTACAAGTAACAGGCCAATTTGTTCCTTTGCACATTCAATTAAATGCCTTGTGCTTAATACAGATGAATGTGGGCATGCTGGGGAAATCTCTGCAAGGAAACAAGAGGAAAAATACCATTGCACATCCAAACTTTGTAAAGCAGCCCTCCCACATCAATAAGACAGTTGCTTCAGTTGTTTAAATAATAGAAGGAAGTTCTTCATGAAGACAATGGTAAGAAACTGCTGCTGGGTTATGAGTTCAGCTCATTTGTTTGAATATTTATGGTATTCAATGACTCCCTGCTGGATATCCTCCATAACATAACCTGCTGGGAAAGGAAGGTTATCACTTTCTTCAACTGAAAGCTTCTGTTTGCAATCTGAACCCCATTAAGCAATAAAAAAACAGTAAGGTGCCGAACCTCTTGCTTAGAAATAGTTAGGGTTTTTGCCTCAGTCTATTAGGTTGGCTGTTTGATCAATGTCATTTTAATAACATAATGGACTGCTAACTGGATTGTCTTTGAAAATTACTTGACCAGATTAAAATGACCACAGCAACTAGCCAGTCTCAGTAAATCATAATACGCTTACAGTTACACCACATCACTCAATGCCTACATCCAAACATTGACAATAAACTATTTGAACATTAAAAATGAGCTAGTAAAGCTGTGAAAGCAGTTACTGCATGAAAAACTATTGGACATATACTCCAGACCCACTTTTAAAAAAGAGAATTAAGTCTTACTTGTTTGACTAGATGTGCTCAGTCCTCAATCAGACTTTATTCATTCCTCATTCAATGTATTCAGCTTGTCCAAGGCTGATTTGATCAGAAGTTGTACTTTACACTGAAGGTGTGTAATGTAAACAGACTGTAGATATAAATAATGTTTCTAATTAATTAGGAATTGTAGTTTAAACAAACACATCCATTTTTTCATTTTGAACCTTTTTGCATCAAAGTTGCTCCTATGGGGAGTCACTAACAATAGAAAAAATGTATTCAATATATGTAATTATTGACAGCCATGTCACTCAGTTATGCAACACTAATAATCAATTTAAAGGTGTAGCCTTATAACGGTTTTAACACACAATTTTGCCCTGAAATTCTAAAATGTACAATATGTGCACTCTTCCATGTTCACTGTTATAATAAATGGTCTGGAATGAGTTACTAGAAAATTATACAATCAAAGCACTCTGTCAATGTCACTCTTTTGGCTTATAAATAATACAAACCCTTATTATTGCACAGTCATCCTGTAACACACTCTAGCCTCACTCTAAACATGTCTGTTACTTTATTATAATAGATACAGTTTTATCTTTACATATGAAAAATTCAGTTGTCTGATTTGGTTGTAAGCAGGGACTATTGAACCTCTGCTCCTCTATGTTTTGAGATTAATGCATGAAACAAATAGTATAACATAATATAGCTATTAAATGAATAATGCAGTGATGTTAAATTGTTAAGAGTGTGTAATAAAACAGTGATATATTAAGAGGCCCCATTATTGCAAAAGCATGTTATAGTTACTCTCATTGACTGCTAAATATCAAAATATGTGATTTCAGGTAAATATTTAGAAGTTCAACATTTATATTGTAGTACAAATGCAAAAATTAGTACTATTTAATAATTCATTTATTATGAAGCTAAATTCATGTTTTCTGATTCTTAAATTGCTTGGATCTGATTCTTCGACAAATCCACTTGATATATATTAGATCAACTTGTACTTATCAGGAGTACATAATAGTAACTGTTATTATAACATGCGAAGACTTAAAACACAAGGACTTAACCTTTAAGAAGTCACTTTGCAGAAGGCAATGAGAAAATATATTGAACATGGCAAGAATGAGAATATCATTTTTACAACATTTACATTATACCCATCTCACTGCTTTGCTATCACAGACTATCAATTGAGTTGAGTTGTTAATTTTAAATGTTTGTATTCTCCATCACACTGTTCCACTGAACCATGACTAAACATGAAAACGTTTTAGTACAGTGCAGCACCCTCATCTGATCAGTCAAGTGTACTGCAAAAGGTGAATTGATCGTCTGTGTGTTTCGAACTGTTCTTTTGTTAGATACTGTAATATAAGAAACTTTGAATTAAAGCACTTGAATTCATAACACATTTTTGGATTTATGTCAGAATTACAATCAGCACCACAGGTTGCTGTTTTATATGAACTTCCTAAAATATCAGTTAATCTGCAGAATTATTAGAATTTTATCATTAATAGGTTTTCAAAACTTGTAAATTAAATTTGTTATTTCTTCGTAACTGCTGGTGATGGAAGTTAGGTAATGAGCATCTAGTATTATTAATTCTCTGAAGCGATTTCCCAAAATCTGTCTTTGAAGTTCGGTACATTCATAGACGTATTTAACATCAGGTCCTTGTTGACCTACAATTACTTTCCACTAAATTGGGTTGAGTTGTTAATTTTAAATATAATTGTGTCCTCCATCATACTGTTCTCCATTCAAGAAATCACAACCTTGTGAATCTATTTCTCTTCCTAGCTCTTATTCCTGGTGTAATCTCAAAAATCTTTAATAATGGCATCAAACTAATTCAAAGCTAAACTTGAATCTCCATAATGTTCTGATGTTCATTTCTGTCGCAACAGATGTATGTTTCTGTATCAGCCTCAATTCCATTACAACTCTCTTTTACATTTTTGACTCACATTACAAGCATAGGAGTGAGAGAGTCCATCTGTCTTTGTGACTGAGTTTCCATATGGTTAAATACTGAAGCATCAGCAATATAGAGTGTTCTCTGATCAAGAAGTGAAGTGATGTTTTTCTGTCTTTGTTTTCAGTCTTGATAGATCACTGAACTTGTCACCTGACCCAGTGTGCAAGTAAAATTCTTCCATATCTGCAGGGACAGCAGAGATATGGAGCATTGAGAAACAGAATTGGTGGTAGGACGCAGCCCTCTTTAACTCCATTCTTTACTTTTAAACCATCAGAAACGAAGCTATCAAACTGTACAGTGCAGCCTATGTTGTCATGGGAGGAGTGGGTAAGACTGAGGAAGTCTGGACGTATTTCCCAAAATATTAAAGAAGCCTGCTCTGCTGATGTGTTTGATTGTCTCAGTATAGTTAGATAAAAAGGCATACCCTGCCCCCTACACTTCTTGGCAGCTGGGGCATAGAGTAGATGATGCTCATGGTAGATCTGCCAGCACCAAAACCTCCCTGTGGTTCTGGCTACACCTGATCGACAAACTTTTCTTCTATGCATTCTCTGGATGCTGAACCAGCAGTTATTCCCTATCCTGAGTTGCCCTGGGAAGATGGAGGCAGGTGATGCATGAGGCAGGTAAGACTTGAAAGGGTAAACTGACATCATGATATAAGTTGCATCCATATAAAGAATATAAATGACTGTTCTCCAGAGAAGGTAACCAGTGTTT
Organism: Chiloscyllium punctatum; assembly: GCF_047496795.1. NCBI lineage: Eukaryota > Metazoa > Chordata > Chondrichthyes > Orectolobiformes > Hemiscylliidae > Chiloscyllium > Chiloscyllium punctatum. The sequence continues at coordinate 74,104,629 of NC_092742.1, read as the reverse complement.
TGATGCTAATCCCACATAGTTAACCATGCCAGGTATACACTAGTGAGTTTAGCCTGATGAGAGCTGCATGTTTCCTCAATTTAACATAATTAGCTATTAAGTACTACATAGTAAACTTTGTGTGGGCATTCTTCCCCGTTTCATATCAATAGGTTGGAAAAGTACCAAGAAGAAGGGTTTTGATGGAAGAAGTTTTAGAGACAGTGAATCCACTATCTTAGATGGTTCAGTGGATACAACACGACAGATATCATGTGAGCAATGTTATTATTTGAACATTGTCATGAGCTCCCTTTTTTTGCATGAAGCAAGCCAGTGTTTTCTGTGAAGTGTAATTTTCCGATCATACTCATTTCCAGAGTTGTTAGGTGGTAATATTCCATCCTACCCAGCAATAGAGATGGGGATTAATGTAGGTTTTCAACTGGTCACTCAGAACGAATTAGGGATCACTGGAGAGGAGTTCAAAAGATCTGAGACTGAGTTCTGAGACAGAGAGAGATGTATGTACATAATAGAAGAGCTGCTTTTTAGTTATTTGCAAAGAACTAAATTGAACCTGTGCAGTTGCAGACACATTGAGAAGTCCAAAGTAGTTGAATATCTGTTTCTGGGGCTCCAGGAATTTCTGGGATAAAGAAAAGCAAGTTTTGGGTAGAAGTAAATTGTTGAGCTGAAATGACTGAAAATCTGGAGCTGCACATGTGAGCAAGTACTGGATCATAATTCTCAGAGGAAAGGTGAACACAGAGCCAGAACTGGAGGGTGATCATCTAAAACAGGAGACTTGTTGTGGCATCCACAATGGAGTGGCTCTTGAGAGAGACTTACCAGGCTGGATTAGCAAAAGTGAAGAATTGTAATCCCTTGTAAAACTGAATGAGATTTAATGACCCACTGTGTTGTTAACAGCTGTGGGGAGTTACTAAGAAATCCATGGAATCTATTGTGACTACAGTTGCTGTTGCAGATTTTGAATCACAACGTAATATCCACCAGTCTACCACACGTTAATCTTGGATGTTAAAAATACGTTTTCCATATATTGTAGATTGTATTATTGTACTAACTTGTGTAGGAAGGTACAGTTGTTTTTTCAAAATCATGGAAATGTCCAGATCTACTTTAAAATATAAAGGTCTGAAGTCAGATTGTAACATAATTCAGTAATTTATCTGGGGTCATAAAAATAAATTTGGTGATCAAAGCATATTATGATAGCAGCAGGTGCGTAGCACTGTCCCATATAATATGGAGATCTTCTGCATAAATCTTCAATTCTACAAGAGCTACAGCCATCTGAGTTGAGAAAGAGTGCATCTTTGAATATTCCGCAGTTTCAAATCACACAATCTGTCAGCTATTGTGAATGCTGCTGCCAACAGTTTAAAAAAAAGTTATAGAAGCTCAAAACAACTTGTAATAGAGAAAGATATTTTAAAAGCTTGTGGTGACTATGAGAGTCCCACCAAGCTACAAGAGTAGAAATTCAAAACATGAATCCCAGATACAGTCAATATTGAATACCCAAAGTAAGTCCCTTACAGAAATGTGAAAACTCTTACATTCAAGGAAATATTCTGGACTGAGATGCGAATAATCTTAAATCAATAATTTAGGGAGTGAACTTTGTTAAAATTGTTTAAACTTTTGGCAAAAGCTGCAAAATCAACTGAAAAAAGCTGTCATTAAAAAGTAGTTAAATGGCAGTATAGGTTGACTAAATAGATTGCAAAAATTGAAGGTAGAAGTGTTTACTAAAATTAGATGTTTTGAGGAGAAAACAGATTTTCATTGGACAATCAAAAGTATTCTTAAAGACATGGTACGTCACAACGCCATTTTATAAATTGAAGATGAAATTAATGTCAGGGAGAAGCAGAAAGACGGAGTCAACCATATGATGAAAGATGGTGTAAAAACTGCTAAGAAGAAGAGAAATGCTGCAAGTTTATTTTCTTTCTTCCATCTCAGGCAAAAAAAGTAAAGATACAGTATTTCTTCACTTGAAAGCATTTCAATGATCTTAAAATACTTGAAAATAGCTTTTTTTCTGCACCAACAATGGGATAAATCTAAATCATTTACATGTTTTTAACTTTAGTAGAAATTAAAAGAAGATTCTGAAAAGGAAAATAAGATAAGTTACAAATGAATTAAAACAAGAAAGCTAATAAAAAGTTTTATTAGCAATTCATTTTCATTATTCACCAATAAAAAAAATTAGATTTCTTATAAATTGCTGAAGAAGAAAGTAACTAATACAATTGAAATGATCATATTTAAAATTAGCAATGTCTACAAACTTTGTTTTAAAAGCCTGCAACAGTTTGCAAGTAAATAATTCATATAAGAACCTTAATAGTTAAACACAGTGACAACAGATAAAGTTATTACACTTACAAGTAGATTTAATATCACAAATCCTTCAGCCAGGGAATTAAACAGGACTATACAGAAGAGACATTTCCTGAAATGCAGAATTACTTCAGGATTATAGAAGAAGTACCAGAGGAGACAGATGAAGATATTGGTTTTATAGATTTGGAAGCAGATTTTGTTTTAAAATGATGATGTAAGGGAAGAGACAAATATATTTGATAATATTGTAAGAGCCTTTGATGATTACTTTACATTAAATGCCAAACTTTTAAAGGAGACAGCAAGATTTAATAGAAGAATGCAGGTTACAAGAGAACCTGTCGATAATTTATTAATGAACTTTACACCTTGTCAGAATTTACTGATTACAGTGATTTACAACTAGAACTAAGTTTAGACAGAGTTGACATTAGATTTTCTGATCCATGGATTTCAGATATGTTATAATTAAAGTAGCATCGTTTATTGAAAAGAGCTATCCAGATAGTGGTAGAATCTAAAATAAGAAAATACATCAAAAGAATGGGAACTGAAAGCCAATCTGCCTCCAAAGGATCACCAGACTTCGTCAACTTTCTAAGGGCCATAAAGACCAAAGCATCATGTCATAGACCAACAGAAAACATCTTCAATTTGTTTGATCTTAGAACTTTCAGGAGCTAAAAGCCTACATAGGTAGAAACAATGTCCAGCTTTATCATTGTAATACAACTTTTGTGTAAAAGTGGGACATTTGCACAGTATGTGCAAAAATCAAAAGAAGTTGAACCACAGGACTAGCAATGCCTGCTGGCACAAGGAGGTTAACATCTTACAGCAAGCATTTTTGAAGAAAACCCAGAATCGCAAGACATACCTTCATTCCAACATTTATACCTAGACGGCCTTTGGAAGGTATGAAACATTTTTTCTGAGGGAGAATAGGTGATTAATCCCAAGCAGATATGACACAGACCTTTAGGTTAACACTTGTCCAGCTAATTTCCAACTTGACAGTCTGACGAGCTTTACTGTATTAATTGAAACACCTCATTAGTTGACGAGAATGAATTGATACCCTTTTGAAAGAGAATGGCCTGGCACAGGCAGAAAACTTCTGAATAATCAAATGAATCATTATTGTGGTCTTAACATACAGAGACTATAATACCATGTGGAGCAGTCATACATCATCAGAAACCTGCATTTCTCGATGATGAGCAAAAAAAGCATGCTTTGCTTTTAAAATTCTCAATCAGCTCAGAAGTTAAAATGGTGGTCAATTTTACTGCATTCAACAAGAGGAAGGCCTCAAAATGTACATTCACAGAATGAAAGAGAAAATAAACACCACTCAAAATTAATTATGTGTGCATCTGACAATTCTTCATAACTGAAAATATCAAATGATACTAATGATAATGCTAAGAAGTTTAGGAACTGAGAGGATTGACCTCCAACAATCACAACCGTCCTCCTTTCCTCGGTATGATTCCAGCCAGTGAAGAGTTTTCCTTCTGATGCTCAGTGAGCTCAGTTTTGCTCATGCTTCTTGATGCTACGACTATGATGTCAAAATCACCTTCACTTCACCTCCAGAGTTCAGCTATTACATCCATATTTGGACTAAGGCTGCAATGAGACCAGGAGTTGCGAAGCCTTGATGGAACACACACTGTGCATCAATGAGCAGGTTATCCTGGATGCAGTCTTTTAAACATGGTTCTGTGCAACTGTTGGAGTCTCCTGTGTTACCTTTTGCCATTGTAGTTGCAGGTATTTTGACATCACAGAGCTCCTGCGGAGTGGTGCTTAATTTCCAGCAAAGGAGGAGGTGAGAAAGGTCTGTCAATCAGTGGAATACTGGGACATGAGCTGTTAGACTGAGATTCTATTCTTTCTGGGTGTTTTCTGTTTTAGAGGTGGTCTCGAAGTTGGTTCATGCGAGTTTTTCATCTGCTACTGTCATGACTTGCTCATTCTGACTATAAACACCAAGAAAACTTTGATCATAGGACAAGGTGCAGCATCTCTGCCCCTAATCACCCTTAGTAACACCATGCTGGCAGTGGTTAGCAAATCCTCCTGCCTCGGGTGCACAGTGACAGTCAATCTGCCTCTTGCTGCAAAACTTGATACTCATAACTATTTTCATCTACCTTGTGAAATGCACATGCAATAACATTAGGCTGACTCACGGGACCAAGCTGTTGGTTTCTGTAGGCTGTGTTCTTAACACCTCTGCTGTATGGCAGTGAAACAGGAACAACTTACAGTTACCAGGAGAAGAAATACAACAAAATAAAAAACTGTTGACGCTGGAAATCAGAAACGAAAACAGAAATTGTTGGAAAGACTCAGCAGGCCTGGAGGAGGGAAAGCAGAGCTAAGGTTTTGGGTCCAATGACACTTCTTCAGAACTAGTAGTAGCTAGAGTAGCTCCTAGCTGCTGAAGGGTCACTGGACCCAAAGTGTTGACTCTGCTATCTCTCCACAGAACACAACAATTTCCTGCTTCACTACCTGCTGTGCAGCATGGACATATTCTAGCAGGACAAGCTCATGAATGCAGTGGTCCTTTCAAAGACAGCTTCCAAGTGTTAGCATTCATCAAATGAAGATGGCTTCAGTCAATCAGGCACATCTGTAGAGTGGAAACAGTTGCACACTCAAGGACTTTCTGGAGAGTGAAATAGCAAAAGCAAAATGATCAGTGAGGAGCCCAATGATTCACTTCTAATTATGCTTATAATTGTGGCATGAAGCCTCAGACCTTGACTACCACATTTTGCTGACAAAATGGGGAAACAGCCCTTGTGAGCTACCATGACATCCAATAGCTACAGCTGCGTGAAAATAGCTACCCAATGCTGAAAACAGCCCACAACTCCACAGTAGCTTCACATATGGCATTTGTTACAGAACTTGCTCTTAAGATTTGCTTTTATCACCAAAGATGCATCTGTTGTAGACCCTTCCTGCTCTCCCCAGCTAAATGCATTGATGCTGTGCATCTATCATCTCTCATCAATGGAAGGATGCAGCTATTAGAACCTCTAGATTGAATGACTGGGGCCTGGGCACCGCCAAACACAAAGTGTAACTTAGCATATCCTGACTCCATCACCTACAAACCACCCTTCAGTTGAAAAACAGCTTTGGCTCAATGGTTACAGTCATATCTCTGAATCAGAAAGGTGTAGATTCAAGTTGCATTCCAGAGATTAGGAAAATAATCTATGATTAACACTTAGTTGCTGCACTGTCAGAGATGTTAAACTGGGGTCAAAAGTGTGGTGCTGGAAAAGCACAGCAGGTCAGGCAGCATTCGAGGAGCAAGAAAGTAAACATTTCAGGCATAAGACTTTCTCATTCCTGATGATGGGCCTATCCCTGAAACATTGTCTCTCTTTGTCAGATGCTGCCTGACCTGCTGTGCTTTTCCAGCATGGCACCTTTTGATTCTGATCTCCAGCATCTGCAGTCCTCACTTTCTCCAAGATGTTGAACTGGGGCCTTATCTACTGTCTCAAGTGATGTAAAGAAAGTTTTTTTTTGCAATACTGTGACAAAGAGGAAAGGCACTCTCTCGTGTTCTGCCCCAAATTTATTTCTCAAACAATATCAGGGGAAGACAATGACATTTTGGTATTGTCATTGGATTCAGTAATCAAGAAGCCTCAGCTAACATTCTGGGGACATGTGTTCAAATCCCCACCATGCTGATGGTAAAATTTGAATTCAATGAAATCTGGAATTCAAATGGGGACCATGTGTGATGGCTCAGTGGATAGTGCTGCTGCCTCATGGTGCCAGGGACCCGGGTCCGATTCCAGCCTTGGGTGACTGTCTGTGTGGAGTTTGTACATTCTCCCCGTGTCTGCGTGGGTTTCCTCCAGCTGATCTGGTTTCCTCCCACAATCCAAAGACGTGTAGGTGTGGTGAATTGGCCATGCTAAATTGCCCATAGTAATTAAGTGCATTAGTCAGGGGTACATATGGACAATGGGTTGGATGGGTTACTCTTCAGAGGGTCGGTATGGACTTGTTGGGCCAAAGGGCCTGTTTCCATACTCTAGGGAATCTAATCTAATCGAAATGTGACTTTTGTTGATTGTCGTAAAACCCCATCAGTTCACCTAAAGATGGCAGTGAATGGACCTGATATTGTGCACCAGTTGGAGGATGCTCAGGTGTGTGGGGAGCGGGGGGGGGGGGGGGGGGAGGATCCTGTCTGCTCATACCTAGGGTTCTGAACCTCCCTTGGGAGCTTGTGTCCACAACCTGCAAAGAGTTCCTCCCTATCATCTACCTTACAACAATGTCCCAGAACCTCTAATCACAGTCAGGACAGGTTCAGCAGAGGTGGCAGCCCGATGATATACAGTCTGGAGAGAATTATCCTGGTCATCCTCAACATTGATTTCAGATATCATGAAATTTCAAGACATCAGGTCGAACATTAACAAAGAAACCTCCCACTGATTGTCACATGCAGTCAGCTTATCCCCCCACCTTGCTTTGAGGAAAAAAGCAAGAAATACTTGCAGAAGAGCATGCAGAAAGATCAAGGCATATAACTTCTGCAGACCAAACCACATAAAAGAAATAGGAAATCATGCTCTACGTACAAGATGCTGAATTGCTTCAGATGCAAAATAAACCGAGAATGTTTGCTGCTGGAGAGGTATCAGCCAAAGATTCTGGTGAATCACTTACTCTGTACAATTCTTCAGGTCTAAAGTGATAAATGGTTTGTGACTTCCCATAGATGCAGCGGATATTACTACTCGACAAGTCAGTCCAAAGAATGGAATCTTACTTAACAGATGATTTTTGTTTTCTTTAAATTTAAATTTAACGTGCTGATCTTTCACTGAAATATAAACACACATGGCTGCAGATTTGATTTTAACAATAAAATGAAAGTTTATAACATTAAAAAAATCAGAACAAGCTATCCAAATATGACACAGCTTGAAAGATTTCAAAGTAGATAGCAAAACAAAATACAAATCTAATCCTCAACACTGTCACTTCATGGAGAAAGTAAGGACTACAGATGCTGGAGAATCAAAATGTCGAATCTCCTGCTTCTCGGATGCTGCCTGACTTGCTGTGATTTTCCAATGCCACCCTCTTCAACACTGTCATTTCATGGTTAGTCAAAATTCAAAGAAATCTTCTTTCCCTGTCAATTTGTCGGCTTGACTTAACTGCTTCTTTTCAGTTCCTGTCCTGAGTTGGGTAGTTTGCACAGGATATTATAATTGCAATAGCTTGTTCAATAGAACATTTAAACTCAAGCACACGTGTTCAAAACTACCTCCTTTTTTTCTCTCATGTATTGCTCACATGACTAAGAGCTTAAACTTTCTCAGTCTTTTAATAATATTCAGAGTTCTAACCAAGTATTCATTCAAAAACAGCACTCTTCCACTGAGGTAGCTCATTCCTTAACTACTCAAAACACTTTTTTTTTCAGGAAGACTGCACCTGCATCTGAACCCTGTCAGGTCTCCTTCAAACTGAACCAAAAGCTTTTGAACTAAATTTTAATCAAAACCTTGCTCATCCTAGATTCTGCTAAAGCTAATAACTTAATTTTTTCTCTCCTCTGTTGTAAAACCTGAACAATACAAACAAGAATCCTTAACACTCCAGAAGGTTTGCAATCAACTGCTATTTAGCACATATTTATTTTAAAATTATGGTTCCGGCAAGTCTGAGCTTAATTAATTTAAAACCACTTCACAAAAATACCAATACCCATAAGCCACTACACTGAAGTCCAAACACTAGAAAAATTAATAAAGATAAGGCACGTACCTTTTCGTCACACTGGTTAGAATTGAAACTGCAAAAGGAGAGCATCCAGTGAACATGAAGTGACACTTATATTTCATACAACATCATGAGCCTCAGAGACCCTGTGTGATGTGACTCAAGATGGTAACTCTCAGCATAGCACTCAAAAGTAAGATTAAAGCTATGTGATGGACCAGTTGTCAGGGCAAGAAGACAAAGCTGACAGCCCAACACAATGGGAAGAATAAACATCTGGAGTTCCAAATATTAGCCATTAAGTAAGCATCATTTATCTTAGCTAAAGCAAGTCTAAAATTTGGACTAGAAATCCTAAATATGCTAGAAGAGACTTGGCAATGATTTGTAAACCTGAATCGATCATAAAATATTACAAATTTGTTTACTCAGGTGTTGCATGTCTTCCTAGTGAATACTATCTTGAAATAGATGAGAGTGTGAGACCAATTCAGCATCTGCCAAGGAGAGTCCAAGTTGTCCTCAAAGCCAGGCTGAAAGACAAGATAGAAGTAGCTGGAAAAGAAGAGAGTAATCAAGAAAGTAACAAGTCCTACAGATTGGATTAGGCAGTTTGGTGGCAGTGGAAAAAATGGAAAACTGAGAGTATGCACAGATCCACAGGTCCATCTAGACTTGATGAAGATAAGATGAGTGCTGTTCTGGCCAAGTATAAGCAATGAGATTAAGGATCACATGGCCAGCGCAGTTTATGTAGCAAAATACAGGGTAACCACTTCAACAAAAATGCTAAATATTATAATAGATACAAAATATGTTATTATTTCCTGCAAAATTTAATTATTTTCTAAAAGTAAAGGTATTACTGAAAACTGGACCATTCTTTGACTTTGTATATTCAGACTATGTTTGCTGATTACTTTGATGTTGGGACCTGAGGTCCTATGTCTCATTGAATACAAATCATGTAGAAGGGATCTTGTATAACACCAACAAAAGTCCTATGTTAAGAACAATGTATAAGTAGCAAAATCAGGAAATCTGAATTAACAAAACCATTAGATACATTGGTTTTAAAAGGGTCAGCTCGAATAACAACATGAATAAACAATGTCCATGTCCCTGTCACTTCAGATCCCGTTGGCCCACAATGATCATTCCTGATGAAGGGCTTTTGTCCGAAACGTCGATTTACCTGCTTCTCGGATACTGCGTGACCTGCTGTGCTTTTCCAGCGCCATTTTAATCTTGACTCTAATCTCCAGCATCTGCAGTACCCACTTCTGCCACAATGGTAAATACCCATTTACCCATTTATACTTAGACATATTTGTGAGAATCATACATTCAGATAAAAAGGGTACCTACAACTCCTGTAAGACAAGATATTCCAATTTGCTGAGTGGTATTTAAACAGGAAAACTATATATTTTTTTAAAAATCCACACACTATGATCTCTCTGATTGCAAAGTTGTGTAAATCCTCTTCTTTCTTGTCAATAAAAGTGAAAAGTTTAAAAGTATTGGCTACTTCAAAAAATTAACTATTGTAAAATCAATGGCAGATTACTTGCCTAGAGATGTTAATTTGAAAGCAATTAGGTTTCAGGGTAACGAAACACAAGCTACTGCTGGAAGGAAGGGGCCAGGAAAATAAAAAAAAAATTTAAACACTGGTGAGGAAGTTAAGAGAAGCTTGTAATGTCTAGAAAGCCTAGCTAAAGTTTGCACAGGATATTATAATTGCAATAGCTTGCTCAATAGAACATTTAAACTCAAGCGCACGTGTTCATAACTACCTTGGGCACACATAGTCACTGGACTGCGAAGGATTAGCTGCAGATGCTTGCATGTATTAGAAGGCACTTTATATCCAAAAACATTCTCTTCAAGTGTTTCCCTTATTATGTTCAGGTGGAATTACAGAAGTAATGGTTTGTGGACACGGTGAAAAAGTAATTGTTATTGGGTTCTTTTATCGACATTCAAAAAATAAATGTTAGTGCGGTCATTTCAAATATAGAAATACACTAATTAGACAGTCAACAATTTACCTGGTTTTAATGTACCATATTCTAAGAATTATTCTTTTAAGAGTTATTGGTCAGGATTTCCCTCTGGGGTAGTGGAGCAGGGGATGGTAGGAGTTGGTGGTGGATACAAGAAACAATTTTAGGACTGTTTTCAGGTCCCATCATCACTGCATGGTGTGTATGGTGGGTTGGGGGTGGGGAGGGAGGAGGTGGGAGAGTAGAAAGCGGGCTCCAATTGTAATGGGGCTGCCCTCTAAACTGACCTGGAGATCAACTCTTTGTTCATTCAAGGACTCTGGCTGGATGCTCACAAGTGAAAAATCAGTCAGAGCCCTTCCAGTTTGAAAGGAGAAACAGGCTGTAGAGGAAGGTCAGTGAGATAGAAACAGACTGAGAGAAAATGTTTATTATAAAATGCCTGTTACTGTGGTCATCGATGCATTGGGGTGGAAAGCCATTCTAAAGGGTGGCCTATTGCTATTGCAGTAACCAGGTGAATATGGAGTGCTTCAGGCCTTGGTATCCCTGGTCTGCCTCCATTAAGGTTGCAACCAGGCACCTAAATTGGTTTCTGCCATTTTTTTTCTGATCAGCCTGCTTTCTCGGTCTTTGATGGCCTTTCATGAGCAACGTTGGCTACCTGCCATGTGTGGGTGAGTAACTCTGCCATCATCTGCCTCATTCTGTCTTCAAGCAAATGTTCCCAGGTGAAATGTAACCAGGGAATTGGCACTCCAGCCAACGGGGCTACATTTAGTTCCTACTGTCCACTTGATCCTAGCTTCTGCAGGGCAAAAATTCTTGCTGCTTATCTCTGATGGTTTTAGTTAGCTTTTCTAAAATGCACCTATTAGAAAATGTTCTCTTTGAAGAGAGATTTTAGAGAGTTGTCCATAATCTTGCTTAGAATGTTGTCATACACAATATTGTCATATAATACCTTGCTAACAACGCAGAAGAAAGCAACCTTTAAAAGAAAGCTCCAGCTGTGAGATAGATTTTAGAATAACTGCACCTTGTATACTTCTTTAAAAAATAGGTTTAACCATACATCTGTATTTGGGTGGCAATGATGCTGGATACTTAAGACAAATCAACTCTACAAATGATTGGCAATTTATATCGCATAACAACGATGTGACAAATTGTGAAACAGAGGGTCAGGGGAATCAAAACCTGCCTGATTACTCCAGCAGCCTGTTTCTAATATGCAATCCCTCTGACTGTGTGTTAGAATTGGCACATATAGCTGTGAAACATCTGTTTGTCAGAATTTGGGAGTAATCACTGAGAGTAATTAACAAATTCTGCAAGAGGAGTAATCCCAGATTGCAATGGTTCCACCAGTCAATGGGAAACAGGGACAGATATTCCTTCACAACGCATAAAATTCTCATCAAACTGAGTCCTTTTCGGAACCAAAGGTTTTAGTTTCACTTTATTTCTGCAAACGTTTGGTGTAATTGAATATTATTACCAGTTCTAATGAATATTTCAATGTACTTTATCTTGGAATGGAGGATTGCAAGCTGATTAAAAACATGAAGCATAGTTTTATGTTTTAATCTGTTTTGAATCCCCCTTTGCAACACGTAGCAGACTGGTATGCTCATTATTGCCATTAGTGAGAAACACAAATAATATTTTTCCAACTGGCTTGTTGAAAATTTTTAACAGAATCTGCCTTTGAACATAAAACGTTCTCCTCATTAAAGTTATCGGCAGTGCGCTGTCACGGATAGAGGCCAATTCATAAATAGAGTGAAGGCCATTACTTTTGCCTTTTGTTGGCAACTGATTGCTGCACATTAATGCCAACTGTTTCAGGGATTCAGTCACATTTCCTTTCGTCATTCTGTTCATTAACTCAGTCCAATCATTCTCTGCTTTTCTTTTTCAATCGTTCTCTTTACCCATGCTTTGATATGTTTAACCTTACCCAAATTATATTTTTTGAATATTTTTACAATGGTATGAAATTATCAGTCTTGCTTCACAGGCTTCAGAATAAGCTTGTTAGACTCAATGTTGTTAGATTTCCATTAGTCAAAACGCCTTCTGTATTTCTTGAAACCACCTCTGATTCTACATACTTCTGATGTAAGTCTTTTGGACAGCACAGTGATTCGCCATAATGAATTCCATTGCATTTTATTTAGTCTATATATTCTGCAAGCACTCTGTTACAATGTTGCTCATTCTTTCCTTCGCTCTACCTTTGTATATATGCTTGATACAAATTCCTCTCAATCACGTGTGAACTGATTTACCCTTCATAACAATCTGAAAAGGAAGTTTATTTTTGTAAGCAATCCATCTGAAGTACAATTGAGACTGACAGAGAAGTGTACAACAGCTATCTAGCATCCGAAACATAGGTTTTGTTTTACTGAAATTAAGGTTCTCTTTGATCCATAAAATAGATTACTTTGCAAACTGTTTGAATGCTATAATATATAATCCAAGGCAGTAGTGGATTAGATATGGCCAACAATTATGCTTCCCAGGCAGCAATGAACCTTTCGAGCTAATTTATGGAAAGTTTATGCACATGAGCCACCAGCATGTTAATCTGGTTGAATGTAAGTGGTGCAGATTTCCAGCTCCGCTATATTGATGTCCCATACATCATGTAGATTACTAAAAACACTTCAAACTTTTACTTTCCAAGTGATGGATTAAATTTCACAAGATCAGGGTAGATATAGATGGTGTTAGGAGGTTGAACTTATTCATCATCTCAATTATTGAAAGTGGTTTCACTAACATCATATTCCCAGATCATATTTCATATTCACATACCTAACTGGCAAAGAAAGCACAGCCAAGGCAGGGAATACTAAAAATGTAGAAAGTGTTTTTGTTTGATTTATGGCTGGCTGGAGCAAGTTTTCACTTCGGCTCCTTAATCATTAAAGCTTACTATTCTTATGCCTGCTGTTTCTTTGTTTAAATAATTTTATGCCTCACATGTGATCCCTCCAGCAGTGTGTTTTTGTTTTCTTCTGCTTACTTTCCTTTGAACTAGCCTTGGAAATGTGGAATGTTACATTTAAGAGCAATGGGAAAACTGCTATAAATTCCATGGCTTCCACCATTTTGCACCTTCACTGTAAATGATGATTGGTGTTATAATAACGGTAGATATTTTCTTGGAGGCTTGTATTATTTATGTCAATAAAACCCTTAATGGATACATAAGGAAAGCAAATCTCGGGAAAGAGTGACACGTTGCTGTAGTTTTTTGACTTGGACTCAATGGATCAAAAACTAGAAAGCCAGATTTCAAATAACCTTAACACTTTATATCACAGGAGAAAAAGAATATGAATTGTCTGGCAATTGATTGATTGGCTGGAGCACTGACATGGATAGATCGATGGCGGGGGGGGTGCTATAGATTCCCCAGTTAATACAAGAAGGAACTCGCTTTGAGAATATTTCTTTTGTTTTTGCAGCGAATGAGTCACTAAATAATAATGTATGTTGCGTCTAGCAAGTGTAAATCAATTATATTATTTGTGAACAAATGTTCTTAAATTAATAATTATTATTGAAATTATTAACACACTCAGGATTGTTCAGCACATTTTGCCCAATCACAGAATTATATGTAACAGGAGATATTTTGTGTTTTGCAATAATTTTGTATAATCTGTATTCTGCCTGTTACAAATAGCCAGAAGAATATATTGTTTGAGGTGATCAGCCAATCACTGTAGTATACAGCCTCTGTACTTGTCATCACTCTAGCACAGAAATTCATACACAATGTTACTCAACCTTTTACCTCCAAAACTGAATACAAATTACAGGGTACTGCAAAAATTCTCGTTCAGAACTTCAGCTCATGTTTACACAATGCTCGTGTTGATTAGTCTTATTTTCCAATTTTTGCATCTTTCCTGAAGAAGTTGTAATTGGTGAAATAGCTGATTTTTTTTTTCCCTTTGGCCTTGTGAAAGCACAGTTTGATGTCATTGCTTAGCACCAAAGCATGAAACAAGGAAAAAAAATGACAATTGCTTCAGAAATATGGGACATGAGGAGTGGCAGATGGAGTTTAATTCAGAGAAATGCAAGGTACTGCATTTTGGGAAAGCAAATCTTAGCAGGACATATGCACTTAATGGTAAGGTCCTAGGGAGTGTTGCTGAACAAAGAGACCTTGGAGTGCAGGTTCATAGATCCTTGAAAGTGGAGTCGCAGGTAGATAGAATAGTGAAGAAGGCGTTGGGTATGCTTTCCTTTATTGGTCAGAGTATTGAGTACAGGAGTTGGGAGGTCATGTTGCGGCTGTACAGGACATTGGTTAGGCCACTGTTGGAATATTGCATGCAATTCTGATCTCCTTCCTATCGGAAAGATGTTGTGAAACTTGAAAGGGTTCAGAAAAGATTTACAAGGATGTTGCCAAAGTTGGAGGATTTGAGCTATAGGGAGAGGCTGAACAGGCTGGGGCTGTTTTCCCTGGAGTGTCGGAGGCTGAGGTTTACAAAATTGTGAGGGGCATGGATAGGGTAAATAGGCAAAGTCTTTTCCCTGGGGTGGGGGAGTCCAGAACTAGAGGGCATAGGTTTAGGGTGAGAGGGGAAAGATAAAAAAGAGAACTATTGGGCAACTTTTTCATGCAGAGGGTGGTACGTATATGGAATGAGCTGCCAGAGGATGTGGTGGAGGCTGGTACAATTGCAACATTTAAGAGGCATTTGGTTGGGTATATGAATAGGAAGGGTTTGGAGGGATATGGGCCGGGTGCTGGCAGGTGGGACTAAATTGGGTTGGGATATCTGGTCGGCATGGAGAGGTTGGATCGAAGCGTCTGTTTCTATGCTGTACATCTCTATGACCGTATGACTCTATGACAATGTAGTAAATGGTTTGAAAAGGATTTTAGTTTCCAGATATACAGCACATGCCAATCTGTTGAGATCCATAGTTTGTATATCTACTCAGTTTTCATCCGCCATGCCTTTTACCATTGAAATAAATTGTTTGTTGTTGCAAAATTAAATATTCCAGGCTGCTTCTGTGTTGCACAATATTAACACTGTGATATTAAAACATACCATAATGTATGTGCATTGGACCAGCAGCACTTATGTTCTTAGATTTGTAACACTTTTTTTATTCAATGTGTATCAGTTAGACTGTCCATATAAAGTTGATCTCAATCTAAATCCACAGAAGAGCAAAAATGTAGTACAATCAAAGTGAAAAAGAAGAGCTGTTTGGTTTGAGATCTCATATATATTACACAAATATGTATCTTGGGAATATGGTGAACATAGTGGTTTTCTTACGAGATGAACAATGAAAGAAAATTGAAAAAACTTGCATTTGTATGAAAACAGATGGTTCTGGAGAAATCCAACAGGACTGAGAGCATTTAGGGAGAGAGACCCAGAGTTAGCATTTTGAGTCCAAAAAAGTGGACACAGACACAAAGGTGTTGAAAAGGAGTTTAACATCATGTCATGCACAAGTTTAATTGAGCTGGTGTTGCAAAGGAATGAAACCAGGCACATTTGGGTTCAGCATTGGTGGGCAAAAGGACAGAGTATAGTAAATCCACAACTAAAGATGGTATTGGATGAAGGAATGAGGGCAGAAGGAAGGAAAGCAGAGGAAGAATCCAGAGCGATGTTGGTACCTGTGAGTTGTTGGAGCTTGTGTTCGTTATCACCTGAAAGGAAGATAAAATGTTTCTTAATAAGGCACCCAATAAGATGTAGAATGAATAGAAATGGGGACCAGGACAGCTTTGAGACAACATGAAGTGGTGCTGGTGGAGACAGAGCTTGAGGGTGTGCATGTGATGGCACAAAGCACTGAGAGCAGATCCCAACATGTGGTGAGAACAGCTATCTGATGAGCATTGTGCATCTCAGAGATACCTGTGATCTTGGCAGATTTTAAAACATAAATAAATGAAATTAGAGCAGGCGGGCAGTTACTGAGGAAGGTAATATTAATGCAAAAGCAAGTTTTGTAAAGACCTTATCAAACACTAGATTGGACATAGAAGGCGATGAAGGTAAACAAGCTACAAGATTCAAACAGAAACCCCTTGGAATAAACATCAGAACTCCTTCAAATTGAGCATTATTTGAAGAGAAGTTACAGCAAATTAAAGATTAAATGAAAAGCAAAGGATTTTGCAGACACTCAGGATCAGAAATAAAAACCGAAAATGTTGAAGAAAATCAGGAAATCTGGCAGCAATTAAAGACAGAGAAACAGAGTTAACATTTTGAGTCTGATATGACTGTTCCTCAGAACTGCAGGGAGCTGAGAAAGTGAGAGATCTATGCTTTGGAAAAGCAGGTGGGGAGCAAGTGGGACTGATGAGAAAAATATCCCAGAACCAGAAGCAAGGGGCAATACTATTGTAGTGGAGAAGTTACATGAAGAGTTGGTGTTAATATCAGAAAGTAGGTCAGTTCTGCTCAGAGAAAACAAATAACTAGAGAATGGAAGGGAGTAATCAAAGTTTCTCCTTTAATCTGCCTCAGTTTCTCGAAGTGAAGTGTTTGGCTATGGGTACCTGCAGAGTCCCAGTCATGCCTGCTTCTTTCTGGGATATGAGGAATATTCCTTACTCCAGCCCGACTCATGGCCCCATCCCAGATCTCTTTCTCTGATACAACAGTGACTGCATCAGTGCTCTTGTCCATTAATCTTGCTTTCAATTTCCATCCTTCTATCACCTTCACCTGCTCCATCTCTGACTCTTTCCTTCCCTTGCTTGACTTCTCTGTTCCCATTTCTGGGGATCGGCTGCCTATTATTATCTGTTACAAACACACCAACTCCTACATCTTCCTCAACTACACTTCCTCACATCCTACTTCCTGTAAGGGTTTAATTCCATAATCCTAACTCTTCCACTTAGACGCTTCCAATACATCTTCCTTTTTCCTCAACCAAGGGGTGTTGACCTATTTGATGACAGGAGTTGTCCAACCCATTAATTGCACTTCTGTCTTCATGCCTATCCCTCATTCCCCGTGTTAAGAGACCCTTGCCCTCACTTTCCATCCTCTGCAATCAAGGGATCATCCTCATCATTTCCACCACAACCTGCAGGATGTCACCATCAAGAACACTTGCCCCTCACCTCCACTGTTAGTATTCCATAGAACAGTACCTTCCATGACACCATGGTCCATTTCTCCATCATTTAAACTCCTTTCTTTTATTCCGTTCCCCAATTATACTGCAGTGTAACAGTGTTACTTCCTCCCTCCTCACTGTCCCAAGGCCTAGAAAACACTTTCTAGGTAAAGCAGTGTTTTACTTATATACTTGTCACCTGGATTTGCTTTTATCAAATTTGTATCACACATTTCATGTCGACTGTTAGATAGGATAGTGAAGAAGGAGTTTGGTATGCATTCCTTTATTGGTCAAAGTATTGAGTACAGGAGTTAGGAGGTCATGTTGCGGCTGTTCAGGACATTGGTTCGACCACTTTTGGAATATTGTGGGCAGTCCTGGCCTCCCACCTTTTGGAAAGATGTTGTGAAACCTGAAAGGGTTCAAAAAAGATTTATAAGGATGTTGCCAGGGTTGGAGGATTTGTGCTGTAGGGAGGGGCTGAATAGACTGGGGCTGTTTTCCCTGGAGCATCGGAGTCTGAGGGGTGACCTTATAGATGTTTATAAGATCATGAGGGGCATGGATAGAGTAAATACACCCTGGGGTGGGGGAGTCCAGAACTAGAGGGCATAGGTTTAGGGTGAGAAGGAAAAAATTTAAAAGAGACCTAAGAGGCAATTGTTTCACACAGAGGGTGGTGTGTGTACGGAATTACCTGCCAGAGGATGTGGTGGAGGTTGGTACAATTACAACATTTAAGAAGCATTTGGATGGATATACGAATAGGAAGGGTTTGGAGGGATATGGGCTGGGTGCTGGCAAATGGGACTTGAATGGGTTAGAATATCTGGTCGACATGGACGAGTGGGAACAAAGGATCTGTTTCCATGCTGTACATCTCTATGACTCTATGACTGGACATCCAAAGTGTTTTACAGGCAAGTAAGTACTTTTTTGAAGGGTTTTTTTTGTAATCTATAAAGTTTGTCTATAATTCTCTAGAAAGCAGTTCAAATCTCAGTACCATGAATATTTAAATAATTTGAAACCACAAATGACTGGTACCAATAATGGTGACCATGACACTCAAAAATTGCCATAAAGCGCATGTGAAAATCCTAGAGTCAAGAAAAAACTCAATCCTTACCTGGTCTGGTTTAAATTCAATTCTAGAATCTCAACACTGCTATTATCCAATAAATGTCTTTGTCAGGCCATTCAATAGCATGCAAGAAATTACTTCAGCACTGCATTCTCAACTCAATTACAAATAAATAATAATGAGAAACACATGCATCCAGTATTTGAATTTTAGAAGTTGATGGATTTATTTTTAATAAACAACTGAGGAAGGGTTAACGTCTAGAAAGCAAGATGCCAGCCAATGTTAATTAGTTCTATATGAGAATGAGGAAGAAAGAGAAGGAAGTTAAAGGGAAAAAAAAGGTTCTTTTCGATCAACCACTCATTTTATATGTACAGCATGGCACAAAGCAGGACAGAGCAAGAACACTAGCTATTATACATTTCTTGCCTAACTCTCAGCAGCTGGAAATGTGACTTTAGACTGGAAATCTCTTCCTTCAGTTGATTTTCCACCAATTTGATCGTCTGTTTATGGAATTGCTCGATATTACCACCAACGTCTCAAGCTTGCTTTTCCTGCTTTTTCTGTTTCAATGAGAACAGCACAGCCAACATTATGAATGTTAAAATGGAAAGAAGGGCACCTTTCTTTTAAATTATAACATTTAAATCTATAATATGAATTTCATAACTTTTTCTCATTCCGTATAATTATAGCAGTGAAGCTATGATTCTTTTAAATGTTGATGAGTACTGATATTGCATGTCATAAATCTTGCAGATACATAATTTAATTGCATTACTACCAGTGAATGTATTTGCAAAAGCTGTGCGCGAGAATTTATGGGCATGACAATGAATTTACATGTTTGTGAAATGGTATAGTCCATACACAAGCTGCATAATTTTATTGAAGACATGACTTACGCTGTAAGAAGGTGGGGATCTTCTGAGGAAAGATGATTCTATTCAGCTGTAATACAGCTGACCTGTGTCATTTCCCCCTCTTTTAATTACATTTGTTTCTTCTCTCCTAAAAGTGTTGGCTTTTTGCCATGTTATTATTTTGTTTGCCCTGATGCTTTGTTCAGGCGACTTCTCATTCCTGAGCTCAGATTTTAACTCTGTCTGCCTCATAGTAATCAGGCCAGGATTGCAGTTAAAATAGTGATGTGTATTTATGTACCTAATGTGCTTGTGACTGAACATTTTAACTCTCACTTTTCAGAGGTAGTGAAATAACTATATTAATATACTAAATAGGATGCAAATAGACCCTGATGTTTTTCTAACTAAATACTGGCAATCCTGTGCTGTGCTGAACACAGCAGTAAAATTTGGCAGGGTGAGTATCTAAGACCCACTAAAGTAATATTAAAAGGCATATTCAGCTCCAGCTAATGTTATGACTGGATCATTGCACCTCATATTGCCAGAAGAACGTCCAATGTCCAAATGGTTTATTTCTGATATATTGTTGCCTTACTTTCCCTCAATAAACTTATTTACTGATTATGAGTGCTGCCATCATCAATTTCATTTGGATAGAGGTTGGGAAGAGGTTGTCTTAGCAACCAACAATTGGGTCTATGCAAAATAGTTGAGGAGGGCCCTAAAGTGCACAAAGGGGACAAGTCAAGAATTATTCTTGAATCTATCCAACAAATAGTGCACTAGAAACAGGTATAACTTGGAGGTGAGGTGTTCCTAGGCAATCATGATTAGATACTCAGTGTGGAACTTGCAGATTTGAGAAGTATGATTAAAAAGAAATCTTGGCAAATTGCTGTTATACATCCTGTGAATGGTGAACACTGCAAGCCCCACTGGTGGAAGGAGTGAACATCGAAGCTAGTGGATGCGGGTTCCATTACAAAGGCCTGGATCATGTTAAACTTCTTTTTAAATGTTGTTGGAGCTGTATTCATTGAGGCAAGTGCATAAAGTTCCTTAGCTATCCTTGAGTTTTACCTTGCAGATGATGGACAGATTTTGAAGAGCTAAGACATGAGTTACTCACCACAGAATACCCAAACTTCAACCTAAATATTACTTATATGACTGTTCTTGTTGAACTTTGGGTCAACAGAGTCTTGCATAATGGTGAGGGTGAGAATTTAAAGATAGCAATACCATTGAAATATCATATTCAAGAGGCTTGTCACCATCCAAGGCAGAGCAACTCACTCGATTGACACCACATCGACAAATATTCACTCCCTCCATCAAGAATGCTCAATAGCAGCAGTGTGTACCATTTACAAGATGTACTGCAGAAATTCACCAAGGGTCCTTGGACAGCACCTTTCAAATGCACAACCACTATCATTGATAAAGTCAAAGAACTGATATATGGAAACACCATCACTTGCAAGTTTCCCTCCAAGCTGCTCAGCATTCTGACTGGGAAATAGACCACATTCTTTTTTTTGTGCGTCTTGCTGCAGCAAATGGATTGCAATAGTTCAAGAAAGCTGCTCATCACCACCTTCTCAGGGGTAACATTATCAACATTCTGGGTTAACCATTGATGAGCTGTACTACTTTATAAATATTGTCAACACAAGATTATATATGAGTAGGAATCCTATGGTAAATAAATCACATCCTTTGTCTATCATTCAAGTTAGGTGTGTGATAAAATATTCTTCACTTGTTTGGATGAATGCAGCTCCAACAACACTCAAAAGCTTGACACCAGTCAAGACAAAGCATTCTGCTTGATTGCCAACACATCCACAAGCATACACATCCTCCACCATTGATGCTTAGTAGTAGTAGTGTGTACTATCTACAAGATGCACTGCAGAAATTCACACAAGATCCTTAGACAACACCTTCCAAACCCACGACCACTTCCATCTGGAAGGACAAGGGCAACAGATACCTGGGAACACCGTCACCTGCAGGCTCCCCTCCAAGCCATTCACCATCCTGACTAGGAAATATATTGCTGTTGTTCCATTGTTACTAGGTCAAAATCCTGACATTCCTTCCCTAAGGGCATTGTGGGTGAAGAAGGCAACTCACTACCACCTTCTGAATGGCAATTAGGCTTGGGCAATAAGTGTTGGCCAGCTGGTGATGCCCATATCCCACAAGTGAATAAAAGAAAATGAATTCAACCAGTCAAATATTTTCTCCTATTTCCCATTCATTTCAGTTTTTCTCAGGCTCTTTGATGTAAAACCTGGTCAAATGCTGCATAAATTTAAAGGCAGACACTCTTATCTATCAAGATAAGGCACCTATCAAGTTCAATTCTTTTTTTCCCACGTTTTGACAAAGACTGTAAAAGTTGGGAAGCAAGACTCCTGGTGAAAACTAAACAGATTATCAGTAAGCATATTTTTTACTGTGTATGTCTGACTTGATAGCGCTGTTAAAAACATTTTCTTGATCATGTTACTATTGATTAAGGAGGAAGTTGATGGGACAGTAATTTCTCTAATTCTGTTTGTCCTGCTTTATTTTGTGCACAGGAAATTAATTTGCAATTTTCCACTTTATTGGTTAAATTCCAGTGTTGTAGATAGATTAGAACATCTAGGCTGTTTACAGTGAAGTGCAAGTCTTCAACACTATTCCGATAGTGCTGCAAGGGTTTATAGACGTTGCTGTATCCAGTAGATGTCACATGGAATTGATCAATTTGGCTGAAGATTGGCAATACTGTGATATCAGGGACCTTAGCAGGAGGTTGAGATGGATCACCCACTTCCCAATTCTGGCTGAAGATAGATAGGAATGATTGTGTTCTGTCTTTTGCATTGACATCCTGAACTCTACCATCTTGGACCATGATGATTGCATGCAGTACTTCCCTCTCCCATTAGCTGTTCAATTTTCCAACACCATGCACAGTGGCAGGACTACAGAGTTTTGATCTTAGCAGTTAACATGGCATCACCTAGCTCTGAATATAGGATGGTGTTTCTGCTTTTTAGCATGCAAATAGTTCTGTAGTGTCGCTTCACCAGTTTAGCACATTGCTTGGTGTTACTCCTTGCATACTCTCCAACACTCTTCATTGAACCAGAACTGGTCCCCTGGCTAATGGTAATAGAAAAAATGAGGGATATACTGGGTTAGGAAAATACGGGTTGTTGTGGAACTCAATTTTGCCAATGCTGTTGGCCCACAGTGCTATTTGAGCCTATTCCTTTTTGGTAGTGCTATACAAACTCATGGAGGGTGTCCTCAGTGTGACAGTGGTGTGTTATTTATTTAGCATTTATATCAGCCTTCACTTCGAGGAAGCACAGTATCACTAGCAACCTGATAGTTGAGGAAGACCAGAGTGAAAGCAAGAAAGCAGCAGACAAAGGATGGTCATCTGGGGCATAAAAAAAATCAGTTAATTACTCAAATCATTTTCATTTTCAGCTCATGCTGCGAATGTACACAGATCTCCACTGCTTGAGTAGAGATAGTTACATCCTTCACTTTCCACTCACTCTCTATTAAAAAAAAATCAACTTTTGGAGGAATATGGGCCAGGTGCTGGCAGGTGGGACTAGATTGGATTGGGATATCTGGTCAACATGGACAAGTTGGACCGAAGGGTCTCTTTCTGTGCTGTACATCTCTATGACTCTTCTATTAATTACATGTGGAAAATGCTGGATCAAAAGCTGCTATTAAGCCAAACTGCAGCTTGCAGACAAAAAAAGATTAACTTAATGGAAAATATAATAATTGCCTTCCATTAATTTCTCACCCAAGTGATCAACTGTTTAAAATCTAAATCACCTAACTCCTACAAAGTAGTTCCCTGTGGCCTCAGCAAAGCTGTTGGAAGAATATGGTTCTTCATGGAATTCTCAATTTGTTCATGCTTAGTGACTTCTCAATACATGTCCTGATGGGTGAGGACATGGCTGCAAACTCTTACCAAGGCTCTGCTGATGATAGCGGGATCTAGATTAGAGTGCTGCTGGAAAAACACAGCAGGTCAGGCAGCATCCGAGGAGCAGGAAAACCAATGTTTCAGGCAAAATCCATTCATCAGGAATGGAGGCAGGGAGCCTCCGGGGTGGAGATATAAATTGGAGTGGGGTGGGGGTGGGGAGAAGGTAGCAAAGAGTACAATAGGTGAATGGGGGTGGGTTTGAAGGTGATAGGTCAGTGAGGAGGGTGAGGAAAGGTAGCAAAGAGTACAATGAGTGGATGGGGGTGAGGTTGGAGGTGATAGGTCAGAGAGAAGGGTGGAACGGTTAGGTGGGAAGGATGATTGGCAGGTAGGACAGGTCATTGGGATGGTGCTGAGCTGGAAGTTTGGAACTGGGGTAAGGTGAGGGGAGGGGAAAAGGGGAAACTGGTAAAGTCCACATTGATGCCCTGGGGTTGAAGTGTTCCGAGACAGAAGATGAGGCATTCTTTCTCCAGGCGTCAGGTGGTGAAGGAGTGGCGGTGGAGGAGGCCCAGGACCTGCATGTCCTCGGCAGAGTGGGAGGGGGAGTTGAAATTTTGGGCCACAGGGCGGTGGGGTTGATTGGTGCAGGTGTCCTGGAGATGTTCCCTAAAGCGCTTTGCTAGGAGGCGTCCAGTCTCCCCAATGTAGAGGAGACCACATCGGGAGTAACGGATACAATAAATGACAATGGTGGATGTGCAGGTGATAGCACTAAGGTATTTTTTGAGGGCTTGCTGAAGGAGCAGACATGCTAATGTCCTTAGTGGCAGAGAGGGAATTGCGCACTGCCCCCATGGTACTGCTTGCCAATCTCATGGGACTAGAATTTACCATCTGCATTAATATACAAACTGCAGAAGATGAGTGACCTTTTGAACGTCTTCCTCTCTTTAAGATCATCAGAGTATTTTCAGTGCAGAGGTCAGATCCCTTTCTGGTAGCTGTTTCAGCTTGTGTCAAGGCTGCAAAATGCATTGATTTCTCTGTGAGATCCCAACTGCACTATCCCTGAAGATGACCAACCCACCAGAGAAGTGTGCACTGTGTTATTGTCATGTACGATAACATAGTGCCCTCAGATTGCAGACTCCTGCTTGTATTCACTGGAATAGCTGGAACTCTTTGTCTCATTAACTTCTTGTGTGAGGTGAGTGCTTTTCTTTTCATGGCTGAGCCCCATCCCCTGTCCCAATTAGCAGAATTGGGTGAAAACTTGCTGGCCCTCCAGTGGTCTCTCTCATCTAACCCAGTTTGTTTATTTATGCTGGATGTTTCACCCTGTGTTGCTTCACTGTCAAGCCCAAGCAGAGTGTTAATGTCTGAAGTGATATCATGCAGAGATTGAGTTAATAACATGAAGTAGGCTTGTTCCCCTTAAATGCATGCTCTGCCACAGCTACTTGCTGCTGAGAAGGTAACTGGTAGAAAGAGCAAATGGAGACAAGATAGGGTGAAGCTGGACCTTACCAGGTAAGAGGCTCCAGAATACTTCCTGAAATTGCAAAATGTGTAGACTTCTGAGAAGATTTACAGCTCAGTTTGAGATTCTGGATGTAGGTTTGCTCGCTGAGCTGGAAGGTTCGTTTTCAGACGTTTCGTCACCATAATAGGTAACATCTTTAGGTAACATCACCACAGGAAATTACATCACCACAGGAAATTACATCACCAAACCCAAAGAAACCAAAACATATAAACAGAAAGCAGGAATCATCAGCAGTGCTTCGTCTGGAGGATCACTGAAGTTGTTACCTAGTATGGTAAGGAAACATCTGAAAATCAACCTCCCAGCTCAGCGAACAAACCCTACATCCAGAATGTGTGATCTATTTGTTGATGTGAATGAAGAGGGACAAATAATATTCAATCACTCGACTAGTGTGAAGAGCTAGATTCCCTAGTGACCTTGACTCTTCCTGTATCAGAAATCACCCTGACTTGTTTTTCTGCAGAGATGGGAGCTATAATTTGAGGTCCTCCTCTGTATTTCCCTTTAAACCCCTGATTCAGTCCTCTGTCAGTCTTCTTCGCATTATATGGATGCACAAAGGGATCTGGGTGCCATTGTACACCAGTCAATGAAGGTAAGTAGGCAGATACAACAAGTGTTTGAGAAGGTTAATGTATTGTTGGCTTTCATTACACGAGGATTTGAGTTCAGATATAAGGATGTCTTACTACTTTGGTAAGATTACATCTGGAGTATTGTGTTCATCTTTGGTTTCCCTACATAAGAGAGGATATATCTGGTTAAAGCCTAGGTACATGAGCTGTTACAGACTCAGGATACAGGGTGGGCTGTTTAGCACTGAGATGATTTCTTCACTTAGAGGCTGGTCAACCTGTGGACTCTACTACCACAGAAGGCTAAAGAGACTGGATCAATGAGTAAATTCAAGAAAAAAGATTGATAATCTTATGTATTAAAAATATCAAAGGGGAAAGCAGGAAGATGATGTTGAGATACAGGATCAGCCATGATCATATTGAATGGTGAAGCATGTTTGCAGGCTGAAAAATCTACTCCTGCTCCTCGTTTCTTTGTTTCTACATCTTGACCTGCAAAAAGAGAGCATTAATGTTAGCAGGTGTGGTCTTTTCTGAGATGACTACTGCTGGCGTCTTGTGGTACTGGCTGTGTCTGCCATGACATCGTACTCATGATTTGGAGATGCTGGTGTTGGACTGGGGTGTACAAAGTTAAAAATTACTTGATGTCTGTGTCGATATGTGTGATCTTCTTGGAGATCCTCTCCACTTTAAGCCGGCGGTTAGTGGTGTCGATAGTAGTCATGATTTGGAGATACCGGTGTTGGACTTATGACATTGTGCTGGGTGAGTTAATATTGATAAGCGGCAGACAATACACCCTGATAGAGTGTCTACAGAAGATGCACTGCTTTTAGATAATAAGAAGATTTATTGCATGATAGCAATAAATACAACTACCTTTGAACAGGAATAATTATTAGCATTTTACACAGCTGGCATAAATATATCTACTCTTTCAAAAGCTCGAGCAGAGCTCATTGCTTTCACCCACAGACTGTGTGGCATCAGTCCTACAGGTGGAGACAATGTAACATGAACACTTGTACCTTCAAAACCATTACCTGAGACAACAAAGCCCATGGGTGTGAGATGTAGGCGAAGACTGAGGGAAAGGAATGAATGTAATGCCGTGTGTATAATATGAAGTGTGTGAGCAGTGTGCGAAGGACTTGGAGGTTATAAAATGAAAGAATATGAAAACAGAATGCTACCAATATGTGGCATACAGAGAGAGCAATGAAAGAGCTGAGTGTATTTGGAAGAGAGTCACAATGTGTTCTTGAAGAGCTGTCCACACCCTGGCTGCTGCTGTAAGGTAGCTGATCTATTCCTACATTGGAGTAAGGGGCTGGGATGGTGCTGCTGGCATTGACTCTGTTGACTATAGACAAACCATTACTTTGTGAGTGCACTTGCCAGCGAAAAGTGTCTTCTTCCTTATCCCGACTTCTTCCAGGAATGAAAACCTAGGAGCAGTTCTATGCAATTCAGCTGTGCTGCCATCGTATTCTTCAATGCTGATTAAGCAAAACTGAAAATGAAGAATGTGTAGTACTTGTGTTGCATGAATGTTAACTTCAATATCTGATGGACCCAGGAGTTAGAGTTCCCCAAATATTGTGCTCACGGTTTTATAGCAGACTCCCACTCATCTTGTACATCCAATGCATACTACAAGCTTAAACTGCTACAGAAGCGACAGGGTCCTTTCAATTCATCGAATCCCCATAGTGCAGCGAGAGGCATATGGCCCATTGTGTCTGCACCGATCTTCCAAATAGCATCTTACCCAGACTCAGCTACCGACCCTATTCCCATAACCCTGTATTTACCATGCCTAATCCACCTAGCCTGCACAGCCTTCATCACTATGGGCAATTTAGAATGGCCAATCCAGCTATCCAGTCCATCTTTTGACTGTAAGAGAAAACCAGAGCACCAGATGGAATCTCGCACAGACTTTGAGAGAATGTGCAAACTCCACACAAACACTCACCGAAGGCTGAACCCAGGCCCCTAATGCTGTGAAGCATCATTGCTAACCACTGAACTACCATGCCACCCCAATCTTAAGGGATATCACAGGGAAGTCTGATCATGTTGTCTCATGTCTGCAGTCTCACAGTCTCAGCAGTGGTCACTCAATACTTGTAAGGAAGAGAAGGCAATACACCTGAAGCATGGAGCCCAATTGTAATACCCACCTCCAAATCCCCTGCCCTCCCCCAAACTTTTCACAACCTGTCAGCCTGAAGTAAGTTCAGCTCTTAAGCTGATCAGCTGCCTCTTGCTGCCTTTGCCAACTGAAAACATCAGGGGAGCCAAGATATGTGATCACACAAGTAACAAAATTAGCACAGAGGTATGGATAGAGATGGGTTATCTCATAGGAATTTCCCCCATATTAATCAACCCTGCATGGAAGCAGGACCTTTCCTGTTGTATATTAGCATCATTACTCTGAGCCACCTGTTCTCTGATCTGTAATCATTCTAATTAGTTGCAAACTTCTCCATTTTCATGAGAGAAGTTATTTTTGCTACGGTGGAACTATTTGTGAAAAATAGCCAAAAGAGTTTGATTGTAGCCCTTTAGCAATAGTTGTACAGCCAAAGATATCATGTTCATTCGTACACATGAAAATGACTGGCACAATAAGATTAAAGTAACCTTTGAGGAGTTTATTTTTACTGTTATTTTGTGACTGCCTCCACTGAACATCATTTTATTTGTGGTCTAAAAGTAACACGGATGCCTGGGCAACCTGCTAATAGCTGATGTGCTTTTGTGAAAATGATATTAAAAATAATGGGAACTTTTCTCGCCATGACTTTATTTTTCTCCTCTCCCCTACTGTTTTAGATTGGTCTCAGTCTGACCATTGTGGCACAGACAGCCTCACAGAGGGCAGCTCACACCTTAAGTGCATTAACTGGGCTGACATGACACCAATTGTTAAAATTCACTTGAGAATGTAACTTTTAAATGTTCTATGACTTACATAAGAAAGAACTGAAACCAACATGTTCATTCTAAACAAACAATACAGGTCTTTTCAATATATAATTTCAGTTATATCACACTGTAAACATTTAAGATAAATTCTGTGTCTTACAATCTTATACTCCACAACCACCTCATGAAGGAGCAGCGCTCCGAAAGCTAGTACTTCCAAATAAACCTGTTGGACTGTAACCTGGTGTTGTGTGATTTTTAAATTTTTACACCCCAGTCCAACACCGGCATCTCCAAATCATGAATTAATTAACTTTTATTGCCAATTCATGGAAGAGTAAATCTGACCATACAATCATTGACTCACCTCTCTGTAATATCCTTTGAGATTTGGCTCAGCATATGTAAGCAACAGTTGTACAGCCAAAGGTATCATGATCATTAGTGGACAAAAGAATGGTTGGCACAGTAAGATTAAAGTGACCTTTAGGAGGTTTATTTTTACTGTTGTTTAGAGCCTGCCTCCACTTTGACATTTAGTTTTCTTGTGTCTGTCCTGATGAGGGCAAGGTGAAAAGCTTCAGCAAAATGTCTCCTTTTCTTTCAGTAATACTCAGTACTAGGTTATTAATCCAGCTGTGTTGACAGAACTAATATCTTTAAATATTACAAAATATGTGAGGTACTTTAGCAAATGTTTTTAACTTGTTTTGCTCCTTCATGAATGTGGGTTTCACTTGGTATGCCAACACTTATTGTACTTACCTAGTTGCTCTTGAGAAGATGGTGATCTGCCTTTTACAACACAGCCATCCTTGGGACATAGGTGCTCACACAGAGCTGCTCGGAAGGGAATTGCAAAGTTTTGACCCATCAGCAACAAAGCATCAACAATACAGTTCCAAGTTAAGATGGCAAGTGGCTTGAAGGGGAACTTGAAAGTAGCTATAGTCCTCTATATCTACTACACTTGCCCTTCTAGGTAGGGTAGAAATTGTGAAGCTTTTATGATGTTGTCTGAGCAGCCTTGGTGAGTTTCTGTAGTCTATCTTGTAGATGGTATACACTGATGCTGCTGTGCATTGGTGTTTGAGAGAGTGAATGTTGAAGTTGGTAAATGGAAAGCTTATCAAGTGCTTTGCCCTGGATGCTATTGTGATTCTTCAGTGTTATTAGAGCTGCACACATGAAAGCACACCACTGATTTATGCAAATGGTGGGCAGGCTTTCAGGAATCAGAAGGTGAGGTACTCATCATAGAATTCCTAGCACCTAACTTGTTCTTGTGGTTACAATATGTATATGGCTGCTCTATTTCAGGTTATGGTTAATAATAATCCCAGGATGTTGATTAATGGGGGATTCACTGATGGTAATGCTATTGAATGTTTTGTTGGAGCTGGTCATTGCATGGTACATATGTGATGCAAAGGTAACTTGACACTTATCTTTCCAAGTCAAGATTAGAGTGGTGCTGGAAAAGTACAGCAGGTCAGGCAGCATTTGAGGTGCAGGAACATCGCCATTTCGGGCAGGAGCTCTTCATCAGGAATGAGGGCGGGCTCCTGCCCGAAACGTCAATTTTCCTGCTCCTTGGATGCTGCCTGACCTGCTGTGCTTTTCCAGCACCACTTTAATCTTGACTCTGATCTCCAGCATCCTCACTTTTGCCTACTTATCTTTTCGAGCCTGGATGTTATCCAGATCTTCCTGTATATGAGCATGGACTGTTTCAGAATCTGAGGAATTTTGAATGGTGCTGAACATTATGCTACCTAGAAAGAACACTCCCACTTCTTACCTTATGATGGAAGGAAATTCATTGATGATGCAGATGAAGTTGGTTGGCACTAGGGTACTACACTGAAGAACTCCTGCAGTGAAGTCCAGGACTGAGATCATTGACGTCCAATGACCACAAACATCCTCCTTTGTTCTAGATATGATTCCAAATGACAAAACATTTCCCCCAATTCCCCTTGACTCCTTGATCCACACTCAATAAAATGCTGTCTTGCTGTCAAGGACAGTTAGTTGTACCACACAAAAGCAGCTAACAGCCAACCAAGCCAACCAGGTTAGGATGGCAGATTTTCCTGAAGGACATTACTGAAGCAGGTGGATTTTGCAACAATCAATGATAGCTATCATAGTCGCCATTTCTTAGACTTAGCTTTGTATTCCACGGTTATTAATTTAATTTAAATTCAAATAGCTGCTGTAGGAGGAGTTGAAGACCTATCCCTGGACCATTAGCCTGGGCTTCTGGATTGCTAGCCCAGTGATATTACCACCTGGCCATTATCTCCTTCTGGCGTGCTCTCACACATTCTCCATTGAATGAGATTGATCCCCAGGCTTGAAAGTATTGGTTGAATGACAGATATACTGAGACATAAACTTATTTATTGTGGTTTAGCACAATGGCCTATAGCGCTTCATGATGCCCAATTTTGATTTCTGTATGCTTGCAAATTTAGTGTGGTGTTTGCTCCACACAACACAATGAAGGGAATTCTCAATGTAAAGCTATTACTGACATCTCCATAAGAACTGTGTGGTGATTACTCCGACTAATACTGTCATGGAAGATGCTTTGTGACAAGTAGATTGATAAGGTTACAGTGAAGTAAATTTTTCTCTCTTGTTACCCTTGCTATCTATCTTTGACCCAGCCTTGTAGCCATGTCCTTTAGGATTTGGCCAGCTCAGTCATCAGTGATGCTACCAGTCACACTTGGTGACGGACATTGAAGTCCTCACCCAGAGTGAATTCTGTGCTGTTGTCACCCTTAATTCTTCTTCAAATTGGTGTTCAACGTGGAAGAGAATTGGTGTGCACTAGTAGTTTCTGTGTCCATGTTTTTATTGATGCTATGAGACCTCATGGGATCTGGAATCAGTGTTGAGAACTCTCAGGACAACTCTTTCAAGCATATATTCCACTGTGCCATTAACTCTGGTGGGCATGTCCTGGCTTTGGAACAGGACTTACCCAAGGATGGTGCTGGTGAGTGCCTGCTATTAATTAATAATATTAATTATTCTATTGTGCAAAGCAGTAGAAGTGTATTTAAAGAAAACAGCTGAAGCTAGGCTTTATTTATTATAAAATAAAACTATGCTCACTTCTAAATTTGGCAGTCCCTCAGTAAATTGAATTTATGAATAGACTTCTGGTATTGCCAACAATTTAATCACTTCTATTATGTTTAAGGTCTAATTCAACAGGTTTGTATTACAAGGTAATTTTAGATCATTATCCTTACATCATCAGCTACAGCTGATGCTATAATATTCTCTTCATGATAACCTCAAACCAGATCTCAATGATTGGTGTCATCCTATTTCCATTGAAGTGAAGACAAGTATATTTACACAATCATTTGTAGAACATCAACTAAGCCAAAAAAAAACTGTCAATAGAAGCACAAAGTAACCGAGTCCTATTGTAAGTCTATCACGTATAAAATATTAATATTTTGTGGTGACTTTCTGACTTTCGCAGCAGAGAGCGGCGGGAGCTGGGCGGAAGTTCAGACGGAGCGCAAAGCTGGTCGGGTAGGTAAGTGATTGTTATATAAAGAACTTACCTCGACGCCAACGGTCGTTTCGCAGCAGAGAGCGGCGGGAGCTGGGCGGAAGTTCAGACGGAGCGCAAAGCTGGTCGGGTAGGTAAGTGATTGTTATTAGAGTGGGTGTGTTCTAAACCCCAGGTCCTACAAAGTAGGGTCTCCCTCCCTCCCTCCTCCTCTAACCTTAATTAAGAGTCCACAGAGTTGCCATAGGAAGAGGGTCTAAGGAAGTTTAGATCGAAGAGTGAGGCTTCAGCTCAGGAATCTTGATAAAGAGGTTGAGTAAAGAGATTACGCCACAGTTGAAGAGGGTGAAGACATGACTGCTCAGCTGGTTCAGTGCGCTACGTGTTTGATGTGGCAAGTCAACGACTCTGGTGTGTCTGGCTCGTATATGTGTGGAAAGTGTGCGCACATTCAGCAATTGACCGAGCATATTGCAGCACTGACGAAAGAACTCGAAGACCTTAGGCTCATCCGAGAGAACGAGATCTTTCTGGACAAGACCTTCAGTGATGTTATTACACCAATCATGCCAGAAGAGAGCAGAAGAGTGCAGACGATGAGGAAGGCAGAGAGGAGACAGGTGCAAGAGACGCCGGGAGAAGTACCTGTCAGGAACAAGTTGAAGCTTTTGGAAACAGGAGAGTCTGATGACACTACCAGTTCGCAAGGCAGCCATGTTTGTCAATCAAAAGTTGCCGCCGAAGCAGAGCGGAAGAGTCGGACATCACATAGAGCCGTGGTAATAGGGGACTCCATCGTGAGAGGAACTGACCGGGGTTTTTGTGGCAGCAGACGGGATTTAAGGATGGTGTGTTGCTTTCCTGGTGCTAGAGTGAAAGACATCGCGGACAGAGTGCAGGACATCCTCAAGGACGAGGGTGAAGAGCCCGAGGTGGTGGTACACGTCGGCACAAATGATGTCGGGAAGAAGAGGAGGAACATACTACAGCGAGACTTCGCAGAACTAGGAAGAAGGCTAAAAAGCAGGACGTCCAAGGTGGTTATCTCCAGTTTGCTTCCAGTTCCTCGGGCTAGTGTGGCCAGAAACCAGGAGATAATGGACTTGAACGTGTGGTTGGGGAACTGGTGCAGGAAGCAAGGTTTCAAGTTCTTGGATCACTGGGGTATATTTTATGGTAACCATAAATTCTACAAGAGAGATAGCTTGCACCTTAATACAACAGGGATCGGCATTCTGGCAGGCAGGTTTTCTGCTGCAACACCGCTACATTTAAACTAAGTAGCGGGGGGGAGGGGACAAGCTGGATGTTTAAAAAGGAAATTGAAGGGGTAGTTAGAACAAGAGAAGTCAAGAAAGACAACTGTATCAAGGAGGCAGAAAACTGGAAAAGGCATCATGCTGTAAAGTTGAGTGAAATAAGGGTTGAGGGGAAGGGTGAGAGCAGTAACAAATTAAAAATTCTATATATGAATGCACGAAGCATTAGACACAAGGTGGATGAGCTTGAGGCTCTTTTGGAAATTGGCAGATACGATATTGTGGGGATAACTGAGACGTGGCTTCATGGGGACAGGGCCTGGGAAATGAATATTCAAGGCTACACGTGTTATCGTAAGGATAGACTGACGGGCAGAGGGGGTGGGGTGGCCTTGTTGGTAAGGGAGGATATTCAGTCCCTTGCGCGGGCGGACCTAGAGTCAGGGGATGTAGAGTCAGTGTGGATAGAGCTTCGAAACACTAAGGGTAAAAAGACCCTCATGGGAGTCATCTACAGGCCCCCAAACAGTAGTCTGGATGTTGGAGGTAAGTTGAATCAGGAGCTGAAATTGGCTTGTCGCAAAGATGTTACTACAGTTGTTATGGGGGATTTTAACATGCAGGTAGACTGGGTGAATCAGGATGGTATCGGGCCTCAAGAAAGAGACTTTGTGGAGTGCCTCAGAGATGGATTTTTAGAGCAGCTGGTGCTGGAGCCGACCAGGGATAAGGCAATTCTGGATCTGGTATTGTGTAACGAACCAGAATTGGTCAGTGACCTCGAAGTGAAGGAGCCATTGGGAAGTAGTGACCATAATATAATAAGCTTCAATCTGCAATTTGAGAGGGAGTGGGTACAATCTGAAGTGACAATATTTCAGTTGAATAAAGGGAAATATGGAGCTATGAGGGAGCAACTGGCCAAAGTTCAATGGTTTAATACCTTAACAGGGAAGACCGTGGAGGAACAATGGCGGATATTTCTGTGTATAATGCAGAAGATGCAGGATCAGTTCATTCCGAAAAGGAAGAAAGATCCCAGGAGGAGACATGGGCGGCCGTGGCTGACAAGGGAAGTAAAGAAACATATAAGGTTAAAAGAGAAAAAGTATAACTTAGCGAAGATAAGCGGGAAAACGGAGGACTGGGAAGCTTTTAAAGAACAACAGAGGATTAGTAAGAAGGAAATACGCAGAGAAAAAATGAGGTACGAAGGTAAACTGGCCAAGAATATAAAGGAGGATAGTAAAAGCTTTTTTAGGTATGTCCAAGGCAAAAAAATGGTTAGGACAAAAATTGGGCCCTTGAAGACAGAAGCAGGAGAATATATTACTGGGAACGAAGAAATGGCAGAGGAATTAAATGGGTACTTCAGATCTGTGTTCACTGGGGAAGACACAAGCAATCTCCCTGAGGTAACAGTGGCTGAAGGACCTGAACTTAAGGGAATTTCTATTTGCCAGGATTTGGTGTTGGAGAGACTGTTAGGTCTGAAGGTTGATAAGTCTCCGGGACCTGATGGCCTGCATCCCAGGGTACTGAAGGAGGTGGCTCGGGAAATCGTGGATGCTCTGGTGATTATTTTCCAGAGTTCAATAGAATCGGGGTTGGTTCCTGAGGATTGGAGGGCGGCTAATGTTGTGCCACTTTTTAAGAAGGGTGGGCGGGAGAAAGCAGGAAATTATAGACCAGTTAGTCTGACCTCAGTGGTGGGAAAGATGCTGGAGTCTATTATAAAGGATGAAATTACGGCACATCTGGATAATAGTAACAGCATAGGACAGAGTCAGCATGGATTTATGAAGGGGAAATCATGCTTGACTAATCTTCTGGAATTTTTTGAGGATGTAACTCGGAAGATGGACGAGGGAGATCCAGTGGATGTAGTGTACCTGGACTTTCAGAAAGCTTTTGATAAAGTCCCACACAAGAGGTTAGTGAGTAAAATTAGGGCGCACGGGATTGGGGGCAAAGTACTAGATTGGATAGAGAATTGGTTGGCTAATAGGAAACAAAGGGTAGTGATTAACGGCTCCATTTCGAAATGGCAGGCAGTGACCAGTGGGGTACCGCAGGGATCCGTGCTGGGACCGCAGCTTTTTACAATATATGTAAATGATATAGAAGATGGTATCAGCAATAACATTAGCAAATTTGCTGATGACACAAAGCTAGGTGGTAGGGTGAAATGTGATGAGGATGTTAGGGGATTACAGGGTGACCTGGACAAGTTAGGTGAGTGGGCAGATGCATGGCAGATGCAGTTTAATGTGGATAAATGTCTGGTTATCCACTTTGGTGGCAAGAACAGGAAGGCAGATTACTACCTCAATGGTATCAAATTAGGTAAAGGGGCTGTTCAGAGAGATCTGGGTGTTCTTGTCCACCAGTCAATGAAGGCAAGCATGCAGGTACAGCAGGTCGTGAAGAAGGCTAATAGCATGCTGGCCTTCATAACAAGAGGGATTGAGTATAGAAGCAAAGAGGTGCTTCTGCAGCTGTACAGGGCCCTGGTGAGACCACATCTGGAGTACTGTGTACAGTTCTGGTCTCCAAATTTGAGGAAAGACATTCTGGCTATTGAGGGAGTGCAGCGTAGGTTCACGAGGTCAATTCCTGGAATGGCAGGATTGCCTTACACGGAAAGACTGAAGCGACTGGGCTTGTATACCCTTGAGTTTAGAAGACTGAGAGGGGATCTGATTGAAACATATAGGCTTATGAAAGGACTGGACACTCTGGCAGGAGGGAACATATTTCCGTTGATGGGGGAGTGCCGAACCAGAGGACACAACTTAAAAATACGGGGTAGACCATTTAGGACAGAGATGAGGAGAAACTACTTCACCCAGAGAGTGGTGGCTGTGTGGAATGCTCTGCCCCAGAGGGCAGTGGAGGCCCAGTCCCTGGATTCATTTAAGAAAGAATTGGATAGAGCTCTTAAAGATAGTGGAGTCAAGGGGTATGGAGATAAGGCTGGAACAGGATACTGATTAGGAATGATCAGCCATGATCATATTGAATGGCGGTGCAGGCTCGAAGGGCAGAATGGCCTACTCCTGCATCTATTGTCTATTGTCTATTTCTTACCTTTTGTACATTTAGATGTTGGTCCTCACTCATCCCTTATACTAATCATGAGTTTGCACTCACTCAACAAATTCTAGCATGTAATCCCAGTTCACACTCCAGTCATATGTTTAGGAAGAGGACACTATCCGGTAATGTGACAATATTTACGGAAACCCAGTGGAGGAATTTTTTTTTTCACTGTCCTGACCAAGTTATTTATCAACTTAATTTATCATTTATCTAATTACTATTTGTAGGAACTTTATGTGGAAAAACTGTTATCTGAATTTCTCCAATGTATAGTTTACATACAAAACGTGATAATAATTTGGACAAGAACTACTGAAGTGGAAATAGTTACCGCAGTTCCTAACTAGGTATGTTGTGCCTGCTGAAAACTACTATTGATGTAGTTAAAAATCTCACAATACCAGATTATGGATAAACAGGTTTATTTGGTAGCATTAGCTTTTGAGCAGCGCTTACAAATAAACCGGTTGGACTATAAGCTGGTGTTGTGTGATTTTTAACTTTGTCCACCCCAGTCCAACACTGACACCTCCAAGTCATTATTGATGTTGCTCTAATCAGTGACCAAACTGAATGAACCACTTGAGACTCAACTAAACTGTCATGCCTTGATGTAAATTATTTATAAAACAATAAAGATCAACAAGTAAATTAAAATTAGAACATTAATTACTGTATAAAATATCAAAAATAACACTTGAATTCAGAATGTCTGAGTTCCATGAGTGCGGCACATGATGATTTAGAGGTTAATAGGTAGATCATAAGCTAGATCAGTATTAGCAGAGGGATTGAATTCAAGACTCGTGAGGTGATGTTGCAGCTGTACAGGACCTTGGTAAGGCCACATTTAGAGTACTGTGTGCAGTTCTGGTCACCTCATTTTAGGAAAGATGTGGAGGCTTTGGAGAGGGTGCAGAGGAGATTTACCAGGATGTTGCCTGGAATGGAGAATAGGTCTTACGAGGATAGGTTGAGAGTGCTAGGCCTTTTCTCATTGGAATGGCGAAGGATGAGGGATGACTTGATAGAGGTTTATAAGATGATTAGGGGAATAGATAGAGTGGACAGTCAGAGACTTTTTCCCCAGGTACAACAGAGTGTTACAAGGGGACATAAATTTAAGGTGAAGGGTGGAAGGTATAGGGGGGATGTCAGGGGTAGGTTCTGTTTATCCATAATCTGGTATTGTGAGATTTTTAACTACATCAATAGTAGTTTTCAGCAGGCACAACATACCTAGTTAGGAACTGCGGTAACTATTTCCACTTCAGTAGTTCTTGTCCAAATTATTATCACGTTTTGTATGTAAACTATACATTGGAGAAATTCAGATAACAGTTTTTCCACATAAAGTTCCTACAAATAGTAATTAGAGTGGTGGGGGCATGGAATGCGCTGCCTGTGGGAGTGGCAGAGTCAGAATCATTGGTGACCTTTAAGCGGCAATTGGATAGGTACATGGATAGGTGCTTAAGCTAGGACAAATGTTCGGCACAACATCGTGGGCCGAAGGGCCTGTTCTGTGCTGTATTGTTCTATGTTCTATGTTCTATATACTGTAAAAAAAAGTTTTTCCAAGGTGCGTTGATATTTAAAGGATTTGTTTTAAACAAACACAAATTAAAACACGTCAACAGGATGTTGTATCCACTGAAAGTGCCTTATAAGTTCTGTAGGAGATTGGAAGGAATCAAGAATGAGTGAGGGAAGATCTTGCAGGTGATCCTGTGAGTAGGAGGAGTGGTGTGAAGTGGATGCAACAGTAGAGATGCACTTAGTGCGAGGTAGGAGAGAGTGTGGCACTTAACCTGGCGGAGTAGAGAAAGTCCATTGAAAATCTGGCTATTTCTCTGTACCACTGAAAACAAACTGACACAAGTGACAATCTCAAACTAGGCCTCCGGGGTCTGGTGACAGTGACCTACTGTGCTGATCAGACCATAAGACCCATACGACACAGGAGCAGAAATTAGGGCACTTGGCCCATTGAGTCTGCTCTGCTGTTCAATCGTGGCTGATACAGTTTTCCACCCCATTGTTCCGCTTTCTCCTTGTAATCTTTGATCCCTTCGGCAATCAAGAATTTATCTACCTCTGTTTTAAATGTAATCAATGATGTGGCCTCCACAGCCTTCTATGGCAAAAGAATTCCGATTCATCACTCTCTGGCTAAAGATGTTTCTCCTTATCTCTGTACTAAAAGGTCTTCCCTTTACTTTAAGGCTGCCAGGAAGAAGATGCCTCTCATTGACCCACCCCCTGAAGCAGGACATGTCAGTCCCTATTTGAGAATCATAGCAATTTCTTCTCCTTCACCAAAATCTTTGTACAGTGGCCCGTTACCAAGCAGGTCATCTTCAGAATGCTAGTGCTCATCTAGGTACACAGCGGTCTTGTAAGCACAGCCTGGTTACCAGGGGAGCTGACTTGTCAGTGAATATCAACAGAGTAGTGAGTTCTCTTTGGAGTGGGATGTGATAAGATTAGATTCCCTACAGTGTGGAAACAGGCCCTTCAGCCAAACCAGTCCACACCGACCCTCTGAAGAGCAACCCAGCCAGACCCATTTCCCTCTGACTAATGCACTAACACTATGGGCAACTTAGTATGGCCAATTCACCTGACCTGCACATCTTTGGACTGGGGGAGGAAACCGGAGCACCCGGAGGAAACCCACACAGACACAGGGAGAATGTGCAAACTCCACACAGACAGAAGCGCAAGGCTGGAGTTGAACCTGGGACCCTGGCGCTGTGAGGCTACAATGCTAACCACTGAGCCACCGTGCCGCTCTTGATAAGATAGAGATGGAATCGTATATGAGGCGGGGGAGGGGGAAGAAGTAATTAGTCAATGAAGCGAGGTTGGTAAGCTAGGGTGAGAAAACCCTCTAGACCTCACAGTGAAAAGCCCTCTAAAAAAAACTGCTGTCATCATCTGGGATTGTAGTTTGGTTGTGTTCGAAACTGAGGTTGAAAAAGACTACAAAAGGCCCAGTTGGCAGTAAACAGTACCTTTTATTGAACACAGTATCCTTTAACCATGTCCAGGATAAGATTTTATCTCTTCTAGATATAGCTTGTTTACAACATTGCCAATTTATATTTTTATTGAGTTTTTGACTTCAAGGAAAACTCAAAAATTAATGGAGTTGTAAACCCAGTTACTAATTCACACTCGCTCATCATACATTAAACAGAAAGTCAAATTTTCCTCCAGATCATTATTACATTTTATTTCCTGTACACTGCATTTTTCACAATGGTTGTGGTCTTGCTATTATTTTTCTCCCCCCTGTATCCCAGTCAGAGGAGGAATTCATCCAAAAAAAAAAGCAATGAAATAGTTTGGGACATATTGTTTAATAGAAAGAGCAATACAAATTTTCACCTGCCTCCGACTGGCACACTTCATTAATCCAATTATCATGCAATGAGCCTTGTACATTGAAGATTGCTGGCTTGGTGATGCCTAGTTACATCCCTATGGAGGATACACATCTCTTCCTGTACTGCAATAGTTTGATGACCTACTATATGTCCCAGTTTTAAGATTATGCAGTCTGTTAATGGGCTATTAATGGCACACCAACACTCATTTGTTTGTCCATTCACTCAATCAGCCAGCACCTTTTCTTAATGGTAGATTATTTATTTCTCAATTCTCCCCTCTTGAGTGCTAACTATCTTTCCTGTTAAAGAATTTCCTGTGGGCTGTGGGTTGTTGCATCAGCAGAAAAGCCTTGCAGATCAACAACAATCATTTGTAAAGAAAGTCCTGAATGATGAAAGTAGCTTCTTCAAAGAACTGCTGCAAAAATCTTTGTTCCTACCTGAACTTTAAAAAAACATATCCCACATTCTTTAATGAAATTCTAAAATTCAAGATCATGTGATGATTTAACATCTGTTCTTAATTTAAGTTATTAACCCTATATTGGCCACAAATGCAAGTATAATTTCTCTAAAATGGTTTACAAACAAAATCATCCAAATGTTCACTTTTGCTGCTGAGGACTGTGTCTGTTGAAGAAGCTCTCACATTACCATATAAAAAGAAATAACGCCAATGATGACCGATAAGGTGTTGAGATGTCCTCAATTCCAAAGTACTATTATTGTCAGTGTGTTTGCATACATTTTGTTACACAGGACAGCTCTTTTGTTCTTGCATCCAATTTACTGGTGAAATGGATGGCATTAAATGGTCTCAAGCAATAACTAGGGTTATAAATACAAATAAAAAAATATGGAAATAAACCAATGAGGAAATAGGAAATAAAACCAAAGAGCAGGAGAAGAGGGGGAGGTGGTAAAATTGATGCAATATCAAGCAAGGAAATAGTGATGATATAATCAGTGGATAAGTATCAGGTCAATTCACATCTAAACTGGTTCTACAAAGATTTACAGTTCACTGTATAAATCCAGATGAAGTTGTGGCTCCCTTAAGATACTGTTGTTGTTGTTATGGTACAAATAGGTTACTTTTTTGAACTGATGTGATTGATTGATATGTCCTGAAGTAGGCCCTCCATATTTAAAACAATTCAAGTTGCATTAAAATTACCTGAAGGTACGTGTTTTTTTAATATGATTCTGACATTCAAAAACAAAGCTATGAATTAAGTTTTCCATAAATTTAAACTGAACAAGATGCGTAAAATTATGCACATGGTTGGAGTAATTGCAGCATAAGTCTGTTGGGAGTGTAATGAAGGGTCTAGAAAATGTTATGGAAACTGAATACTTGGTACCTCATCTTCCACTGAAAGTTTCCAGGAAGGGGTATCTCATTGAGAGGAATGAATGTTTAAAATGTTTGGTAGAATGTTGATCAAGCTGCAGAGCCGGAGAACAAAAACGAGACACCCATTGATGGACCAGCACCACCATTGCTGACTGGGAAGCTCTAATATCACAAGGGTTCACCTTGTATGAAAAATAACAAATGAAATTCCACTCCCATTGCCAGCACAAACAGTTCTTAAACCACTAATTCATCCATTGCACATCAATGCACTGATATTTATCATAAAACAAGTGAAAGGGCAAGTTTGCCCTTGGGATGTAACAATGAGCAAAATGTGGAAGTGTTGCAAGTAATTACATTTTCTGTGGATTTATACAGTAGACAGCTTGCACTCAAATATTTTGTCAAATCCTGTACTCCCAAATGCATACCCTTCAATTCATTACTTCCTTCTACTTCCACTCAGTACAGCTTTAGCAGAGATAGTTCAGTAAGACATAGGAGCAGAAGAAGGCCATTCTGCCCATCAAGTCTGCTCTGCCATTCAATGAGATCATGGCTGATCTGATCATCCTCAAATTCACTGTTTTGCCATACTCCAATAATGTTTGACTCCCTC
Source organism: Chiloscyllium punctatum (assembly GCF_047496795.1). NCBI lineage: Eukaryota > Metazoa > Chordata > Chondrichthyes > Orectolobiformes > Hemiscylliidae > Chiloscyllium > Chiloscyllium punctatum. The sequence goes on along the minus strand of NC_092742.1, from coordinate 74,063,066 downwards.
ACTGATCGCTGTAGTGCTCCTCAAATTACAGATTGCCATCCTGGAAATGAGTTTATCTCAACATGCTGTCTTTCATTACTTAGTATTCCTATAGTTGTGCTATTATACCAGCCACAGCACTTGGGCTCTTATCTTATTTCATAACCTTAGGTGCCTTTTAGAATCCAACTGTGGGTAGCACAGTGGTTAGCACTGCTGCCTCATAGCGCAAGAGACCTGGGTTCAACTCCTGCCTCAGGTAACTGACGGTGATCAGTTTGCACATTCTCCCCATGTCTGCATGGATTTCCTCCCACAGTCCAAAAATGTGCAGGTTAGGTGAATTGGCCATGCTAAATTGCCCATTGTGTTAGGTGAAGGGATAAATGTAAGGTTGCACATTGGTGGGTCAGTGTAGACTTGTTGGGCTGAAGGGTCTTTTTCCATTAAGTAATCTAATATTACATCTACTGTTTATGCTTTATCTATCTTGTTTGTTAACTTCTCAAAAGACTGTGATAAATTTGCTGGACATGGAGTCATGCAAACCCTGCTTGATGACATTATGTATTTCTATATGCTCTGCTGTTACATCCTTTATAATAAACTTTAAAATCTTCCCAATAACAGGCATTAAGCTAACTGGCCAATAGTTACCTGTTTTTAGATTCCCTCCCTCTTTGACTAAGTCTGTGACTTTGGAAATTTTGCAAACCACTAGTACCTTTCCAGAATTTAAGGATTTTTGGTAGGTTATTACCAGTGCACCCATTATTTCTATAACAGCTTCCTTTGTGATTTTAGGACAGAACCTATCAAAATCAGAGATATTATTGGCTTTCAGCCCCATTTATTTCCCTCATTCCTTTTCTCTAGTGATAGTTTTTGTTTTAAATTCCTACCCACCACCTTTAGCCTTTTGACTCGTTCAGCATTTTGGCACCTTAATTGCCCTCTACTGTGTGGACCCACACAAAGTATTTGTTCAATTCCTTGGCCATTTCCTGGTTCCCTATTATTAGTTCCCCAACCTCATTTTCTAAGGAGTCTATGTTAACTTTGACCTCTCTCTCCCAATTCATATATTAAAAATAATTATTCCTGTCAGCTTTTATATTACTTGCCAGTTTATCCTCAAAATTTAATTTCTCCCTTTTTTTGGCTATCTTTTTTGCTTTTTAAAACTTTCCCAATCCTCTGGATTTGCCACTAATCTTGGCCATGTTGCATATTTCTTCTTTCAATTTTATTTTATACTTAACTTCCTCTGCAAATTCTGGTTGATTTATCCCCTTCTTTGCTGTGAGCCATGAACTATTTTATTACGTCTGCTATTGTTTCACAACTGGTTTCGAAACAGTTTCTACCCTACAGTTGTTAGAATTCTGAATGGACTCACAAATACTTAGCATTCGCCTATATCCATGTTTTGGATTTTGCCGGTGTTTACTTATTTACTTATCTATGCTACTTAACTCTGTGATCTGCCTGTATTGCTCGCAAGACAAAGCTTTTCACTGTGCCTCAGTACACATGACAATAAATTGAATTGAATTCAATTCAATTCAATTCAAACTATCTTTTCTGCCAAATATCTTTCCTTGTCTATTCCAACCAACTCTCCCCTCATCCCGATGTAATTGCCCTTATTTAGGTTTAGCAGAGTCATTTCTAACCCATATTTCTCACTCTCAAACCGAATGCTTAAACTCTATCATGTTGTAATCACTGTTCCACTGGAAATCTTTTACTCTGAGGTCATCTATTCAACCTGTTTCATTTTACAGCACCATAATCTAAATGGCAGATCCCTGGTGGATTCAAAACATATTTTTTCCCAAATACCTTATATGAATTCTTCCTCATGGCTAATTCTATAAATTTGACTTTTTCTTAACCTACATGAAAATTAAAGTTACTCTTAATTAATGCTCTGTCTTTTTAATGTTGAGGACATGCCGATATTGGATTCTGGTGGACAACATCAGAAGTCACACAACACCAGGTTTTAGTCCAACAGGCTTTTTTAGAAATCACAAGCTTTCTGAGCACTGCTCCTTCATCAGGTGAATTCTTCATTATCTCTTGATTTATTCTCTGTCTGACAGAACACCTACTGTTGGGAGCCTATAGACTAGTCCCACTAGTCTTCTTCCTCTTGTTATTTCTTACCTCCATGCATATGGATTCTACATTATTTGATCAAACAGGTGGAGGCAGACTGCTGAAATTTCTGCTCTGACTGGTAAGATGCTTATGGCCTGTCAACTTTTGAATTTTGCAGCCTAAAAGAGCTCTGTGAAAGATTCTCCCTGTATCTTATGCAGGGAGAGATGTAACCATCAGGATGTGAGGCAGAATGTTGGGCTGAAATTGAAGGTTATGGGCAAGAAAGTGGAACGTCTCACCCAACTTGGTCAGGTGTTTTGAGCAACTTTTTGCATTGCGTCCATGACCCTGTTTCCAGGTTCCTGCTGCCCAACTCCTCAGAAACTTTCGGCAAACTTTCTTAGCGAGACCATTGAGTTCCTTTGTCTCATTTCTAGGAGGAAAACAAACTGACCGTGTCCAGCAGTTATTCCTCTGAGGTGTCATTAACCCAGGTTGCTGTCATTTCTTTGTGTCCAACATTCCTCCTTGGCAGCTCCAATTTATGTCTGTGTACTGTTCCTTTAAATACAGCTGAGGTGGTGTCACACAAATGCACATCATTCTCTGTGTAGTTCGAAGTTGGAAAGTTCTGATTTCAAAACTTGTAATTCTGACAGCAGCTTTACGCCCATTGAATTGACATCCATGCTGTTCCACGCTCGATACTATCAACACCTCACCCCTTCACAGATGCCACTTGCAGATTAATATCAGAGCCCAAGCCTCTGTTCTGAGCATGTGAGAGTGTAGCTGATTTTTAACTCCCATTTGAAATGGGTAATTAGTATCCCGCACACGCTTGAAACTAGATTGAACCACCAGCCTCCCCTATCAGCCAATGTTTAGAATAAGATTTGAATTTTAATGAAGCTCTCATACATCCTGCACAAGGCAGTGGGGTCAGACAACCAGCTCAGGAATTTGAAGCACAGATCAGGAAAAAACGGAATTCATTGACTTGAAGACTCTTAATTCTCCAACCTTCATGTGGAACTTTGCTGCTGTAAGTACTTTCATCAGCACAAATTTACAGACTATTGCCTTCTTTGACATGTCATCTATTACCCCAGCAAATCAGGAACCATCACGTTCTGCACTGCATTTGATTATTTCTATCTGTACTTAATTCTAATCCTGTTCCTAATCAAATGTGCATCCAACTGGAGCTGTTAATTAGCACAGCATCAACTGGCCTACTTGACAATCTGATAATCCACAGATCCAGTCTTTTTGTAGGAATGCAGGAATGCTTCACCCAGCTCTCAGCTTTGAGGTTTGTTAATTTTAAACTTCTAAGCCTTAGCTCTGTGGTTGCAAATCAAGAAGTGCGCGTTCCACTATTACTGAGGATACTTGTTCAAGGTGGTATTTTTCAATGATGCCCAAGTGGATGAGGAAAATTACAGGGCAATCTTCTGAGAACAACAATGCATTGTCCTAGTGTCCTATTCAAAACTTTCTCAGTTTCTGACAAAAAGAGATTCATGCACAGGCTATCTCATTTACTATTTATGGGACCTTACTATGTGAGCAAAATTAAATAACACTTCCACTGTCAGTAAAATCATTATCTCCATGTGAAATGAAATATTTAAGGATATAAGATGTTATTTAAATGCATGTTCTCTGTTGAAATTATCCTTTAGTCTCAGCATTTTAATTCTTGTTCCATCTCGATACTTCCTCTCCAGTGAAAACAAATTCTGTTCTTTGAGACTTGTTTCATAGCACAAAGGTTTGAGAATCAGCCTTGCAGCTTCCTCTGGAAACTCTCCAGAGTTTTAATATCCTAAACCCTGTACACTTTTCCAAGTAAGGCCATGTCCTTGATAGTAAGCACCATGGTTGCTGGATTGGCCATGAAAAATTGCCCATAGTCCAGGGATGTGCAGGCTAGGTGGATTAGCCATGAGAAATGCAGAGTTATAGGGTTAGGTTTAAGGGGGTGGATCTGGGTGGGATGCTCTTTAGCGTGTCAGTGTGGATTTGCTGGGTCAAATCGCCTTCTTCCACACTGTAGGGATTCGTTTATGCCAATTATAATGTTACAATACTTTTCTTAACAGAAGCTTATTGCACTCAATGTTGCGATACAAACATATATGCCAAAGGTGAAAACTGTGTTGTAACTGATTGTGCATCCAGTCACAAAAGCATTCTTTTCATAACAAAATATAAATGATCCAGAAACCACTCGCAAACATTTTTGACTGAACCATGATTGGTTTATGATATAAATTGATTCAATAAGAAACAGATTTCACATGAGGTTGTGAGGCAAAATGGTCAAAATATCTCTGTAAAATACGACTGTTTTATAATTTAAACTGACAGGAAATTACGTTTTATTTCTGATAACTAGCACATGAGCCATTTGCTGATTTATTTAGCAGTTTGTAGATAAATCAATACAACATTTATCTCAGTAGTCTTCAAAGAAATCTGAAAAATCTAATCAAAATGTCTGATTTTTTGAAATGTAATGAACTTTAGCAGATAGGTCTGCCTATAAGCCATATAGTTATGAAAGTTAAAGAAAATGTCATCAAAGTCTAGCTGCTAGATCATGTCTTATGATCTTTATGCCATGGTTACCATTCATTCTGGTCAGAAATTATTATTTTGCCAATGACCTTTATCCAAAATAATTCTTTAATTTCTAGGTTTTACTGTGGCAAGATTCCACTCAGTGCAGAAAAATTAAGTTGTTTGGAATTTAATCAATGGAATATGAAATTTATCCCAAGAGGGGAAAGGCCTTATAACTTATGAGTAGCAAGGTTATGAATTGTAAAGGTATCCCTTCCAAATGAAATTTGCTTTATATTCATGCTTTCCAACTGAATATTCTACAGTTGCCATATGTATACTATTTTGAAACTATTTTGTTATTCGTGGCCCCATCTTTAAATAATCTAAGAGTCTAATGTGAGTTAAATATTTAGTTTTCTGTATAGGTGATTTGACTGCTCTACAAAAGAAAAACTATGAATGCTATGTTAATCAAATAAATGCTTCTTTTAAATGTGTCCATCCATTAGCACCTGAGAAAGGAAAGAAAATCCACTTTTCTGATGAAGATATTTTGTTAGCTCTGAAAAAGACTTAGTTAACACATGAGTCAGATACATCATTTGTAATGATGTTTATTTATATATTTTCAAAGTAAATATATTTATGAAGAAAGTGTATTCTTTTTAAAGATCAAACATGTTATAAAACACAATTTATAAGTTCAAGGATTACCTGTATTTTTTCAAGTCGAAAAAGATTATTATGGTGTCAGAAGGAGTTAACAAAAGTAACATACAGTGAACTGTTTTTAATGGACAGGCCATCTGGTGTAGACCTGTTCCACAATTTCATCGAGTTTTTTTGTTAACCTTTCTCAATGGATATATTTTAATGAATGCTTGGCTATGTTTTAAAGGTTACTGGCCATTTTCTTAGCCACAGGTTCTGAGTTTGATAGTTTTATTGACAGCTTAAAGAAGTCATTAAAGGATTAGCTATCTTTGATGTGGTTACTGAAGAGAAACATGTTTGTTTTTACAGCTGAGTAAATACCTAAAATTTAAAAATTCATTAAAAAATGTTTCATCAGTGTAGGTACATATGAGTGATTGCTGTATTAGCTTATTAGGCCTTTACTTTGTTTCCATTTCCACGTGACAGTTGAAGTCTGCCCACAAGTGACAAGGATTATAAGGGATTGCGTCAGTCCGTGGGGGAGCATAAGCCACCAGAGAGGATGGTAAGCGAAGTGTGAGGTGGAGGAGTGAGAAAGTGTGAGAGGTGATGGTTAAACGACTCTCGTGTCTTCTAAAATAACTGGGACAAAGCCCAAACAAACCAAGGTGAACCTTTTATCCAGACCACCCTCAGCACTTTCTGGTCCTTTTAGCCCCCTACAATTTTCTTGTCTGTTTGGCAGGCCACATTTGCCTCCCTTGAGTGAAAATTGTTTTTGGGAACGAACCTTTTGAACAAAGACGGATCTCCCAAGTTGGGAAGTTTTCTGGTAGTCTTCTAAAACAGGCAAAAGTACATTTTGAACAAGTCAATGAAGGGTCCAATAGTTGGAAAGATTTATCAAGAGGTATTAGACCCACTGGTAATTAATAAGCAAAGTTCTGAGAAAAATTATGCACCCTTTTTCCAAAGCAGCAAAATGTTTTCAGTTACACTTTCTGATGGGACAGAAAAAGGCACAGTCAATTCAGATGAATTGAAATTAATCAGTTCCTCACTTTGTAATATGCAGTTTAGTATCTGGGACACAGAAGGAAGGAACCCAAAAAAGGAATAATATAAAACAAATCTTCTCCCCATCCACCCTCTCACCTCCTTCACCCTGCCGACGTTTTATTCTATCCCCACTCCCACCCCGAAGAATCGTTAAGAATTGCAAAATCCTATAAAATTGTAGCTTATTTATGCAAAGCTATTCCAGAACTGTACTTCATACATTCTTGAGATCCACGAGGGAGCTGAGGATTTTACTGTAAGCTTATTGCCTTTTATAATGATTTTATCCTCAATGAGTGCAGAACACATTACTAATGGTTTGAAACCATACAAACTGTGGTCCAATTTCAGAAAACCTTGCCTGAAAACACTTGTTGAATTGATTGCTTCAATGGAAAAATGAGTCTATTCTTTGGCAACATTTTCCAGTGCCCTAATCAAATGCGTATGATTCTACAGGAATCTATGACCAGGCTTTTCTATGTGTTATGATGACTTCATTTCTGTATCTATACAATGGAAATTTCAGTGAATAGTTGAACAGTGTCAAAAAAATGATAGTTTCTGCTAGAAGGCATGAATATGTTATTGCATGTTTACTTACACAAACTTATGTTTTAATTTAAAACATTGACTTTAATAAAATACCTCAAATGTGAAAAGATTGCTTGAACAGAATCGTTCACAAGGCATGCTTCAGTAAAAGAACTGCTTCCAAAAATGCATATACACAGCAGTTACTAGTCTAAAAGCTGAACTTCAATTCAGTTTCCAGCCAGGCAGAACCTTGTTTATGTTGCTTGGCTCCTGCCTGGCTGGAACATTCACTGTTCAGTGTAGGATAGCTCTCCTTGATGCCTGAAGACACACACGGGTGGGATTCTCCCTTTAAAGCTAAAATCGTAAACATTTAGAGCCTGCAAGATGGGAATCCCTGTTTTTAAACATTTCAAAGGTCAGGTACACATAGAAAGTGATGCGGAGTGTGAGATGGGTCCCTGAAGACTTTTCAATCCAATCAAACTGAAGCAATGGAAATGGCCCTCTCCAGAATGTTTCTTTCTATTTTGATCTGGCATCACGTTGACCCCTGACTCTGGAGGTGAACTTCTTCAGAGCAATTCAAACATACTCTTATAGTTTAAGTTTAGGCGAATTAATCATTTCAATTTATTTGCTGAAATTACTATTTCTAAGTATTAAATGAGTGAATTCTAATTGTGCCTTATGATGGTTTGGATTTTGTTATAAATTCTGCAGTGAATAAATTGAGGGAAGTAATACAATGAATGATATTTGCTCAGTTTATGAGGAAATACCTCCAAGTTGGGTGCAGTACGTGTCAGACATAATGTAAAGCTTGTCCTTATTCTGCACATTTCAATGTGAATTCCAAAGGATGCATCCCCTGCTTTACCTGATACACCCTCAGCTACAAGGCACAAGTAAGCTGACAAACCACTTCAATAAAAGCCAAGATAGACTGAAAACTGCTGACAGCTTAAAAATCAACATACAGCTGAAGAAGAGACCTGAATAATGGGCAATGACCAAAGACACTATATCAGTGTGACTGAATTAGTTACATTCTTTCCCGCTGCATTTAAGTTCAGCATTTTATTGGTGTTTATACCATCATTTTTTTCAATAACTGCAGAAAATTTAACTCCTAGCAGACAGGAACTGAGTGGGCAATTATATCAGTTATTTGACTTATCCCAACAGCCTATTCTGATTCTATCATTTTCTATTTAATTTATTCTTCTGAACTGATATCAAGGATATGGTTCTTAAGCTGGTGGGGACCTTTTGTAAATACTGTAAGCAGACATCTGATGATTTCATTAAGCCCTGATTGCAGCTGTATAATAATTCCTGCTTTCAATCTACTAACCTTCTAAAAGTGACATGTTCAGACCATCTTCACTGGGGAGAACTTTGGATAGCACCTTCATGTATATGGAGAAAGTTAATGTATAAAGAGGGTAGCATTGAAGCAGGGCAGTCATAACCACAAGATAAGAAAATCGAGAGCAAAAGGGTGCAGGAGAAAGTGCAGCAACAAATAAACCTATATATATGAGTTGGTGACATTGCGGGCCTCCCATCCACAACCTTGCAACAATATGGTCCAAAAACAACTTGTGTTTGAGTGTATAAAAGTCAAATTTCAATTGAAAAAAGTCTTGATACCAACAACAAATTGAAGTGAAATGTATTCCTCACTGGTCATTGTCTTTTAGACACCTATGTTTCACAAAACTATTTCACATGAGTCATGAAATCAGAGAATCACAGAATTGTTACAGTGCAAAAGAAAGCCATTCAGCCCATTCTGTCTGCACTGGCTCTCCTGCCCTTTCCCAATAAGGCTGCACATTATTTCTATTTAAAGAATCATCTAATGCACTCTTGACTGTCTCAGTTGAACTCCCCTCCATCACATTCCCAGGCAGGACATTCTGGATGCAAAACACTTGCTGTGTGAAAAGGTTCCTTCTCTCATCACATTTACTTCTTCTACAAATCACTTTAAATCTGTGTCTTCCTATTCTTGATCCTTTTAGAAATTGGGCAGTTTCTAATCTAGCTTGTCAAAAATTCAATCAAATCTGGTCTTAGCTTTCTCCAAGGAAAACAATCCCAACTTCTCCAGTATATCTTTTAAGAAGCTTCTTATCCCTGGAACTATTCTTCACAACTTCTGCATCTCTCTCTAATCATTGATCCAGGCCAGTAATACTCACATCCCATGAGTGAATAAAAAAAATTATTGAAACGAATATGTCTTAGCAACATATAAATACATACAAACATCCTTCCCAAAGTGTGGTACAGAAAATTATAAACAATACTAAAGCTGAGGTCTTACTCGTATCTTATGCAGGTCCAACATAACATCCCTCATCTACCTCTCCTTCCCATTATTAATAAAGCCATTGATATTGGATGCATTAACTGCATTTTCCATGTGTCCCGTTGCTGTCAATGACCTATGTGTATGAACACACAGGTTTCTCTGCTCCTGCACACCCATTTATTTTAATATCCTTTATTTTGCTTGTTGCTTCATGTACTTTGTATCAAAATATATCACCTCACACTTCCTATGTTGAATGTCATCTGTAAACCTATTCACCCAGAATCAGTAACTTGTCGTTGTACTTTTGAAGGTCTACACTGGTGTCCTCACAGTTTACAATGTTTCTAAGTTTTCCATTTCTTTTCAATCATCCACAAGCTTTGAAATTGTCCCCTGCATCCAAGATGTAAATTATTAATATCAATAAAGAAAACCAATGATCTCAATATTGAACCCTTGCAGAATCCCACGATAAAATCTTTCTCCACCATGAAAAATATTCATTAACCATGTTCTCCGTTCCAATCAATCTGTCAGTTTTGTCTCCATGTCATTGTTACTACCCCCTTTATTCAATGAACTAAAACTTTTCTCACAAGTCTGCTTGTGCAGCACTGCATGAAACACCATTTGGAAGTCCTGCACAGAACATCACCATCATCCTCTTCATTGACTCTCTGAGATCTCTTCAAAGAATTCCACCAAGCAAATTAAGCAGGGTTTTTCCTTAAGAAGTCTATACTGGCTCTCCCTAAGTAACCAATATTTGGCCATGTGACTATTACTTCTATCTCGAATTATCATTTCCAGAAGTGTTCTGTCTAACTGAATTGCCACCCTTTTTGAACAAAGTGTAATTACAATTCTCTAGCACCACTTGAGTCTGGAGATGACTGAAAAATAATTGCCAGTGCCACAGCAATTTCCACTCTCAATTCCTTCAGGAATTTTGGATGAATCTCACTAGTTCAGGTGTCTCGTTGGTCCCAAGTACCAACAGGTTATCCCATACTTCTTACTTACCAATTTTTAACTTTTCTAATGATTGAGTTTCCTCATCACAGCCTTTATAACATCTGCTTCCTTGGTAAAGACAGATACAAAGAATTAATTTTGCACCTCAACCATGTCCTTTGCCTCCATGCCTCACTCTCTTTTTTGGTTGATCCTACTCCTTCTTCATCACCCTTTTACTATTTTTATGCCAACTGAAGACTTTGCGATTCCCCTTTATATTAACCCCCAGTCTTTTTTTATATCTCTCTTTTGCTTCTCTTATTTGCCTTTTCATTTCTTTCCAAACATTTTACATTCGGTATGTTTCTGAATTGCTTTATCTACCTGTGACCTGCCATATGTACTTTCTCTTCCCTAATTTAATTTTTATCTTCTGTTTTGTCACTAAACTTGTTTTGAGAGATCTGGAATTGTTTCCCCTAACTTTCCCTTTTAATTGAATATACCTCAACTGTGCCTGAAGCATCTTACCTTTGGAGGTAGCCCTCTATTACATAGTTTCCTTCCAAACTTTAGCTCCAGTCTATATGGCCCAATTCCATTCTTGTACCATTGAAGTCAGTTCTTCCCCAGTTAGTTATTCTTATTCTGGATTGTTCATTGCTCTTTTCCACTGTCATCCTAAATTTCATGATAAATTACTCACTGTCCCCAAACGTCCTTCCACTGAACTTTATCTATTTGGCTCTCCTTATTCCCAAGATCTAGATCTGGCAATGCCTCCTTACTTCTTGGAATGGACATATACTGCTGTCAAACATTCTCCTGAATGCAATGTAAGAATGACCATTATCACTGCCATTACCATTATTCCAGTCTAAATTCAGGTAGTTAAAGTTCCTCATTACAACTGCTCTACAATGAACATGGAACAAACATTGAACACAGTACAGTACATCACAAGAACAGGCCCTTCAGCCCACCATGTCTGCACAGACCATAATGTGATTCCAGACTATTGACATTTGCCTGAATATGGTCTGTATCCCTCTTTAGCCTGCCTGTTCATATGTCTGCCCAAATGCCTTTTAAATGTTGCTGTCGCATCTGCTTCCACCACATCCCCTGGCAGCACATTCTAGGCACCATCCCGCTCTATGTAAAAAAAACTTGCTGTTCTTCTCCTTTGGAAAAAAAATCTCCTTAAACCATTCCCCAATCTCATTTTAAACCTGACGTTTGACATTTCCACCCTGGAAAACAGACTTTTACTATCCATCCTGAGCCTCATCCCTCAGCCTCCAAAACTCTAGTGAAAACAATTCAAGTTTGTCCAACCTCTCCTTATATCTAATGCATTCCAATTGAAGCAACTCCTTTTGCACTCTCTCCAAAGCCTCCATATCCTTTCTATAGTGTGGCAACCAGAACCATAGACAATACTCCAAATGTGGCCTAACTGACATTTTTTTTATAGCTGTGACATGACTTGCCAGATTGTATGTGCAATGCACCAACCAATGAAGGCAAGCATACCTTCTTTACCACTAATGCTTGCTTTCTCTGAAATTTCCTTGCAAGTTCATTCCTCTGCATCTTTCCTCTTAGTTGATGGCCTGTAACCTATACTGAGCAAAGTCATTTTTCCCTTCTTGTTCCTAAGCTCCCTAGTTCTAGCACAATCAATTCTGACCTTGAACCTTCCAAGATATTTTCTTTCTCCAGCACTGGTGTTCTCCTTAACCAGTTTGCCACCCTTACCCTTTTCTTCCTTTCCTTTCTTTCTAATCACACTAACCAGGAATATTTAACACCTAATCCTACCCTTCCTTAAGTCAGGTCTCTGTTATTGCTATAATATCATAATTCCACATGGCAATCTGTGTCTATAACTCACCAATCTCATTTACAGTACTCTGTAAATTCACATATGTGCAGTGTGAACCTGATAGTGAAAGTGGAAATGGCTCTGTTATGCTGTTTCCACCAACTTGCTATTCTCTGTTCTGGTACTATCTGTTTCTCCCAATGTTTTGTGCATTCTGGTGTAACTGTCTAATATTCTCTCTTGGTTCCGCATTCCTGCACAGTTAGTTTAAAACCTCACCAACAGCATTCACAAAATGGCCTCCAAGTCAATCAATCCTAACTCTGTTCAGGTGCAACCTATATGGCTTGTACAGATACCGTCTCCTGCAGAATCATTCTTTGTTGTCTCATAAATTTGAAGTCCTTCTTCCTGCACTATCTTGCCAGCTATATATTTAACTGACTTGTCCTCCTGTTTCTCATTGGTACCTACATTCCCTGCCACGACATGGATCTCTGAGATTCATGCTTGGCAGTCGCTTTCAGAACCCATTGGCATAAGTGGAACTTCTCAGCAACCGCATGGCAACTTAGAGGGAGTGTTGCCTGGCACAGAGTACTGCAAGTAATCTGTTGATTTCTATTACTTTAGTATTATTTAGCTTACTAAGTTCCTACCTACCTCCCTAACTTTTGACTGCAGAACCATGTCCTCCTTCTTATCTACAACATTGATATTAATGTGGACCACAATCTTGGACTGATCCTCAGATGAATGTCCTGAAGCTTCTCTGAGATATCCTTGACCCTGGCACAACATACCATCCTGGAAGCAATGAACACAGCCACAGAAATGCCTAAAAATCACACAACACCAGGTTATAGTCCAACAGGTTTATTTGGAAGCACTAGCTTTGGGAGCGCTGCTCCTTCACCAGGTGGTTATGATGAAGGAGCAGTGCTTGGAAAGCTAGTGCTTCCAAATAAACCTGTTGGACGATAACCTGGTGTTGTGTGATTTTTAACTTTGTATACCCCAGTCCAACGTCGGTGTCTCCAAATCAACAGAAATACCTGATTGTCCACCAAACTAGTAAATCTTTACATGACACGACTTCTAGTGTCTGACGGAGTCACAACCGATGCTTGGCATTGTACAATCGTTAGTGTACATCCCCACCACTGACCTTAAGATGAAGGGAAAGTCATTGATGAAAAGGTTGAACATGTTTTGACATTAGGGCACGAATGAACTCCTACAGTGATGTCTTATGGTTTAAATGATTGGCTTCTAACAATCATAACCATCTTCCTTTGTGTGAGGTACGACTCGTATCAATGGAGAATTTTGACCCACTGACCACTGATTTCTCTTTTGTGAGGGCTTCTTGACGTCATACTCAGTAAAATGTTGTCTTCATGTTAACACCTGTCACTCTCACCTTAGCCCAGGTGTTGTCCATGTTCAGAACAAGGTTATAGTTTGAACCAAAATTAGAAGGGTGCACATATTCCTTTATACTCCTCCAAATGTCATAACAAATACTAATTTTAACTAGCATGATAATATAGTAAATTAGATAGGCTTCAGCTGTATCTTAATTAGTATTAGACATAGTTGAACCAAATTTATTTTGTGAACATAGAAGAATTAGATTATTGCAAATAAAATTTACTTAAACAAATATGCAAATATTATTGGCAAAAAACAATTTAGGCTGTGTGAAGATTTCTCGAGGACTTCCCTGAGCCCTCACTACACAGAGACCATGTAACTCAGCTGCTCTTAGTGCTACAGCTGACAGCACCTGCTGTACATGGAGACTCCTTCTCTCTCTCACACATACACACACACTCACTCACTCACTCACTCAAAACACTGTCTTCCAGACTCACTTCTTCACTGATCTGACTAAGATGTTGCAACAGGCTTTAGACATATTGCTAGGTATACTGAATGTAACTAATACTTTGGAACGGCCACATGTAGCATCCTGGGCACTGTCTTTACTGTGGAATATTCCATTGTTTACCAAGTGCTGGCTCTTGCTTCACAAATTGATATATATGTCCTTCTGCTACAATGTGTGTTTCGTTAATACAAATTCGCTAAAACACGGTTGACGAATTGGGGACACTGTTTCAAAAGCACGAACTTTTGAAGCGTGTATTGGTTATAATGCAATTCTGGCCCTATTAGTTTAAATGGTGCTGCTATTTTCTTCTAACACGGGATTGCACATGAACAGAACTAATGTATTTTAGCAGAACCAACTGTATTAAAGAAAGAACATAAGAACAGGATGAGGCCATTCAGCCCATTGAACTTTTAATGATTTACAATTGATGACCAGGCCTTGAAACTCCCCCAAAAGTCCTCTGACATGGAATGACAGCTCACATTCTACTGGTCAACCTTCATGTCTGGAGCTGTGCTCTCCTGGATTCCTGGAACCTGCTCTCAAGCATTTACTACTTGGCACAGCTTTTCACAAACAGTGAGCTTCCCCAACTCAGCACTGCCCGTTTTTTCTCCCCCGAGCTCTAATCTTGGTAATTTGCATAAAGCAAATATCATTCGTGGGCATTCAACCTCCACCATCCGCTATAATGAACTAATAATTATGCACCGACTTCTTTTAAGACCTTCTAAGTTGCCAGGATTTCCTCGCTATATAGAGCTATTCAACTGTTTGTGGACATTATTGAGCCACAAGTTCACAGACCCTACGTTGTTCAGTTACATTAGTAACACAGCTAACAGCAGGCTGCCTAACATGAAGTCTGCTTCTCTTCTTCTCTCTCACATGTGCACATATACTGTCTCACTGTCTTTGACCTTTAAACTTCTATTTAGCAACTTCCAAACTGGCTTGAATAACATACTGAAAACTTTGCAACCAACTACTCCACATTGCTAGGCAAAATTGAATGCAGCTAATGTCTTGGAAGATAATTAACGTCTTATATGAGTCTGAGTGATGTGTGCTGTAGTGGGATGTATAACAGAAACAAGCGCAAACTACATTGAGGTCCACCTTGATGTCGGTAGCAACTTGTTGTAGATTTTATACATTTGCTGAGCAAAAATGCCTAAATCCCACAAGTCAGTGACAAGTTCCCAATTAAGAGGAATGTAGCATGTTGTCTGCCTTACTAATGCCACAGCTTACCTTGGAAGGAAGATGAAGTGGATTGTCCACACAGTGCTTCTGGCTGAAGTGCTTTAGGCTTGCCTTTTGTATGATGTTGGGTTCCTTCATCATTCATGCTGGGGATATTTGTGGAGACTTCAACGCCTGTTAATGTTTGAATTTTACATTCACAAGAGGGTGTGGCAGAATTGCAAAGCTTAGATCTGACCTGCTGTTTGTGGTATTGCTTAGTTTTAGTTCTCATTAAAGTTTCACCATGTTGACACCGCATTTTTAGGTTTGCCCGGTGCTGCTCCTGGTGTACCTTTCTGCAATCTTCATTGAACCAGGGTGGATGGCCTGGCTCGATGGTTATAGTAGAGTAAGGTATATGCTGGGGCATGACATTACAGATTGTGGATAAATATAGTTATGCTATTGCTGATAGTCAACTTATCTCATGGTTACTCAGTTTGCAGGGCTAGGTCTATTCAAATCTATCCCAGCACTATAGTAGTGCTACAGAGTACATGGTTATTTGCAATGTTAAGATAGAACTTCATCTCCATAATGACTGTGCAGTGGTTTCTTCTACCAATACCATTATTGGCAGATGAATCTCTGACTAGTACATTGGTAAGGACAAAGTGAAATAGGTTTTCCCCTCATGTTAGTTTTCTTACCACTTGTCTCAGTCCCAGACAACCGCTATATCCTTTAGAACTAGACCTGATTGGACTATAGTGATGCTGCCAAGCCTCTTTTTGTGGTAGACATTGATATCTTCCACCCAAAGTGCATCTGTGCCTTTGCCATCGTTTGTACTCCCTCCAATTGATGTTCAAAATGAGAAGTAATGAGCTATCAGCGAAGGAGGAGGGTTATGGGTGATAGGTGGTAATTAGCAGAAGGTTTCCTTTCCCATATCTGCCTTGATATCATCATATTTTGTGGGTTCTACAGTCAATATTGAGGACTTCCGGGGCTCCTCATTCTTGATTCTATATCGCTGCTGTCACCATCGCTGGTGGCCACTGGGACTGGATCTTGATTCCTTGCAATTTGCTTGTCAATGAAACATTTCTACAGCAGACACCATTTCCCTTGCCCTACATTCAGCCCCGGAACATCTAGATAACAAGGACACCTATGTCAGATTCCTACTGATCGACTACAGCTCTGTCTTCAGCACCATTATCCCCTAGACTAACCTCAAAACTCCAAGCCTTAAGTCTCAGCTCTGCCCTCTGCAACTAGATCCTCAGCTTCCTGACCCACAGACTGGAATCAGTAAAGGTAGACAACTACACCACCTCCACGATGACCCTCAACACCAGCCCCCATAAGGATATGTTCTCAGCCCCTGACTGTACTCCCCATATATCCACAGCTATGAAGCCAAATTCTGAGCAAACGCCACCTATAACTTTGCTGACAACACCACAGTGGGTAGGCCAGATATCAAACAACAATGAGTCAGAAAGGAGACAGAGGGCTTGGTGTCATGGTGCAATAATAACAACCTCTCTCTCATTATGGACAAAGCAAAAGAACTGATCATTGACTTTGGAAAGAAGGGAGGAGGAGGACATACCACCATCTGCATCAGTGGAGCTGAAGTGGAGAGGGTTGAGTGTGTCAGGTTCCTAAAGGTGGCAAAAACCAACAGCCTGTCTTGGACTTCCCATGTAGATAGAACAGTACAGAAGGCACAACAACAACTCTTCTTCCTCAGGCAGCTTCGGAAACTCAGCATGTCCCAAAGGACCTTCAGCAACTGTTACAGATCCACCAGAGGAAGCATTCTATCCTGGTGCATATTGGCCTGGTATGGCAACTACTCTGCCTAGGTCCGTAAGGAACCACAGAAGGCTGTGTTCTCAGCCCAGACCATCACGGAAGCCAACCCACCCCCACCTCCCACCCCATCCGTGGACTCTAATTACACTTCTCACTGAAGCAAAAAGGCTGCCAAAATCGTTAAAGACCCCTCCCACCCCGTTACTGCTCTCCTTCAATCTCTTCCATCAGGCAGGAGATGCAGAAGCTTGAACATACGTAGCAACAGTTTTAAGAACAGCTTCTTCCCCGCTGTTTTTTGGACAGATGAATGGACTCTCTAACGTCTAATGTTGATCTTGTTAATGTTGATATGATTTTGTGCACCTCCTGTGCAGCTATAACCTGTATGCTTTGCTTTGTCTAAGCACCATTTAATCTCTATGTCCTTGTTTGCTATGAACTACCTGTGGCCACAATAAATCAAATCAAATCAAAATGTGCTCAGTGATAGTGATGGTCATGCTGGGACATTGTAAGGTATGTTCCTGTGAGTATGACTTTGGCAAGATGTTACTTGACTAGTCTCTCAGTTAGGTTAAAACAGTTAACTGGTTAGCTGGTTTGCATTGCAGAATGACACAAACAGTGTGCATTAATTTCACAGCTGAGACCACCAGAAAGGCCTAATCTTTTAAACCTTTTAAAGCCCTGCCAATCCTTTCCTGAAGCATGGTGATCCTCACATTAAGACTCAATAGCTGCAACTATAATGAGTTTTACTATGGGACAGTTCTACCAATTTTCGAAATCCAGATGTTGCTACAGAGGACTTTTCAGGATCATTGGGTCTGGGCATGCTATTATTGATGCCAAATGGCCCATCCTGCTTTGTTCTTATAGATTTCATAGTGGTTTGATACACTAAGTGGCTTACTAGGCCATTTCAGAAGACAGTTAAGAATCAATGATGTTTCTGTGTTTATGATTATTTAAGGAGGTATATAAATCTGAAATATAGTATAAATGCTGAAGTCTGCTACAAAGGCAGACAGATGCCTACTACCTGTCATGAAGATATTTCAGTATTCAACATCATGCCTCTTCAAGTGAGATTTTCATGTTTAGTGTCAATTATTGCCAAGTAATAGGTGGTTTTATGCTCTGCGCTCAAATCCATTAAGAATGGAGCTAAGGCCATCCTAAATTCTTTTCAGTTAAGCCATTGACAGTTAGAGCATCTGTGTTGGATTTTAACCCCAGTTCCAGAGGTGAAAGGACAATGCTTTAAAATGCTATGTCATATTGTCTGAGATATTATTTCATTTCTGTAAGCCTGTTACTATTTTATGGTGGAAAAAAACATCAAAAGCCAAGGCATTGCAGGACAGCTATTAACCATCACCTTTTATTGGCTACATAACCTTTCAAATCTTATTGTTCTCCTTTCACCTCGAATGAAAGAAGAGGATGAAGAGTTAATGTTTAAGGAAAGCAAGAAAAACAATTTTATAAAACAAAATCTGCTATCAATTGTGGGAATTGATTCTTTAGATCTTGAAAATCTATTACAAGCAGTGGATGTTTAACCGACTGTGTGGTTGGGAATATCCAGTGTCTTAAGGACTAGAAGTGAAAGCAATTAGACAATGAATTATTGAGGCAAAAAATATATTATAAATACGTTTGAATTGATAACAGTAATGTAGGAAACAAGAAAGAGAAAGCAAGCAAATTTCTACATTACAAATCAAAAGATTTTAACTGCAACAGACAATACTTTGAATTTCTGACAGTTAGCTTTAATAGTGTTTATTGGGCAGTTATCAGAATTTGGAATCCTATCCAATTTTCCATTTACACCCAAGGATAGGTTAGCTCAATTGGCTAGACAGCGAGTCTCTGGATCAGACTAGTTCAACAGGTGGATCAGACTAGTGTCAACTTATGCTTTGAAGCATATGTTTTGATCCCCATTCTGGGTGAGGTAGATTCAGGACTTTCCTCCTTGCCCTAACTGTAGTAAAAGATTGTTCAATGAATAGTTGCCAAGGACCTTTCTTCAGGTAGAGCTGGAGAAATGATAAGGGGTGTTCTTTGGTTCATCCATGAGCCTAATTCACGTCCCATCACCAGCAACCAGGAAACCTGTGTCAGTCTCTCCCACCTTCCAAATGGATAAGGGGCAAGGGAGTCCGGGTGGGAGACTAGCATGGAGATGTTCCCATGTTTAAGATAGGCTGTGTCCGTGACACATTTTATTTAGAAACACACTTCTTCCTAAATCACATGTACCATGTGGGAAGTCAAAATCCTTACTTCTGTATCACTGTCTACCGATTATCAGTGGTAAAATGCCAACATGGCAAATACTTGCCAAATATTGATATTTTGAGTTACGTATAACTTCTTTGACTAATTTATTCATTTATAATACTTCCACATTTCCATGTATTTTGTTTTATTGAGCAATAAGCTGCTAACCTCTGCCTTAAATCTTTGAAGCAGTGCATGCTGTGCTATTGGATATCTCACAAACCCATCACAACTTATTATGCTAACTCTTGGAAGCTTTATTCTAAATCTGCTCAATAAGCTTGATGGCAATTTTTAAGGTCACAAACTATAATCAATGCATTATCATCAGTTTGAAGAATTATATGATCAAGTTAATTCATCTCCTGTGGTATTGGTCATATGCAACCAAGGGGTTTAACATTGGCCTGCAGTTTGCCCATTACTATAGTACAAAAGTAAAGATAAAGTTTTATTCCATTGCCTGAATGGTAATAGACAATTTCATAAATCACACATTATTTATAAAAACTGTCTGATTTTCATTCTATTGAAATCATTGGAATGAAGTAGACTGGTTCCGTAATGAGGTGTTCTGACGCACCTAATTAGCACTGAACTGGGGCCAAGGTATCACCTTCTCCAGCATGCCATCTGTCTAAGATAACATGAAAGTCATGTTTTTGTTATTGACAATAGAATAAACAGGATTCGTTGATAAGTGTCCTATCATTTCCTTTCTCAATATTACTTCTTAATTTTCTTTTAACCCAATGTCCAATTACAGGGGTCGGTGATAAGGCACACATTTCTTTTACTTGATTACACTTGAGAAGGTAGTGGGCCTTTGCCTTGAACAGCGAAAGTCCATGTAGTAATTGAACACTCGAAATGTGATTAGATATGGAGTTCCAGGTCATAAACCTCTGCTAATCTGAATTTTGGAATTAAAATTTAGAAATGGTGAGGAAAGCAAGCTACCATTACCAACTACCACTGGACCTGAAACTAACTCTGATTTCTCTCCACAGATGCTGCCAGACCTACTGAGCTTTTTCAGCAATTTGTTTTTGATTCTGATTTCTAGCATCCACAGTTCTTTTGGTTTTTACCATTATGTGCTACTTTTGCTCATTCATTTATTCATTCATGGGATGAGGGCATCGCTGACCAGGCAGCATTTATTGTCCATTCCTAATTGCACAGAGGGCAGTTAAGAGTCAACCACATTGCTGTGGGTCTGGCGTCACATGTTGGCCAGACCAAGTAAGGATGGCAGTTTCCTTCCCTGAAGGACATTAGTGAACCAGATGGGTTTTTCACGACAGTTGGCAATAGATTCAGGGTCATCGTTAGATTCTTAATTCCAGATATTTATTGATTTTAAATTCCACCATTTGCCATTGTTGGATTTGAAACTGGCTCCCCAGGACGTTATCTGGGTCTCTGGATTTACAGTCCAGTGATAATAATACTTGGAAGTGCTGCTCCTGATTTCCTGGGCAAATGAAACCTATCCTTTAGGATCTCTCCATTTTTCTCAGTGATCAATTGTATTGAAGAATGGGTCTTGCTGTAAAATTCTTTAAGTTTCTGTTCTTGTAACTCTCAAAAGTATCTTGATCCAGCAAAGCAGGACCCTGGCTTTATTGCTGAAAAGCCATCAAACGCTTTGTTCTCTTTCATGAATAAAGAAGAGAGGTTTAAATCCCTGCATACTAAAATATCATGACAACCACCAATAAATTTGGTAGTTAGGTGGTTAATTCTTCATAGCAGAAATTGATAACTTATCATTTGCTAATTGAACAAGTATCATCTTACACTACTTAGGTAGTTCAAGCAGTTGATTTTGGAAATTTGTAGCACAAAATTTACTTCAATTTGAACTTTTTAAAATAAAAGAACATGACAGAACTGTCTAGCCTTGCATATTGTTGCTTTATAATCATCCAACATGTACAAATTTGTCAGTTCTCTTGAAGATTGGAAATGTGACCTAGCAATTGCACGCTTAAGTAGCCTAGCTCTGGGTGATTTGCAATCAGCTCCCCTGTTGCTGCTTGAAATGGTGGCAAACAACGTCAGTGTTGTGGTGCTTTCACAGTAACTGATATAGTTGTTTGGCTATGATAATGGGATCATGCAGCAAATGGGAGGTTTGTGGTGAAAAATGCGCACTCTCAAGTCTCTGTGAGTCAAGCCAGCAAAGATTTTATTTGAACACAAACAAAGAAGAAGTTCACGTAGGTGACCCAAAACACTTCACAAAAGTACAGAGGTTTTAGTACACATTTATAATTTACAACTTAATTGAGGCCCATGTTATCTCAACTTTCAGCTTCAGGTGTCCTAATTTCCATGTCAACTTAACCTTTTACCTGAACTTCCCTTCCCTTATCTCCTTGCTCTGCAGAGCAATTAATGATATCCTTACACAGGTATTATTGTTACAACATTGAAGAAATCAAGTATTATGACAGTACTTGTTTTATGAGCTTGAATCCTATTAATATTCACCATTATTTCAGCAGCATTCATCTACAGCCTTTTTTGTGAATCCTATTCTCTTCGTAGAGAGCTCCTTACTCAGATTTGGAAAGACCTGCATGATGTGTGGAGTTTTTGTTTAAGGATGCAATGTGTGTGACCCTCAAATGCTGTCACAGCATCCTATTCTAGCTTGTTTTTTTCACCTCCTCCATTAATACATCAGGGGAATTCCCACATGGATAGTTGATAAGTAAATATCCTTTAATCACATGGCAGGCATTAGATCCAAGCTTTGTCTGCAAATTAACAATTAAAGAAAAAGATAAAGCATTGGAGATCCCAAGCTCTTATAGCTGGACACAGCTACAAAGTTGTGGTCAACCTTAATAATCACTAATTCAGCCTCCGCTGGAGTACAATGTCTAATTCTGAGCATATACTTTAGGAAGGATATCAAAACTTTGGAGACGGTGCATAAAAGATTCACAAGAATGGTTCAAAGGATGTGAAGCTTTGGTTATATGTGTAGAGGATGTTAAAGGAGATTTATCAAAATCGTGAAGGGGCTAGACAGAGTGGATTGAGAGAAACTATGCCCCTCGGCAGGAGAGTTGTGAAGCAGAGGGCACCAATTTAAGGTGAAGCATCGGTGACATAAAGAAAAATGTTCAGGACCGGGAGTAGACTGCCTGAAATGGTGGTGGAGGCAATTGCAATCTTGGCTTTGAAAAGTTTTTGGATAAGCACCTGAAGAGGTAAAAATTGTAAGGCTATGGGAAGGCTGACATAATGGGATCAGCTGGGTTGCTCTTATTGACAACTGGCACGGGCACCATGGGTCAACCATTCTACGATTTCTGCTACATCCAGATGTACCCAAAGTAGCTTGTGTAGCTGAAGCTGACAATCAGTACAGACTTTCTGCTACCCTCAACACAGTGTCACAAAAACTGGAGCCAACAGCAGTAAGGATCACAGGATAATGTTATCCCAATGAATGTCACTATATAATGTAATCAGGGAATCATATGAATAGATGAGCTTGCAAAACAGAACTTCATAGGCAAACCCAGCATCACATTACGAGAGGAACAGAATGGAAACCTAATTGTGAGAAGTCCCATTACAATTTGACGGACTCAAAATGGTGGTGTAATATTTCTACAATACTGTAGATAGAAAATTAAAGCAATTTAATTTGCAGTTTATTTTGGTATCAAGTTGTGTTCAGCTTTTAGAAAGGGTTGCACTTCCTCATCTTATTTTTGATATCGGATATATGCATTTTATAAAACTGGCATAGAACAGAGTTCTTATATTTCTATTTACAATTATTTTCCTTCATTAATCCCTGATGAACTTTAAATACAAAACATCACTCTTCTTGTGAGGATTTCAGAGTACTGAATTCCATATGTCTGTGTCTTTCTTTTCATTGACAATTTAATAGCTTTTCAAATCTGTGGTTTGTAACATTTAATTGAAACGTTCTCACTTCTCTCATCTTTACATTTACTTGTTTAAAGCTTGGTTGGATCTGAAACTTAATGTGCCAGTGAGATTGGGGTGTATTTGAATCGGACGCCTGTCTTGTAACGATAGGTGGAGCTCCATTTCAAACTGAAACCTGGCCAAGTTTAAATTAAGCATAGAACTAAAATACAATTTATTTTTGCCAGAAATATTAGTTCAAAATTGTAACTTATCTGTCTTCAGTTAGAATTTATCTTTATGGTCCAATTTCACCAGTTGGCATGATGACTATCAAGTTTGAAAAGCCTGGATGAGTGCAGCCCCAATAAGGCTCAAGAAGCTTGACACCATCCAGGACAAAGCAGCCTGCTTGATTGGTACCACATTCACAAGCATCCACTCCCTCCATGATTAGCTTGGTTGACAATCAGTACAGACTTTCTGCTATCCTCAACTCAGTGTCACAAAAACTGGAGCCAACAGTAGTAAGGATCACAGGATAATGTTATCCTAATGAATGTCACTACATAGTGTAATCAGGGAATCATACGAATAGATGAGCTTGCAAAACAGAACTTCATAGGCAAACCCAGCATCACATTATGAGAGGAACAGAAGTGTGTACTATCTGCAAGATGCGCTGCAACAATTCACCAAAAATCCTTATATAGCACCTTCCAAATTCACAAGGACTTCCATCTAGAAAAGCAAGGGCAGCAGATACATGGCAACAACACCACCTTCAAGTTCTCCCATCCTGACTTGGAAATGTATTGCTATTTCTTCACTGTCGCTGGGTCAAAATCTTGGAATTCCCTCCCTGATGGCATTGTGGACTGCAACATTTCAAGAAGGCAGTTCACCACCACCTTCTGAAAGGCATCTAAGAATGGGCAATAAATGCTGGCCTGGACAGCGACTCCCATGCCCCACAAATCAATAAAAAGAAAGTAATGCCCTGTGTCTTAGCAGTGCAAAAGGCATGGGTTTTGCCATTTTGGCAAAGATGGCAGCCTAGTGCCTGAAGCACATTTTAGGGGCCTTCTCTCTCTCTCTTTCTCTCTCTCTCTTCCTCTCTCTCTTCCTTTCTTTCTCTCTATGCATCAAATTTGTCAGGAATAAGTGACTTTGGCTGCAGCGGTTGAACTAGCCGAGATTATGATCCCAGCAAAATGTGTTTCTGTGCAGCTGGTAGAAACAAGCAAAGTCCTCCCATCGTCTGAGAGTGTCTGCAAGTCTGAAATCTGTCTTCCTCCCATTGGCTGTCTACCCTGATCCAAAGCCATCCCTGGGATTTACATGAAGGCCATAGCTTTTGAGTGGGGAGGCACCATGCTGAAGCCAATACAATTGCTGATTTGCCTATTGAGACCATTTGATTCAGTTGTTATACATCCAAAAGTAGATCAACTTTAATCCCTTGGAATTTTATGTTTGGTTTTTCAATAAACAAAAAGCAAACTGTACTTGAAAGAAGATCATAAATGTAGCATCTACAAATAAGCCATGCCATTAGACAACAACTCCAGGTACTAAAGCCGCAATGGATTGATCAGACCAACAGCATTTTTAAAACATATGCACTCAGGTTAAGTTTCCGATTTTGTACAGACGATGATGCATCTTGTCACAATAACAAACTGCTTCCTTTCTGTTTTGGGGACATGATTTGTAATTAGTCTGACCCAAGTTCAGAGCTTTTCTAAAAGCTGGTTCAGATAAAGTCATACACACAAGCCTCTGTTAGCAGAAACAGGTGTTGGCTATGATTAGGGAGAAATTACATCATTTGAACAAAACCACAGCCAGACACAAAAACATTTGCAGATATAAAGCTGCGTTAATGAGAGCCAAATTGATTTGGCATCCAGGAGAGATTTTTTGCCAAGAAAAGCATAGAGGCCTGCACTGGCCCAGATTCTGTTTACTGAGTGTCAGTCTTCATCATTAGTAAAGACCAATAATAGCAGTGAGAAGACCTTTGAAGCCGGGAGTATGAGGGAAGGCTGGGTGGCTACCTCTGATGTCAGATCCAATATTCTGATTGCAAACTATTTCCTGGATAAAGATCATGTTTGTCAGATGAAATGGAATTTAATCCGTACAATGCAGATCATAGGGCAGTCATCCTAATTACAACATCCACGAAATCACTGATAAAAAATTCTGATATGTGCATAAGACACAATGTCATTCTTTTGCACTACAAAGGCTAATTGTAAAATAGTATCCCACATAAAATCATTAGTGCTAATCAGATGCCATCAGATCTGGATCTCTCTAATTCTTCAGAAAAAAAAGTCTATTTAAAGTTTAAGAAGTTAAGGAGCATTAACTCCTTTGTGACTAAATCATATTTCTTTCAACCAAAATTTGCCCAGTTCAAAACTTGCTCTATCTTCTGCTAATGATTTTTAAAATTCATTCATGAGACATGGGCTTTGCTAGCAGGGCTAGCATTTATTGCCCACACCTAGTCGCCCTTCAGAAGATGGTGCTGAGTTGCCTCTTAAACAGCTACAATGCATGTGCTGTAGGTTGACCCACAATGCCATTAGGGAAGGAAATCCAGGATTTTGACCAAGTGACAGTGAAGGAATGGCAAAATATTTCCAAGTCAGGATGGTGAGTGGCTTTCAGGGGAACCTGCAGGTGGTGGTGCTCCCATGTATCTACTGTCCTTGTCCTTGTGGGTGGAAGTGGTCGTGAGTTTGGAAGGAGCTGTCGATGGAAATTTGATGAATGTCTACAGTACATCTTATAGGTAGTACACATTACTGCTCCTGAGCATCAGCGGAGGAAAGCTGGGTGCTTGTGGATTTGGTGCCAATCAAGCGGGCTGTTTTGTCCTAAATGGTATCTTGTTTCTTGAGTGTTGTTGGAACTGCATCCATCCATACAAGTAGGGAACATTCCATCACATTCCTGACTTGTCCCTTGTGGATGGTGGACAGTATTTGGGGAGTCAGGAAGTGAGTTACTTGCCACAATATTCCAAACCTCTGAACTGCTCTTGTGAGCTCTTATATGGTGAGTCTAGTGAGTTTCTGGTCAATGGTAATCTCCAGGATGTTGATAGTGGGGTAGTCAGTGAAGATAACATCATTGAATGTCAAGGAAAGATTGTCTCTTATTGGAGATTGTCATTGCTTGGTATTAGTGTGGTGTGAAAGTTAGTTGTCATTTGTCAGCCCAAGCGCAGATATTGTCTGGATCTTGTTGCATTTGAACATCGACTGCTTCAGTATCTGATGAGTCATGAACAGTCCTGACTGTTGTGCAATCATTGGCAAACACCTCCACCTCTGACCTTATGATGGAGGGAAGTATCAATCAATCCAATATATTTACTGTCCGAAGGTAGGGGACTAAAATGTGCAAGAAGATATCCTGAGGAAAGGAGGGAGAACGAAAAGAGAAATTGTAAAATAGATGCAGAGAAACAAAAGTTGGTATTTAATTTAATCCATTCTAACATGCCACTGATATAGTCTGTTAAAAGTTGATAAATGTGCAATTTTCCATAAAATTATATAATATCATTGTTAGGATGCGAACAAGGCAAGCATTTATTTTCAATCCACATTTGCCTTTGAGAAGACGTTGGTTTTCTTGAATCAAAGCAGTCACATCATAAGCAAGTTCTCACAAGGCTAGTAGCTCGGATTTCCAGGTTTTTTCCAACCAGTGCTCAACATGAAATGGTGTTAAATATCTCAGTCAGGAAATATGTGACTTGGAGGGGAGTCTGATGAGATATGGTCCCTCATATGTCCCCTATACTTGTGCTTCTCACTGTTGGAGTCCATGGTTTGGGAAGAGTTGCCAAAGAAGACTTAGTGAGTCATCACATGTAACTTGTAGATCAAGGTTGCCCAATGTTTTGAATAGAGCGGAGGGGCAGATGACAATTTTCTTCTCTCGGGGGCCAGTGAACAAATTTCATAATTGTTTACTGCTCAACAGCAAACAATAATTCCTGAAAGAAACTCCCAAACAGGACCACCAAAGTGACCACTAAAAAAATCAAGCAGCAGAGCTAACTAATTTTTGTTTTTAAATTGTGCTTTTGGTTAGGAAGAAGAAAGTGAGGACCACAGATGCTGGAAAGTCAGAGTCAAAAAGTGTGACGCTGGAAAAGTAAGTCAGGCAGCATCCAAGGAGCAGGAGAGTTGACTTTTCAGGTATTATCTCTTCAGCATTTGATTATGAAGCAGAGCAAGGGAAAGAGATCAAAGACTGGGTCTCAAGTCCTGAATCAGAGCGAAATGGGCAGGGACTGGTGCCAAGCTAAAGAGTTGGGTTTAAGTAACTGTGACCATGATTCATGCCTGATGGGATGGTCTCTAAGCTTGCCATGGCAGAATTCACATAAAAGTGGTAGGAATTTTCTCACACTGAAGCACAAGTATGCAAGATTGCAATGAGTTGGGGAGCTGTTCCTTTGGGAATATTGTTGGGCTATATTTCATGGTGAACTGGCAGAATTCTAGTTCCAAAGACTTTGGTTGTGCAAAGTACATTTGGATAAGGTCAAACGTGCCTCACAACTTCTTATTAAGGCATAACTATAACCACTTTGGGAAATGACAGTTCCGCACTATGTAAATGTGTAACATGAGGCTTCATTGTTATGAACATGAGGGCTCAAATTGTGAAATGTCACACAGATTATCTGCTGATGGAGAATCTATTGGAGAATCCTGTCCTCAGCCATTGTGGCCTTGTTGCTACTTTTGAAGACAACCCAAAAGGAGACAATGATGAGAACATTATCCAAAAACCCAATCAAAGCAATAATCTCATATAGCTGCCACACAGCCTCCCAACGAAGAAACAACTGTTAAAGATTCACCAAGGAGTCAGAGACAAATATGAGATGCCAATTCTACAGGCCTCATTGTCATTTTTAAAAATTCATTTGCACAACCACTGACTATGGATGTCCATCTCATCACCACTGAACTGTATCATTTGCTGGAGCAGGACATGCACTCAAAAGGACTGAGTGGTCATCCTTCCCTGTGACCATCAACGTTACAGCTGACTCCACTTTTATGTCAATGGCTCGTTTCAAGGAACCCTGGGGTCCTGGGTGGCATCTCCCAATCCTTGACCCATAGATGTAACTGGGATGATACTGATGTCATCTTCTCAAGACCACACCTCTTCATATCCTTCTCCCACAATGAGAAGCTAAGACAGTGAGCATCTTCATCATCACTGATTTCCCTGAGGTACGTTTAACTGCACCCACATTGCTTTGATTGCCAAACACCAACCTGCAGAGTCTGTGAACTAAAAAGGCTTCCACTCTTTGAATCTTTAAATTATATATGACCATCGATGCTAAATCTTGGAGATTTGCTTCAGATATCCTGGGAGCTGCATACATACTGTATTGAACAATGCCGAGGTTCCTGCATCCTTCTAATGTCTTCAGGTCATACAAGGATGACTACTGGGAATCAAGAGTTCCTATTCCAACCTACTTCCCAAATGAGTGAGCTGGGTTTGGACTTTGTTTCATTGTTCAAGATTCTGTTGATAATCTGGAACATGGCCCTACTTAGTGTAAATGAAATGTAGACCTTGTTATTTTTGTGGGTCTTGACCTATTCTATTGCTTAATAAATGTTTCATTATCATGTTATTCATGTGGTTGTACACATAGTATCTTCAGGTGATCTACACATGACCTGCCTTCCACAACCATTGGGGACAAAGCCACAAGCTTTGAGACAGTGAAAAGACATTGCATGTTAAGTAGCTCTTCAAGCATCCGTCAAGTTATGACATCCAAGTGATGTCTTGTGCAGTCACTCATGACACTCACCAGGTTGACAGGAATCCTGAGGAATTTCCTTTTGACATTTCAATTGTAAGTAACCTTTCAATGTTTCAAAATTGATGTAGACCATTATGTTTACCTGAAATGCTTGAACATCCTCTAGGACAACACTAAATGTGCAAGATGCAATGCTTTGTACAACATATCTCAGACTATTGTGTTCTGAGGTAAAAGTGGGCAAGTGCGAGGTCTTGCACTTTGGCAAAAAGAATATAGGAATGGACTACTTTCTAAATGGTGAGAAACTTAATAAAGCCAAAGCACAAAGGGATCTGGGAGTGCTAGTCGAGGATTCTCTAAAGGTAAACATGCAGGTTGAGTCTGTGATTAAGAAAGCGAATGCAATGTTGTCTCTTATC
Organism: Chiloscyllium punctatum; assembly: GCF_047496795.1. NCBI lineage: Eukaryota > Metazoa > Chordata > Chondrichthyes > Orectolobiformes > Hemiscylliidae > Chiloscyllium > Chiloscyllium punctatum. Next base: position 74,033,675 of record NC_092742.1, on the reverse strand, counting down.
TCAAGAGGGTTGGAATATAAAAGCAGAGATGTACTACTAAGACTTTATAAAGCTCTGGTTAGGCCCCATTTGGAGTACTGTGTCCAGTTTTGGTCCCCACACCTCAGGAAGGACATACTGGCACTGGAACGTGTCCAGCGGAGATTCACACGGATGATCCCTGGAATGACAGGTCTAGCATATGAGGAACGGCTGAGGATACTGGGGTTGTATTCGTTGGAGTTTAGAAGATTAAGGGGAGATCTAATAGAGACGTACAAAATAATACATGGCTTTGAAAAGGTGGATGCTAGAAAATTGTTTCTGTTAGGCGAGGAGACTAGGACCCGTGGACACAGCCTTAGAATTAGAGGGGGTCATTTCAGAACGGAAATGCGGAGACATTTCTTCAGCCAGAGAGTGGTGGGCCTGTGGAATTCATTGCCACGGAGTGCAGTGGAAGCCGGGACGCTAAATGTCTTCAAGGCCGAGATTGATAGGTTCTTGTTGTCTAGAGGAATTAAGGGCTACGGGGAGAACGCTGGCAAGTGGAGCTGAAATGCGCATCAGCCATGATTGAATGGCGGAGTGGACTCGATGGGCCGAATGGCCTTACTTCCACTCCTATGTCTTATGGTCTTATGGTCTTATGATCTGTCCATTGTACACCTCCTAGCATTAAATGCCTGTCTATCGCTCCCTTGAAAAGCTCAGGCATAGAATGAACCTTTTCCTCCAGAGATATCTGAAATCATTGATTCTGTAATCTTGCTTACAAGGTGTGTGCTTATGGAGTAGTGTATGCAGTTTTGATCTCTTTACTAAATCAAGGGTTTATTGCCAATGAGGCAGTATAGAGAAAGTTTGCTAGGTTAGGCCCAGGGATGGCAGTGCTGTCTGATGAAGAAAGATTAAGGAATGTAGACCTGTATTCTCTAGAGCTTTTAAGAATGAGAATCCATCACTTTGAAATGTACAAAACTTTTAAAGGACTTGACAGGGTAACAAAATGGCTCCTTTGGCCGGGGCTCAAGAGCCAGGGTACATGGTTTTGGAATAGGTGGCATCCGTTTTGGATTAAAATCAAAGGGATATAGAAACTTAGTCAATATGTTCAAGACAGAGATTGACAGATTTCTATACACTAAAGATACCATGGAGTCAGGAGATATGCAAGAAAATTACATTTGAGGTACACGGTCAGCCAAAAGCTATAAAGGCAGAGCAGGTTTGAGGGACTGAATGATCGAAAGCTGATCCTATATATCTGTTTTCCCAACCTGCTCAACTGTTCCTCTCAAGACAACCACTTCAACCTAATGAATCTTCTCTGATCTGCCCTCTGAGAAACAGTAATAATGGTGTGTTCTCAACAGTACTCTGAGAGTTGGATCGAGACTTCCTTACTTCAATACTGTACCCCTTTTGCTGTAAAGGCTCAGATTCCATGTACCTTCCTAATTGCTTATTGTACTTACATGTTAAGCTTTTGTGAGTTGCACTGCAATGTTGTGCAGTCGCTCTCCATATAAGTAATAATTTACTTTCCTATTCATCCCACCAAAGTTGGCAATGTCATATTTTCCAGCATTTCTAGCCCACTCACTTAACCCGTCTACGCTTCAGTGCAGAATCTTTGTACTCCGCTTTCCCACCACATCATTGCATTATCAAACATATCAAAATCAATTTTATAGATTACGAATAGTTGAAACTCCAGCACAGTCCCTGTAACACTCAACTAGTTACATTTTGCCAAACTAAAAATGACATTCATCACTCTTCTCTGCTTTTAGTTAATTAGGTAATTCACTATTCATGCCAATATGTTACTCTCAACTTGTGCAGCAACTTTTTACATGGCACATTAGTGAAGGTTCTTTGTAAATCCAAATTGGTTCCCTTTATCCACCATACTGGATCCAACCTCAAAGAATTCTAATAATCCCTCAAACATAGTTTTACTTTTACAAAAGCATGCTTACTCTGTTTTATTTTGTTTTGATTTTCTAGATATTCTTCCCTACTTCCTTAATACTAGATTCTAACATTTTCAAAAGACAGTTGTTAAGCTAACTGGTGTGTATTTTTCTCCTTTCTATCTCCCTCCATTCTTGAATAGAAATGTTACATTTGAAGTTTTATTTTGTACTGATGCGTTTCCAGCATCTAATCTGCTGGAGCACCTTGTAGAGCTCTTCTTTGTTTCTAAAATGTATCCTTGATAAGAATAACAAAATAGCTCCTGAATGTCTGCCAGTGTCCAGAGTGTGGTGCTGGAAAAGCACAGCAGGCCAGGCAGCATCAGAAGAGCAGGAGAATTGACGTTTCAGGCATAGGGCTTATGCCCAAAACATCAATTCCCCTGCTGCTCGGATGCTGCCTGACCTGCTGTGCTTTTCCAGCACCACGCTCTCAACTCTGATCTCCAGCAACTGCAGTCCTCACTTTCTTCTAGTCTGTCAGTGTCTGCCAGATACATGTACTATATTAAATCCTTTGGTAAACTTTCTTGCTCTCTTCAAACGTGTGCATACCCTTTAAATGATCACCATTTGATTTGGTTTTCAACTCCTCATTCTTGTTAACAAATATCTCTCCTCACTTTTCTGTGTTGAATTCAAGCTATCAATTTTCTGCCCATTCTACCAACCTGTCTATGGTCTCTTGAAGTCTGTGCTACATTTTTCACTGCTTACGACATTTCCAAATTTCGTGTCATCTACAAATTTCAAAATTTCAAAGTTTTGTATCCAAAAGCCCAAATTCTTTTATAAAAATTGTAAAATGCAATAGTCCTTGAAAAAGTCATCTTTTTTTGGTTTGAACAGCAATCATTACCAAAACTTTCTTTTCATTCTTAAAACCAATTTTGAATCCATAACGCTAGGATCCCTGATATCCCATGGGCTTCAATTTTGCTAATCTGCTTATTATGAGATACTTTATTAAATGGTTTTGAAAGCCCATACACATAATATCAACTGCATGCCATTCACCCTCATCTCATCAAACATCAATCGGGTTATAAAAATGTAAACAGGAAACTGTGGGAATCTGAAACAAATCTATACGTAATGACAAAAGACAGTTTCATGTTTGACTTTAATCTCTCATCTGAACTGGCCACTAAGAAGTGAGATTGAAACAAAGGGAGAGGAAAGAATAAGATATAATTGGCAGAATGCATCTTTGAAATATTGACCAGCTGTGGGTGATCATAATCTAAAATTAAACAGAAGTAAAAGAACAAAATAAATGACAAAAGCATGGACTACACACAAAAAGCTGTGCAAGTACACAGCACTCTAAAAGGTTAAAGCCAGAACCAGCATCAAGTTTGCAGATTCAACTTTATTCTGACAGAGTCCATGCTCGCATGTCCAATTTACTTGAAACCCTGCACCCTCCATTCTCCATTCCTTTCCACATCCCCTCCGCTACCTCCACTACCTGATTTCAGGTACATTCCTATTATGTCTATCTCTGTGAAAGTAGGAAAATGGTTTTACTTCGACTTTGCTGAAGTCAAAACTCACTCGAGAGAGCTGGAAAGTGCTCATAAGAAACAGAAGATTCCGTTTGCTAAATCTGCTATAATTTTGCTTGGAATAGTTGGAGAAAGCAAATAATAATGAGACTAAAGCGGGAATTGAATTCAGAATTAAATGGTCAAAGCAGTGTCTGACAAAGTTAACAAATTTGTTTTAATAAAATGGAAGATTAAATGATATTTAGTCACAGAGTCTGCTATGATATTTATCATGAGACCGAGCAGAGGTTACGGCAACGGATGAATGGGCACTGCACAACAATCAACAGACAGGAGGGTTCCCTCCCTGTCGGAGAACACTTCCCTAGTCCAGAACATTTGACCTGGGACCTCTGGGTGACCATCTCCAAGGCAGGCTTCGGGACAGGCACCAATGAAAAGTGGCTGAGCAGAGGCTGATAGCCAAGTTCTGTACCCATAGGGATGGCCTCAACTAGGACCTTGGGTTCATTTCACAGTACAGGTGATCACCATTGCACTGTACACACACACAGACAGATGGACACACACACTCCTATACACACACACGCACACATTTACATATAAGTTGATGGGGTGAATTCGTACTTGCAGAGTTACATTTTACTTCCCTCAAAAACTGCATGAATCTATGTAAGATTCTGTAAATTCATTTTTTTAGATTAGCATCAGTCTAAACATTGTGGCACAGACAGTATTTGCTATAAATTCTGTGTCTTAGAATCTTATACTCCACAACCACCTGATAAAGGAGCAGCACTCTGAAAGCTAGTGCTTCCAATTAAACCTGCTGAACCGTGACTATGATATTTAAAAGATATGTCCAAAGATATTGGAAAAAAAAAGTCTTAAGGATTCTAAAGAAAGGATAAGATTAAAGTGATTAACATTTTCAAATAGTCAGTAAATGTGAACTGGCTACCATTCCTTTATTCTGTATTATACAAACTCTGTAATACAGGGAAAAGATTAGTCAGTGAACACTGAATAGAATATATTGTACTGGAATGGGTATCAGCAAGTCACTGTCTCGAATGAAAGGAGTGACGAAAAGACTGAGTAGTAAGTAAGAAGTGGAAAGATTATTCACCTGTTATAATAGAACAGGAAAGATCAGTGTGAATTTAGATTGGAAGATTAAACAATTCATACCAGAAAGACATAGTCTTTCCTGCTGAAATGGAAAGGTGAAGGGAAGGTGTGCTTGGTGATTTAAGGATTGTATCTTCATTTTTATGTCTTTATTCTGAAACCATCTGATGCAGTGCCATACAACAGACTTGTGTCAAAAGTTATAGATCATGGTATTAAATGGCAAGTGGTAAAGTTGACACGGAATTGGCTGAGTGATATGAATCAAAGGGATCTTTTTCAGGCTGGAGGAAGGTTTGCAGTGGAGTTCACCAGGGGCTGATATTGGCAATCCTTGCTCTCCCAGATTTATATTAATAATCTAGATCTTGATGTGAAGAGGACAATTTCAATGTTTGCAGATCATACAAAATAAGGAAGAACTGTAAACTGTGAGGTGGACAGTTTGGGAGTACAGAAAGATATTGATAGGTTGAAGGAGTTGGCTCACAGGTAGCAGATGAGATTTAATGCAGAGAAGTGTGGGATGATGCATTTTGGTCAGAAGAAAATTGATGGACAACATAAAATAAGGTGCATTCTAAATAAATGTAGGAACAGAGGGATCATTGAAGGTGGCAGGACATGTAGAGAGAGCAGTTAATAAACCATATACAAGGGATCCCCAATTTACACACATGCTATTTACGACAACCATGACTAATTTGTGGCTATGGTTAGTAAACATTCAAAATTCTTGAGTGTTTTTTTTTCGAATCACTGTTGAAATCTGGGCGTTGCTGACTGGACTGGCATTCATTGCCTTTCAGTAGTTGCCCTTGAGAAGGTGGTGGTGAGCTGCCTACTCCTCACAGAATCCTGACATTGTTGAAACAGACCATTTGGCCCACAAGTCCACAGCGACCCTCCAAAAACATAACCCACCCAGACCCATTCCCCCATATTTACTCCTTACTAATGCACCTAACCTACATACCCCTGAACACTATGGGGCAATTTTGCATGGTCAATTGACCTGGCCTGCATACCTTTGGACTGTGGGAGGAAACCCACGCAGACACAGGGAGTATGTGCAAACTCCACATAGACAGTCACCCAAGGCGGGAATCAAACCCAGTACCCTGGCGCTGTGAGGCAGTAGTGATAACCACTGAGCCACCATGCCACCCATGCAGTCTATTTGGTGTAGGTAGACTTACAATGCTGTGAAGGAGGGCATTCCAGGATTTTGATCCAGCAACACTAAAGGAGCAGCAATATATTTCCAAATCAAGATGTTGAGTGGCTTGGAAGGAAACTTGCAGGTGGTGGTGTTCCCATGTATCTCCTGCCCTAGATAGGAGTGGTGTAGATTTAGAAGATGCTGTCTAAGGAGCCTTGGTGAATTTCTGGTGTTCATCTTATAGATGGTAGACACTATTGCTACTGAATAGCGATGGTGGAGGAAGTGAATGTTTGTAGGTGTGTGCCAATCAAACGGTTTGCTTTCTATTAGATGGTGTCAAGCTTCTTGAGTGTTTTTCATTTTGCATTCATCCGGGAAAGTGCTCCTGATTTGTGCCTTGTAGACTGTGGACAGACTTTAGAGAGTCAGGAAGTGAGTTACTCACTGAAGAATTCCCAGCATCTGGCCTTATCTTGTCATGACAGAGTTACAATGCGTTGTCGAATTGAGTTTATTTTTAAACACTCACATAGTCTGACTTTCAGTATACATGAAATGTTGAACCATTCCTCTTGAATCTGTAAAGCTGCTGATGGCCAGGCCTCCGTCTCAACAGAATAACGAGGGACGAGAGAGTGTAAATCCATGTAAAACACAAATGGTTGGTAACTATAATGGAGGGAAGATTTGTTAGTTTTCAGATGTGCTGTGGCAAAAGGTACTGTAATCGAGAAAGTATGATGTTTGTGATGTTTCCAATTGTCCACCAGCGGTGTCCAAAATCTGGATGCAGGTTCTCCCTGTCAGACTGCTTCACTGACCATAACCTTTTATAATGTAGATCATAAAATTATTCTGCTGGGTATTAGTAAAATTATTTCAGTGGATATTTTAGGAAGTTTCAATACAACATGAACAGTTTATTAAAATCTGCTGGTAAATTGTGCTCTTTGGACTTCAAAAAAAACCTAACTATTCTAGTCAAACTCCACTTTTCCATAACAACCTTAACTATTTAATGGTAAAAGTCAATTTTTAGTGTAATTGTTCAATTAATAAAGAAATCCAGAGGTTAACCTAATCCAATATAGTGAGTAATTTAACGATTAACATAATTTATCCTTAAACAAACTTCCACCAAAACAAGAGTTGGCTTTCTCACATAGATTATGACAAATACTCAAATTGGCATGTATAGAGATCCAATAAAAGTCTCCTAAGAAGCTTCACTCTATCCTTCATACCACAAAGACAATAAATCATTTTGCAATAATCTAGGAATTTTAGATTAGATTACTTACTGTGTGGAAACAGGCGCTTCGGCCCAACAAGTCCACACCGCCCCGCCGAAGCGCAACCCACGCATACCCCTACATCTACCCCTTACCTAACACTATGGGCAATTTAGCATGGCCAATTCACCTGACCTGCACATCTTTGGACTGTGGGAGGAAACCGGAGCACCCGGAGGAAACCCATGCAGACACGGGGAGAACGTGCAAACTCCACACAGTCTGAGGTGGGAACTGAACCCGGGTCTCTGGCGCTGTGAGGCAGCAGTGCTAACCACTGTACCACCATGCCGCCCACTATCTTATCACGTAATTGCAGACATGTCTCTATGGGGAAAACAGGCTAAAGCTGATTCAAGAAACAGCAAGCCTACTTCAAGCACAATATATAAGACAAACACCTTCAACTCAACAGCCATCCCATCCAATGGTCCTACTCTAGTCTATCTAATCCAATATCTAGCCTCAGGAAAGTTACAGCGATCTACAAACACCACACCATCTGCCAGGACAGTGAATTCCTCATTGATGACATCTAACTACTCTTTCTCAAGAAAGGCATGACCATTTATATTGCACAGTTGACCAATAAACAACAAGAATATTATTATTCTGAAGAAGGGTCACTGGACTCAAAATTTTAAGTCTGCTTTCTCCCCACAGATGCTGCCAGACCTGTTGAGTTTCTCCAGTAATTTCAGTTTTAGTTTCAGATTTCCAGCTTCCACAGTTCTTTGTTTTATATATGAATGTTAATATGTATGGACTTATAACAAACACAATAGCCAACAGTAAGACCCCATCCAATTTCCCATCCTCCACTACACACAACTGCCTCTTTTACCTGTTCTACATGATAGAGAGCATATGCAATTAGGTAAGATAACTGCTCTTTTCATAGAAAATCTTATGTGGCATAACTATAAAATTGTCTTATTGAATGTTGTCAATCTTTGGCAAATTGCCTGTTGGTGAGGTTTTTGACTTCAATGGGGTATTTGCCTGCTGCAGTAATACTACCATTATTTCCCATAAGATAAGGTAGTTGGCTATGTTAGTAGCTGTTATGTTACAAAATGGGAGCATGCTTCTCATAGCATGCCATGCTTTGAATGATTCAAGGCAAGATTGAATATGTAATCTTTATACGCTTAACTCACAAACTGTGATACAATGATGATATCATGAGCTAGTTTCTTCAAGATATACTGACCGTGAGACATATGGTCTGACTCTTCAACACAAAGAGTCAACACCTATAACCTGACAAAATGTTATCAACAATTCCCAGCAAAAGAATTGACTTGAAATGTTAGCTGGAATTTAATGAGGCTTTGGGGGGAAAACTGGCAAAATGGAGTGTGTAGGTATCAGGGAGCAAGACTCTTATCTGCCATGCCTTTTTCATATTGATGGAAAAGATGACAGATGGCCTGCTTATGCAAAACAAAAAAAAACACTTCTGATCAATTCATAACACAATCTTGCCTCTGCTGGCATTTTATGTATGGTTGCTAGGTAGGTGTAGCTCTCTGGTAAATCCTGCTTGTTTCCCCCCCCCCCAGGAGACTCTGGGATGTCCCCCACCACCCCCTCCACCAGCAAGAATGGCCTCCCAGAGGTATTAAGACAACTGATACAGGGCATTCTGGAATGACTTTTGTTTCTCCCACACCCCGCTTACCTTATATTGAAGTGTATGGTTGTCAAAGCGTGTGCTTTCTTCAGGTGCAGCACCAGCAAATGGCCACCGCTAATGGTGGCTCTGCTGAGCTGTAAGTCCTCTGATTGGGCCAGCAGTATTCTTGGGGATGGGTTGGCATCATTAATAGGGATGGCAGTTCAGGCAGCAACTACTTAATTACCGGTGATCGTAAAAACGAGTCCCCTCTCCGCCAGTCACCTGCCACGGTGAAGCTGTACCTGCTTTCAGCCCAACCGACAGAATTTCTGCCATCTCTGAGAAAGTCTGTATGTTAACGCTGATTGTTTCCTTCATCAATGCTATCCAATTTTACAGCATTTCCTGGGTTTTTTTAAATTACAGTTTTCATTACATTGCCTCTGGACTGATTAAGACAAAAGTATCAAAACCAAGAAGTTGATCTTGCATCAAAATAAAAGTTGGCACAAAGTGACGGTGGGCTTGCAACACAATCCAGAAAAAGAAGGCTCAAAACTTAATGGAAATTAGGTCTTGGGTCACATTTAGATAATAACTTTGATCTGAGGCCACATACCAGCCTTCGGAAATTCAGCCAGGTTTAAATCAACCTACAAAAGTCAAGGGAGCGAAGCAAGGTGTATTTAAGACTGCAGTGACTAGAATATTTCTTCTGATCCAGAAGAGACGACTCTTGACTCCATATTAAGGTAAGTGGTTTTCGCTAAACAATTTCATACATCAGTAGCCTGCTGCAATCTATTTAAGAATCTCTGCTCAGGTAGTTGCATACCTGGAGCAAACCCGGGGGAGCAATTGTGGTGAAGGTTCTGCCCAGTTGAGATCTTAGAATAATTACTACGCATGTGATTAGCACAGTTTAAAGGTACAGTTTGACAGTCAGTGCCTTCCAGGGGCATGATCAAGTGTGAACAACCCATCCAGAAACTTTCCCCCGAAAATTAAGTGTGACAGGGAATGGCTTTGCTGTAAAAAAAGAATAAAATGTGAACAATGTAAATATGCAGCAACAGAAAATATATTGTTCAAATGATACATTAGAATTCATCTCCATCCTTTGTGTGAAAGAAACCATAGTTCAGTGTGTTGTGAGAAGCTACACTCCCTCTATGTGTGACAAACTACTTGCAATTAAACCAGGGCATTTTTTTCTTGGTTTGTGTGTGGTCCCATTTGCTCAAATATTGTGGTACTATAAAGATCAGCTTATAGGAGGTAAGTTGGTATCATCAATGCATGTGTATGATTGTATTTGATAGCATGTTGATGTGGTTTATGTAATTTTGATGTTGGAGTCAGTTTGACATTTAGATTTTTACAGCTGGTTGTAATATTGTAAGTTGAATAAAATTATAATTCCATGCATTTAATTTTATTGTATGTTTTTACAGTGCTTAAACCTGCATAGTTTTGCTTTATTATCTGTATCAGGATTACAGAGAAGTTGAATTGCTGCATTTATTGTTTCACAGCTATCAACAATGTTATTTCAGCAACTATATGGAGGATCCAACATAGACAAACAAAGTATCACCGTAAATAAGCACCACGTATAGACTATCTTGATTGGTATGTTATATCCTAACTGTCTGAGTTTTAACAACCTTCTTATATCTTTCTCCTTTCCTCTGTATTCCTCAGGCTAATGTTTTAAATTTTGTAATATCAAACCTTCCCAGCAAAGTTCTTTATAATCCATGTATTTTATGAGAAATATATAAGCTACTTTGTGGGAGTAGCTTATACCTCCAGGAATTGGGCAACATTCGAGCTGAGCCCAACAACGGGCAGGCAACCTTAAAGGCACAAGAGCCAGAGAAAGACCAAGTTCCTTCGATCTTCGATGGCAACATCATGACCAAGATCCCCACATCCAAAATTTTGAGGGTCAACATGCTCTTGAGGATAAGTTAAATGTGGTAAATCAACACTATGATTACAAAAACAATGCAGCCGTCAGGAACTGGGTGGAGAATACCTCAGCTCCTGACTCCAAAATACATCTTCAGCATCTACAAAGCTCAAATCAGAAGAGTAATGAATTACTCACCAGGAGATCGGATTAATCCAGCCATGACACACAGGAAGTCTGACACCATTCCAGACAGATCTGGCCACTTGATTGTCATCTGTCCTAGCCTTTCCAAACCCACCATTCCACTTGAACACTGTGAATATAACATATATATTACAACATATACTGAAATAACCCTCCAAGATTACTTCAATAGCATTTCCTTCTCTTTGATTACAATTATCAAGAGGGACTGGAGCATAATATTGAGGGAACACTGCCAGTTCCAAATCCTTCTCCAATTGACAAATAACTCTGACTCAGAAACATTGGGCTGCACCTTACATTTTTAGTTAAGAGTCAGATTCATCAGATTTCTTGGCAGGTTTCTCACCACAAGGCCCAGCAAGATCTCCCCTCACCTGATTCTAAGCCCATCTTCCTATTCCCAAGATAACTCACCACTGCCAGGATATGCTAGAGTTGGCTATACCTGGTGTTATTGTCATCCATAAGAGCTGGTTGTGCACTTGGACAAGCACTGACAGTCCAGTGCTGCCCTGCACAGCTCCTGATAATTGCCTCAGACATGGGGGTGGGGGCAGTTGTGGTGTCCTACTTTGCAGGGTAGTGATGTGTAGTTCCTGCTGGATGGGATTGTGCACAAGTCAGATATCCTCTTCCCCAAGACCAGAGAGGAGGCCACAATGTTAGATCATGTCAACCTGATCCAAACTTGCCAACTGGGTCAATGTAGTCTCAATCATCTGTACTTCAATGCTGCAGTGCAACAGTAACTCTCAGCACTGTAGGAAGAAGGTCAATGTCCTACTTCACACTCACTTGTCTCTGCCACTGAACCCACTCTCACTAAGACTCATACTCTCCAGCTCTCACTATTGCTTCAACATCTTCCCTCTCAAGTGGTCCCCCACCCCAAAGCCCAGCACCATTAACCAGTGCCTACTCACTCACTCAGGACACTTCCCCACCTGTATCAACATGCACAGCTGTGACACCCACTTTCATCTTCCATAAACTTGCTTCCCTCTCATTCCAGGTGAAAAAGAGCTCACAAGAGAGGCAGAGTCGAAACAGGTGATGGGCTGGCTGACATTCAATTCCTCATCCCTTATCAGAGGATCCAAACTCCCATTGTCCTTGATGACTGACTGACCATGTCCAAGCCTGTGGACTGCTATCAGAAGCTGCTCCCGACTTACTGCGCCTAACCGAAGGCTATCTCTCTTGACTTGACTGAAGACTACTATCAACTGTGATAAGCTTCCTGGCTTTGTTTCTGCGCTAAACGACCGAGTAGTGCATCATTATTGATGTGAACCTGGTATCTCTGGCTGAGGACCAAGATGTAAAAAGGAAAGGCAGGGAAGCTGTGAGCATACAGGTGGCCTCAGAGTGTTTGAGTAACTTGGAGATGCAGTCTGTTCCAGTCCATGAGCTGGATTTGTGTCCCTGAGTACAATGCCTTCCAATGAGAGTTACTGTTGCACTGCAGCATTGAAGTGCAGAAGCATCCTACATTAGATCAGAGATGCATCATGAGGTTCTTAAAGGCTAGCACATGGAGCGCCAATGTCCATGGATATAAGGTACATGTGGCTAGTACCCATGGTGTATGCTCAGAGAAACCAGTCCTTCAGAGCAAGTGACAAGCTGAACTTGCACCAGGATCCCTTAAGTCAATGATACTAACTGCAACAGCAAAATTAATTGCATTTACTGGGACACCTAGACCTTCTGGATAGTTCCTAATCAAGCTGATCAGAGATGTTGTTACAATGAAATGCAGCCAAGGCAATTCTGCATAGAAACTGTCATGTTAATGATATCTATATCGAGAATTCTCAGCATCCAGTTTTGTGATGGCAAGTGATAGCTAAGATGGTGCACATAAATGGGAGAAGGTGTGTAGTTAATAAGGTCACTAACGAGCAATACCTCTCCCTTAAGCAATTTACTGTTGTCTAGCACGGACTTCTTATTGACACCTGAACTTAGTTAATTGACGCATCAATGTTGAAATAGGTCTCCAAGGATGACTCACACATTTCTCACCATTGTCCATATCATTCAGGACCCTAAAAGATTCCACCAGCTTTCACTATTCCTTTATCAATGGTCCTGTATATGCGAGGTCTTTTCCCAGCATCATTGTGTGAGCACCATAACCACAAGGACTGTAGCATTTCACCATGACATTATTAGCACAAGTACGCTCGCCTAACGTCTTCAATATTTTTGAATGGACATTGCTGGCAAGGCCAGAATCTGCTGCCCATCCCTAATTGTCCTCAAACTTGGTGACTTGCTTTGTCATTTTACAAGACTGCTAAGACTCAGTCTGATACTGAGACAAGTCGGAACTAATTTCTGATTTTGTTAAACCAATTTAAATCTCACCAGGTGCTACCTTGGCATTTGAACCCATGTCCCCAGAACATCAATCTGGATCTCTGAATTACCAATCCAGCAACCTTGCCACCATGACCTGGACCAACCCTAGCAACTGAGCAGAAAGTACTGTCTGAACAGAGACTCTGACTTTGAACAGATTGAAATAAAGCAAACGGTTGGCCCAGGATGGGGGAGGGAGGAGAACAGTGAAGAATGGGGCAATGCTTAGCGGGTCCCAAGCCTGCACTTTTAAAAGCTCAATGCACTCTGGGATATTTCCTTTCAGACTGGAATGAAGCTAATCTAGCCCCTGTATACAAAATCTTTACTGTCTCACAATATTTCAATGCAGTGCAGAGATGTAATCACAAAATACGTATGCCAAAGCAGAGAAAGAGATATTATGAAGGAGAACCAAAAGCTTGATCGATGAAGTGAATTTAGAGGAGGTTCCTAAAAAATAAAGTTGGACCTGCAGATGGATTTCCAAATGGGATTCCAGTGTGAAGGGTCTAGGCATCTGATGAGGAGCGGGTTATTTTAATGATGCACAAAATACCAAAGCCATAGGAAAAATTTGGGAGCAGATTTTCTAATACAGGAGTAGGTTACAGGTGCAATATCAATGAAAATTGTTGCTTTATTTCAATTCAAGCCACCTGGGTTTGATGAGTTGGAATGAAAGGAATGTTCAGTTGCTTTAAAGGAGCAATATGGAGTGACAATCCAGACTGCTTCCATTCCCACCCTTGACCCAAAGGCATTAAGAGCCAATTGTTGCAACCTGAGTGCTGCTGCTGTGGAAAGCAGTTAGCTTAGCACAGACTAAGGATCAAACCTGGCCCCTTCTTGGTCTGTAGAGACTCCCCATTTAAAATCAGCATTCAGTCTTTTTTTAACAAAAATGCTCTCAGTTGTTTCTTTTTAAACATTTCCCCAAGGAATGCACATTCAATGCAATGACAGAATTTATTTATTGTTTTCATTTTTGTTTTAAGTTCTACAATTTAAGGAATTTTCTCATGGGAACAGATCATTCTCTCTCCTTGTTGTATGTGTTACTGGAGATCAGTCAATGACACTCCTATTGGTTTGAGCATCATAACAGTTTATAATAGTGTGTATACATTGCAGCTATTTTACTTTGGCCTTTTGCATCATTATTCCAGGTTGCATTTTAGATATATGTCACGACTGACTTATTTTCACAGCCGCTTCGTTGTTGTAAAGGTAGTTTTAAAGTCTAGTAACCTTTAGTTCAAAAATAAGTTCATAAAATAAACTGCAGAAATTTAGTGTGTACAAAAGTACACGCATAAATGCAAGCACATACATGAGGTTAGCAGCAAACCTGGCCAGAGTGATGATTAACAATGGAAGAAACTAAAACCAGAAGGTGAACAGGCTTTCTACATGAGCATATTTACAATATGAGGATGAAGTCAAACAGTTAGAAAGTGTTGTCACTATTAACATCAAATGCCAAACAAAATTGGCAAGCACACACACTCAAATCCATAGTAGGCAGGCAGCTAGTACAAACATCCTACTAACAATAACACTGAAGGATAGGCACCAGGATCCCTTAAGTCAATGATACTAACTGCAACAGCAAAATTAATTGCATATAATGGGACACCTAGCCCTTCTGGATATTTCCTAATCATGCTGATCAGAGATGTTGTTACAATGAAATGCAGCCAAGGAAATTCTGCATGGAAGCTGTCATGTTAATGATAATGGTCTAGTAATCAACTGCTCATCAATGATAGAATTATTTACACTAGTAAAGCACATGACAAAGTATAACTCTGACTTTACAGCAAACTAACTGATTTCTGTGCACAGCTTACAAAACCACAGCAGACTAACTGCCAGGCAGAGTGGCAGCATTATATTCACACCATAAATAGAGTCCTTAAAGGTGAACTC
Organism: Chiloscyllium punctatum; assembly: GCF_047496795.1. Classification (NCBI taxonomy): domain Eukaryota; kingdom Metazoa; phylum Chordata; class Chondrichthyes; order Orectolobiformes; family Hemiscylliidae; genus Chiloscyllium; species Chiloscyllium punctatum. The sequence continues at coordinate 74,018,570 of NC_092742.1, read as the reverse complement.
TCTTAAAAGCAAGGAATATGTACAACATAAACCATATGAATGCACCTGTTGGACACAAGTAACAGCAGGATTACAGTGATCACAGATTTCAATATTACGATCATTCACAAAATTATCAATATACCAGTTTCAGCAAAATAAACCAAGAATATGCACATTTTTTTCAGTCCATGTTAGAACAATTGGATCCAGACAGACTTACTACAACAGGAAACAAAGATGATGGCATATTGCACCTCAGAGAAGATGCAATTCCATCAATCATTCCAATAAGTGAATTTTTCGCATGCAAGTAAACCTTCCGATTGAGCTAGACATTGTGTGGCATAATGGTGTTATCACTCATGTACATCAACGCACAGACTGGTGTGATTCTATTATGTATGTGCTGAAGAAAGATGGTACAATCATGTTGTGTTTGGATACATTATGTCTGAACTTTTCTCAATAGATATACCATACAACCTGAACATTTCGAGGAACTAAATCCCAGATTGACAGGAGCTAAGTTTTTCTTTTCCCAACACAGTTCACTTGCTAAAGGTACCTCAGGAAATCACTACCTTCAACAACATCATTCGGAAGATGTTGCTTCCAGAGACTATTTTCAATCTGTCAATCAAGATCTGTTTCAGCAATGTATGAGAAGAATTATAAAAAATATTCCTGGATACATGTGTGATTGCTGATGATATTTTGATTGGAAAAACCAAAGAAGAGCATAAGTGGGGACATAGAGGAGAAACAGAAAACAACTTGGAACAATACAACATTCCAATTATGCGTAAAGTGTGTACCAAAATCAGCTTGGATAGGGAAGGTGTGGGAGATCATCAATGCAGCAATCAATACATTAAAAACATGCAAGAACCCAGTACACCTAAAGTCACGAACACTATTAAGTCTAAATATCTGGAGGTTACAGGCATCATAAAACCTGGAAGAACAGTCATACCTACCTGTATGTTATATGAACTCTTAAGTCTCTTAAATGTTGCAATTCTTGTTTCTATATAGTTTTGCAATGTAATATATATAGTACCACTCTTTGTGCATATAATTTTATATGCAGAGTGGTGAGAGGTGTTGGATTAATGCTTTAAGAGCTGGATATACTAATGAGTCAAGGATTAGAATATAGCAACATGGCCAACTGCTACACACAATTCAGCAGGAGCATACTAGATTCATGTCATATACATGGACTATAACTTGCAGTTACAAATACTAACTTGTCAATAAGCCTCTTCGAGTTTTTTTTTCCACTAATTGAATCCATGCTACTGGACAAGCCATGTAAGTGTTGTAGCTACAGGTCAGAGACTAGAAATCCTGCAGTGAGCAACTCAACTCCCCAAAGACTGTCCACAATCTACAAGGAACAAGTCAGGAGTGTGATGGAATACTTCCCACTTTCCTGGATGGGTGCAGCTCCATCAACACTCAAAGGTTGACACCATCCAAGACAAAACAGCCTGCTTGATTGGTACCACATCCACAAACATTCACTCCCTCCATCACTGACGCTCAGTAGCAACAGTCTTACATACTATCTGCAAGGAACAGAAATTCACCAAAGATCTTATGACAGCACCTTCCAAACCCACAATCACTATCATTTACAGGGTAGTAGAGAAGGGCAGCAGATATATGGGAGCACCATCACCTGCAAGTTCCACTCCAAAGCACTCACCATCCTGACCTGGAAATGTATCACTGTTTCTTCAGTGTCACAGGGTCAGAATCCTGGAGCTCCCTCCCCAAGGATATTGTGGACCCACCTACCTTCTCAAAGGCAGCTAGAGATGGGTAATAACTGCTGGCCCAGGCTGAGCCCCCCACAGCCAATGAATGAATTACAAAAGACCCTCAGCACTGCTTACCAAAAACTTGATTAGTTGCACGACTGAAAGGCGATAACAATCCTTGTGAGAAACTTATGTACTGGGGGCCATCCTTCACAAAAATACATGCAACACTCCCTCATAGAGTTCAATGAGTCCACAGTTCAGCTCAGTCCTAACTTTATGGTCAGATCTGTTGTTATTATTGAGTTCAATTCTATGACCAACCCTTAACACCCTCCCACTAAAGCCCTCAACAAATTCCTTCTTCCCATGACATTTCCCAGTGAGCCACAGTTAGTACCCACAGACTGATTTATCAGCATTTGTTTCTGTATGTGAGTCCACCAATTCTGAAAATAGCCTTTGTAAATGTTTTTGTTCTCTTCAAATTAAGAATGATTGACTTATCGAGGAGATTGCATCTCAAAAAGCGGTTATTCTTAAATGGAGAGGACAGCCACAAATGCTTCAGATCTCATCATAAGCATGTCATTAGTTGTCCTGCCACAAGGAAAATATAGGCCTAATGTGTCAATTGAATATTTGATTTACCAATTAATTTCTGCAGGAAGACATTATCTTTAAAGGGCAGCTGAATCCTAATTAAAACTGTGGATGAGCCGAAAGGTCACTTACCATTACTGTCAATTTTTGTTTGTGTCTAACTGAGTAAAAGCGTTGTCATTGGGCAGCAAATATGCCCACATCAGGTTATCCAGAGGACACCACTGAGCAGACTGTTCCTGATGTGAGCATGTCTTTTGCCATATATAGCTAACAATAATTTCAGGAGCTACTGTTACGTAGTTGCAATCACTTATTGAGATATTTCCATGAGAAAAACTTGTCAGCAATGAAGATATCTTTTCTTTGTCTCTCGGTCAGGTGATGGTGACCTAATTTTCAAATACTGCCAGGGTCTAAGACAAATAACCCCAGTCCACAGACTTAAGCACATCATCAAGACTGATGCTTCAGTGATGTATTGAGAATTCATTGAGAATGTATTTACTCAGTGCTGTATTGAGAAAGTGCTGCAATGCCAGAGATGTTGCCTTCTAAATCATGCAAGAACACCGGGTGCCACCTGCCATTGTCAATGTTTGGAAGCGATGCTATGGCACTATTCTGAGAAAAGACAGCATTCTTTTTGCTGCCCTTGTCAATATTCATCCGTCTATCAGTACGTGGACAAAAAGACTAACTGGTCATGATTTCATTACAATGGGTAAAATTTTGTTTTTTTGAGACTGTGGGTCTAAAAGGGCCAGAATGGGTTTTCTTGAGCAGTTATGTTCTCAGTTCATTATATATTCATGTGTGAGTAAAATCTCACATTTTATGGGCAGGCAAGAAGGAAGTCTGCCCCTCATGTAGAACTAGAATCATACATTAAGAAGAGGCCCTTTGATCCATCAAGTCTGCACTAGTAAAAATACGCTATTACAAACATAGCCCCACTTTTCTGCACTAGGCCCCCAGCTCTGAATGTTGTGACACTTCAAGTGCTCATCCAAGCACTTTTTTGAAGGTTGCGAGGTTACACACGTTAACCACTCTCCAAGATATTCCAGACACCCCAACACTCCTGGGGTGAAAAATGGTTTTCCTCAAACTTCCTCTAAATCTTCTGACATTCATTTTAATTTATGCTCCGTAGTGAGCCTTCAACTAATGGAACAGCTGCTTTCTATCCATCCACTCCAAACCCGGATCTTATATATCGCTTTCAGGTCCCCTATAACCTTCTCTGCTCAAAGAAAATAACCCAGGCCGATCCAGCTTCTCTTCAGAGCTGAAACACTCCATTACCAGCAGAATGCAGAGCTGAAATGCTCCATCCCAGACAGTATCCAGAGCTGAATTGCTCCATCCCAGACAGTATCCAGAGCTGAAATGCTCCATCCCAGACAGTATCCAGAGCTGAAATGCCCCATCCCAGACAGTATCCAGAGCTGAAATGCTCCATCCCAGACAGTATCCAGAGCTGAAATGCTCCATCCCAGACAGTATCCAGAGCTGAAATGCTCCATCCCAGACAGTATCCAGAGCTGAAATGCTCCATCCCAGACAGTGTCCAGAGCTGAAATGCTCCATCCCAGACAGTATCCAGAGCTGAAATGCCCCATCCCAGGCAGTATCCAGAGCTGAAATGCCCCATCCCAGGCAGTATCCAGACTTGAAATGCTACTTCCCAGGCAGTATCCAGAGCTGAAATGCTCCTAGGAGAAAGTGAGGACTGCAGATGCTGGAGATCAGAGCTTAAAAATGTGTTGCTGGAAAAGCGCAGCAGGTCAGGCAGCATCAAAGGAGCAGGAGAATCGACGTTTTGGGCATAAGTCCTTCTTCCAGGCTTATGCCCAAAGGGCTCATGCCCGAAACATTGATTCTCCTGCTCCTTTGATGCTGCCTGACCCACTGCGCTTTTCCAGCAACATATTTTTAAGCTCTGAAATGCTCCTTCCCAGGAAGTATCCAGAGCTGAAATGCTTGATCCCAGACAGTATCCAGAGCTGAAATACTCCTTCCCAGGCAGTATCCAGAGCTGAAATGCTCCATCCCAGACACTATCCAGAGCTGTATTGCTTCATCCCAGGCAATATCCAGGGCTGAAATGCTCCATCCCAGACAATATCCAGAGCTAAAATGCTCCGTCCGAGTCTGTATCCAGGGCTGAAATGTTCCTTCCCAAGCCACATCCTAGTGAATGGCATTCAGGCTCCAACTTCTGGATGTCATGCTGAAAATGGTCCTGGACAGCACTTCATTCTCTCCATTCCAACAACGTTACTCCATTTCTGGTCATCATTCTAACCCAACCCCCGGAGATGTCAGAGACTGGGAAAAAGCAGTGCGATAGTTCAGGGACATCATCCCAAAGGTTCTCCTGAAGGCTGACCTGGAGGGAAGAGCTTTCCTTAGTTGTAGCAGGAGCCATCCTGACTGACGAAGGCAACCTGTGCAGAGGTGGCTGAGGATAGCACAGCCCACTGCAAATCAAGAGAATCTGGCTCTAGTGTCACAAGACGATGAATGATTTGTTGCGTTTCATCCAGGTATGTACCAGTCTCTACTGAATGGTTCACAACCCCATGAGTGTGGGTTAGCATTGTAAAGTTGCAACTGCAGACTAATCTCACAGGAAGTGGTTGCCAGACATCTCCATCAGGTGACTCGTGCAATCAGCATCTATCACTTCATTGCAGCTACCAGCGTAGCATTACTGGCACCACAAAGGCATTGTCTCACACACATTAGCCAGTGTTTGTACTTAAAACCTAGAAGGAGCAACAATACTCAGCAACTCCTGGACTATCAGTTCACATCAGGTAGCTGCTCACCAAAGGTATGTATGGGGCAAGGACACTGCCACAATACATGGATTCAGGTACATCTCACAGGTATCTCAGATACATGTGTTATGTCTATGCTAATCTCTCTTAATATTTCACTTCCTCAGCAGTGGAAGGATATGCACATGAAGTGCGAATGTGCCACACTCAAGAGAGAAATGCTTGACATAAGGGTCCTCCACCCCTTTAAGGAGCAGGCCATCGAGCTGGTAGGAGGGCAAGGGGAATGTACCTGTGCTGAAAGGGAGATGAGATATCTCTCACCATCCAGTAAGAAAACCTCCAGGCAGCTACTCCCAGCGGAATATCAAGCAGTGTCATCTTAATAAAACCTTGGGGAAAGTTGACATCCTGTGAAACTAACAACTCTTTATGCTTGTCTATGTAGTCTTCTGCTCTCAGTCACAAGCCAGGACTTCATGAAGAGCACCAACCACTGGGACCATATCTACCAACATCACTTCAAAGTGGTGAAGCCACAAAGGATGAACTGCCAGGTCCTTCCTCAATACACTCTGCCTATGCGGAGCCATTCATCTTAGTGGGTAATCTCTCAAAAGGAGGCTCATGTCCTGCTCTGGTGAACGCAGCATTGATACAGGCCCACAGCTGGAGGAGGAAGAAGCTGTTGAGGTCCCTGATGCTGGGAGGACTGCTGAAGGATAAACTCCCCACTGAGTCCCAGTGCCTCCGGACTCAGCCACTAAACGGAGTGAAGGGGAAAGCAGAGTCGGATAGAGTCTGTGCAATATCACACTCAGCCTGGAGTGAAGGATAGAAAATTCGGCTTGAGCTCTGTCTGTCTGATCTTGTTGCACCGCTGGGTGAGCAGGTGATTGCCTCTACAGAATGTCTGATGGCCACCATTGAGAACCACGCCCAGCAGAATGATCTGTATCTGTCAAATCCACACCAGCACTTTTGCTCCATCATGTGAGCCACTGGACTGGTGAGAGAAAGCTGTAAAAGGCCTACATTCACCCCACAGCCCCGCAAACGGGTCCCCCAATCTCACAAAGTGGGAGGGAGGTGCTATTGTCCACCAACAGACAGGAGGAATGACAGCCAGTTGCCAAAGATTCACTTTCCTGGACTCTCCAGAAGTGTCCAGCCGTACTGCCGGGCACCCAGAAACCTGCATCAGCTCAGGTTGGGGAGGTTGCGGCTATGCAAAGGCTGCAGTTCTCCAAAACCTCAGCCAGCAGAGGATGACCACCAAAGGCAAGGCAACAGATTTCTCCCAGCTTACTGCGACTGCTGAAGTAAAACCAAAATACAGTAGTGAGAAAAGAAAGATGAAAGGACATTGAAGTCACTTTGGGTGCACCTCATCAATCTTCTGAACAAAATTATACTTGACACAAAAATGGCACTTTTGTATGACAGCCCTGTGGTATCTTTCAATGTGCTAAGGCTTCTTACTATGTATTGCTTGTAGAACACTTGAGGGGCGATGATTAGCCTAGATACTCACATTTGCATCATGTGCAGCAGTGTAAAAAGCACCAAGACTGTCAATCACTGCTGTCCTCTGGGAGGAACATAATCTCAAGGAAATAGGAATTTAAGCTAAATGATTGGATTTTAGAAGTGATTCAGCATAGTTTATCCCCCTTCACATCTCGGTAATAGTTTTGATTCGTAGACATGGCCCCCATGTCACACTGCATAAGTATATTGACGGTCTGGTCAGAAGACTGAATAGGTGATTATTGGTGCAAAGGGGACAAATTTAAATTACAATTTATGCTAAATTAAGTCGCTTAATGTTTTACAGTTGTACATCAAGCTTCCCTCGAAGGCAGGATGCCTCAGTACCATAATTGCTGCATGAATCTGTATGTTGATACACAATAATTCAAAGTCACTCACTCTCAAATCTAGCTGCTATCACGTTTTCTCAGTCTTGTCTGCCTCACCTTACTGCTGCCATGATTCTTGAGAATTCTCATCATAAACATTGCCTACCTCAGCATCTACATCAGATTCCACTTCTTCCTCATCTGAGGAGACAGCTGACTGGCTGCTCCACATCCCACCCTCTAAATTAGGAACCCATTGTTCAGCCAGGCTGAGCAGAACATAGCAAACAATCACTACCTGGAGACTCTGTCCAGTGAGCACTGGAGGGTTTCTCCTCGGCTGTCTGTACAAGGTTGATGCACATTCACAGGGTGAATTGTCTGTTCGATTGTGGCCCCAATGGATGCATTTGCTACCTTGTTGCACTCTCCAGACATGTTCATCCATGTCTTCTGGGAGTTTCCCATATCACCTATGAACCAACCCTGGAGATGATGCAAGGAAGAGCTACCAGTTGCCGAACCTGGAAGCCATGTATTTCACAGTTCAAAAGAAAAGTGCTCGTTATGTAGAGTAGCCACAGCAAATGTAGGGTTGAGGGGAGAGGATAGGAGCTGGGTCTGGATGGGAAGCTCTTTGGAGGATCGGTGTGGACTTGATGGGCCAAATTGCCTTTATTAACGCAGTGGGATTCCATTGTATTTGTGTAAAAATCATTGAAGGTAGCAGGCAAGCTGAGAAACTTGTTTATAAGGCATGTGGGTTTGAGAAATAAAACGTGAGCACAAGAAAGTTTGATTAAAGCTTGATGCAATTCTGGTTTCATCTTAAATATGATATTATGTCCAAATCTGAAAACCACCCTTTAGGAAGGATGTGAAGGCATTAGAAATGATGCAGAAAATGTATATGAGCATGGTTTCAGAGATAAGATTTTTTGTTCAGTGGATAGATGGTTGGAAATGTGCCACATTGAATTCAATCTGGAGATGTTATTTGAAAATGCATTTGAGGAGAGCAAACAATGCTAGGAAATACCCAATATATAGATTAGATTCCCTACAGTGTGGAAACAGGCCCTTCGGCCCAACCAGTCCACACCGACCCTCTGAAGAATAACCCATCCAGATCCATTTCCCTCTGACGAATGCACCTAACACTATGGGCAATTTTAGCATGGCCAATTTACCTGACCTGCACATCTTTGGACTGTGGGAGGAAACCCACGCAGACACAGGGAGAGCGTGCAAACTCCACACAGACAGTCGCCCAAGGTTGGAATCAAACCTGGGTCCCTGGTGCTGTAAGGCAGTAGTACTAACTACTGAGCCACTGTGAGAGAGGTAGTGTTTTCATAGCTCCTTAAAGATGGAAAGATGAGTGAAGATGGTGGTTAAGAAAGTAAATGGAATCTCTTCAATCCATTTACCAGATGAGATGCAAAATACAAAATAGGAATATAATGCTGGAACTGTATAAAATGCTGGTTGGGCCACAGCTGGAATTTTGTATCAGTTACTGGAAGGATGTGGTTGCTCTTGAGAAAGTACAGAGATCTACAACAACATTGCCAGGGCAGAGAAACGGTTAGAAAAGCCAGGATTGTTTTCCTTAGAACAGAGGAGATTGAGGGGTGATTTAATTGAGGAATACAAAATTATGAGGGACCTGGAGAGAGGTCAGTAACTAGGATGCTCACCAGGAGGGACGGGTTTAGGATGATAGAAGGTTTACAGGAGAGACAAGGAAAATCATTTTCACCCAAACGGTGTTGGGTGTCTGGAATTTGCTGGCAGGCTTATGGTGGGAGCATGCCCTCATCTGCATCTGCACCAGGAGTGCTTTAACCCACACCATTCTACACCAGGTTCAAGAAAGTGGTTAGAAAGGATGACTTTTTTCTCTGCTAGCACAGACACAATGGGGCTGTGCAGAGAATTGGAAATGGTGGTCTTCCTTCAAGGAGACTTTGCAGAGATGCTCAAATTTATGAGGGAACTGGACAAAGGGTCAAACATCGAAGGGTATAATTTAAAGCATTAGACAGAATTACCAAACACAGCCCAAAGTAATTGTTTTTATATCTTGTGTGGTTAGGATCTGGACTGCACAGCCAGAGATTATGGTAGAGGCAGATATAATCATAGCTTTCAAAAGGGAATTAGATCATTATCTAAAGAGAAGATTTTCAGAACTCCAGGGATTGGGCAGGTATGAGACCAGCACAGTTGTTCTTGAAGTGAGCTGGCATGGACTTAAAGGGCCAAATGGCCTTCTGCTTTGTATTTATTTTATAATTCTATGACAATTGTAGTATTTAACCAAAATAGACAATAGAGACACAGGAAAAGACATAAAGGCTATTGTCTTAACTCTGGAACCCTTATATTAGACTCAGGAATCCTACACCAATACACAATTTTCTCAGCTAACCTTTTAGATGCCATAACACATTTGCCAATATTATTCCTGCTTTTCTCTCAGTCCATTATAATGACAACATTGTTAAACAGTACCACAAGGCTGCAGGCACAGTGGTAATGTTTACAGAACTACTATAGTTCTAATCAGTTGGGAAGATTGGAAGGAAACCTTTCAGTATCTTATCACTTGCAGCAGTTAATTCTTTAATCTAGAGCCAGCGAACAGCTATAGAGAATGAATTGATTCTTAAAGCCCTTTGTCAGAAGTAGATCATTCCTGCAAAAGGTGATCTCCATGCTGTTAGTTATTTGACAATCTTTGTAGACTGACTCGACATTGCTTACATTTATTGCTGAGTAAATTGCTTTTCCAGCAATCAAAAGATTGTGCTTTTTCATCAAGTTCGTGAATTACATCTTCTGTTTTACCAAAACTGCTGAACAACTATTCTCCCATGTAGCTACGATGAGAAATTATACCCATTCAGTCACCATTTACCTGTTTAGAATAGTGTGGGTCAGCAGCAATTTCTCTCTATAAGTGGTTGTAAATAATTTTAAAATTTAGAAGATCAAAAGCATTCAAATGTGCAAAAAAACAAGCAGGAGTAGGCCATTAGGTTCCTTCAGCCTGCCCTGCTCTTTAATAAGATCAGGCTTATCTGTTTGTAGTGTCAAATCCACATTCCTGCCTATCTCTGATAACCTTTCAACCTCTTGCTTACCAAGAATCTACTCACCTCTGGCTTCAAAAATATTCAAAGACTCTGGTTCCACTACATTTTCAGGGAGACGGTGCCAAAGACATTCAATCCTCCAGAAAAAAGATCAATTGTCTCATCTCAGTTTTAATTGGGTGATACCTTATGTTTCAACAGTAACTCTGAGTTCTTGATTCTCCCATAAGAGGAAACACCCTCTCAAAAACCCATCCCGTCAAGAGCCCTCATGATTTAGACTCTTCTAAACTCCAGTGGATAAAAGTTGAGCCTGTTCACCTTTTCTTCATAAGACAACCCACCTATACCAGTTATTAGTTTTGTACACTTTCTCAGAACTGCATTTGAAACATTAAATAAGGTGACCAACACTGTATGCGGTACTCCAGCACCCTATATGACTGAAGCAATTATTGATATATTAATCCTACCTGTTTTATATTGTCAGCAACCAATTAGCAAGTCATAGAAACCCTACAGTGTGGAAACAGGCCCTTCAGCCTAACAGCCACACCAACCCTCTGAAGAGTAACCCACCCAGACCCATTTTCCTAACCTATTATCCTATATATATTTACTCCTGACTAATGCATACAGCCTACACAGCCCTGAACACTGTGGCAATTTAGCATGGCCAATTCACCTAACCTGCACATCTTTTGGATTGTAGGAGGAAACCCACACTGACATGGGGAGAATGTGCAAACTCAACACAGACAGTCACGATGCTGGAATTGAAACCGGGTCCCTGGCGGTGTGAGGCAGCAATGCTAACCACTGAGCCACCATGTACAGAGCATGTGGATAGCAAAATAGAATATCTACTCTGGTTTCAATGATAGCTCTGGCCTCTTTTATGGGTGGAAGCAATGGCCTAGAATTGTTGCTGAAACATAGACTAGAATATCGAGACCTTGCAGAAACCCCAACACAAAATCTCTGCATTAAATGTCTTGGGAAGTAAAAACTTCCAATGGACAATTGCCCATTGTGTGAAGAATGTTCTGAAAAGGTCCCAACTCCGAGTTAGAGTCAGAGATTTCAGACAGGTTGAATTAATTACTTGAACAGTTAGCCAAGAAAGGAGAGAGGAATTAAAACCTGTTCTAATTCCTGACTAACTGTAATAATGGTCATCCCTCACTCACTACTCATGTTCCCAACCCCAATTCTACACAAACACGTGGCACACCCTATCTGACACCACCTTCACGACTCCCCTCCTCACATGACCTCCCACCCGCACCCCCGCCCCCCCTCCCCACCACCTCCCCCCCACACACACACACACACACACACACACACACACACACATCCGCCCCGTGATACTCCCACAGATGCCCAACAAACACTGGGCCCTGACTCTTACAGCCTCCCTGAATTCAATCCCTACCCCAGTGTGAAACCAGCACGGTCCCCCCAGCCCCCAGATCCTGAGACTCTCAACATGACCTCCACAATCTCCCCCATCCTCTAATTGGACTCACATCAACATTCTTCAACTCCCTTCCTCCCTGACCAGACCAAACCTCAACCACCTGCCTGCTGCTCCATCCCTTACAACCCCCCTTCCCTCCACCATCTGTACTCCTGCAATCCTCAACTTTATCCACCTGGCATCTGTATCTTTCACCTAACTACACACTGCCACCACCCCATGCACCTGGCACACTTTCCCCCTTCCACCCATCTGGCACCCTTTCCCCTCTTGCACCCACATGGCAACCTTTCCCCCCTTCCACTGTTCTTGCACCCTTTCTCCCTTCCACCCACCTGACACCCTTTCCCTCCACCCACCTGACACCCTTTCCCTCCACCCACCTGGCACCTTTTCCCCCACCTATCTAGAAACCTTCCTGATCCTACCGCTATGCACCCACCTCCTATACTCACCTACTTAGCACCTCTACTACTCACCTATCTTAGACACATGCATTCCTTCAGTAGCTATCAACATGAGTAAGAAATTAAACATTGGACAGAATACCATGGCAATTATTCTAACAGGGATTATGGGTTCATTGCCAATCCATTCCACTATTACCGACTTGGCTTGCCAGACTGCACTTGACTGCTTCATTTGGGAGGACTTCAGCCCAGGAAGTTCAGTTGGAAAACTCTAAAGCTAGGAGGGTGTTTTGTGTCAGATTTGAGTCAGAAATGTGAGCTCCAACCCAGTTTGGAATATTTGGGCCAAGGAATAAGGGTTCCATTTGACAGAAATATATGGTCATAGCAGAAGCAACTTTTGCTCTTATCCTACTACACAAGTTATGGCACACTTGTTGTCATGACAAACTAACCTGAAGTCCAAAATAATTGATTGCCAGCCCTTGAATTCGAAATAATAGTTGATGTAATGGCACTGTAGAAAATCACAAAAGCTGATATTTCTCACAAGCAAAAGTTATAGAATTCATCATTAGAAACTAGAGATATGTTGAATATTTTGTACTCTAGTGAATTCTTGCTTGGCTTTCTTTTATTTCCCTCTTTCCTGTCTCTATTTCTAGCCCTGTAGACATATGCCAATATTTTGTGAAGCACCGAGGAATGAAAGCAATATTGATAAAGCAAGTTCTTCTAATAAATAATTTTAAATAGAAATTTTACAGTATGTGATGAGTGAATGGGAGAGCACAATTGAACCCAATTTGGCTCAGCCTGGCAAAGCAGTTGGTGTAGAGTTAATGGTTAAATGGCGTATTTCTGTGCTGTATTATTTTATGGGGTAACATACAGATCTTTCTTTTAAATTTGCTCTTACGGTGTGAATGTCACTGGGTAAATGAAGCACATCACTGACTCAATTTAAAAAGCTAAAAGACATTGCTACTTTTATGCTGAGCTAAGCAGAATGCTCTGCATGTTCTGCCGGTATCAGGTGGCGAGCTGGCAAATAAGGATCCTGAAGATTGCTTTTCCTTGGTTAGAGAGAGCTGACGGGAAGAGTAATAACTTCACAGGTTCAGTCCATCACCATGGCTTCTGTCCCTCAATAGATTCAGCCCCTACATGTCTCAGAAACAAACCTTACCCTTCCTTCAGATAGGATAGAATCCCTACAGAGTGAAAGCAGGCCATTCAGCCCATCACGTCCACACCGACCCTCCAAAGAGCATTTCATCCAAACCCACCCTCATACCCTATCCCTGTAGACCTGCATTTATCATGGATGATCCACCTAGCCTACACATCCCTGCACATTTTTGGACTGTAGGAGGAAACCAGAGCACCAGGAGGAAACCCATGCAGATACAGGGACAGTCACTTGAGGCTGGAATTGAACCCAAGTCCTTGGCACTATGAGGCAGCAGTGCTAAGCACTGAACCACCATTCCACCCCTGATAACAGTTGCCTCAATCTTTTGTTATTTCACTCTATCCCAGGCACTCAGTACCTCGATGCAGCCTACAAGCTCCATGTAAGTTAGATTTTGCTGGTACTCAATTTGTGGAATCACTGGGTAGGTAATGGTACAATCAGTCTCCTGTGCAGAAAAACCCAGCTTGTTGTGAAAACTGTCTCTCACTATTATGCAGTGAGATACTTGCTAGACTGCAATGTGATGTCAATTGACTGTCATTATTGTTTGTTAAATACTGTACTTTGTTTGCAGCCCAATTGATCTCATTAATATGCATACTCCCATCTTACCAAAGTTGCCAACAGATCAGCATCAGGAAAACTCAACAACAAAATCAGAGTGAGCATCTGGCAGACTGAGCTTGCCACTTGTTCCAAATGACCTCCATAATGGAAACTGGGTGCCAACATATCAGGCCACACTCCATGGGCAACTGCCAGACATATCCCATGAATTGGGATCCGACATGTATCAGCCTCTATGAGCACTCATCACTGCCCATCTCAAATCCACACACAGGCACGTTTGCACTTTGGTGGTTGCTGGCATTGTAATATTGCAGTGAAGACGCTGTGCACTCAGGGACATGCACAAAGCTCATAGACTGGGCCAGCCCTCCATCTTCGGCCTCTTCACTCACTGTCATAGCGCTCACTCACTCTGAGTATACCTGGATGGTCACAACATCCCTGTCTTGCATTGCATTACCTTGCCTTTATGTGCTTTTCCCCTCAACCACAGATAAGAGGCTCATATTACCACATTCTTATTCTGATGATGGAGATAGAGTAGACTATGGAAGATGGGTCCCAGATAGAGAAAGAGAAGGAGGGAGAGGAAAGAGAGATTGGCAAACAGAGATTACTGATGATGAGCTGAGAGAGAGAGAGCAAAGGTGAAGTGTAAGTGGTTGACAATGGGTTGGCAATGCTGGGAGCAACACATACAAGGCAGAACCTGGAGATGTAGGTGAAGGGTAATGAACACAGAAGAGCACGTTCACAATCTGAAACTGTTAAACTCAATGTTGAGTCCTGAGGTTGATAGGTACAAACTGGCATGGTCTGACACCATGGCCTCCATTGTTTGTGCTGGGGGAAGAGGAAACACAACCTCTGCACCACAACATCCAGCAGAACATCCAGGACCCTATCTACAATGTGGAGCACTGATTTCCCCCTGTATGCCATGTCCAGGGTAAGTATCAGGAACTGTGCAGGTCATCTCTGGGTGCACGATGGCCTTTCACAGTTGGTCTTTCTATGGCTTTTGACATTCAATCAAGAATCAGAGAGTGATGGAGAGAGAGGGACTTGCCACACTTTTCCTACAAGTGCAGCTATAACCTTCAGCTATAACGCCCACCACACACACTGGTCCAGTAGCATTAGAATGCCACACTTGCACACAGGCATGCACGCACACACCAGAGTACAGTTGTTTCTTTTTAACCTGGTTCTCTTATTCCTGTCAGAGGCAAACATAGCCATGTCTTTCACCCAGACTTGCTTTTGTTTTACATCACATTATGTCCAACGTCTGGAGATGTAACTTACAAGAGACGTTTCAGTTTTTTTTGTATTGCATCTCTTTCTCTGAAGTTTCTTGGCACCACTCCAGGGCAACTTTCCAGGGATCTCTCTTGAGGTTGGCTGTAACTAACAAAGGAACTTTACGGACAGTTACCAAATTATGTTCTCAGCCATCTCTGGCTCTTATGTCCTCTTTAAATATGTAGTTAAATATTTAACAGTTAAATATGTATGTGAATAACCTGGGTTATGATCCTTTGTTGTTATATTGTCTGGTGCATTTCAGTCTGGGGCAATATTTCACTTTGATATTTGGTTTAATAGCAGTGCTCAACAACATGAGACACTTTGATGGAAGACATGAGCAGAATGTAGTTCCCCTTCTAATTCTGCTTTAATTACGTTGGCATCGTGGATTAATATTCATATTCCAGCAACAATTATGTAGGTGAGTCAGTAACAGGACACTCTAATTTATAACAACTGGCAAAATCGGGATGGATTTTTTTGCATCAAGATGCTATGTACAGATTTAAGGGCGCCTTTCAAAAGGGGATTGGGCATATCCTTGAAAATTTGGGAGGTTATTTGAAAAAAGATGTGGAACAAATTCTAAAGCTGTTTCAAAGAGCTAGCAGAGACATGATAACCTGAATGACCTTTCTCTGTACTTCACTTTTCCATGACTCCAGGTATAGAACAGAACCATTAATCTGACTTAAGCTGTGTATTTTAATGATGCACGAGTTGGAGCAGCTGTGACACCCCTCGTCCATTTGTAATAAATACAGTTGTAAGAATGTGTTTTTTTTAAGCTACAATTTCTACTTTTCCTTTTCCCAGCTGGATTTTCTAAAGAAAATGAGAACCTCTACAGACAATTGTGCTTTTTAGAAAGGAGGCTGCCAGACAGGCTG
Organism: Chiloscyllium punctatum; assembly: GCF_047496795.1. Taxonomy (NCBI): domain Eukaryota; kingdom Metazoa; phylum Chordata; class Chondrichthyes; order Orectolobiformes; family Hemiscylliidae; genus Chiloscyllium; species Chiloscyllium punctatum. Next base: position 74,002,608 of record NC_092742.1, on the reverse strand, counting down.
GCTATGGGCAAATTACACTATTTTACATTCCACCAAATGCGATGAAAGCAAAAATCAAATCCCTGGAGAGTGGGAAAGACCCCATCTCCTATCAATTCACAGCACCCTGAAACTTAACAAATGTTTCTGAGATGAGACAAATGAGAATCTCTCTGTATTTCTCTCTTTCTCTCATCGACCATCAAAAGCCACAGTCGGGCAGGTAACATACAACTCCCCTTAGCAAACGTGCAGAATCCAGAATCTTCAAACCAACTGCCCAACCACCAGAGGCAATGGATTAAATCTTACACTTTTTCAGGTAAGTCTGAATTATGACAGGTTTTTTTGGAGAGTTTCTAGCCAGGAGGCCCGGAGACTTTTTTTTGCAGTATCCCACCTAGCACACTTCATTAACTATACCCTTCTGTCATCTTTAATGTCTGATTATACTCCCATCTGACCACGCACTGTTCCTGGAACAACTTTCCACATACTAGATATCCACTGGAAAACTGGCTTCCCTGGCACCCAGAGCACCTTTAAAAGGCTGCTGTACACCTGGGCAAGAATTGGCACTTCGGGGTTGCCCCTCAATAATGCAGTATGTGCACACAGCGCATAGCCGGCATGGCTGACACACACACAGACACAGATAAACACAGACACACACATACAAAACTGTATTCTCTCACACTCATCATTGCTGAACCGCCAAGACACAATGATTTCCTGTGCAAAAGTGAGGACTGCAGATGCTGGAGATCAGAGTCTAGGTTTGAGTGGTGCTGGAAAAGCATAGCAGGTCAGACCGCATCCGAGCAGCTCCTCAGATGCTACCTGACCTGCTGTGCTTTTCCAGCACCACTCTTATCTAGACATAGATTCCCTGTTCTTAGCTACATCCCATCCAAACACACTCTCCAGGTCACTACGACTCTATCCCCAGTGCCCATTGGACATCCGCATTGTGTCATTGTCCAGTACAGGAACATCACTTACAAGAGTGAGCCAAGCAGGTGACTGGTCGAGCCACTGGACAATGTGTGGACTGTGCCTGTGGCTGATGGTACCAGAACACTCTGACAGACCATCCCCACCCACTTCCTTGAATGGACTAAAAGCTAGCCGTCACCCACTTTCAGACATGGCCATTTGGTTGTAGTGTGTGTGCTGTGCAGGCAGGCTGATACATGCTAGGGGCTGGATGCGTTGGCGTTAGATTAATATCTCAAAATGCTGTACAGCAAGTTGATCCCCTATAATGCGCTTCTGAATGGATCCCTAATGACAAGCAGTCTGCGTTTGTTTCTGCACAAACAAGAACATCAATATAGTCGTCTTCAGTTCTGGCTGAAGCACCTACACATTAACAAGCATGGCATGGCACAGCAAATATGGCTGCTCCAAGCATGCAGTTAGGCAGTTAAGTCAGTGCCTGTTTAGACAGCAAGTGAGCAGCCCTGAGATGCTGCCTGGTTCACTCTTGGTGGCTGTTCCTGTGCACAGCACATAGTGTCTTTGCTGAAGCTTGTTAATGTTAATTGCTGGTGTGCCCCATAATGGAGCTCTGTGCTTCCTAACAAGCTTGCAAGTGGATCGGAGAGGCACCATGATGGTCATAAGTTGTTAGATGTTGGATGTCAATATCTGTAGATGGTGGTGCATGTGGCTTGTAGCCACTTATCCCACCCCGAGAATCTTTTTGATGTTCAGCAACATGAATCCTCCTCAGCCTGCAGCAAGCTGAAGTCATTTCGTACCCACTTTGACTTCCATGTCACATGTTCTCGATGACTGGGTTGTTTGGCACATTTAGTAAGACAGGAAGTGGAATAGTAATGAGGTGAGGTTCATAAGGTGCGTAACAAGCTATGATCCTCCATAATTAGCAACTTGCCGCTGACATGTGAGAATCTCATCTCGCTGCTTGGCAAATTATAAAAGATATACTGACTTGCTCCCAGTGTCAAAATAATTTTCGCCAAACTTCTCACACAATTCTGCTACAAAGTTTGCCATTGCCCATGTTGTTCAGGCTCCTATAAGATTCCACTTATTGTGTCTGTACCAGGTCTCTGAACAAATAGTATGACTTAGTGCCATTCTCTTGTTTTTTACTTCAATTTACAGTTTTTCTGTTCAGAAGTTATCTAATGCCCTCTTGAATGCTTCAACTGAACCATCCTCCACTCAACTTCCAGGCTGTGCATTCCAGGGCCATAGTACCCACTGTGTAAAGAGTGTTTACTTCACAGTGCACTTACTTCTTTTGCAAATGACTTTAAATCAATGCCCTCTCGTTCTTGATTTCTTTGAGTGGGAACTCTGTCCATAGTACACTCATGATTTTTAAAACTTTCATTCAGTCTCCTGGAAGTTTTCTCTTGTCCAGGGAAAACAGTCCCAACTTCTCCATTCTATCATCTTACAGAAGTTTCTCATCCATGCTCCCATTCTTATAACCTCTTTTGCACTACCTCCAAAGTATTTGCATCATTACTGAAACGTAGTACATAGAGCTGTAGACAATATGCCAGCTGGGGTTTAATTACCTGCTTTGAAGAAACAACTATGGCAGACATGAACTAATAGAATCATGTGGAATTTACAACTGAGCAGAGTACTTCAACGGCCCCTTACCAAACAGGAGAAGTCTAAGACAATGCTGTTCTGAAGACAGCACAATAAACTCACTGTCTTCCTCTCTCTTTCTCTTTGGAAACTGTGTGCTCTGTTTTGCAAAAACGACCATCCCTGAGAGAAAAAAAATCAACTGCAATCTGTGATTTCATTTAAATGTGAAAATCTTCTCCATAAAACTGCATCCAGGAGAAGACTTGAACAGACGCAACATTGAGCTCCCGGCATCAAGACTAGTCGAGGAACATATTCCTTTATTTTAACTTTCAGGGACTTTAAAATCGTTGCAAGCCTATCCTCTTACACTGCCAACTGCAGTTGTGTGTGGGCCCAGACTAATGTGTGTGACCGTCTGAATGGTGTCATATTTCCTAGTCTTTTCTAGCTTGAGAAGAAAGCAGTTTCAATAAACTAACTTGTTCTTTGTTTGAGTCTGAGGAAACCTGTGTGAGTGAATTCTTCATACTTTTGAAATGTAAATAATGGTGGTACACTTACAAATTGGTAAACCACATTCTCTCTAAATTTTAAAGCAAAAATCTGCTACCATCAAATAATGGGAGAATCAATTAGTCATGTTATCCTTCCTCACTTGTTCATAATACAGTAAATGCCAAAAATAGCAAACAGATCCTTCAGCATCAGTGAAGAGCAAAAACAGCACATAAGTTTGCAGTCTTATTTGGCAATACTGGCATTTTCCTTTCTCTACACAGTTACTGAGGGACCTGCAGTTAATTCCCACATTATATGTTTTCATTTTAAATTTACAGTTTTTCTGTTCTTTTTTCATGTTAATCTAAGCATACTTTCTAAAATGTCAGGGAGCAACCCCTTCATAACCTGCTATACAGCTCAGCTAACTGTTTTCACTGCTCCTGAAGAAACTTGTCTTTGATGGCAGCAAACTTTGTGCGTCTTTTCATTTGAGCCCATTTACAAAATGATTTGGGAAATCAGGATCTATCCTGATTGAAGAAGTCTGCAATTGTGGAAAATTTCATTTGTACAATGCTATGAATGGTGCTTTGATGAATCAATAATTGAATGAACTTCCTCAGTAATTGAAAAAACAAGCCAAAGTAAACTTTCAAAATTGTAAGATCAAAGAGATTTTTTTCTGAAGTTCATAGCAGGCATCAAACCAAGGAGTTTCAAATTGAAATGTATCTCTAGAAGTAGCTCTGCGATGCCATCAGACTTTATAACATTTAACCCAGGCCTCAATTGCCTAATCTCATGGAATTTGCATTGAATGGTACTTATAGATCTCTCTGTTCAAAGTGATATCAAGAGTTTATATGGGGCTTTATTGTTTGTGAAAATAGATCTAAAGGTCACGCTGAATAAAATTTACTGCATATTTGAGAATTATGGCTGTATTTTATAGGGTTGTGTAGAGTCTGTAACCTCCCCCACCCCAATCCACACCCACCACCACTGCCTCACCCAACCAGTCAAAGGTGAGAGGCAAGCACACCTCTGTTTGGATGGCCCTGTGGGCTGTTTAATGCCAGTTAAGTGACTTGAAACTGGATATTCGCCCCAATTCAATGACCAGATATGTTTGGTCCCAGCAGCATCACCAGGAGTGGTGATCAATTCTGACTGCAACTAGAAGGCTCCAACAATGAAATCCAGATGTTAAGGTAAGTCTAAAGTCTTGCCACAGCTAACTTGGCAGGGAACAGCAAAAGTGATGGGTGGGCTCCATTGAGCAAAGTAATGAGGGGACGGGGAAAACAGAGATGGGAATGTCAATGTGGGCTTTCTATAGACACAAGGAGCCCATAAAGGAGGCATCCGCCCTCCTCCCTTGATCAGCTACCAATATGAGCAGTCAAACCTGCCAGCAAGTGTACTTGTTGCAGGCATCTTCCTCTGTCAGTAAAATGTCAGTGGAGGTAGGAGAGGTGGTTAAGTGGCCATCAATTCATTGCTTAAAGACTTTGCTTGGTCTGAGTACATGCACACAAACATTCAGAAGTTTCCCCTAATACTATTAGAAATGATGTGGGTCTGAAGTATCAGTAAATTGCCTGATGGTATGGCACCTTATTTTATGCCTCCCTCTATCCTGCCTGCTTGCCAATATACCGTCAAGGTTCATATTATCGAGACCCTTTATTCTTGATTTCACACATTTCTTCTTTTACCTATCATAATCTAATTGCTCAGGAAACTTTGTGCCGAGTGCTGCAGAATTCTGGTTTTTGCAACATTCGATTTTGAGGAAAAGGCAGACAAGCAGTGGAAAGATGCCAGACCAATTCAACAGAAGTCGAGACAGCTATCCTAACAGACATACCTATAGAGGATTAAGAACAAATAACTGAATGTTTCAAACAATTCAGACTATCAAACCTGAATTGATAATTTTCTCTGAACAATCTGACTAGTCTGTCTGAATTTTCTGCTCTCTCCTATAGATTTTCGTATTCCTATGTTTTAAGCAACTATTAATTCGGATAAGCAATATTGATGGATCCTGCTTCAACAACTGACAGGCTCGAGACTAGCCCAATATTGATCTTTAGACATCACTAATAATTTTTGCACAAGTTGACTAAGGTAAGTATTAGACCATCTGGAAAGGGAACTGGAACATCACTGGGGAGAGCAGAATGGGAATACCATGAGCCAAGTGGAGCATTCCTGCTGTACCTAGCTCCAGAAAAATGATCTTTGATTATTTTCAGTCAACCCATCTAAGATTGATGACACAAAGGGCTTTAATGAATCTCTTTAAAGAGGGGATTTTCAATACCAATGCATGAAGTTAAACACAGTCAACTGCAAAATGTATGCTGAATAGGCCGAGTTTACCTGGAAATGGGATGTAACATACCAGTTATACAACAAAAATATACAATGGGGACAGTTTCTAAGTACCAATTTGGGGCGGCGTGGTGGCTCAGTGGTTAGTACGGCTACCTCATAGCACAAGGGTCCCAGGTTTGATTCCAGCCTCGGGTGACTGCCCGTGGGAAGTTTGCATGTTCTCCCTGTGTCTGTGTGGGTTTCCTCTGGGTGTGCCGGTTTCTTCCCATAGTCCAAGGATGCACAGTTCAGGTGAATTGGCCACGCTAAATTGCCCATAGTATTATGTGCATTAGTCAGAGGGGGATGGGTTGGTGTGGACTTGTTGGGCCAAAGGGCCTGTTTCCACACTGTAGATAATCTAATCTAAATTTCTGATCAGATTGGATGGCTGGTAACCACTTTTTTGGCACTTTGTGACTTCTCAGCATCTCAACACATTCACATTTGAGGGTTTTTCTCCACCACCTAACTGCAGTGACCTCTTCCCAAGTTTCTTATTTTATACCTCTTTCCAGAGATATACATGAATTGACAGGACTTTATTGCCTGTAGATAGTTCCTTGATTACATGATTTCCAATAACATATTGAGTTATTTGTCTCAACCCCAAGGTAAAACTCACCTTAATGCTATCCCCCATTTCCAGAGCATTCACACATACTCTCTTTCCTTGATCAATTGAACCTCTGAACCAGCGTTTATTATTGTTCTCCCTAATCAATTTCATCCTCCCAAGAAACTTTCCATTTAAAGCTTTAAAATTAATTTTCAGAAAGTTCATTATTTGTATCTATTACCAGTTGTCTGTCTTTTACCTGACGATATTCCAAAGACTTTTTGGACAGTTGTTCATAATAGAATTTCAACCTAATGTTTTGAGTTTACCAGGCTATCAAAGTGTAGCATTCACTAAAATAACTTATATTCCTATTTTTGCAAACCAGAAAGTGTCTTAGTTAAGCTTTAGTTTAAAGCCTAACATAGTTTAATATCATTATTTCTACTCTTGTACAGCTATGGTCTCATGTTTGGCTGAATATGATTACTCAAGAATAATCATTCCACTAGTTTTTGATACTTGGCAAAAAAAAAGCTCCGAGCAGTCTCAAGCTGACTACTAAATATATGTTCATTCTAAGCATATTTTTAATTTATAACAAGGGCAACTGAAATAAAGCTCTCGGTTCTATATGTACAGGCCACATTCCTGGTTTTAAGCAGGTGCCAGAGAGATCCATAAAAATGAGACTTACGAATAAAGCATTAGCCTGCATCCTCATTCAGGTTGAGTTATTGTTTGTTATTTGTTATTGTCACACCAATGTACACTTGAAAACTAATCATAGCGATTTCTATCCCATTGTGTATATGATATATTTGCCATTTTTTTATAGCTAGGAACAAAAGTTTACCTACAAGTGTTCCAGTAGGGAACACTTCCATGGCAGCACCTTGATAACTATGTAGCAGGACAGAACCAGTTTAAACCATCTAGTGCAGTCTATTTCCCTGTGCCACCAGCCTGTGGAATAAACAAGATAGAGTTGCTTTGCACAAATAACACAAAGCCTGTGTCAAATTACCAATGGAAGGAGTGGGTTCATGGGCTGTGATGTGAAGACAAGGTGCGGGGATGGCAGAGGAGTTGGGGAAATGACAGATGAATCAGGCCTATGGTGGGAGAAAAAACTTCAGGCAAAATGCAGAAGAAATTTGGGTATAAAATAAAATTGCCAAATTTTCAGAATCCAGATTGGCTCAGAGTTTGGAGCTTAGATGGGGTCCACAAACTCCAGTTTAAACATTCCTGCCACAAAAGAAGCAATGCAAGTAGCCCTATGGTATTATTTAGGAGACCCCACAAATCCTACAGGGTTTGCCGATAATTATAGCAGTGATTAAGATCTCAATCAATTTTCCAAACATGAAAAAGGAATGTTTATTTATATGCAGTTGAAAAACTAGATGCCTTTTATCCATCCTTTGCATTCATGCATGCAGTAGCTGTTGAAATGTTAATACATGTCATCTCTTCAATAGTACCAAGTTTGCTGATTTTACACTGGCAAAATTGTTTATGCAACTGTGGAAATCAGCCATGATATTCTCAGGCTCTTTTCAGAGAGGCCAAGGTTACAACTGAGATGTTTGGTTCTGGTTTCTCAATGTTTATGTCTCTCATTCCTTCTTCATTGCCTCAGTTGCACTGTCTATCAACACCTCTCCTTTCTATGTTATGCTGAAAGTAGAAAAGCATTGAGTGAAATTTTGTAGGGCCACATTTTTAATACGAGTGTAAACAAGCCTGACAAAGCTCTGATAATCTGCTACTTTATATCAATGTGCATTGTAAACTAAACAAAATTAATCTTTACTATTCATAATGGGTATATGTCAATGTGTCTTAAAGAATCAAAGATCTTCATTTATATTGTTTATTTGAACATTCTGGGCATTATTTCTCCACCTTTCCTAATCTGAAATTGATAGTATCCCACTGGGGTACACTATCATTGCTCTGTAATATCTCATTGAGCATCTGTTTCTCATGTGTGAATCTTTGCAGGGAGCACTTGCAAAGTTTTTATTCACCTATATGGAAGAGCACAAACATTCTATTTCCATTCTCACCCATCATTCTCAAGGAGTGATATATATGAGGACAGTTCAGAGAAAAAAGCTAACACTTGGGATGAGCTTTTTGTCTTTGAAAGGTTGAATGGAGTGGACTATATTCATTGAAGTTTTGAAGAATGAGGGATGACCATATAAGATTCTGAGAGGGCTTCTCAGGGAATGTGTTAAGAAGAAGCTTCCTCTCATAGAGGATTCTAGAACAGGCCTGCATATTTCTAAATTAAAGTGCTTCTCATTTAAGAATGAGATGAGAAGCATTCTTTTATAAGGGTCATTGGATTCTGGAATTCTCTTCCACAGAAAGCTATGAGGTGAGGTAATTGAATATGTTCAACTTTGAGTTAGATTAGATTAGATTCCCAACAGTGTCGAAACAGGCCCTTCGGCCCAACACGTCCACACCAACCCTCTGAAGAGTAACCCAGCCAGACCCATTTCCCTCTAACTGATGCACCGAACACTATGGGCAATTTAGCATGGCTAATTCACCTGACCTGCACATCTTTGGACTGTGGGAGGAAACCGGAGCGCCCAGAGGAAACCCAGCAGACACAGGGAGAATGCACAAACTTAACACAGACAGTGGCCGGAGGCTGGAATCGATCCTGGGTCCTTGGTGCTGTGAGGCAGCCGTGCCAACCACTGAGCCACCGTGCTGCCCCAATATAGGAAAAGTATTATTAAACTTGAAAGGATGCAGAAAAGATTTACAAGAATGTTGCCAATGTTGGAGGGAGAGGTTGAATATGTTGGGGCTATTTGCCCTGGAGCATCGAAGGCTGGGGGGGGGGGGGGGGGGGGGGGGAGTGGGGGGTGGGGGGGGGGAGGCGTGATCTTATAGTGGCTTATAAAATCAAGAGGGCATGGATAAGGTGAATGGCTAAGGTCATACACTTTTGTTAGACACATTTTTGATTGAGAATAGAGTTGATTGTTACAGGGGGCAATTAAGAAAATGAGGCTACAACCAGATCAACCATGATCTTATTGCATGATGGAAAAGGCACTTGCATTTAAAAAACTATTCCCTCTCCTATTTAAAGTCATAGATTTGATTTAATTTGATTCAGTATTGTCACATGTACCTTGGTACAGTGAAAAGTTTTGTTTTGTGTGCAATACAGGCAGATCATGCCATACAAAATGCATACAAGTAATAGAACAGCGTGAGGAATAGAACATTGCAGCTGTAGAGAAGGTGCACAAAGAGAGAGGTCAACATTACATTTGAAATTTGAGACTCACATTCATGACTGTGTGGCTAAATTTCATCCTAACTTCATCAATTAGTTCACTGACGACACCACCATTGTGAGTGTTGCACAGTATGGAAACAAACCCTTTGGTCCAACTTACCCATCCAGACCAGATATCCTAAATTAATCTAGTCCCATTTGCCAGTGTTTGGCCCATATCCCCCTCAACCCTTCCTATGCATGTACCGATCAGATGCATTTTAAATGTTGTAATTATACCAGTCCCCACCACTTCCTGTGGCAGCTTATTCCATATACATGCCACTGTTTGCTTGAAAAATCTACCTGTTACGTCACTTTAAATCTTTCCCCTCTCACCTTAAACCTATGCTGTCGAGTTTTGGATTCCCCTACCCTGGGAAGAAGATCTTAGCTATTCATCTTATCCATGACCTCTTGATTTTATAAACCACTACAAGGTCAACTGGCACCACCCAGCCTTCGATGCTACAGGGAAAATAGCCCCAACATATTCAACCTCTCTCTCCAACACTAGCAGCATCCTTGTAAATCTTTTCTGCACCCTTTCAAGTTTAACAATACTTTTCCTATAGCAGGGAGAGCAGATTTTAATGCAATATTCCAAAAGTTGCCTTACCAGTGTCCTGTACAGTCACAACATGATCTCCCAACTTCTATACTCAATGCAATGACCAATAAAGGCAAGCTACCAAACACCTTCTTCACTATCCTATCTACCTGTGACTCCAACTGCCAGGAACTATGAACTTGTACCTCAAGGTTTCTTTGTTCGGCAGCACACCTTATGATTTTATTAAGATTCACTGGACAATAATAAGAAATGACAACACCCTCTGATTCCCCTTTACAACAGTCTCCAAGGTCAAACACATTATTCTATCATACAAGAAACCAGAAAGGCAAAGCTCAGCTCAGCATAAACTAAGACTGAACCTGAGACCAACCTAGCTGTATGGCTTAGCCTACTCTTTCCATTCTAACATTCTTCTTCATTTGGCAAAACAAAATCTCAGCCATGTTTGTAAAGAAAACTTGTTCAACTGTCTATTGTTTTTGTATTTTGTTTCAAATTGCATTGCACTTCAAAGTTACTTGTCTGTAAAGAAATTCGAAGTTATGTACGGCATTACATAAATGCAAAGTTTTTCCTACAGTTCATTGCGGCAAAACTAAACATTGAGTACTTCAGCATTTAACTGATGGAGGCAGCACCAAAAGTACATTGATCCTCAATGGTAGGGGAGCCCAGCATATAAAAATAAATGTATTTTCAGTCATCTTCACTTAATGTTGCTTTGCGGATGTTCTACATGAGCCTCCTCCACGCGGTCCCTAGCTTCACAGATGCCAATCTTCAGATAATTTTCCCTTATTCTACATATTATCAAGAAAAAATAGAGATGATAGAGATAGCAAAGGCTAGATGTCCTGCCAATATCCCAGCTTCGATACTGAATACCTTTGTTCTAGAAGAAGCTACGTATCTATCCATGCTGTTCAAATACAACGCAGACATCTACCAGACAATATGGATCATTGCCCAGGAATGTTTTATCCCCAAAAAGCAAGATAAATCCAATCCCTCAGGGATACTGGACTACTTTTCATTTCAACATGACAAAGGTCTAAGGTGAGATTGGCTGCCCTTGATATGAAGGCAGTTTTTTTTTTGTAAATACTTTTATTGAGAAAAAAGAATTTAAATTTTTTACAAAATTACAAACTCACCGCAAAATGGTATAACAACCTTATAATATAACAACAATAACGATAAACAAACTACTACTCTTCTCTACAAACCACTGAGGAGAGGGAAAAATAAAAACTACAAGAACTACAATTCAATAAATTACTCAAAAAGATTGTACCAACTTAAACCAAGGTAAAGTAAATTACACTCAGTTAAGTTACTGCACTCAGTGCAATCACACCAAAGCTCCCCATGTCCGTGACCATCAGTAGGCAAACCTGTATTTGTTCGGAATTCTTCCTTCCAGGGGCTCCCGGCCGCCAGACACTGTCCTTAAGTCTACACAGAGGCCCTGACCAATATAGCCGGCAAGCCTGCATCTATATAATGCAGAAAGGGCTGTCATGTTCTGTAAAATGTTCCGTTTTCTGGTGCACCATACTTGTAAGGAAGTCCCGGGGAATTCTTCGACACCCAACTCATAAGAATGTTCTTCCTCGCACAGAATGAAAGAATATTAAACAGTTTCTTCCCATGTGTGTCCAAAGAAGGGAGATTTGGCAAGCCCAAAAGGAGAGACACCGGATCCATCTTAACCTCAGTTCCCAAGACCCCTTCCAAAACACTTGCTATGGCACCCCAATACCTATGAAGCTTATGGCATGACCACAAGCAATGAGTAAGAGTGCCAACGTCTGTTTTACATTTGGGGCACATTGGGGATGCTTCTACCTGAAATTTTGCAAGCCGCTCCAGTGCTAGATAAGCCCTGTGGAGGGCCTTCAGTTTTATAGCCTGCATCCTGTTACAAATCAAAATCTTCCTTACGTTCTCCCAAATATCTTCCCATGCCTCGAGCAAAATTTTCACCCCCAATTCTTGAATCCAGATTCTGCACAGCCACTCAATATCATTCAAAACATTGCCACTTTACAAGTGATGAAGGGTGCTGACCAAGAGAGCGCCCATTGACTGAAGTATTGTCCTCTCCACATCCGACTTATAGGGACTAACCATCAATGTAATCTTTTTCTGTAAAAAAGTCCATAATCTGAAAGTAATGAAAGAGGTCCCACCTAGATAACTCATATTTCTGACTCAGCAGCTTGAAAGACATCATGACCTCCCTGTCAAATAAATCTCCCAAACAGGAGACTCCTCTACACTTCCAGAACTTAAAGCCAAAATCCATTGACCCCAGCTGGAATCCAAACATCCAACAATGGGAGTGAAAGGGGAAATTTTTTGTACGTTGCCCTCACCTCGCTGCATCATTCTCCATGCTTTAACTGCGTTAAGGACAATTGGGTTTCTGCAATGATCTATAATAGTCCTCACCTTGTCCATAAACAACAATTGATGAGGGGACATTTTGCCTGGGAGGCCTCAATGTCCAACCAAATTGACTGCAGGTCCTGGCAAGCCCAGTCAACCACATAGGATAGTAAGGAACTCAATTGATATTTCTTAAAATCTGGGAAAACCAAACCTCCAATCCCCTACAAAAGTTGCAATTTATCCAGCTTAGTAAGAGGCCATCTATGATGCCAGATGAAAGATCCAAGCCAACTGTAGAGCCTCAGTAGTGCTTGCCTGGGCAGCATCAAAGGGAGCATTCGCATGGGATATAATAAGCGAGGAAGAACATTCATTTTGACCAGAGCTATTCTACCCAACCAGGAAATCAGAAGATCCTCCCAGCATCAAATGTCCTACCTTATCTTCTCCAGCAACTGCACAAAGTTAGCTTTATATAACTGATCGAAGGCCGGGTGATAAAAATGCATAAATACAAGAAACCTCCCTGTGACTACCTGAAAGGGAAACAAGTTCCATCTCCAAGATCGGATGTTCTAGTAAGGCCCCCCACAGGCATGGCTTCCGACTTCATAAAATTAATTTCATACTCTGAAAACAAACCAAATAGATTAATCATGAGGATTAAACAGGGCACAGGTGTCATTGGACCAGTTAAAAAGAGAAGAATGTCATCCGTGTAAAGGGTGGTCTTATGCCTGCCTGACCCTACCTCTGGGGCAATTATGTCAGGGTCCCTCCAGATGGCCTCTGCCAGTGGCTCAATCACCAATGTAAATAATAGTGTCAAGAGAGGACACCCTTGTCAGCTGCCTCTGCCGATACTAAAATTATCTGACCTTGTACCATTAGTGAGAACTGCTGCTTTCGGGTCACTATATAACACTGCTACCCACCTGGCAAAGACCCCTCCAAGAATAAACCGTTCCAGAACATAAAAGAGTTACAGTCACTCCACCCATTCAAACGTTTTTTCTGCATCCAGGGAGACTACCAAGCCCAGAATCAACCCTGCTGGCATACCTGGACCACATTTGATACTTTTCTAATATTATTAGATCTACGACCCTTAGTAAAACCTGTCTGGTCCTCCTTTATAATGAAGGGCAAAACTCCCTCCAACCTTATTGCCAGCATTTTCGACAGAATTTTAAAATCCACGTTCAGTAACAATATGGGCCTGTACGAAGTGCAATCCTCCAGGGCTTTCCCTTTCTTGAGAATAAGAGAAATATTTGTTTCTCTCAGAGAGGGTGGGAGGTAGTCCTGACTGTACAAGTAGTTGTATACATCCAACAGTGGCCTGGGCAGCATATCTATAAACTCCTTATAAAACTCACCTTGAAATGTGTCTGGGCTGGACACTTTACAACACTAGAGCTGCCTCACTGCCTCCTGTAATTCACAGGGGGGCATTCAGAAAAGATGCCTGCTCTGTAGTTACACCTGGAAGGTCCAAGGTCTTAAAAAAGGACCCCATCTTCGCGAATTGGTCCTCACAGCCCTCCGATCAGTACAGCTCAGAGTAGAACTTCCTAAATGCTGCATTTATCTTTTTGACATCGCAAGTAAGAACACCAGCTCTCTCTCTGATGGATGTAATAGACTGGGGGGCATTCTTCTTTCTGGCCAGGCACACTAAATATCTACCCGGTTTGTCACCATACTTGTGAAGGGAGTATTTAACTGAATATGGCATCAAGGAACCCAAGCAAAATTGAAGTCAATAGGCACCAGATGGGAAATGTTTCTCTGATTCAAATCATACTTGGCCCAAAGGAAGATGTTTTTGCTTGTTGGAGGCCATTCATCTCAATCTCAGTATATCTCTGCAAGACGTCCTCAGGGTAATGCCCTTGGTTCAAATATCTTCAGCTGCTTCCTCAATGATATTCCTTCCAAGTAAGGACAGCACTGTGGATCTTCATAGATGATTATATAATGTTCAGAACTATTTGCAACTCCTCAGATACTGAAGAGATGTGTGCACATATTCAGCAAGATGAGAACAATAGTTCAGCTTCAAAGAGTAAGTGACAAGTGACAAGTGATATTCAACCAAGAATGCCAGGTAATGGTTATCTCCAAAAAGAGGGAATCTAACTATATCCCCTTGACATTCAATGGCATTGTCAACATTGAGAGTCCCAACAATAATATCCTAGGAGTTACCACTGACCAGAAAATTAACAGCTATATAAATACAATGGCTATAAGACAGGCTCTGAGACCTAAGATTCTATATAACTCAACACTTGACTCCTCCAAGTCTATCCATGATGTGCAAGGCACAAGTCAGGAGTGTGATGCAATACTTCCCACTTACCTAGATAAGTGCAGTTCCTTGAAGTGACTGCACTCTATAACAACCAGAGATGCTTATAATCATAGACTTGCACAAGGGGTGTGTTGGTCTTAAGGTTGGCCCTTGGCAAACTGTAATAGCTATACAGAGGCTAGTATCCTGTCACCAAGTCACCTTTTAATTGCCTGTACATACTACTGGTCCAGTTGCCTCAGAGCCAGCTCTCAGAGTGAACAGAATCTCTGACATTTCTATTTATTTTTTTCTTCTTTTTTTAAAGGAAGGAAGGAAACACTCGAGTGGCCAGTCACAACTCCAGGGTGTTGGTGGACAACGCGTGCTCCTTTTCCAGAGACACTCGGGCTCTCACGTAGTCAGATGACTTTTTTTTTGTTTTTTAAATTTTTTTTTCTTAACCCCCACACTACCACCTAACTGCGATAGTGCTAATTTTTCCCCAGCACCCATGGTGTGTGTGTGTGCAGGTGTGAGACACAGTGAAGGACACAAAGTGCACGAATCTTTATTCAATTTCCACCACCAGGAAGATATGAAAAACACCCGAGTGGCCAGTGACAAGCACTGCCCTTCAAACCACAGGGCAATGCTGTGTGAGCAAAACAGTGAAGGGGAGGGTAGCGACTCCACTCCCTGCGGCGCCCACCTCTATCTGAATGACTCCAGGGTGTTGGTGGACACTGCGTGCTCCTTCTCCAAGGACACCCGGTCTCTAACGTAACCCCGGAAGAGGGGCAGGCAGTCGGCCCTAACGACCCCCTCCACGGCCCGCTGCCTGGACCTGTTGATGGCCAGTTTGGCCAGGCCCAGGAGCAGACCCACGAGGAGGTCTTCGGACCTGCCCTCCCTCCTCCGTACCGGGTGCCCAAAGATCAGGAGCGTGGGACTGAAGTGCAACCAAAAGCAGAGGAGAAGGTTTTTGAGAAAATCAAAAATGGAGTGCAAACGCCCACACCCAATATATACATGGTCCACGGACTCCACAGCACCACAGAACAAGCAGTTGGGCTGGGAGTCCGTGAACCACTGTAACCTGCGGTTGCAGGGGACTGCTGCGTGCAGCACCCTCCACCCCAGATCCCCGAGAGCATTTCTATTTTTTTTACACTGATCCAATCTCCAAAAGGAAGGAAACACTCGAGTGGCTAGTCACAACTCCAGGGTGTTGGTGGACACCGCGTACTCCTTCTCCAAGGACACCCGGGCTCTAAGCATTTCTATTTATTTATTTTTTCTTTTTTTTAACCCCCACACTACCGTCTAACTGCGGTAGTGCTTATTTTTTCCCCAGCACCCGTGGTGTGTGTGCAGGCGTGAAACACAGTGAAAGACACAAAGTGCACGAATCTTTATTCAATCTCCACCACCAGGAAGATATGAAAAACACCCAAGGGGCCAGTGACAAGCACTGCCCTTCACATCAAAGGGCAATGCTGTTGATCAAAACAGTGAAGGGGAGGGTAGGGACTAAATCAAAATAGAGTTGGACGGGGAAATAATGCACTCCACTTCCTGCAGCGCCCACCTCTCCCTGAACAACTCCAGGGTGTTGGTGGACACTGCGTGCTCATTCTCCAAGGACACCCTGGCTCTAACGTAACCCCGGAAGAGGGGCAGGCAGTCGGCCCTAACAACCCCCTCCAAGGCCAGCTGCCTGGACCTGTTGATGGCCAGTTTGGCCAGGCCCAGGAGCAGACCCACGAGGAGGTCTTCAGACCTGCCCTCCCTCCTCCGTACCGGGTGCCCGAAGATCAGGAGCGTGGGACTGAAGTGCAACCAAAAGCAGATGAGAAGGTTTTTAAGAAACTCAAAAAGGGAGTGCAAACGCCCACACCCAATATATACATGGTCCACGGACTCCACAGCACCACAGAACAAGCAGTTGGGCTAGGAGTCTGTGAACCACTGTAACCTGCGGTTGCAGGGGACTGCTGCGTGCAGCACCCTCCACCCCAGATCCCCGAGAGCATTTCTTTTTTTTACACTGATCCAATCTCCAAAAGGAAGGAAACACTCGAGTGGCCAGTCACAACTCCAAGGACACCCAGGCTCTAAGCATTTCTATTTATATATATTTTTTCTTTTTTTTTTCTTTTTTTTCTTTTTTCTTTTTATGCTGTGTGATCATAATCATCCCTGTTTTTTTTTTCTTTTTTCTTACACAAAGTGGACACTCCTGTTCCTTTTTTTTAACCCCCACACTACCGACTAACTGCGGTAGTGCTTATTTTTCCCCACATTTCTATTTTTTTTTTTTCTTTTTGGTGGGATGGTAAGTGAGGACAGAGGGTACACTATCACTGTTGTGGGAGGGAAGAGGGCTGAAGGCAGGAGATGGGTTAGAAACAGCAGAGGGCCCTATCAACCGTGGTGCCGAGTGAAATAACACCACAGAGGCTAGTATCCTGTCACCAAGCCATGCTTTATTTACATGTGGAAAGTCATCAACATTGATCCAACTCCCTCAGCGTCAGCTTTCAGTCCATCTTTTCAATGTACAGGACAGAGCACAGAACCCTCTGACACCTCTTTTTTTTACTGCTAACCCCCACACTACAGCCTAACTGCAGTAGTGCTTATTTTTTTCCCCAGCACCCATGTGTGTGTGTGCAGGTGTGAGACACAGTGAGAGACACAAGGTGCACGAATCTTTATTCAATTTCCACCACCAGGAAGATAGGAAAAACACCCAAGTGGCCAGTGACAAGCACCGCCCTTCATAATCTCCTGTTTATTTTTTTTTAAATGCACGAATCTTTATTCAATTTCCGCCACCAAGTAGATAGGAAAACACCCGAGTGGCCAGTGACAAGCACTGCCCTTCACAAAAGGGGACACCTCTTTTTTTGTTTTCTTTTTACCCGAGAATTTGTTTTTTTTTGTTTTTTTTCACAGTGACACTCCTGTTTATTTTTTTTTCTTTTTTCTTTTTTTTTACCCCCACACTACCGACTAACTGCGGTAGTGCTTATTTTTCCCCACATTTCTATTTATATATGTCAGACAGGTCTCTCTGATTGGTCCAAGTAAACAGCCCAATCAAGGAGCTCATATTCACTTGGTACAATCACAACACACATATTGGAGACATTTCATATTAACAAAGGGCTTTCAGTCTCCCACTGTCAAAGCTATCAAGCTGCCATTGAAACAGATGGGGAATTTTCAGCACCCTTTTCATGAATGGATTTTGATCAGTTTTGTTTACCTCTGTCAGCATCTGCAATTAAGATAAGCTATTATGTATTATCCTAAGTCCCTCCCCCCACAAACCCTAGCTTATCATAATAATGGTATTAAGTGAACTGCCTAGACGTGTTTACTATTAATCTATGTCAGAGAGTTTTAGAAATTTGTCTTCTCTTGTAGGTCAGATGGCATTGTGTGCTCGCTCATTTCAAGGTGTATTCCAAATATTGACCCCAAATACTGAACCAGTCAGTGGAATTAAAGATTGATAGTACATACATTACACCTGTGTGACACTGGCACAAGATGAAATTTTCTTTGGTCATGTTGGGAGCTAAATGTGCATTGGACTGTTCAGGCTTACAGAATTACAAAACTGTTACAGCACTGAATGAGGCCATTGAGCCCGTTATGTCTGTACTGGATCAGTGAATAGGAAATTCCCAATGTCATTCCTCCATGTTTTCCTGATAACCTTAAATATTTGTCTTGTTCAGATATCCAGATACCTTCAGCTATTTTGACTGCTTCTCCTGAATCTGACTCCACCCACTTTCAAGCAGAACATTTCAGACCTTAATTACTTGCTTGGTAAAAACATTTTTCCTCTTATCACTTTTGCTTCTTTAGCCAATTAATTTATAACTGTTCCTTCTCATCTTCAATCTTTTAATGAGAGGGAAGTTTCTCTCCATCTACTCTGTCCAGACCCCACATGGCTTTGAATATCTCAATTAAATCACCTCGCAGTCTTTTTTCTTCTTGTTGTGTACTGGGATCTAATTTTGTGTAGTTTCCCAAAGTAATGCTGCTGGAGCCCTTAGAACTTTCTGCAAAACATTTTCATCAATTCATGCATTCTCTTCACACTAGGATAGAGCTTCTGTTCCCTGCCAGCATTCATACATCATCACTATATCCTCATTATTATGAATGCTTCAGACATTAATCCCATTACTTGACAGAATACAGTCCTGCCTTCTCCAATCTATCTTCATGACTCAAAATCCTCATTGCTCAAACAGTCTCCTTCAGCTTTTCAGCACTGCCTCCAATGCCCTCACATCATGGCACTCTGAACTGAATGCAGTTCTCCAAATGAGTGTGGAGTAGTGTCCAATACATACTCAACATAATCTCCTTGCTCTTGTTCTCTACACCATTATTAATAAAGCACAGGCTACTGGATGTTTGATTGACTGCTCTCTCTAGCTGTCCTGACATCTTTCATGACATGTTATGCACATTTACTTCCAAATTCACAAGTTTCTTCAACCCTTTTAGAGTTATACCCATTATTTGTTATTGTCTCACCGTGCTCTTCATGCTGCCTTTATTAATTTAAATTAGGTTTGTCCATGTGACTGTTATTTTTGATCTAAATTACTGCTCCTAGAAATTTCCTCCATTTAATTTTCAATGTCTAGGTTCCCTGAAATCGATATTACAGATTGCATTTCTGACTGGGAAGGCCCCATAACATCTCTTAAAAGAGCTTGAGGTGCTGTTAATTGGCTGGGGGTAAGTTTATCTCTCTGACTGCTGGGATCTCAAGAATCACTGACCCACACGTGCTATAGTGCTAAAAGAGGCCATTCGGCCGATCATGCCTACACTGGCTCATTAAGTGAGGATTATTACTTACCACCAATCTCTTGCTTTTTCCCCTTGCACATTATATTTATCTAAATTATCATCCAAATTCTTTCTTGAATGCCTCAACTGAAAACTTGAAGTTGTGCTTTGGGATCACACTTTTCAAAATACACAGGGGTACTGGGCATAGAGGTTATTTAATTTGGACTATAAACATTGAACGTGAAGACAACATATAAAGTTAGCAAGACTCAGTTTAAACTCAAAATTAGGACTTTTTTCTCAGTTTATCACTAACATGTAAATTGATCCCAGCTTAAACAGGCAATGGAATGCTGCTTAATATATTTAGGAAGAGTTGGTTAGGAATGGGATTGACTGAAGTAATCAAATGCTGTATGGATTACAATGCCTCTTGGGCTGATGGCATCTCAAATTCATGCCAAAAGGATAACCATGCAAAATATGCAATCCAACCTACAGTTATTCTGGATGTTTGTTCTACATAGCTATAACAGGAAAGAAAGTTTACAAAAAACTTTCCTCAGCAGATTAAAGTACATGGTACGGTCTGTGATGAAGATGTGTGTGCAGGAAATGAACTTGATGGTGATGTCTAATTCTGTGTTTTCTTAACTGCTAAAGTAACAAAATTATCAACCTTGATAGTACAAAGGAGGTGAGCACACAATTCAAATGGTAGGTTTAACCAAGATCCCAAGTTTTAACAACTATCTCTTTTTAACATAAGAAACAGGAGCAGGAGTAGGCCATCTGGCCCACTGAGCCTGCTCCGCCATTCAATAAGACCATGGCTGATCTTTTTGTGGATTCAGCTCCATTTACTGTTCAAAACTCTCTGCCTTAAAAAACATTCAATGAGGTGGCCTCATATGCTTCACAGACAGGGCATTCCACAGATTCACAACTCTTTGGGTGAAGAAGTTCTTGCATCAACTCAGTCCTAAATCTGCTCCCCCTTATTTTGAGGCTATGTCCCCTACTTCTAGTTTCATCCACCAGTGGATACAACCTGCCTGCTTCTATCTTATCTGTTCCTTACATAATTTTGTTTGCTTCTATAAGATCAGTCTTCTAAATTCCAATGAGTATAGTCCCAGTCTACTCAATTTCTCCTCATAAGGCAACCTTCTCGTTTCTGGAATCAACCTAGTGAACCTCCTCTGCACTCCTCCAGTGCCAGTACATCCTTTCTCAAGTAAGGAGACCAACACTGTTTACAGTACTCTAGGTGTGGCCCCACCAGCACCCTATTCAGCTGCAGCATAACCTCTCTATTTTTAAATTCCATCCCCTGAGCAACAAAGGACAATATTCCATTTGCTTTCTTAATTATTTGCTGCACCTACAAACAAACCTTTTGTGATTCATGCATAAGGATACCCAGGTTCCTCTGCACAGCAACATGCTGCAATTTTTCATCATCTAAATAATAGCCCATTAATACAACTCATTCATCATGTTGAGTATACTCATTTTAACAGCCCAGCTTCTCCTATTGATATTAAGACTAACAACAAGGAAATTATTTTCCTAAATAATTAAAAAGTAGTATTTAGTATTTGGTAACAATTATTTTTATTGAAAGTAATGAAATAGCTCATTGCCAAATTTTTAATGTTACTCTGTCTTAACAAGATCTCATTAAAAATAGGTTTCAGTAATGTATTCAGGACATACACAGGCAAATTGCAATTTCTACATTACCAGATATTGATACAAAAGCAAAATGTTGTGGATTGGCAAACTGAAATAAAAACAGGACATGTTGGAGAAACCTAGCAGGTCTGGCAACAACCATGGAAAGAGAGAAACATAGTTAACATTGTGAGTCCAATATGACTTCTTTGGAGTTTCCATAGTGAATGGGACATTGAGTGTGGCTAAATATGACTGTGATTGTCATGAATTTGCACAATGTGATGGTTGAATATGAACTAATGCTTCAAGTTGGATGTGCGATAGTGTCCAAAACCATAGTTTGTAAGAGTTTTTTTCAATGAAATCATTAACCTTACTTTAACAAGCATAACAAAATATGGTTCAGTAATTAAGTTTGAAACAGACTAGATGGTGAGCAGTAGTTTATTGCAATAAATGAATATTTAATATCCTTGCATAAAGACAAATTGTTCAAGAAACTCAGCAGTTCTGGCAACATCTGTGGAGAGATAAATAGAGTTAACATTCTGTGTCCAATGTTTGGAGGATAGCCCATGGCAAGATCTTACATATGGAGTTTTTTTTAATGTCAGAAGACTCTTGTGCCTGAAAGTACCATATAGCTCTGGCTGATGATGAGATTCTTCTATTCTTATTGCCTACCATAGACAGATTGGAATGATATAAAGGTTATCAGTCAACTTATTGGACTGCATTGTAAACAAATCATCTGTGGCTATTGATTGGCTGAGATGCAGAGCCACTAGTCATTGAACCAGAAGACCTCCATTAAATATTTTAAAATCTGTTAGGGCATTCTTTCAATCCCAGCTTGTGCAAATTAAGAATTTACAAGTGGAGTCATATGGTGCAACACACACTTTCCAAAACAAACAGAACTATGTGGTAGTTGGTTCACATCTGTGATAATTTCCATGGTGAGCTTTCAATCATTAATGTGCTAGTGTGGACAGGGCTCACATAGAACATAATAAATGTGTTATTCTGAGTGACATCAGGCTATTCTTCAGCACCCTACTAGCAGACAGTGAAAACATTGTAAGCTGAGTTAAATTTTCCCTTAGGAAATACAGTCCAAGAGAAACAATGGGTGATAATTGAAATGAATGAATTTGTGTCTAGGTTAGGGTAAGAATTTAGAAAAGAGTGGCAGATTATTTTTGTTCTTTAACTGATTTTAAAATAATTAATTTGCATTTTGCTATTCATCAGATTACCAATTTTATTGTAGCGTGAACTTCAAATCAACTGACAATGAAAGTTTTAAAATGGGTTGCAGCCAAACAAAATACTGCAATTGAGTGAATACAATTTTTTAATGTAAAAAGTAAATCATTCCATGTTTGCAATAAGCAAGGAAGTAAACATTCCAGTAGGAATCCAAACATGTTTTCATTAAACATACTGAAGAAAACCTCGAAAACAAGATGTTAATAAAACACATAATTCTTTATTTGGCAGTTATTCTACAAGATGTAAAACCTTGTGGGATGCAATCTAAACCTTGTCAACCAAGCACTCATGATATACAGCTTGATCTAGGAATAACAGGCAGTTTTTACAACGAGTTGTGATTCCACAAAAGCACTTCCAACTTTTTCTTATTTGCAAGTCCTTTCGTGGAATTTGTGGTGAATGCAGTTTTTTTGTCGGAACTACAAATATTTGAGGAGGAATAAAAAACTGTTAGAATCAGAAGATATTCATTTGTTATAACAACTATTCCAGCTTATTTTTTATTTGTTCTGAAAAATATTTTCTAAGCATCCTTAACTTGCAGTGTAATCACTTAAGAATGTTTACTCACCTTCAAAAAAGCTAAAATAATATGAGTACTGATTAGGGAGTCATAATCATAACAAAGCAATCATATTATGTACGAAATAGGTCACTTAATACACATAATAATTTGAAGGAATTATACTCAGATGTACAATCCTGTTAACAATAAACCAAAGAATTAAATGCTCATCTTAATATTATGATGTAGGAAGTAGAAAAATTTAAATACTAGGTACTTCAGATAGAAAATCCCAATTCTGTTTGGGGATTACTGACATTCAGATAAAACCTTTGTAGTCTGACAATATATTATCGCTCTTGTTCAAAGCCCAAAATAATGAATTCTCCAAATTGGGAATGATGTGTCAAATCAAGACACAAAGGAAAGCACTATGTCAAAACTGCCAAATCATTGGCAATGAAAATGTTTTGTAGCTTCATAATTTTGATGCTCATGGAAAGGTAGGACCAATTTCCTGCAGAGATTTTACTTATTTTTGCTTCCCCCGATGGGAGACATGAGCTCATAACCAAGGGATCGATGTCCTTATATCAATACTCATGAGAATCTTAGTGACCTTAGCTTTACTTATGGGACACATCATTTTTCCTGACACTTATGATAAAAAAAAGCAAAATACACATGGAAATGTCAATGTTGATAGTTTTTTTTCACTCAAATCAGAGAAAAAAAATCTCCCTACACCTACCATTAAAAAGGGCACCAGAGAAGACCACTGTTATGGTACTGATGTAAATGTTTTGATTCAAGGATCTCAAAGTCAGAAGTAAATCTGCTTTTGAATCACCCAGGAGTGTACCAATGATCTAAGCAAGGAAGTGAATGATCAGGATCCTTTAACTAACTTTTCCCAACTTTTCTCCACATCGAACTGAATCCTGGATGCTAATGAAAAGTTGAAAGCAGGTTTGATGGTTGTCACACTCATCTCCCTGGGAGATCTATAAACATGTTGCAGATATCTAAGATGTCAAATGAAAGACTTTTTAACAATATCTCCTGTGCACATATGACACTTAGGAAAAAATGTTTCAGATTCGTGGGTAACTGCTGCCACTGTGAAAGGAAACCATGAATAGCGAACAATTTTGCATGCGAAGTACGAAAGTGGAAACCTGATTTCATTATACACAAAACAATTCACAAGAGACATTAGTCTTGGCTGTGAAGTAACATTATGAATGTAAGATCAAGCAGGTTGGTGTAATGTCATTTAATCTTTGAGCTGAATTATGTTTTTGTTGGCTGGCATAAATAATGATCTATGGAAAAACAAATCCTATTAGTGAAACCAAATCAGAAATAATGTGGAATGAATATGCAAAACTTGATTTGCACAGCCTTCCAACAAGCTTAAATCTAGTGTTGCAATGTCAACTCTGAAACATGCGGAAGAGTGAAATCTAATCAGTAATAAACCCACTATCTAATCCCCCGCACCACACACTAACTTCTGAATTTAGACATTGCATAATTTAATAATTTGCTTCAGCATCATCTGGGACCAGAGTATTAACTATTTAGATCTATTTGAATTTGATGGTCTTTTATCATCAACAATCCACCATCATTCAAAATCGTAGAATCATAGGATTCCGACTGTGTGGAAACAGCCATTCAGTCTACACCGACCCTCCGAAGAGGGTCCCATCCAGACCCATCATTTTAACCAAAACCTTTCATTTCCTATGGCTAAGCCACCTACCCTGCATATCTCTGGATACTTTAGACAATTTTTCATGGCCAATCTATCTCACCTGCACTTCTTTAGACTGTGGGAGGAAACCAAAACACCCGGAGAAACCCATGCAGACACGGGGAAAATGTGCAAACTCCACACAGACAGTCACCTGAAGGTGGAGTCGAGTGTGTACAATTGTTTCACAGAATTGGAAATAGTTGAGACTCTCACTGGATCAATTGCATGATGTACTCCATTATTGAACTCAGTTACACTAACAAGGAAGGCCCCAGATTCATTAGTGGTTGATGCTCAGTCAAAGTCTCAGCCAGGGAAAGATTGAGTGTCCACATTTTCTTCAGCATTAATAAAATCTGGAAAGACAAAAAATGGTCTAGATTTCCTGCCAAAGGCAGGACAAATTCTATCTGATGAATGACCATCTTGCCAGATGATTCTTGATTGTTAGCAAAGAAATGGAAGGTCTTTTCAAGGTTTTTGTAAGCACCTGCAGAATTTGATCCTGGAATGGAATGACTTCAGGTAAACAAAGGGGAATAATTCAAAAAATAGAGTCATAGAGTCATAGAGATGTACACCATGGAAACAGACCCTTTGGGCCAACCCGTCCAAGCCAACCAGATACCTCAACCTAATCTAGTCCAACCTGCCAGCACCCAGGCCATATCCCTCCAAACCTTTCCTATTCATATACCCATCCAAATGCCTCTTAAATGTTGCAATTGTACCAGCCTCCACCATTTCCTCTGACAGCTCATTCCATACATGTACCACCCTCTGTGTGAAAAGGTTGCCCCATAGGTCTCTTTTATTTCTTTCCCCTCTCACCATAAATCTATGCCCTTGATTTCTGCACTCCCCAACTCCAGGGAAAAGACTTTGCTATTTAGCCTATCCATGCCCCTCATAATTTTGTAAACTTCTCAGCCTCCAACGCTCCAGGGAAAACAGCCCCAGCCTGTTCAGCCTCTCCCTATAGCTCAAATCCTCCAACCCCAGCAACATGCTTGTAAATTTTTTCTGAACCCTTTCAAGTTTCACAACATTTTTCTGATAGGAAGGAGACCAAAATTTCATGCAATATTCCAACAGTGGCCTAACCAATGTCTTGTACAGCCACAACATGACCTCCCAACTCCGGTACTCAATACTTTGACCAATAAAGGAAAGCATACCAAATGCTTTCTTCACTATCCTATCTACCTGCGACTCCACTTTCAAGGAGCTATGAACCTGCACTTCAAGGTCTCTCTGTTCAGGAACACTCCCTAGGACCTTATTATTAAGTGTATAAGTCCTGCTAAGATTTGCTTTCCTAAAATACAGCACCTCGCATTTATCTGAATTAAACTCC
Organism: Chiloscyllium punctatum; assembly: GCF_047496795.1. Lineage (NCBI taxonomy): Eukaryota > Metazoa > Chordata > Chondrichthyes > Orectolobiformes > Hemiscylliidae > Chiloscyllium > Chiloscyllium punctatum. Next base: position 73,976,609 of record NC_092742.1, on the reverse strand, counting down.
ATCTGCCACTTCTCAGCCCATTGGCCCATCTGGTCAAGATCCTGTTGTAATCTGAGGTAACCCTCTTCGCTGTCTACTATACCTCCAATTTTGGTGTCCTCTGCAAACTTACTAACTGTACCTCTTATGCTCGCATCCAAATCATTTATGTAAATGACAAAAAGTAGAGGGCCCAGCACCGATCCTTGTGGCACTCCATTGGTCACAGGCCTCCAGTTTGAAAAAAATCCCTCCACCACCACCCTCTGTCTTCTACCTTTGAGCCAGGTCTGTATCCAAATGGCTAGTTCTCCCCGTATTACGTGAGATCTAACCTTGCTAATCAGTCTCCCATGGGGAACCTTGTCGAACACCTTACTGAAGTCCATATAGGTCACATCGACTGCTCTGCCCTCATCAATCCTCTTTGTTACTTCTTCAAAAAACTCAATCGATTTTGTGAGACATGATTTCCCATGCACAAAACCATGTTGACTATCCTTAATCAGTCCTTGCCTTTCCAAGTACATGTACATCCTGTCCCTCAGGAATCCCTCCAACAAATTGCCCACCACTGACATCAGGCTCACCGGTCTATTAGTTCTCTGGCTTGTCCTTATCACCCTTCTTAAACAGTGGCACCACGTTAGCCTACCTTCAGTCTCCGGCATCTCACCTGTGACTATCGATGGTACAAATATCGCAGCCAGAGGCCCCACAATCACTTCTCTAACTTCCCACAGAGTTCTAGGGTACACCTGATCAGGTCCTGGGGATTTATCTACCTTCATGCATTTCAAGACATCCAATACTTCCTCCTCTGTAATATGGACATTTTACGAGATGTCACCACCTATTTCCCTACAGTCTATATTTTCCATAGTAAATACTGATGCAAAATATTCATTTAGTATCTTCCCCATTTTCTGCAGCTTCACACAAAGGCCGCCTTGCTGATCTGTGAGGGGCCCTATTCTCTCCCTAGTTACCTTTTTGTCCTTAATGTATTTGTAAAAACTCTTTGGATTCTCCTTAATTCTATTTGCCAATGCTATTTCATGTCCCCTTTTTGCCCTCCTGATTTCCCTCTTAAGTATATTTCTACTTCCTTTATACTCTTCTAAGGATTCACTCGATCCTTCCTGTCTATACCTTACATATGCTTCCTTTTTTTTCTTAACCAAACTCTCAATTTCTTTAGTCATCCAGCATTCCCTATACTTACCAGCCTTTCCTTTCACCCTGACAGGAATATACTTTCTCTGGATTCTCGTTATCTCATTTCTGAAGGCTTCCCATTTTCCAGCCGTCTGTTTACCTGCAAACATCTGCCCCCAGTCAGCTTTCAAAAGTTCTTGCCTAATACCGTCAAAATTGGCTTTTCTCCAATTTAGAACTTCAACTTTTAGATCTGGTCTATCCTTTTCCATCATTATTTTAAAATGAATAGAATTATGGTTGCTGGCCCTAAGGTGCTCCCCCACTGACACCTCAGTCACCTGCCCTGCCTTATTTCCCAAGAGTAAGTCAGGTTTTGCATCTTCTCTCGTAGGTACATCCACATACTGAATCAGCAAATTGTCTTGTACACACTTAACAAATTCCTCTCCATCTAAATCCTTAACACGATCGCAGTTCCAGTCTATGTTTGGAAAGTTCAAATCCCCTACCATAACCACCATATTTTTCTTAGTTGATAGTTGAGATCTCCTTACAAGCTTGTTTCTCAATTTCCCTCTGACTATTAGAGGGTCTATAATGCAATCCCCATAAGGGTATCATCCCTTTCTTATTTCTCAGTTCAACCCAAATAACTTCCCTGGATGTATTTCCAGAAATATCCTCCCTCAGCACAGCTGTAATGCTCTCCCTTATCAAAAATGCCACCCCCCTCCTCTCTTGCCTCCCTTTCTATCCTTCCTGTAGCATCTGTATCCTGGAACATTAAGCTGCCAGTCCTTTCCATCCCTGAGCCATGTTTCTGTAATTGCTATGATATCCCAGTCCCATGTTCCTAACCATGCCCTGAGTTCATCTGCCTTCCCTGTTAGGCCCCTTGCATTGAAATAAATGCAATTTAATTTATTAGTCCTACCTTGTCCCTGCCTACCCTGACTGTTTGACTCGCTTTTTATTTCAACTGTACCAGTCTCAGATTGATCTCTTTCCTCACTATCCCCCCACCTTACTAGTTTAAATCCTCCCAAGCAGCTCTAGCAAATTTCCCTGCCAGTATATTAGTCCCCTTCCAATTTAGGTGCAATCCATCCTTCTTGTACAGGTCACTTCTACCCCAAAAGAGATTCCAATGATCCAATAATGTGAATCCTTCCCCCGTACACCAGTTCCTCAGCCATGCATTCATCTGCTCTATCCCTCTATTCTTGCCCTCACTAGCTTGTAGCACCGGGAGTAATCCAGATATTAATCCTCCCGAGGATCTCCTTTTAACTTCCTGCCTAGCTCTCTGTAATCTCCTTTCAGAATCTCAACCTTTTCCCTTCCTATGTCGTTGGTTCCAATATGGACAATGACCTTTTGCTGGCCCCTCTCCCCGGGGGGAACATTCTGCACCCTCTCTGAGACATCCTTGATCCTGGCACCAGCATTTGACAAAATCTATGAAGATACTGCATGACCTGTAGAGTAACAAGTCAAACTCTTTGCCCCATTATGCCCCCTTGCTCTTAAACAGCAAGTAAGTCAGATTCAGGCCAGGTTTGCAGTTGCTTTTGATGTTTTATCAGAGAAAAGATATTTCTGTGTCTATTTCATGATGCAGAGAATGTCACTGCACTTCAAGAAAACAGTAACCATTGAAGAAAACTAAGTGCTAAAAAAAAACCAAAACATCAAATAATGCTGTTTCAAATCTTTAACAAGGTAATATAATTTAGATCCATTTTCATGTTCACCATTCAACATATGCACCCCATGGTAATAAATCATGAGAACAGTATGATTAAGAATGATTCATTAAAATTCACAAAACGAAATTCAATGGCCTTATGTCAGGATGTCTGCAAAGGAAAGCAAGGTTTCAGAGGTATCCTGCATCATCAAATTCATCTGAAGATCTCATGTACTCTAATGCCAACCAAGAAAGTTATAATATAAATTGTAAAATAAGCCCATGAGTCTGATGATGCAAATGTCCGTATCCCAGATGACACTGTCTTTATTGGTGAGTGAAGCAAAGGAGAATAATGGAGTGGGTTTGGGCATTGATCAATCATATGTTCACTTTAGAGGATTATATTTAACCTTTGATAGTAAAAAGCAACTATTCACAGTGCTTTCACATTGTCTTCTATAATTCCAATGGAATTTTGTAGGAAACCTGAAATCAGAGAGGAGCCACGGTCTTGACAGTGATAGTACAGATGAGGAGCACAATTAATTAGAAATCAGAAGCACTTTGAAAGTCAGTACAACAAAATAAAAGGTGGAAGACGAGAGAAAATCTCAAAAACGTGAAAGAAACCTTAGGTCATCAGTAATGCAATTTCTATTGTCAGTCCAACGGGAGTAAGATTTTTTATCTTAAACATGTAGAGAATACCTACCTCACATAAGTAGAAAAGTTGATTACAAGGAGGCCATGTCAGTTGAATCACAATGGGAAGACAAAAAGGGAGATCGAAACTGTCAATACAGCATATTAAGGTCACATTTATTTGAGGCAGAATGTTAATGATTTTAGTGGTTCAATTGGATTAGATGAAGAGATTAAATTGTTGAGAATGTCAATTTGCAAAAGTATACCTAACCCTCAAGACATAGCTTGGGTTTGAGCATTAAAACTAAACTGAGCAGATGGGACAGATTAATATTCAGGGTAGATTGAACCATTACACTATCTTACATGATGGAAGAGATGAAGTATTAAGTTTATTCAAGCCACATCAGAATTCATATTGTGTTTTGAGTTCTGTAAAAGTGACTTATTGGCAACTGATAAACAAAGACACACATTTTTGGTTACAATATATGTTAACAGTTTCATGTCAAACAGTAACTTAAACCAGTTATTCGGCACCAAATACCCAGACGTGCCTGGAAGAAAATAGAATAAGATCTCTTTGAAATAGAATGAAAAGGCTATCTGATTATTTCCATTATTATAATTTGAATGGGCAGATTAACTGAATGAAAACTAAATCCAAATAAATCATTGTGCAGACTTTAGTACTTGTAAGGACCTTTTTAGTATTTGTAATTGTTGACTGAAATGGGTAAAAGACTGTTTTAAAAAAAAAACAATGATTGCAGAACGGATTACACAATCATCTTTCACTTAATTTGAACTACCAACATCTTTCTCCACCAGTGCTCTATAAACCACCACTGTTACAACCCTCCCCAACGACAGCATAAATGCTGCACCTTCCACACTTCACTACAGCTCTGATGAAGAGTTGACTTGAAATGTTAGCTTGCTCTCTCTCCATGGAGGCTGCCTGACCTGCTGTGACCTCCAGCATTTGTTGTTATCAGTACAAATTCCAGCATCTGCAGTAATTTGCTCCTACAGAATCATCTTTTTTTATAAAACAATCCTTTTGCTTTTTATAAACAAGTTACTTGATGCTCATTCTAAGCACTGTTAACACTGCTGATCGTTCAAGCAGTGGGGGGAAATCTAATGATGAGCTTGAGCCAAGGGGTGTATACAAACAGAGATCCAGCCAACAACAAGTGGCAAATTAGTCTGTCGGATGGTGACCAGTTATTGATGACGCAGGCTTTCTGCCAGCCAACATCCATGTGATTGGCTCCAGGTGGCTGAACAGCTTGTGGGTGTAGATCTTTGGACGGAAGTCATTGGATTTCTGGAAAGAAATGGGCTGAAGTTTTTTTTCTGCAGTAAAATACATCTCAAGCCAAGTGAATCCTTTGAAAAGTACAGTGGCAGTAGGATTATACTGAAGAGGGAAATCAGGAGGGCAAGAAGGGGACATGAGATATCTTTGGCAAATAGGGTTAAGGAGAATCCAAAGGGTTTTTACAAATATATTCAGGACCAAAGAGTAATTAGGGAGACAATAGGGCCCCTCAAAGATAAGCAAAGCGGCCTTTTTATGGAGCCGCAGGAGATGGGGAGATACTCAACTAATTTTACATCAGTGTTTAGTGTGGAAAAGGACCTGAAAGATATAGAATGTAGAGAAATAGACAGTGATGTCTTCAAAAATGTCCACATTACAGAGGAGGAAGTGCTAGATGTATTGAAACACATAAAGTGGATAAATCCTCAGGACCTGATCTGGTGTACCCTAGATCTCCATGGGAAGCTAAGGAAGAGATTGTTGGGCCTCTTGCTGAGATATTTGTATCATTGATAGTCATAGAGTCATAGAGATGTACAGCATCGAAACAGACCCTTCGGTCCAACCTGTCCATGCCAACCAGATATCCCAACCCAATCTAGTCCCAACTGCCAGCACCCAGCCCATATCCCTCCAAACCCTTTCTATTCATATACCCATCCAAATGTCTCTTAAATGTTGCAATTTGTACCAGCCTCCACCACATCCTCTGGCAGCTCATTCCATACACTCACCACCCTCTGCGTGAAAAAGTTGCCCTTTACGTCTCTTTTATATCTTTCCCCTCTTACCCTAAACCTATGCCCTCTAGTTCTGGACTCCCCGATCCCGGGGAAGAGACTTTGTCTATTTATCCTATCCATGCCCCTCATGATTTTGTAAACCTCGATAAGGTCACCCCTCAGCCTCCGACGCTCCAGGGAAAACAGCCCCAGCCTGTTCAGCCTCTCTCTATAGCTCAAATCCTCCAACCCTGGCAACATCCTTGTAAATCTGTTCTGAACCCTTTCAAGTTTCACAACATCTTTCCAATAGGAAGGAGACCAGAATTGCACGCAATATTCCAACAGTGGCCTAACCAATGTCCTGTACAGCTGCAACATGACCTCCCGACTCCTGTATTCAATACTCTGACCAATAAAGAAAAGCATATCAAATGCCTTCTTCACTATCCTATCTACCTGCGACTCCACTTTCAAGGAGCTATGAACCTGCACTCCAAGGTCTCTTTTAGGTTAGATTACTTACTGCGTGGAAACAGACCCTTCGGTCCAACAAGTCCACACTGACCCGCTGAAGTGTAACCCACCCAAACCCATTCCCCTACACCTAATGCTACGGGCAATTTAGCATGGCCAATTCACCTAACCTGCACATTTTTGGACTGTGGGAGGAAACCGGAGCACCCGGAGGAAACCCACGCAGACACGGGGAGAATGTGCAAACTCCACACAGACAGTCGCCTAAGGCGGGAACTGAACCCAGGTCTCTGGTGCTGTGAAGCAGCAGTGCTAACCACTGTGCCACCATGCCACCCTATGTTCAGCAACAGTCCCTAGAGCTACAGAGAGAAGTTGAATAGGCTGAGCCTGTTTTCCCTGGAGCTTCGGAAGCTGAGAGGTGACCTTATAGAGGTTTATAAAATTATGAGGATAGGATAAATAGACGAGGTCTTTTTCCTGGGGCAGGGGAGTCCAGAACTAGAGGGCATACGTTTAGGGTGGGAGGGGAAAGATATAAAAGGGACCTAAGGGGCAATGTTTTCACACAGAGGGTTGGTGCGTGTTTGGAATGTGCTGCCAGAGGAAGTGGTGGAGGCTATACAATTGCAACATTTATCAGTCCTCTGGAAGGGTATATGAATAGGAAGGGTTTGGAGGGATATGGCTCAACTGCTGGCAGGTGGGACTAAATTGGGTTGGGATATCTGGTCAACAGGGATGAGTTGGACTGAAGGGTCTGTTTCTGTGCTGTACATCTCTATGACTATGACTCTATGAAAGTTCGTTTATTTCTCTTATCAGCTGCTGTAAACTGTGATTTTTAACTAATAAGTCAGAGATAAGTGTGAACTCATCAACTGCAGAATTTTTTCATTTCATTATTACTCAGCTCCTACATTTTTCCTGCCAAAGTACACAACCTCACGTTTTTATACAACATATTCCATCCGCCAAGTTTTCACCCACTCACATAATCTGTCCACATCCCACGTCAGACTCTTAGTACCATCTTCACTACTTAGACATTCAGTTATCTAAATCATATCATTAATATATATTGTAAGTAATTGTGACCCCAGTACTGATCCCCGTGGCACTCCAAGGGTTAAAGGTCACCATCCTGAAAATGCCCCCTTTATCCCAAATATCTTCTACTAGTTAGTCAATCCTCTATCTGGCATTATAAACAAAGGAAATAGAGTCATTATCTCCAAGGAGATGAGAGAAAAGTGCTGAAGCACCTCCATACATCAAGAAATTGAGATTCATCCGCAAAAGGCAAGCGAGGAGAAACTTGAGCAATAGAAAAAGGACATCAGCCATTACAGAACTTGGAACGAATACTAAAAAGCCATTTATGAAATATGATATCCCAAACAGTCCATGGATGAATCTTGGAGTGGATCTCTAAACTCCCACACCTGAACGGATCCTCTGATTATTCTGATTATTTGGAGTTATAAGTTGATGTCTACACGTGAGATTGTAAATTGCCTGAAAACATACTTTAGGCATTATGGCATTTCAGACATAATGGTCCTCAATTCTTGAGAATTCAGCAACTTTATAAAGGACTGGAAAATTCAAAACTACGTAATTTTCACTCCCAATAAAATGGAAAGACTGAGGTGGCAGTGAAAAATCACCAAAGGGATCATAAAGAAATTGAGCAAATCCAACACAGACTTGTACAAGGCTTGAATACAGTGCACCATCTGCTGAAGGCAAGAAAAGTGGTCCATTCGAACACCTACTGTCATTCTGTACACAAGCTACTTTTCCAGTAACAAATAGCCACAGAAGCCAGAAGTACGAAGAAGCATGAGTGATAAAATCTACATAAACTGACAGAAAGCCAAATTTCACTTTGGTAAATTTGCCGAGACAATGCCAGAGCTACGCATTAGTGAGCCTGTTTGAGTGCAAACATTTGATGCTCTCCACAAAAAATAAGCTCAGGAAGCTGTACGTTTAGTGCAGGAAGCAGATCAGGAAAGTGGTCTTCACCACATACACAAAGTATGGGACAACCATTGATCCAGTTCCCAAGTGACAGAAATAGATCAACAACAATGGTTACCGTGAAGACAGCCCTTACTTGCTAACAACACGCCCTGTAAAAGGAACATCACCTCTGAACAAACGCATGTCAGGGCAATAGCCAACAATGATGTGCATGCATACTATTTGGAGACTTACATCATTTAAAAATGTGTGCAATGTATATGCAGACACTGATGAAAGTGGAATTGATGAGAGTTACACACTGATTTTCAATGAGAGATCATTTTCTTTTTCTGTTCTGAAGTTCTGAAGAAGGGCCACTGACATGAAACATTAACTTTGCTTTTTCTCCACAGATGCTGCCAGACCTGCTGAACTTTTTCAGCAATTAGAGTTTTATCATTTTGTTTTTAACCTGGATATTGGATAACTTGCGATATACCTGCAGATGATGGTATGTGCAAATTATTTTTCTTTATTTAATGAAAAGCACGCAATTTGGATGAACGGAATTATACACTTCATGAACTAGTTACAATGCTGTAGTTACGTGGTATCTATTTCTGCAATAAGTGTCTTTCTGTGCAGTCTATGAGAGCCATTAAACACACATCACTTGTAACATGTAGAGAACTTCAAAGCTAAATATACCTTTTGAGGAGAAAAGCCAACAGCTGCTGAACAGGCAAATCGAGGAACCTTGATAAATATAGAGAGCAAATGAGAAGCTGGGGAGCAGGTTGGTGTGGAAATGGCTGACAGCTACAGATTTATCTTCACATCAAGATTTATCAAAGCCTGTCATTCAAATAAAATTTTTTGATATTAAGCAATCAAGTCTGTAGTATCTTTTGGTTGAGACATTAAACTAAAGCCCCGTCTACCTGCTCAGGCATAAAAGAACCTGTGGCACTACTTTAAAGAAGGACAGGGGAGTTAACCCATTCTGCCAGTTCCAGCAGGATGCCCAACCAAATACACCTTCCCCCATCTGCATTCTGCACATACCTTTTTCACTTTGACACCCTGCTCCCTCCCAATATCTTTCACTTCCTGATTGTAGATCCCTATGCTATCACAGCAGGTGGAACATTTTCCCTTTAACCTCCTACCTCCCAACTATCCAAGGTCCCAAACACACCACTCAGATAAAGCAATGGCTACTTTTACTTTCAGTCTTGTCTGTTGTCTTTGTTGCTCAATTCGCTACATTGGTTTAGTCAAACACAATTCGGGTGCCTGCTTAGCAGAACGATGCAACTCTGCCTTTCAAATTGACCTTCAAGTTGCTCGCAATTTCATTGTACCATCTTGCCTCATGCTAACATTTCCATCCTGTGCCTGCTGCAGTATTCCAATGAAGCCCAATGCAAGCTGAAGGAACATCACCGCATTTTTCACTGAGGCACTTCACAATCTTCAGGACTCAACATGGAGCTTAACAATTACTGGATTAGTGGTGCTGGAAGAGCACAGCAGTTCAGGCAGCATCCAACGAGCAGCGAAATTGACGTTTCGGGCAAAAGCCCTCGGCTTTTGCCCGAAACGTCAATTTCGCTGCTCGTTGGATGCTGCCTGAACTACTGTGCTCTTCCAGCACCACTAATCCAGTATTTGCTTTCCAGCATCTGCAGTCATTGTTTTTACCTCATGGAGCTTAACAATGTCAAACCATGAACACTGTCCTCTATTTTGAACGTCCACGCATCCACATATGTTGCTTGCATGGGTTTGCCCTCAGCACAATTGACCTATTTTCTGCTATTAAACCTAACATGCATAGCTACTTTTTTCCTATATATCTTCCCTGCTACCATTAAAACTTATTGTGCCTTTTGTTCAGGAGCCCTTTTTTGTTTCTATTTTTAAAATGTTTTATTTAAAAAATGTACTTTTTCATAAAAATCTCTCTGTCACAAATCTTCCTGTCACAGGATTGTCACAAATGCAGTTCGGTTCTGTACAGCTGCAGAGCAAGTAAACAAACAAAACACTGAACTTCGACTCTATCCAAAAAGCCAAAGACCTTTCATACATACAATACTAACATTTACATATATTTGAGACACTGTGAGGGTCCAATAACTGAGCACATCCTGATTTACCTTCAATAGGAAGACCGCAGACAGTGGTCTTTCCCCATTGTGCCTTTACAGCAGCTGCCACAAGCTTTACTACATCCCTCAGACGTAGTCCTGGACTTTGGAATGTGTCAGTCTACAACCGTCGGTTGAGGTCAACTCCTTGTTCTGAAAGACCACCAAGTTTCGGGCAGACTAAAAGTGTCTTTCACCGAGCTGATAGTCTTCTAGATGCAATTGATATTTGTCTTGGTGTGCGTCCTGGGGAATTGAAACATGTGGTGCTGGAAAAGCACAACAGGTCAGGCAGCATCCAAGGAGCAGGAAAATCAACATTTCGAGCATAAGCCCTACATCAGGGGAACAGACCACAGAGCCCCGCATCGCAGAGCTGCTCAGGACGAACCTTGACAGAAACCATTGCACCTTCCTCCAGATTCCTCTTTGCAAAGGCACAAACCAGCAGGAGATGTGTGATGGTGTCAACTTCCCCCCGCAGCTTCTTCGAGGACAGCGTGAGGTAGTGCATACCGACTGGGCATACATGAAAGTTCCAACAGGTAGTGCCCTTCTCACCAAGATTTGCTTCTCTTCCCCACTCTCACTTCCCTCCACTCTTCTTTGTAAGCATAAAACCATCTCTTTTCCAGACCCTTTCATTTCCAAAGAAGAATTATATTAGATTCAAAATGTTAATTATGTTTCTCTCTTCACAGATGCTGCCGGAGTTGCTGAATTTCTCCAGCCTTATTTTTTTGTTTGAGTTTTCAGTGGCACTGGCTAAAATGTATTCTTCAGTTAATGCCACAAAAATGTAGTTATCTGGTCATGACCACGTTGGTGTTTGTAAGAGTTTGCTGTTCGCTGAAAGTTTTTTGGCCATCTCATTTCCTACATGATAACAGTGACTATACTTCAAAGGTGTTTTACTGGTTGTAAAATGCTATGAGACATTGATGGTAATGAAAAGCTTGATATAAATGGAAGTCTTTCCTTTTATATTTCCTTCCATTTGACCCTCAGCAACACCAAAAGGAACAGCTGCCACCGGAACTTGTATTTTCTTCCCACGTAATTAGCAGAGCCACTAAGTTATTGATTTCTCCTCAACCGAGCATCAGTTAGCGCGTGATATGTTCACCCATGAGGGATTCGTTGGCATTAGTGACAATGGATCACTTAGTGGGGCACAGAGCATCGATGGCGAGGAGGATAATAAAATTGTTGTGGGGGTCCAGCTGTACCTGTCCAGAGGAATAGATTGAACAGAACCAGCCAGAGCTTTATGGTCTAGAGCTTTCCAAACCTTGATGGCCACCAATCTCATTTTGCATTCATCAGCATGCATGAATACTCAATAAGCTCTCAGCCCACTGAAGTTATATTCTTCGCGCAATCTTGTTCACCCAAAAATGTGCACATTTTGCACATTCTCTCCATGTCTGCATGGGTTTCCTCTGAGTGCTCTGGTTTCCTTTCACAGCCCAAGTTAGATGGATTGGCCATGCTAAATTATCCATAGTGTCCAAGGATGTGTAGTTTAGGTGGTTTAGCCATGGGAAATGCAGGGTTACAGGGATAGGGTAGCAGGGTGGGTCTGAGTGGGATGATCTTCGTAGAGTCAGTGTGGACTTGGTGGGCTGAATGGCTCTCATCCACATCGTAGGAATTCTATGATTCTCTGAAGAACAGGAAGCATATCTAATCACTAATGCATATATCTGCTGGGATTGAATTCTTCCTCCAAGCTCCTGTGAGTACAAACCTTTTCAAGAATGTGGTTCTTTCATAATCTCACCATTTGTTTGTGCAAACACTGTCGTGCAAAGAGTGAAGGCTTATCAGGTCAACCAGCTCATCTGAAGTCTCAGTCACATGCAGTCTGGCTTGTTGTTCTTAAATACTTAGAGTGTAAGGAGTGAAGCCTGACTGGGTTAAAAAGTCTGCTAAAACGAGGCAGCCACACTGGCTGTTGCCATAAACCCTGACCAAGGCAGGCAAGCAGCACTCAAAATGCTGAAATAAAGGTGGGTTAGGAAAGGGAATGGAACTTTAAGGACATTGTTATTGGGAATAATGGAAGGATCTAGGAGACTAAAAAGGAATGTACTCAGATACAGAGGGAAGAATCACTGTGATAAGGGCAGGGGGCAACAAGGGAAAGTAGGAGGTGCTTGTTTAGAGTGAGAAACTCAATGGGTTAAGTTTGTGAAATTGGAGGCAGAGAAAGAGGCAGTGAACTGAATAAGTGTAAGACTGGGCATAGGATTCTGGATGGGAATGGGATCAGGTGATAGAACAGGATAGGAGATATTAAAAGGACTAATGATCACAGACAGATTGAAGAAGAACAGAGTGGTCACCAGAGGGAAGGGGAAGACCATCCACAGTGTTAGGGAAAGTTAGAATATAGAGCAGGAGGGCAGCAAATGTATGAGTCTGATATAAATTTACAACCAACATCTCTTTCATAAATTGTCCTGCAAAGGAAGCCTTGCTGAGAATATGCTCTGCACATGGGAGACCCAAGATCTATTTGTACATGTTCCTGCATCGAGCAAACCACCCAACTGAGAGTATTGAAACAGAAACTGAAATATACTATTGCACAAGCACTTAGCAAAGATGTCATTGGATGATGAGGGAGACAGTTGCCCACATATCTGCCTCCTCCTTCAGGCAGATCTGCAGCTGCATGGCCTGTGCTTGTGGTATTGAATTTTCTACACACTATTCCTTTCCAACTTCAACTGGGGTCACATGTGTCAAGTCCCAGTCAGCAGTCCAAAACTGTATTTGTGAGTTCACTGATACTCTTTATAGGAGAGCTGCACAGTTTATCCATTTCAAATGGACCTAGACAATCAAGCTGCCTAAACCATGGGCTTTGTGGCTATTCAGTAAATATCAATTCTTCCACCATTTCTTTCTTGCAATTGCTATTTCTCCAGCCTCATTTGCCAGTGGTCCAATGCCCACTCTTGCCTCTCGAGATATCTAATTTGCCTGGACCACTCAGGTGGAGCACTGCTGTACCAACTGGACAGGGTGTCCAGAATAGTGATGAATTATTGCATCCTGCACAAACCCAGCCCAACAATGGAGTGAGAACTTTAAAGAGGGGGAGGTGGAGCATTGCTTGTCTTCTGTGGTGAGGAAGAAAATAACCTGTTGACCACTTTGCTAGCTTGCTTCAAATGACTTTGGTGGACACCTTATACGGATATAGAAGATAGAGGGCTTCATTCTGTTGGAAGTCTCATCTGCCTGAGTTGATGGAAGTATCTGGGTCCCTGGGACACAGAAAGTGTACTGCTTCACCCTTTTAGTGAATGGGTTACTTGGAAGTAGGCCATGGTTCCTTGGCTCTTTCTTCCATAACCAGCGATCAATGCATCTTTAGCTCAATTTATGGAGTGAAGGCCTCCCCCTAATGATGACTTGGAAACCACTGACAATTGGCACAAATTCCCATCTGGTTCAATAATGTTATTTAGGGAAGGAAACTGCTGTCTTGATGTTGAATGACTGACAAGTGACTTCACATCCTTACCTTTGCTCATAGTGGTTCAGTGGTTAGCGCTGCTGCCTTATAGCACCAGGGTCCTAGGTTTGATTCCAGCCTCGGGTAACTGTCTGTGTGGATTTTGCACATTCTCCCCGTGTCTGCGTGGGTTTCCCCCGGGTGCTCCGGTTTCCTCCCACAGTCCAAAAGATGTGCAGGTCAGGTGAATTGGTCATGTTAAATTGCCCATAGTGTTAGGTGCATTAGTCGGAGGGAAGTGGGACTAGGTGGGTTACTCTTCGGAGGGTCGGTGTGGGCTTGTTGGGCCTAAGGGTCTGTTTCCACACTGTAGGGGATCTAATCTAAGCTGTTTTGCCCAGAAAAACAGCTCTGTGATATCATTTCAGAATTGCCTCAGGATCCTCAACCCTTTCAAAAAAATCTTCCCAAAGCTTTTTATTTTGTTTTCTTCATGAACACTGATGAACATTTGCGTACCTTCTTAAATCAGCTACTAGCTTACTTGTTTTCAAAAATGTTTCCATACATCTTTTCCAATCCTGATCAAATCTTTGATTGGACAGTTCTGTGTCAGCAGGTAGGTCAGGAAAGTCTACGATAAGATATAGAAATATTTGAGGGAAAGTTGGTGACTGTTCTTTTTCTCTGCTGGCTTCTGTTAAAATGCACACTAAAGCATTTTATATTGCTGTTGCTTCAGGAATGTATTGCGAAGTTGGGTTGTTTCTTCTTTTCCATCATTAGCATCTGGTTCAGATGATGGTGTTAATTCCCCAAGAAAAGAGTGATATTGTTTGTTCAGAGGCAATTGTTCTGTACAGGATATTGGTTAGGCCACTGTTGGAATATTGCGTGCAATTCTGGTCTCCTTCCTATCGGAAAGATGTTGTGAAACTTGAAAGGGTTTAGAACAGATTTACAAGGATGTTGTCAGGGTTGGAGGATTTGAGCTACAGGGAGAGGCTGAACAGGCTGGGGCTGTTTTCCCTGGAGCGTCAGAGGCTGAGGGGTGACCTTATAGAGGTTTACAAAATTGTGAGGGGCATGGATAGGATAAATAGACAAAGTCTTTTTACCTGGTGTCGGGGAGTCCAGAACTCGAGGGTATAGGTTTAGGGTGAGAGGGGAAAGATATAAAAGAGATCTAAGGGGCAACTTTTTCACGCAGAGGGTGGTACATGTATGGAATGAACTGCCAGAGGTAGTGGTGGAGGCTGGTACAATTGCAACATTTAAGAGGCATTTGGATGGATATATGAATAGGAAGGGTTTGGAGGGATATGGGCCGGGTGCTGGCAGTTGGGACTAGATTGGGTTGGGATATCTGGTCGGCATGGACAGGTTGGACCGAAGCGTCTCTTTCCATGCTGTACATCTCTATGACTCTATATAGAGAAACTTTTCCTATTGCAGAATTGACCAGTTCTTCAATGTTCTGTTCCAAGGCATGAACACGCATGCTGGCTTGGAAAAGATTTAGTTTAATACTTAGCACATTCTCTGGACTGTAGCACATCTTTGAGAAGTGATCCCTTTTTCTGTAATTAATGTTGCTGTCAGGCTGGACCATTTTCACTTTGCTGATGTGGGGTTTTGGATCCACAAGCTACTGTAATATTAGATTGCTTAGGATTTCAGATAAGATATTTGTCTCAGCTGGTCAAATATCCTGTTGTGGTTTCAGTGATCAACATTCTCTGTTGAATGTTCTGCATTAAATGGAACATTTACCATATAATATTTCTTGAACAATTTTCTAGTCACTTTATCCACTTTTATTTCATTGCTTGTTTGAGAATTAAATTATCTTTTGATTGAAAAAGTTTAATAACTGATTTATGAAAGCAAGCAACAGAATTTCAGACACAAATGAACTCCTGATGTTTCTATCATTGCATGATTAATTGTAGATAGAGGTATTTAACGAAGATATCTATAGATACACCTGGTAGTTGATTTCTGCTCTTGAAACGTGATCTCACCAGTATCCTATTTGTTCTTGAAGTGAAAGGTTGTCCTAAGCTGTTAGCAAATCATCAATTGTAGATTGTTTCTCATTGATCTGTTGCCTATGTAACACATGATCTGATGTTCTTCCTATATACTAAAGATGTCTGCCAATCAGTTGTGCATATGATTTAGTATCCAACCTCGAGATGCTCGAAATCTTAACGTGTGTGCTTTCCACATTTGCCAATTTACTGATCTATCAAAGGAATCTGATTTTTTTTACAGGTGGAACGATCAGTATACATGGATTTTCTTGCATTGGTTGGATGTTGTTCAGCACTTAAAGCCGTTGATTGTTTTCTTGATCTGGTTTGTCATTATTAGGATTTTGACCCTCTTGTATTTCATTCATTTTGTTGTCTTGTGTTCTTATTTGATTAAAGTTGTTGAATTTTTGTTGTTTTAAAGATTGTTTTGAAATACTAAAACTGCAACTTTTTAAGTTCTGCTGTTTTCAATGATAAGATTGATTTTTCTTTACTAACTTGATATTGTCATACACACAAATGAAGATATTCCTTTTTCATGATGGCTGAATTATTTCTTGAGAAAAAAACTGAGTTACAAACTTTATCAAAATGGTGTCAGCCAATAAGATTTAATGGTTTAATTTGACCATATCAAAGCTGACTTCCCCGATGTTTATCGTACCAACTGTTTCTGCTTCTGTGGTAGTTTTGTTCTGAATTTGACACCATGTGATTAGATTGATGCTCTTTGTCTTTATCTCTGATTTTTTTTTTAAATGACAAAACTTCTTAGTTGCTCATTAAAACTTGTGCTTCTTGTTGAAACTTTTAAAATAATAAATATTTAACAAACTTTACTGTTTGGGATCTGAAACTTTAAATGCCAATGAACAATTTTTAGTTTTGATTTTTTTCGGTGGATTCACTTTGTTTATATCTGAAGAATTTTCTTAACTTGCTTGTTGACTTCGTCATTGAACAAATCATTTAGAAATCATTAATCACTGAATTGCCTTTTCTTTTAATAAACTTTATTTTATTTCCTCTAAGGGAGTGAATTTGTGTTGTGTCTCCAATAATTGGTATTTTCAGGGCTGCTTGATCTAGATTTATCCTCTTGGCTGTTGGTGGGCTTTTAAAGCTCTCAGTGCTATTTTGTCTCCCTATTATTAGCCATAAAAAGCTTTTATTCAGGCCCAGAGTTGTTTTTCAGCAAGATCTGATTAAGAGACATCATTCCTTCACAGCAGTTTAAAAAAAAATAGAATCCCAATAGTGTTGAAACAGGCCATTCAGCCAAATAAGTCTACACCAACTCACCCCTCTACCCTATAACCCTGCTTTTCCCATGGCTAATCCACCTAAACGACACATCTCTGGACACGTTCGCATGGCCAATCCACTTAACCTGCACCTCTTTAGACTGAGGGAAGAAACCAAAATACTCAGCAAAAACACACACAGACACAGGGATAATTTTGCCCAAGGTTGGGATTAAACCCACATTCCCTGGTACAATGAAGCAGTGGTGCTAACCACTGAGCCAGCACATTCAGCTCTGTAGATTTTCTGGCAGTGAGCTTATCTTAAAGTCGTACAAACCTTTTTTTTTCAAAAAAAAAGTTTTCTTTTGGGTTCCTCCCGATTCTAAACAATTTCAGGTCTGTTTCTTGATCTTCCCTACTGCCACAATTGTCTGACCAGGGTATTCCAGTTTATACTCATATTACAAATTAAATAGTACAAAACATGGTATTCAAAGATATACCAGGTTCTAATCTTACTACCACATTATTGAAAGACTGTTGTATAAACTCTTACCACTTAACTGCACATGACTAAATTCCCGGCCTCTACCCAGTATTCTGCGTGTTTCTCTCATTCCCTTGACTTAGAAAGCACATGTAGCATACTCATTTACTTTGTACAATATGATAGTTATTAGATGGCAGCTTTCATACTAAGGAGTATTAAATCAAGAATTTTTCTTCTGTATTAGTTTTATTTGAGACTTTTAAAACTCCGATATAACTTTTGAACATAAAGTGGACAGAGAACCATGTTGAAGAATGTTGTCCCTTATTGCAATTCTCTATATTTGTCTAGAAGCTGTCATGAATTTGTACTTGTTCTTTGGATTTTCATGTTTTTGGAAGTTCAGGCTGCCGAGCTTCTGGTCTCAGTCTTGTTTATCCTCATCCACCTCTGCAGGGTGAAGACCCATTCTATGGCAAAATTGTGAAGGACACAGCACATGACAACATTTAAGAGTATAATAATGGATTGCTCCTTTCAGGATTCTAAGTCGTCCAAAAATCATATTGAAGTCTGCATGAGGCAAATTTATCCTCATAACTCTTTGCCTCACTGTGTGCAATTTTCCAGATGTTCTCAGGTTTTGCAGTTGGATCATGATTGTTAGAATAAATAACTTTTGAGTCTGAATATCATCCTGAACCTTGATTTCAGCTGGTACGTAGCTTAGGATACCTGACTGCCTTAAAACTAAAGATGAATAGCAGTTATATGGGCCACAGGCATTCACATGCACGGTTATGTGTTTGCAATCATATAACACTGCATGTTCACTGTTTCTGCACGGGAAATCTATATGATCATTTGAGTATCATGATGGTTTCTCAAACCTGAGAATCTAAACAGTTTTGCATGACAATCACGTGAACAGGGTAGTACTGTCAAATATAGCTTTTGAAACCATATTTATTAATTTGTCACATTTTCTTGTGCATTCTGGGAGGATCTATACAGGAAAATTGACTGGCATTGTCATTTTAACCACATCACTGAGTGGTACACTGGTATTGGCTGGAGGCTCTACACTGTTATGTGGACAGTTTAAATAAGTAAAAACAAGGACTGCAGATGCTGGAAACCAGAGTTTAGACTAGAGTGGTGCTGGAAAAGCACAGCAGGTCAGGCAGCATCTGAGGAGCATGAAAATCTATTCCTGATGAAGGGCTTTTGCCCGAAACATGAATTTTCCTGCTCCTCGGATGCTGCCTGACCTGCTGTGCTTTTCCAGCACCACTCTAATCTAGACTGTGGACAGTTTAAGACAGGAATGCTTAGTCAGCAGATGTGCTGCCATATGTAAATGGTGCAATTCTTTGAGCACTGTCCACATTATATTCATCCTTGCCCAGGTAAAAAGTAATGCCCAGAGAAAAGGACATTATTGGAAATGGGGCAGTTTAGTTGCAAGACACCAGAGATGATTGTAACAAGGATGTAGCTGGAGAAATAGGTACTTATTTAGCTAAGTCCAGATTTAACTACCCAAGCACCAGCATATTATCAAATTAATAAATCAGACGATGGACCTCCATGCTTCAGGTGTGCTAGCATCTCTGATAAGCTGAAGTGTCACTGATACCCCAGTGTCTATTATTTAAGCTTATTTATAATCCAAGCACAAGGATTTGAACAGGGGCTGGATTTTTCAATTGAGTGACCAAATTTTCAAAAGTCACAAGTGGGACACATTGAAAAGTGACAGGAAGCCATGGTTCCATGATTAATGATGCATTGGGTGACCAATGGCATGAGTTTGCAAGGGTAGTTGATGTGGAAGGTCATGTTGTAATGTCTCCAGGAATACACCCAGCAAGAGTTGACACCTCTGCTCCTGTAGGTCACTGATAGTAAGACCTCAGTATATGAAGCCTGTATGCACAAAGAGCTCTTAACAATTCACAAAGGTGAAGTAAGTGGTAGTGGGTGTAAAGTTCTCATGTATTGCAATGCAATGTGCGAAGAGCAAGAATGAATTTTAGCACATATTTCCTCCCTACGCCTAGTTTATAAATTTGATAAATTTGACAAACATGTGAAAACTGGGACATTTGAACTAGATATCAGGAATTATCTGGACTATTCCAACACTTAATGATCATGTACCAAGTATGAGAGCTCTTGTGGTGTAATGGCAGTCTCTCTACTTCTGGGACGAGAGGCTGGGTTCAAGTGCTATCTGCCCCAAAGGTATGTCCCATCACCTCTGAACAGGGTGACTGAAATATCTGTAGTTATAAAGTGTGGTGCTGGAAAAGCACAACATGTCAGGTAGTATCTGAGGAGCAGGAGAGTTGGTGTTTCAGGCATGTCTTTCATCTGGAATAATGAGGACTGGGTGGGGAGTAAAGGTAATGAAAGATAAATAGGAGTGGGATGGAACTGGGGTGGTAGATAGCTTGGAAGGCAATAGATGGATGAAGGTGTGGGGTGATGGTGATAGATTGGAGTGGAGGGATGGAGTGGATCGGGGAAGGAAGATGGACAGATAGGACAGCTTAAGAGGGTGGTGCTGAGTTGGAGGGTTGGATCTGGGATAAGATGGGGGGAAACTTCTCCCACGAGGAGGTTGAACAGTTCATCAACTTCACAAGCACTTTCCACCTTGACCTCAAGTTCACCTGGATGATCTTGAACACCTCACTCCTTTTCCTGGACCTCTCTATGTCCATTTTTGGCAACTGATTCAACATGGACATCTACTTCAAACCCCCACTGACTCCCACAGCTACCTGGACTTCACCTCCTCCCACCCTCTGTTTCTGTAAGAACACTAGCCCTTAGTCTCAATTCCTCTCGCTCCGCCGTATCTGCTCCTAGGAGGACCAATCCCACTCCAGAACATCCCAGATGGCCTCCTACTTCAAGGAAACTTAAAAATATAAACCATAAGTATTAAGTTAGCCTGAAGCAGAGTTTTGTAGAGGAATAAGACAGTACTGTTTTCTGGGTCTGTTTATTTGAAAGAAGCAAGAATGGCTTTTAGTAGAGTGATATGCTCTTCTTGTTGGATGTGGGAGTTTAAAGAGAGTTCACGGGTTACTGAGGATTATATCTGCAATAAATGTCGTTGGTTGCGAATCCTATCATATTGAATGAATCGGTTGGAGAGGCAATGAGAAATTTACAAGAGCAAGGGGATGTGATGGATGGCAGTTATAGGAAGGGGGGGAAATTCTCAGATACAGTCACATTGATGGGTTAACTCCAGAAAAGGTAAGAGAGGTAGGCAGATAGTGCAGGAGTCTTCTGTGGCTATCCCCATTTCAAACAAGTATGCTGTTTTGGAAAATGTAGGAGTGATGGATTCTCAAGGGAATGTAGCACAAACAACCAAGTTTCTGGTATTGAGACTGGCTCTAACGCAATGAGGGGTAAGTCGTGCTCCAAGAGATCAATTGTGTTCGGGGACTCTCTAGTCCGAGGCACAGACAGACATTTCTGTCTCCAGCAATGAAAATTCAGAATGGTGTGTTGCCTCCCTGGTACCAAGATCAAGATGTCTCAGAGAAGGTGCAAAATGTTCTCAAGGAGCAGAAGGACCAGCAGGAGGTCATTGCACACATTGGAACTAATAACGTAGGAAAGGAAAAGGATGATTCTAAAAGGAGAATATAGAGATTTAGGCAGGAATTTAAAAAGGAGATCCCTGAGAGTAGTAATATCTGGATTACTCCTGGTGCTGCGAGCTAGTGAGGGTAGGAATAGGAGGATAGAGCAGATGAATGCATGGCTGAGGAGCTGGTGCATGGGAGAAGGATTCACATTTTTGGATCACTGGAATCTCTTCTGGGGTAGAAGTGACCTGGACAAGAAGGACGGATTGTACCTGAATTGGAAGGGGACTACTTTACTGGCAGGGAGATTTGCTAGAGCTGCTCAGGAGGATTTAAACTAGTAAGGTGGGAGGGGGGTGAAACCCAGGGAGATAGTGAGGAAAGAGATCAATCTGAGACTGGCACAGTTGATAAAAGAAGTGAGTAAAACAGTCAGGGCAGGCAGGGACAAAACGGAGAACAAAGTAGGACTGATAAATTAAACTGCATTTATTTCAATGTAAGAGGCTGAACAGGGAAGGCAGATGAAGTCAGGGCATGGTTAGGAACATGGGACTGGGATACAGATTACACCAAAATTGGAGGTGTAGTGGACAGCGAAGAGGGTTATCTCAGATTACAAAGGGATCTTGATCAGATGTGCCAATGGGCTGAGAAGTGGCAGGTGGAGTTTAATTTAGATAAATGCAAGGTGCTGCATTTTGGGAAAGCACATCTTTCCCAAATCACTTAAACACTTATTGGTAAAGTCCTGGGGAGTGTTGGTGAACAAAGAGACCTTGGAGTGCAGGTTCACAGCTCCTCGAAAGTAGAGTCACAGGTAGATAGGTTAGTGAAGAAGGAATTTGGTATGCTTTCCTTTATTAGTCAGAGTATTGAGTACAGAAGTTGGGAGGTCATGTTGCAGCTGCAAAGGACATTGGTTAGGCCACTTTTGGAATATTGCGTGCAATTCTGGTCTCCTTCCTATTGGAAAGATGTTGTGAAACTTGAAAGGGTTGAGAAAAGATTTACAAGGATGTTGCCAGGGTTTGAGGATTTGAGCTATAGGGAGAGGTTGAATAGGCTGGGGCTGTTTTCCCTGGAGCGTCGGAGGCTGAGGGGTGACCTTGGAGAAATTTATAAAATTATGAGGGGCATGGATAGGATAAATAGACAAAGACTCTTCCCTGGGGTGGGGGAATCCAGAACTAGAGGGCATAGGTTTAGGGTGAGAAGGGAAAGATATAAAAGAGACCTAAGGGCCAACACTTTCATGCAGAGGGTGATACATGTATGGAATGAGCTGCCAGAGGAAGTGGTAGAGCTAGTACAATTACAACATTTAAAAGGCATTTGGATGGGTATATGAATAGGAAGGGTTTGGAGGGATATGGACCAGGTGCTGGCAGGTGTGACGAGACTGGGTTGGGTTATCTGGTTGGATCGAAGGGTCTGTTTCCATGCTGTACATCTCTATGAACACAATTTCCCCTTCCATGTGATGAACTAATGCCCTCCAGCATAAATCCTCCACTTCCTGTACCTCCGCACTTGAACACCACCCCTCCAACCACAACAAGGACAGAACACCTAGTCCTTACCTTCCATCCCACCAACCTCCAGATACAGCGCATCATCCTCCGCCATCTAAAATCAGACCCTACCACCAGAGATATATTTCGTCCCCACCCCTATCAGCATTTCGCAGAGACCATTCTGTCCATGACTCACTCGTTGGGTCCATGTACCAACCCACCCTCCACTCTCGGCACTTTCCTTTGCCTCCGCAAAACCTGTGCCCACACCTCCCTGCTCATCTCCATCCAAGGCCCCTAAGTTTCCTTCCACGTCCAGCACAGATTTTCCTGCACATATAAACACTTCATCTACTGTGTGCTTTGTTCTTGCTGTGGTCTCCTCTCCACTGGGAGTCAGGACGCCAACTTGTGGAACGTTTCAGAAAACATCTCTGGGACATACATACCAAACAACTCCACCGCCCTGTGGCCGACCACTTCAACACCCCCTCCCACTCCACTAACGACATGCAAGTCTTGGGCCTCCTCCGTCGTCAAACCCTTGCCACCTGACGCCTGCAGGAAGGCCGCCTCATCTTCCGCCTTGGGACCCTCCAACCACAAGGCATCAACATCGATTTCACTAGTTTTCTCATTTCCCCTTCCCCCACCTTATCCCAGATCCAATCCTCCAATTCGGCACCACCCTCTTGAACTGTCCTACCTGTCCATCTTCCTTCCCGCCTGTCTGCTCCACCCTCTACATTCCCAGCTACCTTCCTCTCAGCTCCGTCCCCTCATTTATCTCTCAGACCCCTTGAGCATTCCTGATGAAGAGCTTATGCTCCAAACGTTGACTCTTATTGTGCCTCAGATGCTGCCTGACTAGCTGTCCTTTTCCAGCACCACACGTTTTGACTCTGATCTGCAGTCCAGCTGAAATATCTGCAGGATGAATGATGGGGTCATTAAGGATAAATGCCATTAAGCCACTATGTGTAAGGTTATATTATAGACACATGTCTTGAACGTCACCGTAATAGTAAATGTAGTATTGCCATTCTATTTCTGAGTGCTCGCCAATTTCATTTCCCCTTCTGATTTTTTTTTGTTTGGCCAAATTTAAATTGATGATATTCCCCTTTAAGCAAATAGTCGACTACTTCCTTGCCCACATCTCTAGTTTCTCAGATTAAAAGTTGCATCGAGAAAGTCGTTGCCGCTGCTTTTTCTTTTCCTGCTGGGAGTTTTGGCGGCGGGTTTCCTGGAGCCGCCGGGAGAATTCCGGCAGCTGGTTTCAATCAGGCGCCGCAGGGGCAGCAAACAATCGGGGTCCTGGCACTGAGGACCGAGTCAGCGTGTTTCCCCCAAAACTATACCGAGATAGCGAGAAAAAAAGGGGAAGGGGAAGAGAGAGAGAGAGAGAGAGAGAGAGAGAGAGAGAGAGGGGGGGGGGGGGGGGGGATAGGGAGAGAGAGAGGATAGGGAGGGAGAGAGAGAGGATAGGGAGGGAGAGAGAGAGGATAGGGAGGGAGAGAGAGGGGATAGGGAGGGAGAGAGGGGGGATAGGGAGGGAGAGAGAGAGAGAAAAAGAAAAGGGGATAGGGAGGGAGAGAGAGAGAGAAGGGGACAGGGAGAGAGAGAAGGGGACAGGGAGAGAGAGAAGGGGACAGGGAGGGAGAGAAGGGGACAGGGAGGGAGAGAAGGGGATAGGGAGGGAGAGAGAGAGAGAGAGGGGAAAGAGGGAGAGAGAGAAGTGGAAAGAGAGAGAGAAGGGGATAGGGAGGGAGAGAGAGAAGGGGATAGGGAGGGGGAGAGAGAGAAAGAAGAGGATAGAAAAGGAGGGAGAGAGAAGGGGAAAGGGAGAGAGAGAGGGGAAACAAAAGGGAGAGAGTGCGAACGGGAAGGAAGGAGAAAAAAGAAAGTGGAAAAAGTTAGAGGGAAACAAAAGGCACAGAAAGTTAAGGAGGAGGGGGAAAGAGGAGAAGGGGCCAGGAAGAGAGGGAATAGCTGGAAGAAAAAGAGGATGGATAGATAGGAAAGGTGAGCAATAGAGGGAAACTAGGAGCAGACTGGGTCGGTGAGGCTTCTAGATTAGGTAGACACTCAGACAGAGCTTGAATTTCTCACTGATCTTGAAAACCCCACATGATTTACTCCCATCTGAACAAAATGAAAGTAGTTGCTTTAATAAGGTAAATTACCTCCAAAACAGCAATAGTTGTTCTTAGAACTAAAATGCTGTTGCCTCGTGTTCCTATTTTGTGGAATTAACTATCTGCATACTCATTGCCATACCTGGCTGGCTGGATCACATCAAGCAATGTTGGGCTCAATCGGTCTGTCAAAAATCACTCATTATTCCAAAATTTAGTTCTGGAATGTAACCCTTTCCTTCAAAACTATATCCCTCCATTGTCCCAAATGTTGTCTTCTACAAGTGTAATGAGCTCATGGGCTTCTTGCTAAGAAGCTTGAGATCATCTAGTTTGCATTTCTTAAACAAAGTGTCATTTTAAAAATTTCTCTGGTCTTCCATCACGACAGCTTTTGACCCTATTCCCATGAAACTTGCTGTTCACGCGGTTTCTCCTTGTAGCCTGCATGTCAGCCAATTATTGCAATTAGAACCCTCTTTTCAAGCAATGTTTGCCTCCGTTTCAGAACCATTGTCCTCATATCTCAGTCCACTTTAGTTCTTGCAAAGCATCACTCCATCTCCAATCTGTCATTCCCCTTCTTGAAGGTGTTTCTTCTTTTCCAGCTCCTGTCCACCTTTCTCATAGCTGAATATCCGATAAAGTTTCTTCCTTTGGCACTACTGATACAGCTGCAATTAAAGTTAAAAATGGCATCCTCTGTGGAGGATTATTACTTCTCATCTGTCTTAACTTTTTGACACTTCACATGTTGGTCACTGTAATTTTTGCTTCTAAGTTTTTGCTATCCAATTCATTGGAATGATCTTTACTTTTGCTAATCCTGTTACATTCAGAATATTACCAGTGATGAGTTCTGTTCCTAGATTGGTACCATGACCTCTAGGGTACACCAAGAACCTCCTCTTGATTTATCCTCTTCCTCACATGTGCTGAACATGGGGGTGACATCATAGCAAACATAGAATCAGTTTCCATGTGTGCTCAAATAACTCAACTCCACCCCTCTAATTTCTCCATTGTCAAACTGTACACATCTGGTTCTCAATGAAGCTCAATTTCCTCCAGATAAACATTGAGAAGATGAAAGTCTTTGATCCCTGTCACAAACTATTCCTTTACCACCAGTTCCAACCGTTTTGCTAACCACTGCCTTGGGTTTTAATTGTTTGTTGTCTTGGTATCCACTTTGATCCTTTGGAGATGAGCTTACAAACCTGCATGCATTTCATCATAAAGACTGCATACTTTCAACTATACCATAATTACTACCTGTGCTTAACCCCATCTATTTCTGAAACCTTGCCCAAACAGTCTGTTGAAATCTTAACCATAGCTTTAGCATTTTCAGTTGACAATTCCAATTCTGTTGTTGCTATCCTGAGCTCCATCCTCCAACCTGACCGAGTTGCCCCTCTGCTGTTTTTCTCATCAATCACCTCTGTGCTTGTTGGTTACTGTTAGATCCCAGTATCCTTCTGATTCAAATTTAAAACTCCAATCCTCATGTTCACCTCTCCCCATGGTGTCCCCTTTTCTATCTCTTTGGCCCAACGATGACTTCAACTGTGCCCTTTTAAACAACCTGAAAATTTCTTTGTCGCACAAATTCTATGTTCAGTCATGGTCTCCCTCCTAATGGAAGGATGTTACGAAATTTGAAAGGGTTCAGAAAAGATTTACAAGGATCTTGCCAGGGTTGGAGGGTTTGAGCTACAGGGAGAAGCTGAACAGTTTAGGGCTATTTTCCCTGGAGTGTGGGAGGCTAAGGGGTGACCTTGGAGAGGTTTATAAAATCATGAGGGGCATGGATAGGGTAAATTGACAAGGTCTTTTCCCTGGGGTGGGGGAGTCCAAAGTGAGAGGGCATAGGTCTTAGGTGAGAGATAAAAGATTTAAAAGGGACCTAAGGGGTAACTTTTTCACACAGAGGATGGTGTGTGTTTGGCATGAATTGTCAAAGGTAAAGTGGTGGAGTCTGGTACAATTACAACATTTAACAGGCATTTAGATGGGTACATGAATAGGAAGGGTTTAGCGGGATATGGGCTAAATGCTGGCAAGTAGGACTAGATTATTTAGGCATGGACGAGTTGGACCAAATGGTCTGTTTCCATGCACTATATCTCTATGACACTCTGAATGACTATTGTTTTTGAGCTTTTGACTCTGGAGTTCCTTTTCCAAATTATTCTATATCCCTTGAGCATTTAATTCACTGTTAGTAACCCCTCCTAACGCTACATTGTTTGGCCTAGTGTTATTTTTTATCAAATGATACTTTACTAAAGTGCCTTGAAATCTTTATAAATTCATTAAAGGCATTGTATAAATACTAATTGTGGATACTGACGTTTGTATTAGCTTATAAGTATTTGGCAAGGGATTGAGCTAAAGTCATGTTTTGTTTAATCTGAGCTGAAATGCTTTCATTTATAATTGAATGTGTAGAGATAATGGTAAAGAAGTGCCTATGGGCTTTTCTTACAGAAAATAAATAGATTTTAATTTTCTCTTTGTAGTGGTGGAAAGGACAGCTGTTACAATATGATGCAGTGTATAGCAGCTGGACATGAAGTGGTGGCATTAGCTAATTTAAGACCTGCTCAACACAAAGGTAAGCCTTTCCTATCTATACAATATTCACCCTTTTTTTTCCCCATATTGCCTGTACTTTCGAGCTTGCCATAGAAGATCAATGTATATGCTTCACAACTTTGTATGTCGTATTCTCCGAGCAAATAGACTGGAGTGTGTGAATCCATTGCAAGGCCTATTGTTAATGTCCTTACTGGATAAAGTTTGAAAATGTAGACTGTAGGTGGTGTGAATTGCTCACAAGTACAATCACTCTACTTGAAGTGGAATTACAATGTTTTTATGAGAACCTACAGTGTGGAAACAGGCCCTTCTGCCCAACAAGTCCACACTGACCCTTTGGGGAGCAACCCGCCCTACCCTCTATTTACCACTAACTAATGTGTCTAACCTGTGCATCTTTGGACTGTGGGAGGAAACTGGAGGAGAATGTGCAAACTCCACACAAACAGTTACCTGAGGCTGGAATCGAACCCAGGTCCTTGGCGCTGTGAGGCAGCAGTGCTAACCACTGAGCCACCGTGCCACCCTATGTAGTGATCTATCCCAATGTTCTCAACCTGGAACTGCTGCAGTCAACACGCAATAGCCATATTTCAAATTGTTCCCAGCTGCATTGTTACTGCACTGGTCTGTCTTATCCAAATAAAATAGGACAAATCTAATGTGACGAATTACTATTCTGTCAGCTCCTTTCAATTAGAAGCAAAGAGGTAGGATGACTCAT
Organism: Chiloscyllium punctatum; assembly: GCF_047496795.1. NCBI lineage: Eukaryota > Metazoa > Chordata > Chondrichthyes > Orectolobiformes > Hemiscylliidae > Chiloscyllium > Chiloscyllium punctatum. The sequence continues at coordinate 73,948,636 of NC_092742.1, read as the reverse complement.
CAACAACATGTCAAACAATACTTCCTCAACCTCATTGATGGATTCTGCCGGCACCATTTAACTTATCTCAACCTTGGTCTAAACTACAAATTGCACATGCAGACTGGTCTTGAATCAGGAGAAAGATGTTTAATAAGAAAAAAAAAGAAATATTCATGCTAAATGACCAGTGATATCAGGATAGATAACTAAAAGTTTGAAGATTTAGTCAAAGAACAGCGCCAGAGACCTGGGTTCAATTCCCGCCTCAGGCAACTGTCTGTGTGGAGTTTGCACATTCTCCCCGTGTCTGCGTGGGTTTCCTCCGGTGCCCCGGTTTCCTCCCACACTCCAAAAATGTGCAGGTTAGGTGAATTGGCTGTGCTAAATTGACTGTAGTGTTAGGTGTAGGGGAATGGGTCAGTGTGGACTTGTTGGGTCAAAGGGCCTGTGTCAACACTGTAAGTAACCTAATCTAGTCATGCATTAGGTACATATTAAAGTGCATTCTGGGGAGGCGAGGAGGAGAGACCTCTGGAGCTTTGGGCCAAGGCAAGCAAAATTATGGTCTCCAAAGTTGGAGGAAATAAAGGAATTGGAGGAATACCGAGATCTTTAAAGCTTATAGCCCTGCAACAGGTTGCTTAGTTAGGATGGGGCTGGCCATGGAGGCTTTGGAAATCAGACGAGAAATTTAAAATGTTGAAATTGTCAGACTGAAAGTCATTGTAGTATAGCAAGCACAGGGCCAGTGAGTGAACAAGGCTTCATGTCAGTTTAGGTATGGATGACAGAGTTTTGATGTGCATGAGTTTAAGCAGATTGGAAGATGGACTAGTTGGATTGAAGGGTCTGTTTCTGTGGTTTATGACTCAATGTGAAGTCTGTCTAGGACAGCTACAGAATAGTGAGCAGTTCTGAGGAAGGGTCACTGGACCTGAAATGTTAATTCTGATTTCTCTTCACAGATGCTGCCAGACCTGCTGAACTTTTGCAGGAACTTCTGTTTTTGTTTCTGATTTACAGCATTCACAGTTCTTTCGACTTTTTAAAAGGCAGAATAGTCAAGTTTAGAAGTAATAAAGATATGGTTGAGAGTTTCAGCAGCAGATGAGTTGATGTAGAGTGGGAATCATAATCACTGTTATGACACAGAACGAGACCACTTGGCCCATCAGGTCCACACTGGCTCCCTGCACAGTAATCCAGTTAGCCGTCTTCTTCTCTTCATAATTTTTGGAGGTAGGCATTTTTTACAGATTTGTAGTCTGAAGTTCAACCTGATGTCAGATGCAAGTTTTAGACAGTTGCTAGGTAGGTAGATGGTCAGGTACTGTGTTTGTCGTGGGGATCCAAGACATCAATTTCATTTTTCATGATACCCTGTATTTAGTTTGTGGAAACATATACTCATTCAGGTGGAAATTTGACATATCAAAGATGGTGACGGAATCAAGGGTGGTGGGATTAAGATAAAACGTAAGTGCTATCGGTGTAGATTCCATTAAGAGGCAGCAAGCAGATGAAAAATAGAAGGGGGCTGAGGGATCCTTGGGATTGATCAAATGTCACAGTGTGGGAATGGGAAGAAGTTATAGGAAGGATATTACTAAGCTGGAGAGCGTTCAGGAGAGATTTACCAGAACGTTGCTGGGTGTGAAAGGTTTGAGCTAAAAAGAAAGGCCAGGACTTTTTTCACTGGCACATTGGAGATTGAGAGGCAACCTGATAAAAGTTTATAAACAACGAGGGGTATAAGCAATGTCAATGGTAGTTATCTTCTCCCAAGCTTGTGGGATTTCGAGATTAGAGGGGATATTTTTAAGGTGAGAGGAGAAAGATTTAATAAAGACACGAGGGGCAAATGTTTTCATTGCCTCTGCAGTGAACCTCCTGAGGAAGTTGTGATTTGGGTACAATTACATTTAAAAGATATTTGGATAAGTACACAAATAGAAAAGGTTTGGAGGGATATGGGCCAGGAGTAGGCAGGTGGGACTAATTTAATTGGGGATTATGTTCGTCTTGGACTGAAGGGTCTGTTTCTGTGCTGTCTAGTGACTTTGACTGTATAGGAATCATTGCAGGTAATTCTCTGACTGATATTCAATAAATCAGGCAAGTCTAACACTACTTCAACCTTTTGAAGTCAGCTGGTTGATGTGCTCCTCTGTGTTGAAGGTCGCAGATAGGCCAAGAAGGATATGGAGTGACTGTGACCCTGATAAACTATCACAGAGGATGTAATTAAGATTTTCAAGGCCATTCCAAAAGTGTGCTGATTAGTTTGCAAGTGGTTTGTTCATCAATAATTATCATGATAATTATCTAGCAACTTTTCCATTACAATGCTTTGACTAATCAGACTGCACTTAGCAAATGATCAGCATTCACCTTTCATACAATATAAGTTAGTTTTCCCTTAAATTGGTATTGTTGTGAATTGCTCTGATGAATGCAAGATGAAATATTTTAATAAAATGCATTTTACTGCAAAACTCAAAGTCTGAATTACCAACTAAATATAAAGATCAAATAAGAATGGTAAACCACACTTCATTGTTCCTATAGTGGAAGATAGAGTATTTTAAAGAGAGAGTTTGAGAACTTTTTTGGGAAAAATGAACATTTAATAATATCCTTTCTTAATTTTTTAATATCCTTTCTTGTTAGAATCTTCCATTTTTGTTTATTGACATTGAAATAATGAGATACAAGCTCAAGCAGCTCCAAAAATGTTTCTGTAAATATTTTGAAGTGAAGTTATTGTCAGTAATTTCGAGCATTAGTGTGGGCTACTTTAGGTATTTTTTCATGTTAATTCAGTTACCTTAGGTAGGAGCAGGAACTGCTGCGTGAAAGCTTATCTGTAGTGACCAGAAAAGCCCTGTTTAAGAAAGCATAAGCATTAAAAAAACAAAAAAAATAAATAGGTGGTCCACAGCATTAACCTCCTGTCCTCTTGTCTCAGTTTAGGTGTGATGGAAGTCTCTTTGTGCTGACCATTAGTTTCTGCATTAAATTAGTTTCAGCAAACTCAAATCAATTGGTAGTGAAAAAGAGTAAAGAAAGCCTTGTGTTTATACAACACCTCGTCATATCTCAAAGTACTGACTGAATTATTGTTGAAGTGCGATAAGTTACATAGATAAACTTGACAGCTAATTTGAGAGAATTCCACCAACAGCAATATAGTGAATGACCATTTAATCTGTTTTGATTATTCTTTAAATAATAGCAAGTAGTATTGAAATTCCATGAATTACTGTATATTTGGAACTATTCTCGAGTACTGAACTGGAAAGTCATGTTAATTTATGTGCTCAAATTTTGGTGTGGAGTTTGAACTTGCAATCTTTTGACTCAGCAGACATAATAGAGTCATACAGCATGCAAACAGACCCTTTGGTCCAACCAGTCCATGCTGAACATAATCCCAAACTAAACTGGTTCTATCTGCCTGCTACTGGCCCATATCTCTCCAAATGTTTCCTATTCATGTACTTATCCAAATGTCAGCATAATTCAGATCCCTTTCTAAGGTTAGGGTTCACACAGGTTGTTAATGAAAATTATAGACACTTTATTTTATTTAGTTTTGCTTTATTTGCACGACATGTTTGAAGTTTACACTGAATGTAATGGTGGAAGTTCTTTTCCCATCCTTGCCTTAATGAGCTTCCAAAGTTAAGAATTTTTAAAAGCAATGCATTTTATGAAATGTATTTTTTAAGGAATTTGTTGGATAGTGTTCATAATGCCGAAAACTGAGGTTTGATTTATTAATCCTGCAAATATGAGTTCAAGCCCTGCTATGATGAATTGGCAATTTGGACGGAGCTTTTAAAAAAAAGGTTACCATAAAGTTACAAACACAACCTGTTTAATGTCCTTCAGGGAGGTAAATGCATCATTCATCTGTGTGTCTTATTGAACACCTAGCAAACCACATAGGTATGTAAAACATAGGAAGATGGTTGTGGTTGTTGCAGCTCAATCAACTCAGCTCCAGGGCATCTCTGCAAGAGTTCCTCTGGGTACTGTCCTAGGCCCAACCATCTTCAGCTGCTTGATCAATGATCTTCCCTTCATCATAAGGTCAGAAGTAGGGATGTTTACTAATGATTGCACAATGTCCAGCACCATTCGCAACTCCTCAGATATTGAAGCAGTCTGTGTTCAAATGCAGCAAGCTCTGGGCAATGTCAAGGCTTGGGCTGACAAGTGGCAAGTAACGTTCATACAACACAGTGCCAGGCCATGACCATCACCAACAAGATACAATGTAACCACAGCCCCATGACATTCAATGATGTTACCATCTTTGAATCCCCCATTATCAACATTCTGGGGGTTATCATTGACCCGAAACTCAACTGAACTTGACACATAAACACAGAGGTTACAAAAATAGGTCAAAGGCTAAGAATATTGTAGTAAGTAACTCACCTCCTGAATCCCCAAAGCCTGTCTACCAGCTACAAAACACAAGTCAGGAGTGTGAATGAACAGTCCCAGCTTCTCTGGATGAGTGCAGTCCCCAACAATGCTCACGAAACATGACACCATCCTGGACAAAGGAGCCTATTTGTTTGGCACTACATCTACCAGTATCCACTCCCTCCACCACAAAGCTTAATAGCAGCAGCATGTCTTGTCTACAAGATGCACTGAAGAAACTCATCAAAGATCCTCACAAGGCATCTTCCAAACCCACAACCACTTCCGTCAAGAAGGACAAGGGCAACAGGTATTTGGGAACATCACCACCTTCAAAATCCCCTCCAGGCTGCCACCATTCTGACTTGGAACTATATCACTGAACCTTCACTGTTGCTGGGTCAAAATCCTGGAATTCCCTCCCTAATGACATTGTGGGTCATCCCACAGTAGGTGAACTGTAGCGGTTCAAGAAGGCAGTTCACCACCACCTGCCCAAGGGCACCTAGGGACTGGCAATAAATACTGCCCAGAAGAACAATCCTTCATGGTAACCTCAGCCTGTGTGGGAACCAAACCCATGCTATTGGTAATATTCTGACCATCAAACCAATGTTCAGCCAAATGCCAGAGAGTCACTGGAGGAGCATTGACTGGAGATGTATGTTGGGTCTGTGTGCAATTCTTGATACAGTAGACTCCAGAGTTGTCTAGGAAGTTGAATTTTCTGATGTGCAATTTCTCTGCATCTGGAACTGTCGAAAAGAGTTCAAAATAAATCAAGAGAATTTGGATGGTTGCAACTCATTTAAGCTTAAAGAAGGAAATAGAGGATTAAAAACATGTTCCTTTGAAATAAAGATTAACATTCCATTAGCCTTCTCTATCATCTGCTGACTTTGTATGCTAGCTTTTTGTGATTTATGCACGAGGATTCAAATCCCTTTCTGTAATTTTTCTCTTTAAATAATGTACAATTCCTCTGTTCTTCTGACCAAAATGCATAACTTCAAATGTTTCCACATTATATTTCTTCTGTCAAGTGTTTGCTCACTTGCTTAACCTATCTATATCTCTCTGCAAATTCTTTGAGTCATCTTCACCACTTGCCTTCTCACCTATTTTTATTTTTTCTGTAAACTTGACTATTGTACATTCATTTTCCTCATCTAATACATATTGTAAATAATTGTGGCCTCCAGTACTGATCCCTTTGGCACTCTACTGTTTTCAGGTTGCCACCTGAAAAGGATCTTTATTCCACTCTCTGTCTTCTATTAATATATTACGAACACCACAGGCTGCTATCTTATTGAGTGTTAACTAAGCGCCTTCTGAAAATCCAAATATGTTTCAATTACTGCTTCCCCTTTATCTGTCCTGCTTGCTGCTTTGACCAATTCTCAAATGATTGCAATTGTCACAGATGGTACAGAATTAAATTACAGTCAGAACAGGAAGTTGAAGCAGCGTGAATATTGAAACCTGACGGAATTTTCACTTGGTGTTCTTCTCTTTCCACTTTTCAATTGTTTCTCTTCAGCCTGATGGCGTGCAGTCCTTCAGCGTGGCCTGTTGTTATCTCCATTTTTCCTACTGTTATGACCAATATGGATCCCATCTATTTGGCACCCCTTCCCACTTGACATTAGGCCCATCTGGTACCCTACCCCTTTTCATTTGGCATTGTACTTTATCATGCTGTCTTCTCCATACCTGGCACCCTACCCTGTCTGACCAACTGGCACTCAAACCTCCCAGCACTTTAACATCACACTTTCCTTTCAATTTCAGATATTGGAAATTAACTGCTATGAAATGGAGTCTGCTTTTTCTAATTGTGCTTAAATGCAGTGCTGAACGTATATGTGTGGACAAGACCACCTTCAAAAATCGCTAAATGTCAAAGAAAATGTATTTTGGGGCACCTAATCAGAGCAAAGATCCAACTCCTCTTCCAAAAGGAAAGAGGCAGGAAATGGATAGAAGCTGCTTCTCCAATCACAGACTCTTCACCAGTGAACCAAGCACCAACCTGTGATTGAAGGAGTAGCTAGTAGTTAGGAAGGTAAGTGTTGACTGTGAGGGAGGCATCTTGGGCCAGGATGGAGAACTTGACAAGTCTGAGATGCAGAGCTGAGTGCCACTCTTTGTCAAGGCAAGAAGGGCCTCTGTGAAAGATCTACCTGGCAAGTCTGGGAAAGTTGAGACATTAGGAGGAAATGGCTGCAAGAAGGTTTGAGAGGAAAAAGCTGGCAGTAAAGGATGCAAGAGGGGTTGATGGAAGCTGCAAGACTGGTAAGGAAGAAAGCGGCTGAGGAAGGGATGGTTGAAAAGGAGAAGCAGGCTCCAAGGAGGTTGGGAGAAGGAAACTGCAAAGTGCGATATGGTGGGGAAAGAAAGAGCCTGCAAAGGAGGACTAGGGGAGAGAAGGTAGCTCTATGTGTGTAGGAGTCAGAAGAAGATTGCAAGATGTGATGTGGCGAGGTTGAAAGGTAAAGGTTGAAAGTTTTAAATCTGTCAGCAAAGAAATTTAAACTTTTAAGAGTACTGAGGTAATGAATTCTTTGCAATAAATGTTGAATCTCTGGTTTAAAATTGCATAAGTTCAGGAGTTACTATACTTGGAAGCGGAGGTGGAAGAAAAGGTATAGTGGGTCCCATTGTAATGAGCACTATGTCAATTGTTAAATTCAATCTGAGATTGAAATCCAAAATCCAGTAAATAGGCTTGTAACTGCCTCATTAGAATGTTCAAGCTTTGTGCATATGTGATACTAAAGCATAAGACTCACGACTCTCCTGAAGGTGTGTTGAGGATGATGGCTCTTAGTGTGTAGAAGTTATTTTGATTGAATCTTTTGTTGATTTATTCCCGTTGTCTTCTATCACTTTAAGCACTATTAAAACCAACATTTGTGTGCCATTCCTAATTGCAAGTGAACTGAGTGGCTGGTTAGACTATCTGAGATGTTCATTTAAGAGTCATCAACATTACTGACGATCCGGAGTCACATGCCATCAGACTAAGTAGGATGGAAGTTTTCCTTTCTTAAAGGATTGTGAATCTGATTTTTTTTGTGTGACAGTTGAGGGAAGTGCAACTGAGACTAGCTTTAAACAAGAGACAATAGGTGCAGGAGTAGGCCAATCGGCCCTTCGAGCCAACACCACCATTCATTATGATCATGGCTGATCATCCACAATCAGTATCCTGTTCCTGCCTTTTCCCCAGAATCCATGATTCCACTATCTCTAAGAGCTCTATCCATCTCTTTATTGAAAGTATCCAGAGAATTGGCCTCCACTGCCTTCTGGGATAGAGCATTCCATACATCGACTACTCTCTGGGTGAAGAAGTTTCTCCTCAACTCTGTTCTAAATGCCCTTATTTTTAAACTGTGTCCTTTGGTTCTGGACTCATCCATCAGTGGAAACATGCTTCCTGCCTCCTGCCTCCAGAGTGTCCAATCCATTAATAATTTTCTACGTCTCAATCAGATCCCCTCTCATCCTTCTAAACTCAAGTGTATACAAGCCCAGTCGTTCCAATCTTTCAACGTTTGAGAGTCTCTCCATTCCGGGAATTGACCTCATGAATCTACGCTGCACTCCCTCAATATCCAGAATGTCCTTCCTCAAATTTGGAAACCAAAACTGCACACAGTACTCCAGGTGCGGTCTCACCAGGGCCCTATACAGTTGCAGAAGGACCTCTTTGCTGCTATACTCAATTCCTCTTGTTATGAAGGCCAGCATGCCATTAGCTTTCTTCACTGTCTGCTGTACCTGCACGCTTCCTTTCATTGATTGATATACAAGATCACCTAGATTTCGTTGTACTTCTCCTTTACCTAACTTGACTCCATTTAGATAGTAATCTGCATTCCTGTTCTTGCCACCAAAGTGGATAACCACACATTCATCCACATTAAACTGCATCTGTCCACTCACTGTCCACAGGCTTGTCCACTCACTGTCCACAGGCTTGTCCAACTCACCCTGTATTCTCATAACATCCTCCTCACATTTCACACTGCCACCCAGCTTTGTGTCATCAGCACATTTGCTAATATTACTTTTAATGCCTTCATCTATATCATTGATGTATATAGTAAACAGCTGAGGGCCCAGCACCAAACCTTGTGGTACCCCACTGGTCACCGCCTGCCATTCCGAAAAGGACCCGTTTTTCACTACTCTTTGCTTCCTGTCAGTCAGCCAATTTTCAATCCAAGTCAGTATCTTGCTCCCAATACCATGTGCCTAATTTTGCTCACTAATCTCCTAATTGGGACCTTATCAAAGGCTTTCTGAAAGTCCAGATACACTACATCCGCTGGCTCTCCCTTGTCCATCTTCATAGTTACATCCTCAAAAAATTCCAGAAGATTAGCCAAGCACGATTTCCCCTCGTAAATCCGTGCTGACTGAGACCTATTCTGTTAGTGCTATCCAAATGAGTCGTAATTTCATCTTTGATAATTGACTCCAGCATCTTTCCCACAACTGATGTCAGGCTAACCGGTCTGTAATTCCCTGTTTTCTCTCTCCCTCCCTTCTTGAAAAGTGGGACAATATTAGCCACAGGAACTGATCCTGAATCGAAAGAACATTGGAAAATGATTATCAATGCGTCCACGATTTCTAGAGCCACCTCCTTAAGTATCCTGGGATGCAGACCATCAGGTCCCAGGGACTTATCACCCTTCAGATCTAGCAGTCTATCCAGTACCATTTCTTGCTTAATATAAATTCCCTTCAGTTCATCCATTACCCTAGGTCCTTCAGCCACTATTACATCTGGGAGATTGTCTTCTCTTGTGAAGACAGATCCAAAGTAACTGTTCAACTCTTCTGCCATTTCCTTGTTACCCATCGTAAATTCACCATTTCTGTCTTCAAGGGCCTAATTTCAGTCTTAACCTTTTTTTTTCTTCACATACCTAAAAATGCTTTTACTATCCTCCTTTATATTTTTTTATTCCAGATTTATTAATTGAATTCAGATTTCATCAGCTGCTTTGGTGGGATTCAAGCTCATGTCCCCAGAGCATGAATCTCGGTTTCTGGATTACTGGTCCAGTGACATTAAGTGAGTTTCTAAAATGGTAATTTTTAATTTCATGATCATAAAAGAAAATAAAATAATATTATTCAATGGACGTATGGCCAGAATTTAGCTGAGCAATATACAATGGCCTGGTGAATTGAGAACATGCAGGCATTGTTAATTGAAATTCTGCCATGACAAATTCTGAAATTTAGTTTTAAGAAATTAGTTTGTTTGCTCTGGCCCTAAAGGTTGCTGTGAAACCCAGCTCTTTCACTACCTCCTTGCTTGCTACATCGCCCAAATGCATTCACTTTCACATAGTGCTGTTGACACTTTAGACCTTCAGAGTGCCTTGAGAAAGGCAGTGAATGCTGCCTTGCCAAAGTTTCTCACTTGACCAGAATCAATAAATAAACATAAAATGTCTTTAGTGGCATAGAGTACATAAACTGTAGAATAACAAACAGTTTTTTTTCAAATATAGCAAACTATAAGCACCTAACAGTAACGGCTTAAGAAACCTTAACATAGTTTGGACCTTTTGGCAGCAGGCTCAAAGAATTTAAAGAAACGAGCCAATTCACATCACCAAAGGGATGGTTCAAGTCACAGAAATATGACAAGTACTTCCAATACTGTGAACTCAAATACCTAATTTTATAAAATAAGTTTTGAAGTATTGCTTCATTCATAAAATTTAAGCACATTATTAGCTTTGCCATATCAAAATATTCTGCTTTAAGTTTAGAAGTAAGTGAGTAAGTACAGATGTTAATAAGGTTCACTGTCTTGATTTTGCTTAAGCTACTGTCTTATTGACTTACTGTTTATTCCTGTAGATGAGCTTGACAGTTATATGTATCAGACTGTGGGACATGAAGCTATTGATCTGTATTCTGAAGCCATTGGCTTGCCACTGTACCGTCACACTATCCAAGGTAGCAGCCTGGCAATTGGAAGAAATTACAACAAATGTGAAGGTGATGAAGTGGAAGACCTTTACCATCTTCTGAAAACTGTTAAGGTACTGATGAAATATTTTGCATATTGTTATTATTATTTTTGCGTTCTCTTGTAAATATTTATGAACTTTGCCATCATATTTCATTCACAAAAGGAGTAATAGTATTTGAACAAATATATATCACAGAACCTATGTGTTGGTCTTGAAATGCATAAATCAGAATGCATGTATTGCAGTTCGTGACTAAACAATAAATGCTGGCTTGAAAGATGTTCTATGGTGTATTTTGTACTACACTTGCATTTGTTCAAATTTGACAAACGACTAGCTTCTCAGTGTATTTTATTCTGAGTCAGCATTAGCAAACAAAAGAAGTTAAAAAGTTTGATCTGAGTTCATTAATAATTATTTCAGTAATTTATTATTAACATAGAACAATTTCATATGTTTTCACAACGCTGGGCAACTTGTTTTAGGCAATTCTTAGGTACATTTATCAAGAAGTTGATTATATTTATGGTTTTGTTATCATATTCTTGTGATGTGTTCTTTAAAGAAGTATCATCTTACATTAGATTGGTAAATAGCATTGGTTTTATTTATTAGAAAATCTTTTAATAAGTTTTCTTAAGAGACAAACTGATAACTAGTGGATAAAGAGCACTAGTGGATATATCACATGCTGCTGCTTGGATTCTCATGATTGCTTGTCATGTGCTGTCATTCTGGTTCTTGGCTCATTTGCATACTCAGCTCTGAAAGACATAATATAACATCCCTGTTTTTACCCAAGGTAAAATTATCTCCTCTAAGAGTAAAAATATATGCATACTTGGTAATTGCAAATCACGTTACACAGATACATGAATTTTAAAATTTACAAGTTTGAGTCTGTGTGCAAACAAATGGTTTGTCAATCCTTCTGAGTTTTATAATAGTATTACTTTATGGATTTCTAGACATCACACCTGGTTTTTATTAACTTGTACGTTGGTCTCTTGCATGTTGCTACAATGTTGGTTGTAGTGAAAATTGTCTTAGAGTTTCATTAACCCAGTTTATCTTTGTGTATGTTCATTCACAGTTGGAGTACTGTACAGTTCCCTGAGTTGGCTTCTGTTTCTCCTCAACACTGCTCCATTAGATACTGCGTGTTTGTAGGATCTAGGTTTGCTGCACCCTTTGAATACCTTTGCAAATGAACATACTCCTTGGATCGGATGTGAATGATTCTTATGTAGACTACGCAGTTCTGTGCCTGCATGTTTCATCTTAATGTGCAATCTTCATATTCCTTTGTTTATTGAGAAGCTTGTCCTGTATTTCTGAAACCCTAGGCATATGACAGCTTGGTAGAGTTTCATAACTTACTTTCCAAGTATGATCTTTGCTGGTGATGTGAAATCCATATCTAGAAGTATGGCTCTTAGATGTAGCATAGCAACATGGCAGTGCAGTCCAGACTCCTATCAATCTCTGTAAAAGAAAAACTTGCTCCTCATGTCTCCTTTGAACTTTATCTCTTTCACCGTCAGTGCATACCTCCTAGTATTAGACATTTTAACTCTGGGAAAAAGATTCTGACCGGAGTTGAAATGTCTAATACAAATATGACCTGTTTTGTAGCCTTCTGCCTCCTGATCAGTGTTTTAACATTGCAGAGCATTTGTTTAATGAAATTGTTGGATCTGGGATAAGGTGGTGAGTCTGTCACATGGTTTGCTCCATTTGTCAAAAATATCTGTCTGTATATTGTGGCTCATTGTCAGATACAATCTTTTCAGGTTGACTGAACAGACTGAATGTTGTACTCATTGTATCAGCCATGGATGCACTTAGCGTGGCCTTTAATTTTCTGACTAATAGAAATTTGGAAAAATAATCAGCCACCAGGTGAAAATCTTCAGTAAGTATTGTCCATAATCTGTTGTGATTTTAGACAAAAGGACTGACATTCTTGTGAGTGTACAGGCTCCTTATGTTGCTCTGGTTGGTTATTCTGGTATTCTTTGCATATATCCATTGTTGACTCGTGGTAAAAATACAGTTTCTACGTCAAGCATCTTGTTTGCTTTGTGCCCATGTATCCCTGATATAGCTGTGACAATATATACTGGCATGTACGTGCATTTGTTCCCTTTTAATGATTATGCCTATTGAAATACTTGGTTCATATGAGGGTGTCTGGCACCTCTTGTGTTATGCCAGGTTGTCCTTCTATGATAATCTTCCATAGTGCCTTCAGTTATGGATCATTTGGTGTTGCTTCCTGAAATTGATTATGTTTGAGCTGACAAAATTTCATCAATGCAGTTTTAAACACATCTTTCAACTTGATATTTGTACTGTCTCTTTGTAAGTCCAGAGTGTCCTTATTTGGGTGTAGTAGCATGCTTAGTGTGTCCAACGTAGTTAATTTGGTACAGGCTTGTAGCAGACAAAGGTGTATCCCTGTACCTTTACTAGAAGTCACTGTAGTCTGAGTGATGACCCATCAATGATTTGAGCCGTATCATTTCTATTCATTTACCAAATCTTACCAAACAGATACATAGGAATCTTCTGATACTGAATAGTAGGATAAATGTTTCACATTCTGTTGTAAGCACTCTGATGGTGCTTGCAATTGCCTTTGGATTCCATGATGCGCACTCCTAGCCCTTTTCTGAGATGTATTGATGTCGAAAAAGTTTCGTATGTGTGTTGTCAGGAAGATTTTTTAAAAATCAGAAACTCTGCAGGTCTTCTTTATTACAGAGATTAGACATGTGTTATACATAGAGTCATAGAGATGTACAGCATGGAAACAGACCCTTCGGTCCAACCTGCCCACGCCGACCAGATATCCCAACCCAATCTAGTCCCACCTGCCAGCACCCGGCCCATATCCCTCCAAACCCTTCCTATTTATATGCCCATCCAAATGTCTTTTAAATGTTGCAATAGCACCAGCTTCCACCACTTCCTCTGGCAGCTCATTCCATACATGTACCACCCTCTGCGTGAAAAAGTTGCCCCTTAGGTCTCTTTTATATCTTTCCCCTCTCACCCTAAATCTATGCCCTCTAGTTCTGGACTCCCTGACTCCAGGGAAAAGACTTTGTCTATTTATCCTACCCATGCCCCTCATAATTTTGTAAACCTCTATAAGGTCACCCCTCAGCCTCCAACGCTCCAGAGAAAACAGCCTCTTCCTATAGTTCAAATCCTCCAACCCTGGCAACATCCTTGTAAATCTTTTCTGAACCCTTTAAAGTTTCACAACAGCTTTCTGATAGGAAGGAGACCAGAATTGCACGCAATATTCCAACAGTGGCCTAACCAATGTCCTGTACAGCTGCAACATGACCTCCCAACTCCTGTACTCAATACTCTGACCAGTCTTTGAGTTTGCCTAGGTTGAAAACTTGAGTGGATAAAGCCACATAAGTTAAATTAGTTGATTCACCTGGAATTTCTTACCATTGAAAACAAGTCCTTTATGACAAGATGTCACATTCATTGAATTTGAATTCTGGTTGTACGCTTCTTTGTTTTTGCACTTCACCCCAATGTCATCAGCAACTTGGACACACCCAGGAATATTTTCTGTTATTCACTCCATATAGTGCTGGAACAGACCTTGACTGACCAATGAATCAAAATGTGGTCTGTGTGAGCAATATTTTCAGAATGCTGTTTTCAAGATAATGATTTTCTGAGGTGCCTTTAGCAAGTGACCTGACTAATATCAATGTTTTGCACCCAGCTTGAAGAAAAACTTCAAACCCACAACCCCAGAATGTTATCTCCGAGTTTTGGATTATAGTTCACTGATATTACCACAATGCCACTGCCTCCCCTACATAACTCATTTACTACAGTTATAGTTTATGAGCTAAACAAATAATAAAAGCAACAAGAATTTGATTCAACTTCACAGTCCCTTAGAACAGCAAGATTTGGAAATCATCATTCCATTATCAATGATTCTTTTACTGCTTGTAGCTGTTAAGCACAAAATTGTGAAATGGGATTTAAGTACCATGATAGCCTGACAGCTCTCTTTCACAGGTGCTTCTGGCAGTTGGACATTCTTGGGTGTTTGTGCTTTTTACGTACATATACGTCTCATTTAATAATTCCAAAAGACACCTTAACTCCCCCAAAAGTTGGTGAACACATTTTAAACTTGCTTTGCAGTGACCAGTGCTGCATTGGGTATGAAGCTAAATCACTAAGTTTATATTTTAAGGGTGGTTTCATACCCATTATGAAATGCACTTTACACCCAACTGTTAAAATGGTCTGCGTTTGAAGATACTTTATGTCCATTCAGTGGTATAGTATTAATAACTTCTTAACATGACAAAAAAGAACTCAATAGTAGCTTATGTTATGCTTTTATTAGAAATCCTTCACAAAAAAACATGGAAAGGTTGTGGTCTGTGAAGGGATTGCCCCTGTTGAGAACAGGTATGTACGTATACCTGAGGTCAAGCCTTATCAGTTGATTCACAACACTGAATAACAATTTCCAAGCTTCAAATAAAAATAGTTCCACTTAGCATAAAAAATTGCACAGCTGTGTTGTGCGCCAAGTCTTCATAATTACGTTTCCCCCCGCTAAGCACTTTATCTTCGCTGGTGCAGACTAACTTAATTGCTTTCAAGTCCACAACAAGTTGCATTGAAATTCCTTGAGGATACTTCATTAGTTCAGTATCTTAATTGCCATTAACCATTTATTTCCTATTGCTAATGTCCAGGGTGTTTGATGTATTTAATTAAATCAGCATCAAATTTTACTACATAGTCAAATTGAAAAGCTACAAATATCCTTTAATGATATATTCCCAGTTAACAAAAAAAGGAGAATGCTAGTCTAATTTGATAATGCACCATTTGCTGATGAAATTGTATGTTTCCAAACTGGATGGTTCTGTTAATGGGTTATTAATTACAGGCTTGCTGTCTTTGTTTTATATGTTGAAAGAAGAATTTCAGTTCTTACCTGCTTTTGTTCAGTTAACATCTCTGTTGCAGTTGCAATGCCCTAGCCTTCACAAAACAAGCTCATTTTTGGAACAAGAGTCTATTACCCTTTCTCAAATGTGTCAATCAACAAAAATGTTACTTTGGTCATTCTACCAACTATGCATTGGCTGCTAAGACCATTAAGTAAAACTATGCATTTAATTTTTTTTGGTATGCTTCACTTATGTGCTCTATTCTTAAAGTCTCTGTTACCTATGTATTTTAGTCTGTTTTGACTAAGTAACAGGCCCTAGAATTGTTCAGGCAATTGCTGTTAAAATAGAATAATTGGTTAGCATTAATCTAACAATGCCTTAAGTTTAAAAATTTTCATTCAGAAGTTCAAATCCTTTCTGATTGGGTTCCTTGAGAGATATTGCTACTAAAGACACAATAAAATGTACATTATTGATAGATGCTAAATGCTGGAAGCAAGTATCACCTTTGATTTTCTCCCCTTCAGATGATAACAGAAACCACTGGTTTGCATCTGGGTTAGAGATAGTTTTCAAGAATTGTCTTATCAGAGGAAAGCAAAGTAGAAATGCCGAGTGGGCATTTCAAAGCTTAGGACAGCTAAACACATGCTCACTAATAGTTGAGTGATTAAAATGAAGACTGTGCAAGAGGCCAATGTTAGCGAATTGCATATATCTTAGTGTGATGCGGAATTGGAAGAAATTACAAAGATTGGGAGGAACAGGCAATGGAAAGATTTAAAGTCCGGACAAGTTTAAGGTTGTGCAGGGGAGGTGTGTGAGGCCAGGTAAGTTGCAGATAATAGTGTGGAGAATGTAAGTCTTCCCAATATTTAATTGGAGGAAATTTCTTTTCATTCAGTATTGGCTGTCAAACAGGCAGTCTGACAATTTAGATTCAGTGAAGGGGTTTGAGCGAGGCATGGTAAGAAATGATATATATTGACAGTGCATTTATGAAAACGTGAATTTTCGACTGATGCTGTTGAGGGCAGTGAGAAATGGAAAAAGGAAAGGACAAGAGATGGATATTGCATCACCGAACTCTGAATTGTAACAGACAGAACTTAAAAGTACAGCACTTTCTGATCCTTTGGATACTTTGAAGAAACTTTTCTTACGTAAGAAAATACAGCTGGTAAGCTCTCATAGGCAGCACTGAGTTAAGTAACCAGTTAGCTTGAAGCTAGTTAAGGCACTCAAGTTATGGAATTGTGTTGTTGCTGTTGATGTGAAAGCTGATCAGGTAGAGCAGCAACAAGGAAAACTCCCTGGCTTCACATAGATAGGATGGAAGTAGGGAGGTTTTTTCCACTGGTGTGTAAAACTCAAACTAAGCAGCAGAGCTTCAAAATAAGGGGGAGCAAATTTTGGACTAAGTTGAGGAGAACATCTTCACCTGAAGAGTTGTGAATCTGTGAAATTCCCTGTCCAGTGAAGCAGTTGAGGTTACCTCCTAAGGCAAAGATAGATTTTTGAACAGTAAAGGAATTACAGGTTACAGTGAGCAGGCAGATGAACGGAACTGAGTCCACAAAAAGATCATGGCGCAGGCTCGATGAGCCCGATGGCTTACCCCGACTCTGATTTCTTATGCTGTTGTGTAGGACTCATAAAAACGCAGATGATCAAAAGTTGTGAATGGGATATAAAGGAGCCCCATGGCTGTGTATTTCATGCATTTGCAATGGCTTGTAGTTATAAGTGACTAAAGCGTTCCCTTTACTAGGGAAGCCTGTACAGACCAGTAATGTGAAGCACATTGACAACTTGAGCTGTTAGATGCTCTGAGTTGTCAGGTGCTTGGTTTGGACTGTACAAGAAATAGAAAATTCACAGTGGTGTGACCAGAGAAGTTTGCAAGCATATTGTTCGGAATAGTTTAGATGAAGTAGAGAAATTTTTTGCCCTAAGTTCTAATCTGTGCTTATTGGGAACATGAGGCACTGTTGTAAAACACTCCTTTTTCACCGTGGGCATGTCATTTCATTGAGCACGGTTTCGCCATTTTTAATGAAGTAGTGCTATAGCTCATCATTCTATCATTATCAGCAATAATCCCTAGAATTGTTCAGGCTTCTGCTGTTAAAATAGGGCAATTGTTTACTGTCACCTATCAATATCTAATGCTTCCTATATGCATTTTTACATTTACCTTGATACTTGTAGAAGCAATGAAAATTATCATCCTACAAAGGTGTCATCAAGTATGGGATTGTTTAGGAGAAGGTTACATTAAAAATATTCTTTAAATGCAAACTTTGTAATATATACTTCTGCTTTCATTTAAAGATGTTCAACACATTGCAAATCTGGAGATCGTTGAATGTTTAAAGTGAATCTTAAATGCTCCATGTCGATCAGTAGTTTTAGGAAACTTAGGGAACTCTGAAATTCTTTAATTGTAATAGATTATGCACTGTATTGAAACTGAATGCTTGAATTAGCAAGCATTTATCCTGATGGTATTGGTGAAGCTAGATTTACTCGTATTTAGACCACATTAAGCACAGGTTAAGAACAGTTAGGATATGTCGGTTAATGTGTAGGTAGATCTATGGGACTGTACATCTATGAATGTTTCTGATATTTGAAATAAATGCATCATTTGGATAAATACAGATCACGGCGGCAAATAGAAATCCCTTGATGAAAATGTTCACTAATCTCATAGTGTTTGCTTAATAGAGATGACTTCCTAATGGAATTGTTTCACATTAACTGCTGTAAAAATGTTTTAACAATTTAGAATTCTCTTGAATGTGAGCCAGATTTACAATAATTCAATTACAGTCAAAGGCATCAGATAATAAAGACCATTGGGCTTGCATAAAATCATGGATAAACTAAATTTTATATGTTTTAAACCAATGGAATTAATTGCCAATCTCTGAAAGACTTGATGCTTTTCTTTATAATCTCATTGAAACATATGACTCAACCAATATTCAGTACCCATATTATGTAGCCCTAATGTCGGCATTTTTAGGCTCTATCCTTCTGCTCTCCATGGTTGTTATTGTCTTTTCCTCTGGTCTGTAAAATTAATAAAACATTGCCATTGATTTTGTTCCAATATAAATGTATTTGTGGAAACTGACATAGTTTTATTTCAATAGTGGACATGGCAGTTGATATTGATAAAAGATTATGTTTGTAATGTTTTAGATTACTTAGCATAGCAGTCTATTTCTTTTGAAGCATGTTCGCCTTTTAAACTTATTTATGTCTTAAAATTAGGCAAATAATTAATCATCAAAATATTTAAAATTCTTTTTTAAATTGCAAAGACAGAAGAATTATTAATGTGCTCAGATTTTCCATATAATTACAGCCAACTGGGAAAGGTTAATTAGTGTTGTAAATTTGCAGCTATTCAGGCCAGGAAATAACTTGATCCTTTAATTTTTTAATTAATCATTTAGCAGACAGTTATGTATCTAGTTAGCAACAGATGCTTTAGAAGTTCTGCTATAAAGCCAGAAATTTGTTAAAACTTTGACCTGTGCACACAGTATTTTTATTTTCAAAGTCAAGTCTATAGGTTTTCTGTATTAAGAGTCAAAGGATGAGGTCGTTCTGTCACACATGCTGTGACATTGACATTTTCCCATTTGGTTTTGGCAAGTTTTGTTGCTTTTTTTTTAATTTACTCCTCAAGCAAGTAGATAAAGTTAACAATTGATTCCAGTGTTAATAGTGTTCCTGTAGCACCTTCTACAAACTTACCAAGTGCCTGTTCAACCACTGAGGAAATCACATTTGAGAGTCATTCTGTCTGTACCCAATGACAGTCGAGATGCTACCTCCTCATGCACGCATGTGCATGTATTATGCACACTTTGGTCTCAGAGTATCACCTGGATCCTGATCTCTCACCAGCTGATAATTGTGTTTATTCCTGTTGTCATCAGGTGAATACCCTGATTGGTGATTTAAATGTGTTGCTTACTCCAGGATAATTGAAATTAATTGTAATTCCTGTGCAGCCCTGGCTAAGACTGACGTACTCAACACAAGTAAATGATCAAGCCTTTTCTGCCATGAAAAACTGAATAACTGCTGAACATCCTTGGATCAAGGTGCTGGGAGAGACTGAGCCTTTCCCTAAATCTTTCCTGTCGGGAGAAAACTTGTAAAACATTACACTAATAAGAGTTGAAGCCTTTATTTTGGTACTGAAATTACGCAATAGACTTTGATTAAAGAATTTCCACAAAGTTTGTTTCACTATCATAGTATCTGCTTCTGGTATTTAATTAGACGTAGCATGTTTGTTATTACTTTTTTCCATATTCCATAAACAAGTTACTTTCGGGAATCATTGAGGTCAGGGGTGTCCCAGAGGACTGAAAAATGGCTAATGTAATACCCTTGTGTAAGAAGGGAGGGAGGCAGAAGAAAGGAACTCTAGGCTGGTTAGTCTGACTGTGGTCATTAGTAAGGTTTTAGAGTCCCTTATTAAAGATGAGATTGCAGAATATTTGGGAGTGCATGGTAAACAGGACTGAGGTAGCACTTTGTCAAGGGGAAGTCGTGACTGATAAATCTGTTAGAATTCTTTGAGGAGGTAACAATCAAGTTAGACAAAGGAGAGCCAGTGGACGTGATCACTTTGGATTTTTAGAAAGCCTATGACCAGATATCCGCATAGGAGGCTGCTAAATAAGATGAGAGCCTATGGTGTTAGGGGCAAGATATTGGCATGGATAGAGCATTAGCTGACTGTCAGAAGGCAGAGGGTCAGGATAAAGTCGTCCTTTTCAGGATGACAGCTGGTGACTAGTGGATGTCTGCAAGGGTCAGTGTTATGACCACAACTATTCACATAACACATTAGTGATCTGTTCAATCAACTGAGGGCACTATTGCTAGGTTTGCAGATGACACAAAGACCGGTGGAGGGACAAGTAGTGTTGAGGAAGCAGGAACGCTATAGGTAGACTTGGACATATGAGGAGAGTGGGCAGATGGAAGATAAAGTGTGAAAGTGTGAGGTTATGCAATTTGGTCGGAAGAATAAAGGCATAGACTATTTTCTAAATGGGGAAAGGCTTTGGAAATCTGAAGCACAAAGAAATTTGGGAGTCCTAATTCAGAATTAGGACTTTCGTGCAGTTTCAGTTGGCATTTAGGAAGGCAAGTGCAATGTTAGCACCTATTTCAAGAAGGCTCGAATATAAGGGCAAAAATATACTGCCTCAGCTCTGGTCAGACTACATTTGGAATGTTGTGAGCTGTTTTGAACCCTGTATCTAAGGAAGGATGTGCTGGATTTTGAGGGGGTCGAGAGGAAGTTTATAAGAATGATCCAAAGGATAAATGGCTTGTCAGAGCTGGTGGTGTTGAGGACTGTGGGTCTGTACTTAATGTAGTTTAGAATGATGGGGGGGCAACTAATTGAAAATTACAGCATACTGAGAGGCCTGGGTAGGGTGGATGTGGAGAAAATGTTTCTACGAGTAGGAAAGACAAAGACCTGAGGGCATAGCCTCAGGGTGAAGGGACATCCCTTTAGAACTGAGATGAGGAATTTCGTCAGCCAGAGGGTGGTGAATCTGTGGCACTCACTGCCACAGAGGGCTGTGGAGACCAAGGCATTAAGTATATTTATGACAGAGATAGTTAGGTTCTTGATTGGTATGGGGATCAAGTGTTATGGGGGAAAGGCAGGGAATTGGGGTTGAGAAATATCTCAGGCTGGAGCCCATCTTCAGGGAGTCTTGGGGGTAGAGAGATAAATGGGAGAGGAGTGGGAGAAGTTGGTGAGAGTGTAATAGGTGGATAGAGGTGGAGGTAAAGGTGATAGGTCGGAAGAAAGGAAGATTGACAGGTGGGACAGGTCATTAAGGGCGGTGCTGAGCTGGAAGGTTGGAACTGGGATAGGGTGCGGGAAGAGGAAATGAGGAAACTGGTGAAGTCCAAATTGATTAGATTAGATTTCCTACAGCATGGAAACAGGCCCTTCGGCCGAACAAGTCCACACCGACCCTCCGAAGAGTAACCCACCCAGACCCATTCCCCTACCCTGTATTTACTCCTGACTAATGCACTGAACACTATGGGCAGTTAAGCATGACCAATTTACCTGACCTGCTGCACATCTTTGGATTGTAGGAGGAAACCGGAGCACCCAGAGGAAACCCATGCATACAGGGGAGAATGTGCAAATTCCACACAGACAATCACCTGAGGCGGGAATTGAACCCAGGTCCTTGGTGCTGTGAGGCAGCAGTGCTGACATTTGAGCCACTGTGCTGCTCAGGGGTTGATGCCCTGCAGTTGAAGGGTCCCGAGGCTAAAGATAAGGCATTCTTCCTCCAGACATCGGGTGGTGAGGGAGTGGCGACGGAGGGGGCTCAGAACCTGCAAGTCCTCGGCAGAGTGGGAGGGGGAGTTGAAATATTTGGCCACGGGTGGTGGGGTTGGTTTGTTCGGATGTCCCAGAGATGTTCCCTGAAGCGCTTTGCAAGAAGGTGTCCTGTCTCCCCAATGTAGAGGAGACTGCATCGGAAGCAACAGATACAATAAATGACATGTGTGGGAGTGCAGGTGAAACTTTGATGGATGTGGAAGGCTCCTCTGGGGGCTTGGACGGAGATGAGGGGTGGGGTGTGGGCGCAGGTTTTGCAATTCCTGCGGTGGCAGGGGAAGGTGCCAGGAGGGGAGGATGGCATGTTAGGGAGTGTGGACCTGACCAGATAGTTGCGGAGGGAACGGTCTTTGTGGAAATCAGATAGGGATGGGGAGAGAAATATATCCTTAGTGGTGGGGTCCATTTGTAGGTGGCGGACATGTCGGCACATGCTGTGATTTATGTGAGATTGATGGGGTGGAAAGTGAGGACTGGGGTGGGGGTGGGGGGAGGGTTCTGTCCTTGTGGTTGGAGGGGTGGGGTTTGAGGGCAGAGGTGCAGGATGTGGATGGGATGCATTGGAGGGCATCTTCATTCAAATGGGAGGTGAAATTTCGGTCTTTAAAGAAGGAGGACATCTGGTGTGTTCTGTGGTGAAACTGGTCCTCCTGGGGGCGGAGTCAGAGGAATTGGGAATACGGATAGCATTGATGCCGGAGGTAGGGTGGGAGGAGGTGTAATCCAGGTAGCTGTGGGATTGGAGGGGTTAGGGTGGGTGGAGGTATTATCCAGGTAGCTGTGGGATTGAAGGAGGTAGGGTGGGTGGAGGTGTAATCCAGGTAGCTGTGGGATTGGGGGAGGTCGAGTGGGAGGATTACACCTCCTCCCACCTTACCTCCTACAATTACACCTCCTTCCACCCTACCTCCTGCATCAATGCTATCCGTATTCCCAATTCCTCTGCCTCCACCGCATCTGCTCCCAGGAGGACCAGTTCCACCACAGAACACACCAGATGGCCTTCTTCTTTAAAGACCGAAATTTCCCCTCCCACGTAGTTGAAAATGCCCTCCATCGCATCTCATCCAAATCCCTAACCTCTGCCCTCGAACCATACCCCTCCAACCGCAACAAGGACAGAACTCCCCGGTCTTCACCTTCCACCCCCACCTATCTCCACATAAATCCCATCATCCACTGACATTTCCGCCACCTACAAATGGACATCCCTACCAGGGATATATTTCTCTCCCCACCCCTAACTACTTTCCACAAAGACCGGTCCCTCACCGACTACCTGGTCAGGTTCACGTCCCCTAACAACCCATGCTTCCCTCCTGGCACCTTACCCTGCCACCACACCACCTCCCTTAACTTCGTCCAAGGCCTCAAAGGAGCCTTCCACATCCATCAAAGTTTTACCTGCATTTCCACACGTTATTTATTGTATCCGTTGCTCCCGATGCGGTCTCCTCTACAGTGAGGAGAGTGGATGCCTTCTCGCAGAGTGCTTTAGCGAACATCTCCAGGATACCCGCACCAATCAACCCCACCGCCCCGTGACCAAGCATTTCAACTCCCCCTCCCACTCTGCCGAGGACATGCAGTTTCTGGGTCTCCTCCATCACCGCTCCCTCACCACCCGATGCCTGGAGGAAGAATGCCTTATCTTCAGCCTCGTCACCCTTCAACCGCAGGGCATCAATGTGGACTTTACCAGTTTCCTCATTTCCCCTCTCCCCACCTTATCTCAGTTCCAACCTTCCAGCTTAGCACTGCCCTGATGACCTGTCCCACCTGTCAATCTTCCTTATCTATCCACTCCACCCGCTTCTCCGATCAATTACCTTTACCCATACCTCCATCAACCTATTGCACTCTCAGTTACCTTCCCTCCAGCCCCATCCCTCTCCCATTTATCTTTCCATCCCTGAAGCTCTCAGCCTCATTCCTGATGAAGGGCTTCGGCCCGAAATGTCAATTTTCCTGCTCCTTGCATACTGCCTGATCTGCTGTGCTTTTCCAACAACACACTCTCAACTCTGATCTCCAGCATCTGCAGACCTCACTGTCTCCTTGAGAAACATCACAGCCTTGTTTAAATAAAGGAGCAGATTTGATGAGCCCAGTGGCTTAATTGTACCCCCATATTTTACTGTCATGTGCAGGAGTGAAGATTTCAATACTGTTAATGGCACTAGCTCTAGCACAAAATCCAGTAAGTATTAACTGACAGTGATGCAGTCCAAACACGAAGAATGCTCTATAAAGACTAATCACAAATGCCCTTGATCGAGATTTGAGAGTCCAGACAGTATGCAGTCTACATGAAGCAGGGTTTCATTTTGGCAGCATAAGTCTTGATCTGGCAGTGATCACAGATTCCTGATGAAGGGCTTATGCCCAAAATATCAACTCTCCTGCTCCTCAGATGCTGACTTGCTGTGCTTTTCCAGCACCACACTTTTTGACTCTGACTCTCCAGCATCTGCAGTCCTCACTTTCTCCCAGTGATCTCATATTGCATGATTTTCAAATAATCTATTTGGTTTGATCTGTCTCAACATTCAATTTGGATTATTAATTACATTTATTTCTCTAATATGGAAGAATATTTATTTTAATCTGTAACCATATGCACCAGCTTAAGACTGGTAATGCTTATGTTTCACCTGCTGTTACATTATGCTGTAATTGTTACTATGGAACTTATCATCTGAGGAGCAGGAAAATTGGCATTTCAGGCAGGAGCCTTTCATCAGGAATCTGGTGGATGGCTTGTATTCGAAACATCGATTTTTTTTGTTTATTTTCTTTTTTGTTCCCTGCTGCTTGGATGCTGCCTGGCCTGCTGTGCATTTCCAGCACCACTCTAATCATGATACCAGTGATGTAGAGCTTCAGTTATATGGAGACATTAAAGAAAATGAGAATGTTCTCTTCAATGTATAGAAAGTGAAAGTGAGATTCAAGAATTTGAAGGTATTGAATAAGTGAAGCAAAACTTTCCAGTGGTACAAGGTTCATTAAACAAAAGGGAAACATTAACAGAAGTATCAGAAGAAGCGAGTTAATGTGATCCTGAATGCACTGTTTGACAGGACTGTAGGAATGCACTCAGTAGGACCTTTCAAAAGGAAAATCGGACATAGACCTGAAGGAGAAAAATGTAGGAGGGTAGAGCAGGGGAATGGGTGATTTAGAGCCAGTGCACACACATGGTGAGTTTCTGCTGCGTTGGTAAGCCTTTCAGAAAAAGGCATGCAAGGAAGGTCAGAGAGGTAGTGTTGTAATATAGTCTCCACATTTCAAGACCCATTTTGGGAGACTTTCACCATCTGCTGTCACCTTTTGGGGGTGAGGCGTGGGCAAGAACTATAGTTAAGGACAAAGCGCATGTGCCACTTGCTGCTGGGATCACTTATAAATTGGCTTTGAGAACTGAATTCATATGACTACTCCAAACAGAAGAGAGTGGCATGGTGCCCAGTGGTTAACCCTGCTGCCTCACATGCCAGGGACCCAGATTCAATTCCAGCCTCAGG
This sequence comes from Chiloscyllium punctatum, assembly GCF_047496795.1. NCBI lineage: Eukaryota > Metazoa > Chordata > Chondrichthyes > Orectolobiformes > Hemiscylliidae > Chiloscyllium > Chiloscyllium punctatum. The sequence goes on along the minus strand of NC_092742.1, from coordinate 73,923,303 downwards.
TCAACTGTATGGAGTTTGCATGTTCTCCCCATGGATGGATTTCTTCTGGGTGCTCTGATTTCCTCCCACTGTCCAGAGATGTACGGATTAAGTGGATTGTCCATGCTAAATTGCCCATAGTGTCCAGGGATGTGCAAGTTAGGTGGATTACAGAGATAAGATCTGAATGGATGCTGTTGGGAGGCTCGATGGGCTGAATGGCCTCTTTCTGCGTGACCAGAATTAGATGAGACATTACCTCATGTTTGGGTAGTCTATGGCCAGAATGATGCTGTGGATATAGCGTTCTGCTAATTACACGTGCACATGGAGCTTTGAGCTTGGTTACTCAGATAGTCTTTAACAGTTAATTATACACAGATGTTGTGGGCGTGTTCAGACCTGGCACTGTGTATTTGTAAAGTGCTCAAAGATTAACTGGTATTGACTGAGTGTTCCCATGCAGTGGTGATAAAGGAATTCTTCATACTTCGTTGTGTGGGCAATCTTGTCTGACCTGACTACTGAGCAACTATGATATCCAGCTCCTGAAAGGGGAGGGGAAAGAATAATCAAATACAAAGTTTGAGGCTGCCCTGTGAGCATGAGGTAACATATTATCAGATCTTTCGGCCGAGACCTTAAACTGAGGCTCCATCTGTCCCTTGGGACTTGGGTTGCTCTAAGTGATTTTGGAGAACTCTTCTGAAGATGAGAATGGATGCCCTGGCCTCTTTCAGAAGAAAAGAACAGGCAAACTGTGTATTTGCTACTGGGGTAATTGGTATATGTTGTGTTAGGACCAGTAGCAACATTGTTAGCAACATAAAGGCTAACTTGGCAGAGACAGGGGATGTGGCTCGAACCTTGTGGTTTGTATATATAGGTGAGAACAGAGAGTGTTACTTTTACATAGTGCCTGTGAAAAACGCAAAAGTCCATGGCAGCCAATCAGGTTGTAAATTTTGAAGTACAGTTACCATTGGCTTGCCTCATTTCCGACACTTCCAATGTGTATACAGGAAGTTCCCAGCAATATGATTAATGATCAGTTAATCTTTTCTAGTGCTGTTGCTTGAAGGATAAATATTGACCAGGGCACAAGGAAGAAGTCTTTATGGGATAATTTATGCTCATCTGAGGTGGGGCAGACAGGACTTTTGTTTAATTCCCATTTGAAAGATGACCCTTCTGTTAGTGCCTCAGGATGGTACTGGGCCCTCAGTGTAGGTTTTGTTCTTGCTGTTCTGGAATGGCGATTGTGGGATTGAGTGTGTAACCACCTGTGAAACTGCTGACAGTGATGGGATTCCAGGCATGAAAATAGAAATGGCTGGAAAAACTCAGCGGGTCTGGCAGCATCTGTGAAGAGAAATCAGGAGCTGAGGAAGGATCACTGGACCTGAAAGGTTGACTGATTTCTCTTTGCAGATGCTGCCAGACCTGCTGAGCTTTTCCAGCAGTTTCTGTTTTTGTTTCTAATTTGCAGCATCTGTAGTTCTTTCAGGTTTTGTGGGTTTCCAGGCCTCTGATTAGCATGCATACTATGGATCAGATAGCCTCCTGCGCTGTAATAAAGAGCACAAAGGGTGGCAGGTATTTCTGGAAAGGCAGGTTTGTGATTGAAATGTAACCCAGCCAGTAGCATGAGCCTGGGTCTCAGCAACTTGCAGGCCTGTTGAGTACTTGCAGCTAGGAGAAAGTGAGGACTGCAGATGCTGGAGATCAGAGTCAAAAAGTGAGGTGCTGGAAGAGAGCAGCTGGTCAGGATAAAGAGCTTGTGCTCAAAATGTCGACACTCCCGCTCCTCGTATGCTGCCTGACCGTGTGTGCTTTGACTCTGGGCACTCAGCATCTTCAGTATCCACTGGGTGAATGAAATAGCTCTTGCGATTACCATTGTCCAAGAACATGAACTATATCCAATTGAATTAATCCCATAAGGATCACCCTTGGTAAATACAATTGTTCTTTATAATGACTCAATTGCATATGTCATACACACCAGGAGGGTCCCACACGATGCATACTGTTCAATGCCTTTCACAAATCCTTAGATATATTCATGGAATGTGTTGAGCAAGCATTTATTGCCCATCCTTCATTGTCCTAGAGAAAGTCTTGGTGTGCTGCTGCATCAATGTGGTGTAGCGATAGCCATATTCCTGTTAGGGACATAGTTCCAGGAGTTTGACCTAGTGAAGGAGTGGTCATATCATTCTAAGTCAGGATGGTGTGTGGCTTGGTGGGAAACTTGCAGGTGGTGCTGTTCCCATATATTTGCTGCTTTTGTCTTTCAAGGTGATAGAGGTCAATGATTTTGAAGGTGCTATTGAATAAACCTTCATCAATTACTGCACTTCTTTTTGGAGGTATACACACTGCTGCCAACGTGTGTGAGTGAATATTGAAGGTGGTGGTAGGATTTCCATAAAGTGGACTGCTTTATCCTGAATTGTGTCAAGCTTCTTGAGTGTTGTTGGAGCTGTACCCATCCAGGCAAATGGGGAATATTCAACCACACTCCTGACCTGTGTCTTGTAGATGAGAAGCTTTGTGAAGTCAGGTAGTGAGTTGCTCGCTACGGGATTCCTAACCACTGACCTGCTCTTTTAGCCACTCTTTTTTTGGTCAATGGTAATCCCAGGATTTTGATAAAGGAAGATTCAGCGATGGTAATAACCATTGAATGCAAGGGGCAATGGTTAGCTTCTTCCTTTATTGGAGGTGGTCACACTTGTGTAGTACCGATACTACTTGCCACTTTTCAGCCCAAGCCTGAATATTGTCCAGATCTTGTTGCATTTGAACACGGACAGGTTCAGTATTTGAGGAGTTATGAGTGGTGCTGAACATTGTGTAATCATTGGGAAACATCACCACTTCTCACGTTAATGATGGAGGGAGAGAAGTAATTGATGAAGCAGCTGAAGATGGTTGGACCGAGGACACTACCCTGAGGAATTCCTACAGAGATTTCTTGGACTGAGATGACTAGCCTTCGACAACCACAACCTAGTATGACTCCAACCAGCGGGAGAATTTTGCTCGGGATTTTCATTGACTGCAATAGTCCAGAGTACTTGACCGCAGTGTGCGGTCACAAGCTGCCATGATGACACGAGCAGTCACCTTGACCTCACTTTTGTCTGTAAAGAGCACTTTTATTGAACTAAGAACTGAAAAGGAGAAAAATGGGCCCTGCCTTTAAAAAGGGAGAAATTCCAGGATTTGTGGCTTTGCAAAGCAAGTGGAGCTAATTAATACATATGTAACGATGCTACTTTTGAGGACGACGTGGCACTGCCAGTATGTGTGGTCAGGGCAACGTTGTTTATAGACAGTCTGGAGTGGCTTTAAAGTTGATGCCTGTGGTGAGTACCAGAGGCAACAGCATCGCAACAAGTCTCTGATTAGTGGGTTTGCAGTCTAACACAGACTGTGAGGAGTGCGTTATACATCACTGGCTAATGTGCTGAAAATCAAACTCCACTACTGTTGAAGTCATCACACAAGTTAAAGATTTAAAAGTATACGGCATTCTCCAACTTTCGTGTGTTTTAAACTCTGGTTAACAGAAAGCATGGTAAAAACAATAACTGCAGATGCTGGAAACCAAATTCTGGATTAGTGGTGCTGGAAGAGCACAGCAGTTCAGGCAGCATCCAACGAGCAGCGAAATCGCTGCTCGTTGGATGCTGCTTGAACTGTTGTGCTCTTCCAGCACCACTAATCCAGAATTAACAGAAAGCATGGGCCAGATTTCTGTACTTAACAAATCTATTTGTTTGTAATAAATAGTCAAACTACAGATACAATTATAAACTGTTGACATCAAACTGTACTTGGAGAGAGTGAGGTCTGCAGATGCTAGAGATCAGAGTTGAGAGTGTGTTGCTGGAAAAGCACAGCAGGTCAGGCAGCACCTGAGGAGCAGGAGAATCAATGTTTCGGGCTGGAGTCCTTCATCAGGAATGAGACTGTGAGCTGAGAGGGTGGAGAGATAAATGGGAGGGGGTGGGGGATGGGGGCGGAAAGTAGCTGAGAGTTCAATAGATAGATGGAGGTGGGGGTAGTAGTGAATAGGTCGGAGAGGAGGGTGGGGTGGATAGTGAGAAGGAAGGTGGGCAGGTCATGAGGGCAGTGCCGAGTTGGATGGTTGGAACTGGAAAGAGGTGGTGGGAGGGGAAATGAGGAGACTGGTGAAATCCACATTGATGCTGTGGGGTTGGAGGATCCCAAGGCGGAAGATAGGGCGTTCTTTCTCCAGTCGTTGGGTGGTAAGGGTTTGGCAATGGAGGAGGCCCAGGACCTGCATGTCCTTGGCGGAGTGGGAGGGGTAGTTGAAGTGTTTGGCCACGGGGTAGTGGGGTTGTCTAGTGCGGGTGTCCTGGAGATGTCCTCTGAATAGCTCTGCAAGTAGGTGTCCTGTCTCCCCAGTGTAGAGGATACTGCTTGACAATATGTCGACAAGAGGGGTCGCCACACTGGATCTGGTGCTTGGTAATGAACCAGGCCAGGTGTTTGATTTAGTTGTAGCTGAGCACTTTGGAGAGAGTGACCATAATTCAGTTACGTTTAATTTAGCGATGGAAAGGGATAGGTACATGCCACAGGTCAAGAGTTACCGATGGGATAAGGGCAATTATAATGCGATTAGGCAAGAATTAGGATGTCTAGAATGGGGTAGCAAAATGTGGGGGATGCACACAGTGGAAATGTGGAGCTGGTTTAAGGAATAGATATTGCGTGACTTTGATAGGTATGTCCCTTTCAGGCAGGGAGGAAGCAATAAGGTAAGGGAACCATGGTTTACTACAGAAATTGTATCTCTTGTTAAGCAGGAAAAGGAGGCTTACGTGTTGATGAGGCAAGATGGTTCAGATGAGGCAATGGAAAGTCACAGATCAGCTAGGAAGGATTTAAAGAGAGAGTTAAGAAGAGCAACGAGAGGACACAAGCAGTCTTTAGCAAGTAGAATAAAGGAGAATCCTAAATTCTATAGGTATGTGAGGAATAAGAGGATGACTAGGTAGGAATAGGGCCAGTCAAAGACAGAAGTGGGAAGTTGAAGGTGGACCCTGTGGGGATCAGAGAGGTGCTAAATGAACATTTCTCATCGGTTTTCATTCAGGAAAAGGAGAATATTGTAGAGGAGAAGAATGAGAGAATGGAGAAGAATATTAGACTAGTCAGGATCGAGGTTAGTTATGAACAGGTGCTATCAATTCTAGAAGGAGTGAAAGTAGACAAGTCCCCTGGGCTGGATGGGATCTACGAGGAGAAAGTGAGGACTGCAGATGCTGGAGATCAGAGCTGAAAATGTGTTGCTGGAAAAACACAGCAGGTCAGGCAGCATCCAAGGAGCAGGAGAATCGATGTTTCGGGCCTGAAGAAGGGCTTATGCCTGAAACGTCGATTCTCCTGCTCCTTGGATGCTGCCTGACCTGCTGTCCTTTTCCAGCAACACATTTTCAGCCCGGATGGGATCTATCCAAGGATTATCTGAGGAGCTAGGGAGGAGGTAGCAGAGCCTTTGGCTTTGATATTTGAGTCATCATTGTCTACAGGTTTAGTACCAGAGGATTGGAAGATTGCAAATGTTGCGCCCTTGTTCAAGAAGAGTAGTAGAGATGACGCAGGTAATTATAGACCAGTGAGCCTTGCTTCTGTTATAGGAAAGGTTTTGGAAAGGATTTTAAGAGATGAGATTTATAATCATCTAGCAAGCAATAATTTGATTTCAGATAGTCAACAGGGTTTCGTCAAGAGCAGGTTGTGTCTCACAAACCTCATTGAGTTTTTTGAGAAGGTGGCCAAGCATGTAGATGAAGGTAGGGCAGTTGGCGTGATATAGATGGACTTCAGTAAAGCCTTTGATAAGGTTCCACATGGTAGGCTGTTGGAGAAAATGCAAAGGCATGGGATTGAGGGTGATTTAGCAGCTTGGATTAGAAACTGGCTTTTTGAAAGAAAGCAACGAGTGGTAGTTGATGGAAAATATTCAGCCTGGAGTCCATTTACTAGTGGTGTGCCACAAGGATCTGTTTTGGGACCACTACTGTTTGTCATTTTTATAAATGACTTAGACACAGGCATAGGTGGATGGATTATTAAATTTGCAGACGACACTAAAGTTGGTGGAGTAGTGGACAGTTTGGAAGAATTTACAGGTTGCAGAAAGACTTAGATCAACTGCAGGATTGGGCTGAGAGGTGGCAAATGGAGTTCAATGCAGCTAAATGTGAGGTGATGCACTTTGGGAAGAATAACAGGAAGGCATAGTACTGGGTCAATGGAAAGATTCTTGGTAGTGTGGATGTGTGGAGGGATGTTGGAGTCCATGTATATACATCCCTGAAAGTTGCCACCCAGATTGATAGTGCTGTTAAAAAGGCATACAGTGTGTTAGGTTTCATTTGTAGAGGGATTGAGTTCCGGAGCCGCAATATTATGCTGCAACTATGCGAAACGCTAGTGCGGCCACACTTGGAATATTATGTACAGTTCTGGTCGCCATATTTCGGGAAGGATGTGGAAGCATTGGCAGAGGTGCAGAGGAGATTTATAAGGATGTTGCCTGGTCTGAAGGGAGGGTCTTATGAGGAAAGGCTGAGCAACTTGGGTCTGTTCTCATTGCAAAGAAGAAGGCTAAGAGGGGATTTGATAAAGACATACAAGATGATCAGAGGATTAGATAGGGTAGACAGTGAAAGTCTTTTTCCTAGGATGATGACGTCAGCTTGTATGAGGGGACATAACTACAAATTGAGGGGTGATAGATTTAAGACAAATATTAGAGGCAGGTTCTTTACTCAGAGAGTGGTAAGGGCGTGGAATGCCCTACCTGCCAATGTAGTTAACTCAGCCACATTAGGGAGATTTAAACAATCCTTGTAATGAGCACGTGGATGATGATGGGATAGTGTAGGGGAACAAGCTGAGAATAGTTCATGGGTTGGCGCAATATCGAGGGCTGAAGAGCCTGTTCTGCGCTGTATTGTTCTATGTTCTATACTTTAAGATTCAGCATCACTGACTTTGTGTACATTATGATGCTCACTAAGGCCAAGGAGATGGCTTCTGGGAATGAGCTACTTTTGTCCTAAGTATTCAGTGTTAACAAACATATTCCCAGTTCTGAATCAACATTATGCCTAAACCTAATGGGGATTAAAAGCATCATTCTAACATTTTTCAATTTCCAACCAATCATCATCAGCAGACAGGGTTAAGTTGATACCCAATAGAAATTTGGTTCTGAATGTTCAGTTTGCTATATTCTGGATCCTTTCATTTCTCTCAACTGAGGGCTCTTTTAAGTCTGACAGGTGAAAATGGGACTTAAGATGAAAACATAAATCTATCTTGGGGGAAGAGGGCAATGGCCTAGTGGCATTATTGCTAGTCTATTAATCCAGAGACCCAGATAATGTTCTGAAGATTTCGAACCCTGCCATGGCAGGTGATGAAATTTGAATTCAATAAAAATCTGGAATTAAGAGTCTAATGATGACCATGAATCCATTGTCGATCATTGGAAAAACCCAACAATGTCCTTTAGCGAAGGCAATCTGCCATCCTTACCTGTTCTGGCCTGTCTGTGACTCCAGACCAACAGCAATGTGGTTGACTGTCAACTGCCCTCTGACAGTTAAGGGTCAGTAATAAATGCTGGCCCAGCCAGTGATACCCTCATCACATGAATGAGTAAAAGAAATTATGACTGTGTCTTTATGGTACTGTTATCAAATTTTAATCATTTTATAAATAGAAACAAAACTCAATTTTATAAAGCACTTTGTTCAGTCCTTGGGAAGGTCCAAAGTGTTTAAAATGAATTACTTTCGAAATACTGTTACTGCTCGTATATAGACAAGTACAGCAGTCGATTTGGGTATGGCATGAACCTTCAAGGTGTAGGGGAGATTAATCTGTATTTGGTGTTTTTTGAGGGAGGAATGTTAGTCGGGGCACTAGGAACACCTCCTGTTCGTGTTCAAATAGTGCTATAGGATGTTTACTATTTAGGAAAATTGGCCTATTTATAATTAAATTTAAAATATCTGAAAGACAACACCTCTAATGTGCAACATTGTATGAGTGCCCTAGTAAGGTCACATCCTAAGTGTTGTGCTTTCCTCTTGGATGTTCTTCTTTGGCAGTGGAAAAAAACCAAGTAACCTAACTGAATCCATTGGTTTATGCTTCTGTTCCTAAGTGGTATTTCACTACAGATATTATTGCTTTGTTAATCAGGTAACACGTTGTGCAGGCTCAAGCCTGGGGCTAGACTACGTTTGAGTTGGTTGGTTGGAGGGGATAGTATTAAAAGCAAAATCTGTTGGCTTTCTAATTTTACTTCCATTAAAGGGGGTTGGGGGCGCAGGGGAATACAAAATGTTGAATAGCAGTGTCTCTGCAGCTTGTCTGAATGCAGCTATTCAAAACAATAAAAATGTCTTAAGTGTCTATTTTCTAATCTTTACCAGTTACTGGTTAGATGGAACAATGGAATGCATTGGAAAAGAATAAAGAGAGAGTTAAAAACATCATCCATTAGAGGCACATCTCTGATCACCAGTTCACCCCAGCCGATTATGCTATCCAGTTGGTAGACCATTCATTCTCCCAGCAGAAAATAGTTTTACAAAAGGTGATGAAGTAACAACATGAGAGGGAAAAGGAAATGTTCATGAACATGTGTGGCAATGAGTATTGTATTAAATCTCCTATCAGTCCAGAAACTACATTTAATTATCAGATAAATTTCCTACTTTGATGAGAAACAATGTTGTTTGTTCAAAAGCATGAATGCAGTTGCAATGCCAGGTCTTCATTGATACTAGGCTTATAATATTGATACGAATAGTCAGACCGGGAGGCTAGCTGGCTGGCTCTGGATGGTGTGAGAAAGCCTTGAGGCTTTACTCATCAGCTTAAAGTTGCTGATTGCCAGGTTTTCCTAATTTTGCATTTCCAGGGCATTGCTGCTATGACCTTGTCTGCAACATATAAGGGTCTGGATCTCTTGAGAATCTCACGTGGTCATGGTATGGTTAGACATACATTGTTTACCAGACTCCAAGTGAACTGTGCACTAGCAGCCAATTTGATAAACACACATTTCCTGCCTTTATCAGGGAGATCACAGAATGTGAAGTATGAGTTTCCAGTTTTACTTCTCCCCTTCAGCTCTCTTCCTGTTTAAAGAAACTTATAATGGGGTGTTGAACAGTTTCTATTTGGACTTTAGTTACTAGTTGTCGACTACTTAATCTGGCAGATATCTGCAAGAACGCCAGGATAAAGAGAGAAAGAAAACAATTTACTACTAATCTTTTAGCACAAAACAAAACATGAATTTTTAATTTCAGTTTATTGTAATTGCATAACTTGTACTTGTGTTTGAAACCTGAAAACAGTAGAAGACAATGTTTTAGCAGACTATAATGTACAAGCCTTTTGGGCACTGCTGTTAATATTTCATGTAAAAGGTGGTGCTCCTTACAATATCAAGTGAGCAATCTGATTTAATTGTTTCATTCCCATAATAGGAGCAGTTGGATTTTTAATTTAAACACTGATTAGGTAATCATGAACTGGATTTCCCAGAGGATGCTAAATCTGTTTGCTTTGTGCTTTACCTGATAAGTAACAACAGCCATCAGGTAAAGCCAATTTACCTGGTCACATCCCCTCAGTTGCCTTTCAGTCTAGGTTTAGTAAGATGGTCAAAAGTTCTTCAGCAAAACATTCAAAACAGAGGTTTTCATCAAAACAACATTAATAGATAATGTTGAAGATAAAACAGTCTGTTTCTAAGCAGACAAGGCTGTTGTCCTGTTTTAACAATGCCAGATTTCCAGCTGTTTACTTGAACAGAAATGGGGAGTGAGGCTGGAGCTGAAACAATATATTTTTAGTTTTTCCAGCTGGCCTACACTCGGATTTATAGCTATACCTTTTGTCCATGCCTGGCAGTATCCATAGTTTTTAATGACTGTTGCCTCAGAAATGTAAAATCTGTAAGAGGGAGTGTAAAGTGGCCAATGGTCTGAAACGCTACTGGGTTGGTAAGTTTGTTTTCATAAAAGAATTACTTTTGGTGGGAACTGCTTAATCTAATCAATTACAAGAATCCAGAATGGAAAAAGTAATATTGTATCCTTTAGCAAGTGTGGACATTGCTGATCTCCTGCATCTGATCTTCAAATGTGAAGTCATCTCTCATTAAGGTCAATGGTGAGGTATAATGCTGTCTAACATTATGATCACTTTTGTGTTAATGGGTGTAATTTTAAAGTGCCAGAAATTGCATTCAAGCCACCAAGATTTTAAAATTAGTATGTGGATCTGCTTTAACTACCCAGAAGCAAAACATCTTGTTTTGCAGTGGTGATTATTAACTGATTTGCATCATCAGCTCTTAACAGGAATTTCTCAGTCAGTGCTCTCTCTGCCTATAAGGTGATTTTAGAAGGAAAGTTATGTGAAAGACAGAAAGAAAACCTGCCTGTTGTATTGGACTTCAAAAAACAGAAATGTTCTGGCTGGAAGGTTTGCAAAATTGATACCAGAAGAGAAATTGAGCTAAGTTGGAGAATGACAGGAGAGAATTACATTTGTATGACAAGATCAAGCATGTTGACATACTTCAGCTGTATTGCAATATGTTCATGTTGATCAATGAAGATGTAGAATCAACTTTTAAGTATACAAGTTAAACTTTTACTTTAATTCTTGGGTTCTTAAGGTTCATTGAATAATAAGAACTGTTCATTCTTGAAATGTAGGCTAATCTATTTTTTTCTATTATACAGAATGAGATTTTGAAGTCAACAAGAAAGTAATAGCAGTTGCTGCTGACCTTGAAGAAAGTTATTCACAGTAGCCTAGCATTCACTATGATGTGTGGTTCCCCTTTGCCATATCAGTTTGTTTCTCTACCGAGTCAAGGGGATCACCAGGCATCTCACATCAGTTTTTGTATCAAACAGGGTCAACAATTGAAATGTTCTAAGAGAGAAAATCAGGAAGTAAAAACCATTGAATCTCTTTTGTTTTCTCTTTTTTTAAGTGATGGTGAAATAAAAGATTGAAATTTGCACATGGGATTAAGTTACTTTAAAGAATATTTGATGATATGTGGGATTTCCTATCATAATTGAGAATATTGACAATCAACAGATATAAAATTACACTAACAACCAATTTAAGTTTCAGATTTCATTTGAGCTCACAACATGACTAATTTATGACTAAAACTAGAAATTTCACATATTCATATGCAGGACTTTGTCTTCTGCAAACAGAAAGAATGTGTCCCGGCATTAAATTAAAAGGTAACTCTTTGCTGGTGCATTCTGTATGGCGATACTACAACCAAATCTATCAGCAATCTTTTTCACAATCTTTGTAAATTGTTGTACCCTTTTGAAAATTAGTATTCTTTATGTGAATGAGTACAAGATGAAAAGCATTGATGGAATGTTTTTTTTCTTTTCAGAAATTACTCTTTCAGAGTTAGTGAGTCTTTTAACAGTAATTATGAAGCTACCACTGCTGTTAAAGACCTAAAAATACCTTTTGCAGCAAGGTGCAACTTTTTAATGTACTTTTATAGCAAGACTAAGCGTCTGTCCATAGATGTCTAGTTGTTGCGAGTGAGGGGGAATCTAAACAATGCACCCTTTAGAAAAGCTTTGAATCATTGATAGCAGCTTTTGGATTTGTTTAACTACGCATGAATTGCTTCAATATCTGAGGACACGTGAATGATGCTGGACATTGTCCAATCTCGGCAAACATTCCCACTTCTGATCTGGTCATGAAGGGAAATTCATTGATTGAGGTAACTGAAGATAGTTGGATCGAGGACACTAGTCTGAGGAACTCCTGCAGTTATGTCCTGCTACTCTGATGATTAAACAAGGTGAACCCACAAGAGGAGTTGGATGTCTGTATAAACTCTTTTGTGTCTATTTTTTAAAAGGATATTGCAGATTCTTGCAAAATCTATAATTTAACAGCTACAATTAAACTCTGCAGTGTTAGCAAGGAATATATTTGAAACTAATGGTGTCAATAGGTTAACAAAATTTCTGGTCCTCTTCAAAAGGTGAGGCTTGAGTAATATGGTGAGAATGTGGTGAGATGGGGTTGACACGTGAAGAAGTATGATAAGGTTGTTGGGCTAAAATACCCTTTCCTGTTTCTTGATTTGAACCAGAGTGTTAGTTTTATTTTAGATGTCACAAAGCAATAGCAAGTACCAATTGCTGGTACATCCAGGTTTGAAGCTTGGTCTTAAAAATGTCACTATCTGTATTTAGGCAGTAACTACTTGTGTAATTCATCACTCTCCATTCTCCCTTCTTTTTACATAATCATTTGATTCCATTGTATATGTCTGCAAGAAGATTCAACGATTGTCATGCTACAGCGTGATATTTTATTTCTATTGTTGAATTCTAATTGCACATTCAATTTATGGCTGAGGATTGAGCACAGCAGTGTGAGGAGCATTGTTGTAAAAGGTTTATGGGATTTTCAAATCTGCTCTACTTGAAAAGTATAGAAGCAAATTTGATTTATATATGTTGTGTCCTTTAATTTTTTTGTGTCTTAACTAAATTAGTCGAATACAGTATTGTTAAACCATGTGTTAAGCACAATATTTCACACAGATGGCAGATTGGCAGTTGGGAAACCATTTTAAGCAGTATTGGGCAACCACAGTAGGACCATGATATGTTTAATATCAGGTTCAAGAAATATCATAACTGCAATTAATGCATGTTAGTTGTACTTCTTGGAGGGCTCCATCCTTTCTTTGCTTCATGTTTGATCCCACACAAAAAGGGGTGGCTATTAACAGTTTCTGTTGTGTGTTTTTGACATTCTATTACAGCTTGTTTGACATATTGTATGTTAATCCTTCTGTGCAAACCTGGTATACATGAATTGAATCTATACTTGCATGTTATGTCAGTATCATAAACTCATAATATTGTTTATGGGTTGAAGAATTTTCTTCTACAAATCAAATATCTATTTTTCCACGAATTTTAATTCCAAAGAAGTGTTTGGCAGACCAGATATTTCAGCCTGCATCAGCAGCTACAGATACATTTCTGCACACTGTGAAGTCAGAGTATGGTAACTTCTAATTTATTACTTTTGAACATGCCGTTGCAGTCTCAGAGGGATAAATTAAGTACTTATAATTAAAATACATCATTCTAGAGGATGTTCAAGTAATTTGCTTGTATTTTTGAAAAAAATAATACAGATATCTTAAAGATGACCACTTAGAGAAATATTGCCAATATTAATTATAAAATGTCTGTTTCCAGTTGGCACCATCAGGTCTCTCTACGTTTGTATCAATATTTTTGAATACCACATATGTATGTTATTTGCATACAAAAATTTCAATACTGCCTCCATGCATTTCAGTGGGCCACTTTGTGTATTTGTGTAGTTTGTTGATGTTACTCTAGTGCCCTCTATGGTTCAACCCTGAATTACTGTTGTGAGAGTGTTAGATGCTTCGGTAACCTTTAAGTCTGTGTAGTGGACTGATTTTTTTTTGTTGTTTGAACTCATTAACTATGAATAGCTACTAGTTGGATTGAGAAGTATTTTCAGTTTCACTGGGGCCCCTGAACTGACAAAGGAAAGTGTGGTCCACTTTGAATTCTTACTTGTGTTCATAACTCACGTTAGCTCGCTCTTAGTTGTAAACATATGATGCTTTTCTCCCTTTCAGGGTAATTTGAGAATGAAACAAATCATACATTCAGTTAATGAAGTGAATAATTAAATATATTGGTTTTGGGGCAGGTGGCTTGCAAATAACTTAAAGGTCTCGTTGCAAAAGGGTATTTGTAAATGAGGTTTGCTTTAGGAAGTCAAGACAAGGGAGTGAAGGTCATTGTCTCAAGAAAGATATACCAAACACGAAGCATTGGTTCCTTTATTAGTATAAACCGTAGAGCACTTTGTTAATTAATGCAGTCATCACGCTAATCTTGTGACATTTTCAATGCTGAAAATTTTCCACATTAGGGTAGTCCTTTGAGGATCTGATTTCAGCATTACTGCATTCTGAATTTAGTGCAGTTGCCAAAAGTTGTAGTGTGTTCTGTGCCAGAAGTTACATTTGTCTCTAAAATTAACAGCCAGATTAGACTGGGAAATGTGGCTGTCACAGTTGCACAGCATGGTGACTACAGTCAAATCATGTCTGTATTTTTCTGCTTAATTTTGTTTAATGGTGATGAGAAAAGATAACATTATTGCGGTTTTCTAAGAGTTGATATGCCATTGGCATTTATGTATAATTTAAGAGATTTCTTGGTGTTATTTTCTATTGTGTCCGATGTTTGTTTTTTTAACATATGAATATTTTAAAATTGTATTACTTGGAAATGGTAACTTAATATTAAAAGAGAATCTACATTTTTATTAGGATTATTCCTGCAGTTCAGTTTCATGTGTTGATTTAATTATGACCGTGGAAAGATCTAATTTGAAGAATTCGAGTAGGGTTAAAGATAGTCGTTAGAAACAACGTAATGTCTTAACATTATTGAAACTCCAGAGATATAAAATGAATTTTATTTGAAAAGATAGGTTTTGCTAAAGTCACGTTTTTTATGAAGTACCTTTAATAAATCACAATCTGAATAAAATCAGCTGAAGCAATGCAAAAGATGAATTACTGAATATCCAAAATCACTGTCCTGCATGTTTCCTGTATCTTTTATATTGGTTCAAGATTTATGTAACCTGAATCAGCTCCTGTCCACAAAAACATCTGTAACCCTGAGTAAATCTTCTGAGATTCCTCTGATTGTACTCGGTTGTTCTAATTGTACTCATTTTCTTAGTTGATCTATCACTATAACAACTTGGGTTTAGATAGCGTCTTCAAACATCTTAGCTCTTCACAGGAACGTTATAAAACAGTTTGTATTAGCTCAGATGAATAAAAGCTTGGTTGAGGAGGTGAGCATTAAAGGATGAAACTGATGTAGAGAGGTAAAACATAGGGAGGATATTCCAGAGCTTGTGGCAAAAGTAACTGGCACATGGTTCATTTGATAAGAAACTTATGATTGCTCACCAGTTAAACTATTAAATGGTTTAGTAGAGTTTTTGTTTGAAGTAATTTTCATTACTTTTAAATCAGGTTACTCACTAGTGGGAGAGCATTAAAATGCATTGTTACCACTCTTAAATTTCACATAATAAAGAATAAATTTTAATGGGAAGAAAAGATAATTATGTTCTGTTACTTGGTCGTGAAAGATTATATATTTGTGATTATCGAAATTAATATTCAAGAAAACTTTAAGCGCAACCCAATCAGAGCAATTTCAAGAGCTTTCTGGTTGCTATTTCTTCACTGCAGCCAAAGTAGAGACTACTATTTTTAGAACATTGCTAGACTTGGGATCAATTATCAGTATGTTACGTTTTGTTACGGTCTCTGTAGCGATCAGTAATTTTCAAAAAAAAATTTGAACTTCTAGTTGATAGCTGATAATGATGACACATCAAGATTTCATGTTTTAAAACAATGTTGCAAACGACTGATAGTTCTCTTGAGTGCACACACTTTTCATTTTGTAGGCAACATTTACTTGAAACTGTTCAAAGGAACATTCCTCTTCTATGTTGATGACATATCATTGCACTCTCCACAGAATTACTGTCTTTTTAGCAGATATTTCACAATTACTTCCATCTTTCACTGAGGTCACATTGTGCCTTTCCATAGAATAGTACTATCAAATTTCCAGGTGCTCCCCTCATTTTTTTGAGAATTTCCCAAATTCACTTTGATGATTCATCTTATGATATCCTTCCCAAAATTCACTCCCAGGCAAACATGAACAAAAAATTATTTGTACATAATAAATCAAGATTGATGACTAACAGTTTCTGCGGTATCTCCGTGCCAACTATAAAACAAACAATCAGCATCCTCTTATGCTGTATAAATTGTTGTTTCCTTTCTAAAGTTGATTTTCATGTGTTCCAGTACTAATGAATGCAGTACAAAAAGCTTTGGCTGAATATTTCTTTTTGGCAGTGTTAAACATCATACAAACGTCATAAATTCTTTTCATACGTGGGCAAACCTGGAGCTAAGTCCCCTTTTTGTCAAAACACCTTCTGTTTTGTTGCCTTATGTTCACTACCATCAGTTAGTGATACCTTAGTTAAATTTATCACTCCTTCAGAAATAGCACATGTGCAGCAGCTGACTTGTAAGTTGTTGCCTGGCTTTAGAACTGGGACATTTTCCCTTTGTCCATAATGATAGTTCAATTGCTGAGCCTGTGTACTGTCACCCAAACAGGGTATTAGAAATGACACTCATTCAGAATCTATGGAAAGCAGTCCATTAAACTGGCCAAATTTTAATAACTAATGCACATCTGTTAGAAAGTTGGGCTTTTGGCAATTCACAAGATAACTGAATATTTTTTCTAATCTTTTGGACTGAAATTACTGAGGAAGGAGAAGGAAAAGAGTTTGTAAACATGTCAAATATTCTGCCAAACTCAACAGTCGAGGGGATGGTAGTGGCATTAGTGACAGATTGTATGAGCATGTTAAAATGTGAACACACATAAACAAAGAAAATGGAGATTCTAACTTTTTTTAAAGCACTGCCTCTTCAATTTGCTGTACATGCAAAAATGTACAATTTTAATTCTGTTACATTTTATTTGCGTCCAATTTAAGTCATTTCTAATATTTTTAACATTGCGGGAGGAAGAATTTCTACTAGAGTTCATTTCCATGTTTAGTTTTTTTTTGATCAAATTATTTTATACCAGTGGCAAACATGAATTATAGATTAAAGTCAAAGTCCCAATACCCCATAATGCAGAAACATAGAACAGTGCAACACAGGAACAGGCCCTTCGGCCCATCGTGTCTCTGCCAACCATGATGCTATTCTAAACTGATCCCATTTGCCTACACATGGTCCATGACCTTCTATTTCCTGCCTGTTTATGTATCTGTCTAAATGCCTCTTCACCTTAAACATATGCTCCATAATACTTGATATTTCTACCTTAGGAAACAAGCTCTGACTATCCATTCTATCTATGCTTCGCATAATTTTATATGCTTCTATCAGGTTGCCTCTCAGCCTGTGACATTGTCGTGAAAACAATCCAAGTTTGTCCAAGCTCTCCTTACTGCTAATATACTTCAGTCATGGCAACATCCTGGTAAACTTCTTTTGCACCCTGTCCAAAGCCTCCACATTCTTCCTCTTGTGTAGCGATCAGAACTGCTCACAATATTCTAAACATGGCTTAACCAAAGTCTTATACAGACTTTCCAAATTTAGTGCTCATTGCTCTGACCAATGAAGGCGAGGATGCCATATGCTTTTTTTGCAACCTTATCTATTTGTGTTGCCACTTTCAGGGGGCTATGGCCATGCACCCCAAGATCTGTATGTACGTCAGTGCTCCTAAGGGTCTTGCCATTTAGTGTATTCTCTTGTATTTTACCTCCCAAAATGCATCAATTCACCCTTGTCCAGATTAAACTCCATCTGCTATTTCTCTGCCCCGTTTTTCCAACAGATCTATATCCTACTGTATCCTTTGACATCCTTCTTCACTATTCCACCAATATTTGTGTCATCTGGAAACTTCCTAATCAGACCACCTATAAATGTTTTACACAGAGATACCAGTACTGGTCCTTGTGGAACATCACTGGTCATAGGCCTCCAATCAAGAAAATACACCCATCCTGTATGACCAAGCCAATTTTGTATCCAACTTACCAACTCAGCGTGGATCCATGTGACTTAATCTTCTGGATCACCTCACCATGACAAGCTAAAAGTCTTAATGACTGAGTAAAAATCCATAAGACAACACCTACTGCTGTGCCCTCATCAATCATCTTTATCACTTCAAAAAACTCAATCCTATTTGTGCGACAAAACCTCCCCATACAAAGCTATACTGACTATCCCTAATAAGTCCATGACATGACCTAAACATTGTAACAAGTATTGTGATGTTATATCTTTATTTAAAAGTGAATATAGTGTTCAGTATAGAAGACACTGCTACATAAATTGTTAATATTGAAATATTTGTAAATCAATTTGTACCTCACATTTGTTACGTTCACAGCAAATGCTGTCTTATCTGTTGCAAGTTTTAAATTTGAAAGACAATTGCAGTTTTAACTACTTGTTTCTCTTTTAATTTGTTTGTTTATTTCTCATTTACTGTTTACAACTATGTTGGCTACATTCTTTCTGTCACAATGAATGACCACAGAATTTACTTTGAAGGCTGCAGTAGCTATTAGTGCAGTATTTTTCTCTAGCACACATTGTACTATTAAAGACTGTGATGCTGTAATTTGCAACAGGTTCAGATCCCATTTTTTGGTGTTCAGTGTTCTATCAAGAAAACAGTGAGTAGTCTTGCAAAGTGAAGTTTAAAGCTAATGAAGTTTAAAGCTATTTTTGTTTGGAATTTGAAAAACTTTAATCAGAAATGCAACTGAAAATTGGAGGCTGATGAGTATACAGAAGTTTGTAAACACAAGAGCTGAACTTCATTTTCCATAAATAGAAAACCATATTGGAGTTGACATTGTAGCACTCTGCTTTAAACGCAGCAAGGGGACCCTCTTGTGGCACAGTTGTAGTGTCCCTGCTCCTGAATTGAGAGTTCCGGGTTCAAGTCCCACCTGCTCCATAGATGTATAATAGCATCTCCAAACAACTTGATAAGAAAAGGTAGGTTAAACCCAATAACAGTGGCAAACTAGAAGCTGCAATAGAATAGGACCATGAGGTATTTTTGTAAGGAAAATTTGATATTACACTGGAACAAGAGAAGATACCCATATTTGATATTCCAAATTATTTTAAAGCTTATGTGGTGGAATTTGAGAGAGATCTTCAAAGTGCATTAGTAGTCAGTTCCTTCAAGTAAGTTTTAGTTGATATTTATTGAATTTTCAAGAGTCTGTTGATTATCAACCAGCCCCTATTGATGTTACTCCTCCATATTAGCAATAGTTGTAATTCATGTGCTTGTTATACATATATTCTGTTCCTCTTTTCATCTACACCTATCTAACCTATCCTTATATATTGATATGATTCCTGTTTCCTTCACAAACATCTGTAATTACATGGCCTTACAACCCTCTGGAAAGAAGAAAAGGCTTTCTTTTCCTGATCTGTGATCAAAATCTTTAATGTTCTGCCTGTGTCCTCTCATTCTAAACTCTTCAACCATGGTAAAGGTTGTGTTTATTTCCTTTTCCCATGCCTTCATAATTTTAACTACCTTAATTAAATCACTCGATCATCCCTTCTGCTATAATTAAATCACCCTGTTTTCCCAGTCCTACTTTTCTTGTTTTAGGCAGGATTTTAGTGATTCTGTGCTGTCTTCTCTTCATTACCTTACCAACTTTCTATAAATGTGTTCCAACAGTGATATTAATAATGATTTGTTCACAGTCAGCATTATGTCTTGACTTTCATATTCTATACTTCTTGCCATAAAACCTAGTTATTCCAATAAGATTTTTTATGACCTTATCCACATGAAATGCTGCTTTTAATGTCTTGTGAACCTGAAGCCCCAAATCTCTCTGCTCTTCCTGTCATTCAATCTTTCCATATTCAAAGTTTAATTATTACTTTTTTATCCAAAGATGTACACCTCACTCTCACCGACAACAAACTTTATATGTTCCCTTTTTGAGAATTCTGCCATTTTTCAGTACCTGCTTGCACCTTAATTTGGTCCCCAGAATAATAAAACAGAATAAACAGAATTATTTATTATCCTTTCTATTTTAGTGTCAGATTTGAATAGCTCTCTCTATTCCTGTATCCAAATTATTAATGTCCAGAGTGAACAAAAATATTTTGGATATTTCTTTAAAAACAAACAAATATGTTCTAGCCTTAACCCTTATGATTTCTGTAGTCTTTCACTATTTATAATGTGTATTGCTTTTCAGGAGTTGGGACCAGCATGTTTTGTGTGTTTGTGCGTGTGTCTGTGTGTGTGTAAAGAAGAAAGTAATGTCTTCCCAAATTGGAAATATTCAACACAATTGAACAATTAGAGCTGAAGGTCACATCCATCATTCTTTCATGAGCCAACATAAGCTACAAATAGTTGGGCACATTTTGCATAAGTACAGCAGCTGACCTAACCTCAAATTGAATTGGTCACATGTTCTAACATCTCTTTGCAGTTTTTATTTTGATCTTGCATGCCTCTGTTTACTGTCTATCGAGTGCCTGCCTGGGAAAGTTATATTTTCGTTATTGCTGACAGGAACTAACATTTCGTACTAAGTTTGTTGAAATTTATAAATTGAGGCCTAGATCATAATTCCAAATTCTTTGGAATTACGAGAGCTTTGTCTATCCCCAAGCCAAACATTTGGCAAACATAATACGTTATAATTTGCTTGCATTGTGCACTTAAAAATCAGGTAGACTGATTTGTAGCACACACTAATTTTATTTCAACAAGTGAGCATATGTGAATATTATTTTCTTGAATTATAACTTGAAAAGTATTTATTATGTTCAAAGCATCTGTACTTATATGCTGACAAGCTTTTTTTTTGCAAGCTGACTGTATGGTAATAGCATTATAATACCAGATTATAAGTTGATTTTCTTTACAGTTAACCAATCTGCAGAATTGTGACTTTGTTTTCTCATCATTTTAATTTTTCAATCATGTTTAGAACATTGTGTTTTTGTGTCAGTTGCACTCTTATTTTAAATGAAAAGAATTTAATGGGGATATTCCAGTGTTTTGGGGTTTTTGTAATATATTCTTATACAAAGTAGTTAAACCAGTGAATTGTTTTTAGAACAGCTTAGGTAAAGAGGATAAGTCCTATGTTTCTGCTCATACTGCTTTCAAGTATTTAAATCTGGACTTAACACTGATTTGAAAAACACATTTTTTATTTTGCCAGAAATTTAGAGTTTTTACTCTTAATTAATGATAAACAAGGAAGTTCTAATTGACATTCAGGTAGTCTTTCATTTTTCTATTAAGTATTGAGAAATGAATGCCATTAGAATGCAAGGTCCCATTGTACCTCATGCTTTTTACTGGGGATATGTTAGATGTTATGCATAAAATATACTATTGACTCAGAAATTCCCTTATCTCACTAGACTGAAATATTGTGTTGTCCAAACTTCTTCGAATTCAAATATTCTCCTTTAGATGTGTTTTAAATAGCCATGTTATTCTGGCTACATGGCAAAGGTTTTCCATTTAAATCACTCTTTCCAGCAATGTACTTTGTATTGGCCTAAACAAGTGTACATTAAAGGGATATCTCACAAGAGTGCACAACATTGAACTTAAATGTGACTTTCTTTTCCTGTGGTCGATGACACTATGTGGAATAATTTTTATTGAAGTATTAATACATGTGATTTAGTTGAATCTTTGAGTTATTATTTCTGTAAAGTATGTTCACACCATCTACTCTCGTTCAATAAATGGATGGTTATTAAGACCTTTTATTTAAAACTGTTTAATTCCAAATAATTGTATGGCATCATTTGTAAGGGTGATACAATGATGCTACACAGCTGTACTCTAAAATTAGTTTAATTTACTTGACTTTCATTGAATAATAATTATCATGTCGGGAATCCTAAATGCATTCTACACCTTTGAGGACAGTGTACAGTATAGCACAATGTTCTGCCTAGGGCTAAATTAATTCACTTTCTTTGGATGTGTTAATTAGTGTTTTATTTTAATTATTGAAAAATTCTTAACCGCAAGAACTACTGCATACTAGTGTTGATTATGGTTAATGAATGAGAAATTGATCTAATAAGTATTTCTTACTATTATTGCTCTGCTGGTCTTTGCACTAAGAGAGGCATTTATGTGAGAGAGAACATGTGATGGGAGATACTGTCAATTGACAGTGTCCTGCTGCAGGGCACACTGTCAGTCAACTAGAAGATTAATTAATGAGAGTTAACAGCCAGTCCACTCCGTCATGGTCTTTGGGCACAATATACACAAGAAAATGCTTGCTTAACTTCTTTAAATATAAAGTTTTGTGTGCAGTCTGTAGAAGAATTCTTGTCCTTCTAAGAAAATATGATCAAAAGACCACTGTTTCAATGAAGCTGTTTTGCACAGTTTTTGAACTTCCAATCTTTTAAAAGTGACCTATGTCACTTCATTGAAATAATCTTTCCAGTATGTTTTTTGCGTCTAATTTAATCAGCTGTTAATATGTCAATTTTTAATATGTGGTCAGAACTCTGTGATCACTTATTCAGACCAAGATCATATGAAAGCAACACCTAATTTTTAACAACTAAAACTTACAGCATTATTCCAACTGAACGAATGAACTTGCTTCATGGGAGCAAATGTATAATGGGAAATCATCGCTAGGTTCATGTATTTGTCACTTGCAAATATCATGTGTCATGGTAAATTTAGACATTTGTACAGTGCTTGCAATACAGGTAGCTGTGCAATTTTCACTCTTAACCAGTTCTGACTGACCAAATCTAACCTAGTATATCAACATTGCAGTTGCCTTGCTCTGTGAGCTAGCACCTACTGAAGCCAATATTAAAGAAGTGTCAAATGACAGCTGTATGCTCCAAAAACTGTCTTGTGAATCCAGAAATTAAAATGTAGTTTTTCCTCAATGCAATATAATGCATAAAGGAGCCCAGATAGAGACTTTTTATATACACTAATCCATTTTGACTCAATTCTTGCGTTAATTACTACTTAGATTTCAATTCTTATCTCACTGTCAAATAGTTTAATTTTAAACCATAATGTAGCGATGTTATGAAACCACAGAGACATCTGTATCCTCAATATTCCTGTACTTGATCCTTTTTATAAAGAGCCAAGCAACATTGTTTGCTGGTAGAGTCTCACAAAGAGTTTGGCACATTTCTAGGGTGCATATGAATCATTTGTAATATTAGATAACTGTATGAAAAATGTTTGGACTGCTGGCTGAAGTTCTGTTTTTTTTTCTTATTGAATGCAAACTCTGTCAGCTCCTTTCTTTCTCCTTCAGGTGCAAAATATCTTGCCATTTAATCATGGATGAACATAACCAACATTGATAGAATGATATATATTTTCTGTCAGAGAAGCTGAATGGGGTGGAGGGAGGAAGATATGATGATGCCAAATTTTCAGCTGCTGTGTTGTCCCATTGGAACAAAAGGAACTCAGACTGCTTGAATGTCAGAAACTAAGTTTGCAGTTGGTGTTTGATGAAGACCTGTCATGGGTATCAGTACTTCAGCTTTTATAGTTCATAGAACATTGTCAATATGACAGTGACAGCACTTTAAACATTTTTCATGGGTTTGTAAAGTCCTTTGAAAAGACTTGATCATTACAAGAACTGTTAGTAACAGATTCATAAATGTGAAGATTGTATAGAACTTTATTTAGATTGTGCTACAGAGACTGTGCAGTCCTGGTACCTACACTCCAAAAGGCATATTGAAGTAAATGCATAAGGGATTGATGAATAAGTGAACAGAATTAAGATGATACAACTATTAAGAAAGACTCAACATTCTGGAATTCTATTTGTTAGAAAGGAGAAAATGAAGAGGAAATCGAATAGAAAACAAATTCAAGCTGATAGTTCCTGTAGGGATCAAAAAAATGTCTAATTTCTTGTTGGAATCTCTTTTCATTTGCTTAGTGATGGGATGCAGTAATTTTACTTTGATGTAGGAGACAAGTGAAATTAAGCAATTACTGATTTGAGTGAAAAACCTTGTATAGTTCTGAATGATATTTGAGACACTAGTTTGGACCTTCGAAACCAAATATCAATTTTGACGTAGCACCATTAACTAAACTTATCTACTACAATAAGAAAATTAAATTTCTTCTTTTGTTTAAATTTTTAATAGGAATTCTGTGCCATTTTCCCTGAACATTTAGTATTTCTGGTTATGGCAAGTTTGGTTATGTTCACAATAATCAGAAGGAAACACTTTTTTCTGAGGAGTGAACACTTTGCAAAAGAAATGTCTGCAGTCAAGTTTTATTTTACCAGCAGAGGATTTAGACTATGACTGAAGGATCTTATTGTGAGACTGTACATATATTATATATGTTTTTGTCTTGCGGTGATATGTTGAATGATTACAGCTCTGTTGTTTTTATATTTCAGCCTGCAGGTGCTCTCCAGCATGTGACTGAAAATACTGAAGACTATATGTCCTCAAATCTCTTTAAAAGCCATTATGAAATTAATGTACATTGTTAAACGAATGTTATCTTTTTTTAAACTTAACTTCACCTAAAAGTAATTTCTAATAACTCATAATTTTTCTTGAGTGCTGATGAATACAAGTTTCATTAAATAACTGATAATAGCTCTTCAGCTAACTTGACAAACCTTTAGTTGAAAAGAATTCCTAGCTCACGAGCAAAGTAAACTGTTTAATTAAAACACAAACATATTTGAATTGTCTTACGTACCAGGATCAGCAATATATAAATAGGAAATTAATAGTTAAACAATAGACAGGTTGTTGTTGTTGTGATTCTGTTCGCCGAACTGGGAATTTGTGTTGCAGACGTTTCGTCCCCTGTCTAGGTGACATCGTCAGTGCTTGGGAACCTCCTGTGAAGCGCTTCTGTGATGTTTCCTCCAGCATTTATAGTGATTTGTATCTATCGCTTCCGGTTGTCAGTTCCACCTGTCCGCTGCAGTGGTTGGTATATTGGGTCCAGGTCGATGTGCTTATTGATTGAATCAGTGGATGAGTGCCATGCCTCTAGGAATTCCCTGGCTGTCCTCTGTTTGGCTTGTCCTATAATAGTAGTGTTGTCCCAGTCGAACTCCTGTTGCTTGTCATCTGCGTATGTGGCTACTAAGGATAGCTGGTCGTGTCGTTTCGTGGCTAGTTGGTGTTCATGGATGCAGATCGTTAGCTGTCTTCCTGTTTGTCCTATGTAGTGTTTTGTGCAGTCCTTGCATGGGATTTTGTACACTACACCTTTGTAATCATTAAAAACACAGAAGTAGAGAAATAGAGCTAGTGTGCTTCCAATTAAACCTGTTGGACTATAACCTGGTCTTGTGTGATTTTTAACTTTGTACACCCCAGTCCAACACCAGCATCTCCAAATCATGACTACATAATATAAGCATGTCATCCTTATTTTAATGCCTTTCACAATAAAGGTTCTTATTCTATTCGCCTTCATGATTACATGCTGGACCTATATACTAACATTTTATAACACATATACTCAAACGTCTAGATTGTTCTGCACCTCCAATTTCACAGTTGTTCTCTGTTTAACCAATACTTTGCTTTTTAATTTTCCCTCCAAAGTGAACACCTTCACATTTTCACATTATACTCCAGAATTAATTGCCACAATTTTGCCCACTCACTTAACCTATGTTGTACCTGTCTTTGTGTCACGTGCAAATGTAGCTATCGTACCTTTTGTAGCCTTCATGTGAGCCATGATACAAATTGTAAGAAAGATTGAGGCCCCATAACTACAATTTGACATTCTGCTAATCAGATGGAAATCCATTTATGCATATGTTCTATTTTCAGCTGGCCAGCTAATCTTTCATGTTCTGCAATAATCTTTGAAGTGCCGTCTTCTCAGCTTCTGGAAATCCGAGTACAGGATATCTACAGGCTTCCCTTTATCTGCCGCACATTTCTTTTTAAAGAATGCCAGTAAATTGGTCACACATGATTTCCTTTTGACAAAATCAGTGTTGATTCTTCCTAGCTTTGAATGCCAAAATAATGGTAGATTCTAATACTTCTCCCCATGACAGACATCAAGCCAACTGACCTATAGTTTCTGGTTTTCTGTCTCCCTCTCTTGATTTGAAGGGTTATTTTTGCTACTTTCTGATGGAACCTTTCCTGAAACTAGGAAATTTGGGAAAATCAACACCAACTTACCTCATTAGCCAACACCTTTTATGACACTAGGATGAAGTCTATCAAGCTCTGGGTATCTTGACAGAAAATACTGAAAAACATACCAGGCCACCTAGCATCTCCAGAGATGACAACAAGGACCAAATATCCCTGTCCTGAAAAATTAACTGCTTGTGCTTTCACAGATACTGTCAGATATGCTGAGTATTTATGATATTTTCTGTTTTTACTTTATATTGAATTATAACTTTATATTGAATATTGTCTTATTTGCTGCTTCCGATGGTTTTCCCTACAAAAACAGCAGTGAGCGCACAACAGTAATAATTAATTGGGTAAGAAAAGCTGTGGAACATTTTGGGGTCAGGAAAATAACTATTTGTGATGTAAAGAGCCAGCTGCACTGTTACAGTCAGGCATATTCATATGGTGTCTGTGTCAAAATAACATAAGAATACATGGAATTGAGACTTAGGTTTATAGAGTTTCAGGAGACGGACCTCTCTTACCATATCTTATATATAGTTATGTTTAATTAAGCCTGTTAATGTTCTGTCCATGTAAGTTCAGACCTGATCTTACTGTATGCTGGTACGCATTGACCAGGCCCACAGAACCAGAAGTAAGTGGCAAAGAGCACCTGAAGTGAAGTCCAGTGGTAGTATGGTGCATCAGGGTAAGTATAAAGCCAGCCCTACAATCGAACCATAGAAGGGACGGAATAGCCTGAAGCGAAACCCAGCAACAGTGTAGTACAAAGGGCAAAGGACTCCAAGATTGATCTAGTTACTGGATTGCAGAAAGAGAAAACAGCACAAGAGAGGAAATCCCACATAACACTAAGAAAGGGCAGAAATGGAAAAAAAAACTATTTTGGCAGCCATAACTGATCCAGCAAAGCCCTTAATGATGTTGTAGTGATTGGAACAAGGTTAGCCAGGTGGATCTCATTGAGTATGAGTTCCCTGTTTGGGGCTTTAACCTGGGCCAATCAGGGAGCAATGGCTGACAGATATTAACAGGCGTCTTCCGCAGTTAGGCCGTAGTGTGGGGTGAAAAAAAAATAATAAAAAAAGAAAAAGAAAAAGAAAGAAAAGAGAAGAAGGAAAAAAAAATTAACAGGCGTCTCTAAAACGGCGGTGCTTGGACCCGACGTAGTGCACCAGTTGGAGGACGCTCAGGTATGCAGTGGGATCCCGTCCATGCTCACCCCAGCCCGGACGGAATTTCACATTGGCCCCAAGGTCCCGTACTTTCCGCGGGAGCCTGTGCCCCACAACCTGAGCCACCTCCGGAATTTTAATTTTGTTCCTTTCCAAGGGGTAAAAAGGAGGGCCCTGTATCGACTGCTGCTGCACACCATCCACCTCTTCTCCCTCATCCACCGTCCGGACACGCCTTGGTGTGCCCATTTGCCACCGGGCGGTGGGTATCCCACCGTCCTTCTCCTTTCTCTCGGGGATCTGGGGTGGAGCGTGCTGCACACAGCAGTCCCCTGCAACCGCAGGTTGCGGTGGTTCACGGACTCCCAGCCCAACTGCTTGTTCTGTGGTGCTGTGGAGTCCGTGGACCATGTATATATTGGGTGTGGGCGTTTGCACTCCCTTTTTGATTTTCTTAAAAACCTCTTCCTCTGCTTTTGGTTGCACTTCAGTCCCACGCTCCTGATCTTTGGGCACCCGGTACGGAGGAGGGAGGGCAGGTCCGAAGACCTCCTCGTGGGTCTGCTCCTGGGCCTGGCCAAACTGGCCATCAACAGGTCCAGGCAGCGGGCCGTGGAGGGGGTCGTTAGGGCCGACTGCCTGCCCCTCTTCCGCGGTTACGTTAGAGCCCGGGTGTCCTTGGAGAAGGAGCACGCGGTGTCCACCAACACCCTGGAGTTGTTCAGGGAGAGGTGGGCACCGCAGGGAGTGGAGTGCATTATTTCCCCGTCCAACTCTATTTTGATTTAGTCCCTACCCTCCCCTTCACTGTTTTTATCAACAGCATTGCCCTTTGATGTGAAGGGCAGTGCTTGTCACTGACCACTTGGGTGTTTTCCTGTCTTCCTGGTGGTGGAAATTGAATAAAGATTCGTGCACCTTGTGGCTTTCACTGTGTCTCACACCTGCACACACACCATGGGTGCTGGGGAAAAAAATAAGCACTACCGCAGTTAGGCAGTAGTGTAGGGGTTAAAAGAAAAATAAAAAAAAAGAAAAGAAAATATAACCAGGAGATTCACACAGCATTGCCCTTTGATGTGAAGGGCAGTGCTTGTCACTGGCCACTCGGGTGTTTGCCTATCTTGAAAAAAAAACTTGGTGGGGGCGTTTGATGTGAAGGGCACTGCTTGTCACTGGTCACTTGGGTGTTTCCTTTCTTCCTGGTGATGGAAACTGAATAAAAAAAAATTAACAGGCGTCTCAGGGATTCTCTTGACTGTAGGGGCTGACTCTGAGTTGTCTGGTCAGAGTCCATATACTGCGCGCATGTAAATAATGACTTGGAGATGGGATACTGGCCTTTGCGGAGTTATCGGTAGAAAAGGCTTTTCCTTCACCTAAGCATCTAGACTATATCAAGGCCCTGAGTAGATTATGTATTGGGTCATTTGACACCAAAAACTGAACAAGGACTAAGTCAGCGTATTCTTGTTTGCAGATGGCAGCAGTGCCAACACTATTCTCAAACAGCAGTGTAGGGAAGAATACCAGATATGGCAATGTAATTTAAGCCTGTAATTGCTATTTTAGTTTTTCCTATACTCTGCTTGGTCTATAATGAGATTATATCAAAGTTTAATTGGTGCATCCAGCAGCCAGAAGAAAGTACTACCTTCTATTATCAATATGGAACATTAAAAATGAACTGGTATAGGACTGCATCATAGGTTTGTTGGATGCAGTTCAATCAGAATTCTTTGGTCAAAGGCAGTGCAGTTTGCCAGACTGGTTTAACTTTTCAAGCCAAGCAGACTTTTTACCACTGGAGACATCGAATTTTTCAGGAGTCTGAGCACTCACGTTCAGTCGGTCCAGTTTGTTGTTCTGAGGGATACCAATACAGCAGTAACACAGCAGCCACAATAGGAAGTGGATAAGTTTGAAAAAAGAAACAGATTGTTTCAGACAGCAACTGTCTGAGAAGTGGATACAACTGAGGAACAGGATACTGAGGTGGATGGGGGAAATGGTAAACAAACAAGACTATTTCTGGCATGCTGATGCCATTGATATCATGGTTCTTGGCAATAAAAAAATCTTTTAATTTGGACATGGGACAAGCACACTAATTTTTCAGATTTAACTCTGTGGTTGAAGTTTTAATTTCTCAATTGGTCTTCTATCAAAATTTAAGATGCTGGGGAAATCTAAATTAGAGCATAGGACAGATGTAAGGTATTTGTTGCTGCTTTGGGAGAGGGATTGTTGATTGCATGTATTTCATTCCTATTCAGGGTTGTCCTTCATTGAACATCAATACTTGTATAACTTGTATAACTTAAATCTTCCTAATCATGGAAAGAAAGATAATTATGTTCAATTCCTGAATTGACTGCACAAGAATTTAAAGTTGACTTATTATCCTCCAACCCAGTCTTTGTTGAAGGATCATCGTGACTAGGACCAACGAAGAAATGCAGATTTTCACCTCTGTGTGAGAAAAGGGTCAGAGAAGTGGGAACAGGATACGGCAGGAATAATGGTGACCAGCTGCAAGATTCATTCTGGACCTTAATTGGCTGTTTCAGGACTGAGTGAGAATAATACTGCCACAGAAGCATATGAACTTTCGGAAGCAGAGCTTCACGATCTTTCTACATCCTTTGACTTGATTGACAATGTTAGCAAACATTGTGCTGATTTTTGTGACCCTTTTTCAGACATTGATAAACAGTTAAATTCATCTGTATATTCTGCTCAGCCCACCACATGCAGCAACCATTGTAAGTAATTAAGAAAAAGAAACACCTACTGAGAAGGAGATACTAAACCCCAAACTGGATCAAGCCAAGATTGAATATTCATAGAATCTTAATGTACAAAAAAAAACTGAAATGTGCAGTTGAATTCCATCAGCAAGATATGGAAGCACTCATTGTTTTATTCGATAAAGATCGGAGGACGAATTTGCTGTCTGAGGAGTACCTTAACAAAGTTGAAAGTTGAACATCAGATTTATTCTCTGGATGGTCTTTGTTCTGGCTTTCATTTACCAGCTTTGTCCCAGGATCAGAGTGCAAAGCAGAAGGACTGATTTGATTTCTTGAGACCATAAAATATAAAAGTAGAGTTCAGCCATTTGGCCCATCAGGTCTTCTCCGCCATTTCATCATGGCTGATAAGTTACTCAACCCCATTCTCCTGATACTATAACTCTTATAACTATAACTCCCTATAGTTATAACTATACAATAACTCCTTATAACTCTTGCTACTCTTACTCATAAAGAACCTGTCTATTTCAATTTTATATCTTTTGATTTTATGAGGCTGTGATTGTTTGAGTCCTGGAGTATTTTCTTTGGAATCGGTTTTTCTTTGATTGGCTTCACTGCTGTCACACTTAAGGTTGCTTAAGTGTCATAACTCGAGTGCCAGCTCTGGTAAGAAACTCCGGTCTAACTGCACCAATGTATTGGCCAAACAAGACAATGATCAGTGTTCACGTGTATCCTGCGCAAATTCCAAGAGAGCCAAGAATATTGTTGCAAATTAATGCTTCAGCAAAAGAGATTTGCAAATATTTTGAGGTGGAAGGTGCAGGGAAAATCATATTTAGATGTAAATTTTAAGTAGCTTAAAAGATTAATTTTTTTTGGGTTGAGGGGAAGGTGTGGAGTGTAGGGTTGACTATACCTTTTTGTTGAGAGAGACTAATGAGTGTGTATGTAAGGAGCTATATCATAGTGAAATACAATTGGGACCCCAATCTGTAGGGTACTTACAATGCCTTCTGCTATCACCTCTTGTATATAATTATGTTCAATAGAGCTGAAATATTCACTCACCTGAGTTCAAGCCTGATTTTACTTTGCTGTGTGAATGTAAGGTGTTTCCATCATGACCAAGTTGAACCTTACCTTGGTAGTCTGAATATGCAAAATATCATGGAAAGAAAGATAATTATGTTCAATTCCTGAATAGATGATTTCCTACATTTAAGTTACTCTGTTTTTTGTATGTCCTGCTACGTAGCTAAATATGCTGCTTATTGAAATACAGAATACTTGTTCTGCTTTCTGATTTTTCTCCTCCAATCAAATTATATTTTATCCAGTCCTGGCATGTTTCATAATTTGCTTTGTAGTCATTGCTGTGAAACCATGAAAATTCAAATGTTACATTGTAGAATCAACTGTGGTGCTTCCTTCTATCAATTTGAATTAACTAAATGTATGTGTTTAACTTGAGCTTCACTACACCAGAATTAGTTCAATATTTGGCATTGGTTTGTGCCCAAACTGCCCCAGTGTCTCAAACCCACAAAAAAGCGCACTTTCATGTTCATTATTGTGCTGTTAATCATGGATAATTGAGATGCCTTAATCTGGAAACAACAGTATTTGGAGTCCTGTGATAGTTTAATTATTATACCAGGTGTGATAACCAGAATACTTTGAATCACATACAGTAATTGCAGATCTGTTTTAGAAAGAATAGTTAATTAGAAGTGTGCTTAATTATGCGATTTTAGAATGCCAACTGTCAATTATTAAACTAATTAATTCCTAATTCTGTCCATTCTTTCTAAATATTTCCATCTTTCATTCATCAAGGAGCTTTGGAATTATTGCATGAAAATAACAAGATTGCAATCAGTCTAGTCTTAAATCTTAACTAATTAATTGAAAACTTGAAATGTGGTCTTCAAAATAATATCCTTGAAGAAAATTATAAAAGCAACAATCTATTAATAGTAGCATAGAAACTTTTAAGTATAAGTTTTCTACCTCATGTACAACATAATCAAGATGATGTGGGTATAATTACAGTACAGTCAATAGTGTATCAAATCCAGATGTCAGGTTAGTGCTGCAAATATACTGTCAGTGTGAACCCTGAGTCAGTCACTTGTATACTAAACTTGCAGCCTACATAGACATGTAATCATAATTGGTTTTCAGACCATTATTAGTCCAAAAGAGTTTTCAAAAGAGATATAGTTTTCTACACCTGGACATGTAGTAGCTTTGGTGCTGATGTGCCACGCACTGGCTGCTGCCTTCTGTTACATTGGCTCCTTTTATTGCAAGAGGATTTGATTACAGGATTGCAGTTATCTTTCTGCAAGTATATGGAGCCCAGGAGTATTGTGTAGGGTTTTGGATTCCATTGTTAAGGAAGTCACTGTCTACAGGGAGAGCAGCAAAGGTTCACCAAACTAATTCCTGGGATGGCAGGATTATCATATGAAGAAGGGTTAAGGAGACTTAGCCTGTCTTCTCCAGAGTTGAGGAATGAGTGGTGAACTTATCGAAACATTCAAAACTTCTATAGGACTTAACAGGGTGGATGCCCTCGCTTAGAATAAGGGGTGAGCCACTTCAAGAAGAGGAGGACTTTATTTGGAAGTTTTGGAATTCTCTATCCGTGAGCTCTCTGGTGCCTCAGTCGTTGATTATTGTCAATCGATAGATTTATAGACATCGAGGGCATTAAAGGATATGGGAATAGTGCATGAAAGTGACATTGAGATAGATAATCAGCCATGAGCAAGTTGAAGGGTGGAGTAGGCTCAAGGGGCCAAATGGCCTCCTTCTGCCCCTATGTTCCTAGTATCTCTCAAAGAAGTGACTAATGGCACTATCTTTATACCTGTACTAACAGCACCAATGTGCTGCAGGTGCTGTTTAATATCAGAGGTACCTTTCAATTGCTCTCTCAGAAGCAGACTATGTATGGATCATCACATTGGAGCCTACATTACTGCATTAATCTGGAAAAATTGAAACATGTCCCAGTTGATATCTGGTTTGAGGCCTATTTTCCCAGCGAACTCAGGGAATATAAGGTAACTTCTTATTACAGGACAGCTGGATCTCCATAATAATTAAATATATGACATCATTGTAACTGTAATTTCTGGTTGTGCTTTGAGACTGACTAGATTTATTTAAAAAATACCGGAACTGAATAATTGGGCTTGGTGCCAGTTCTCATTTCTTGAGTGAAACAGAGAAAATGGTTTGCAATTTTCTGGCTCTTTAACTCTGCTTTTTGTATTGAATAGCCTTAGCAACCATATAATAATAAATAAACAAACTTGGTAACTGAAACAGATGATTATTGTAGTTATGAACCTCCTTTTTGTAATGTGTACTTGACCTGTCTGAAAGACATCAATCTTGAAAAGTGATCTCATGCCAGAGTTTCATGTTTTATTTTCATGTTTCTGATGCAAAGCTGATTATTGTCTCAAAATAACTTTCTTGTCTAATTTGCATTTTAAATCTTGGTCTGCAAGACCACATTATTCTATGACCAGAATTGGAAAGCTGCATAATTTTAAAGTTTCTCTGAAAACTAAATTTGTACATTGAACATAATTTACATATCAAATTTCTTTTTTTTTAATGTGATGTATTTCACTTTGCACAAAACTACTTGACTTTGCTTTATGGCTTTATGCATAGGAAATCATGTCTTACAAACTTGATTGAGTTTTTTTTTGAAGAAGTGACAGAGAGGATTGATGAGGGCGAGTGGTAAGATGTGATACATATAGATTTCAATAAGACTTTCGGCAAGGTTCCCCGGGGAAACTGGTGAGAAAGGTTAGATCTCGTGGAATGCAGGGCGGACTAGCCATTTGGATGCAGAACTGGCTCAAAAGTAGAAGACAGAGGGTGATGGTGGAGGGTTGTTTTTCAGACTGGAGGCCTGTGACCAGTGGAGTGCCACAAGGATTGGTGCTGGGTCCACTACTTTTCATCATTTATAGAAATGATTTGGATGTGAGCATAAGAGGTATAGTTAATAAGTTTGCAGATGACACCAAAATTGGAGGTGTCGTGGACAGTGAAGAAGGCTCCCTCAGATTACAACTGGATCTTGATCAGATGGGCCAATGGGCTGAGAAGTGGCAGATGGAGTTTATTTAGATAAATGCAGGGTGCTGCATTTTGGGGAAGCAAATCTTAACAGGACTTATACACTTAATGATAAGGTCCTAGAAAGTATTGCTGAACAAAGAGACCTTGGAGTAGAGGTTCATAGCTCCTTGAAAGTGGAGTTGAAGGTAAATAGGATAGTGAAGAAGATGTTTGGTATGCTTTCCTTTATTGGTCAGAGTATTAAGTACAGGAGTTGGGAGGTCATGTTGCGGCTGTACAGGACATTGGTTAGGCCACTGTTGGAATATTGCATGCAATTCTGGTCTCCTTCCTATCGGAAAGTTATTGTGAAACTTGAAAGAGTTCAGAACAGATTTACAAGGATGTTGCCAGGGTTGGAGGATTTGAGCTATGGGGAGAGGCTGAACAGGCTGGGGCTGTTTTCTCTGGAGCGTCGGGGGCTGAGGGGTGACCTTATAGAGGTTTATAAAATCATGAGGGGCATGGATAGGATCTTTTCCCCGGGGTGGGGGAGTCCAGAACTAGAGTTTTAGGGTGAGAGGGAAAGATATAAAAGAGAACTAAGGGGCAACTCTTTCATGCAGAGGTTGGTACGTGTATAGAATGTGCTGGCAGAGAAAGTGGTGGAGGCTAATACAATTGCAACATTTAAAAGGCATTTAGATGGGTTTATGAATAGGAAGGGTTTGGAGGGACACTGACCAGGTGTTGACAGGTGGGACTAGATTGGGTTGGGATATTTGGTCGGCATGGACGAGTTGGACCAAAGGGTCTGTTTCCGTGCTGTACATCTCCATGACTCTATGACTCTACTTATTCGGGTGAACAAATGGGTTTTGTTTAAATGTGAGCTTAGCACTTTTCCTGTCAATGTTCTCTCTTTATCGTTCCTTCTGTTATCCTACCTGTTGGAGAATTTCAGTTGTTACATGTGTGTTCATAAATGACAGAGGGATACTCACAGTAACGATAGGCCAGTCAACATAACATTACTGAGTTGGAACCCTCTTGAAACAATTAATTTGGGATTAGATATCTGATAAGGTTGATGAACTCCATGAGGAAAAGGTAATGTTGTGGATGTGAACTTTGAAAAGGCTTTTGATAAAGCGCCACGCAATAGATTTATCAACAAAAGTGAAGTCCATGGAAACAAGAAGGCACTGTCCTCATGGATGTATAATTTTGTAAAGGACAGGAAACAGTACTGTAGTTGTAACTCTTTTTCAAAATGATGCATACAAGTGTGCGTGCCCATGGGTTGATATTAAGATAACTGCTTATTTTGATAAATGATTCTATATAATTAATATATAAGGCATAACTTGAAAATTTGAGGATTATAAAAGCTTGGAAGGGTAGTTTACTGTGAGGAGATTAGAACAGACTTCAAGAGGACATTGGTGAAAAGGGCAGATTCATAGCAAATGAAATATTAATGTAGCAAAGTGTGAGGTGGTGGATTTTAGAGAGTGTGAGGGAAGACAATATGAGCTTAATAGTCAATTTCAAAGTGGGTGTAGGAGCAGAGGCCAGTAATAAATAAAATATAATAAAATGAATAAATAAAACATACGAATTTGAGAAGGTGACAGGACAAGTGGAAGCTCTTTTTTTCAAAACATAATACACCTATAAGATCTTTGGCTTCACAAATAAAGCTATAAGCATATTGTGTTCATTTCTCAGGATCACTCAAGTCGAGATGTTCAAGGCCTTAGAGAGTAGACCTAGAGATTCTTGAATGAAGCACTATAATATGGAAAAACTAAAGTAGTTGATCTCCAAGCAGAGAATGTGAAAATTTAATCAGGGTGATCACAATTATGATGGTTTGTGCTGCAGGTAATGGGGAGAAATTATTGGCATTGATGTGTAGATTGGGAACCAGAGAGACAGATGTGGATAATTTGCTGAAGAATCAAAGGTTGAAGTGACTTTTTTTTAATGCAATAAGTTATTGCACCCTGGAACATACTGCATAAAAAGATGGTGGAACCAGATTTAAAATTAGCTGTCAAAAAGAAATTTGGATAAATATTTGGAAAGGAAAAATTTGATGGATTATGGAGGACAGACAAGGAGGAGAAGTGAGGATATGGGATTATTTGAATAGCTCTTCTCAAAATGGATGGTGGATTGAATGGGGCCATTCTGTAAGATTATATGAAAAAAACTTATGTCAAAAAAGCTTCACTTTTTTGTTTGTTTTTCTCAACTAAAACAATTGTTTCTAGCTTGTAAAAATAAATTAAATTTCTTTTAAAAATATGCTGACTCAACTAATGGAATATGGAATGGATACTGACGAGTTGAGAAATAAAAATGGACTCAGTTACTTTAACCAATTGTAATTAACTAAGTGTTTAACCACTTTTTAGACTGAGTATAGATTTCAGTTAATTTAGCAGGTCAGAATTATTTACAATGTCTTTGAATGCTCAATACAATGGAATATAGTGATTCTTCTTCTTAGTTTCGTTGCCTCATTAATGAATATCGCAGTGTGTGGTAGGGAACTCAAATCTTTGACAGTTATTTCTAGAGATATTTAAAACATGGATAGTGATAAACTGTTGAATTATAGCTCATTCTAACTGTAAAATTTAGCATTGACTTGCAGTTTAAACCATTTTTAAAGGTCATTATTGTTTGAAATTCAAAATATCCATCTCAGGAATGTATGTTCACTTAAAATTTATGGCAAATCACATATTAAAACATTTAATACTGCAGGGAAATGATTTTATATCATTGATTGCTAAGACAAAATATCACTGCCTGATGTTTTGGTCTTCCAGAGGCAAGCTGAGTGACTGTTTCATAAAATAGAGAAAGCAAGAGTTACAAGACTAATCTTGGTGTATGTAGTATAGATATCATATGCTGTTGTTAAAACAATTTTCTTGAACTAACAGAGAAGACAGGATAGGATAAATCCAGAAATATTTGTTAAATGAACCTGCATGATTTAAAAGACTATGTATGTAA
Organism: Chiloscyllium punctatum; assembly: GCF_047496795.1. Classification (NCBI taxonomy): domain Eukaryota; kingdom Metazoa; phylum Chordata; class Chondrichthyes; order Orectolobiformes; family Hemiscylliidae; genus Chiloscyllium; species Chiloscyllium punctatum. Next base: position 73,886,263 of record NC_092742.1, on the reverse strand, counting down.
TACATGTGCAGAGTCTGACAAATTGGAACTAACTAGAGCGAAATTGAGGGAAGCTTGAGGAACAGATCTATTATGTGGAATACTATGTGAACCTTGATTTTGTTGGTGTTGAAAGTGATCTGTGCTCAATATCTGGCACAGATGTAGAGGTCACATGCCAGTGGCAAGGCAGCTAGTAGAATTACATTTCTCCAGCCTTCCCACTATTCATCCATGCGCTATTATTTGCGATTACAGATCATTCAATTACCCAATTTATATGGTCAACAATAAAAACTTCTATTCATTAATAGAATCATGTGTTCACTCTAGTTAGTTCCAATTTGTCAGACACTGCACAAGTATTACATACATAGTCTTTTAAATCATGCAGGTCTTCTAATGGTATGCACATATGTTGTTATTGGTTGTTCCTCTGGCATCTCCTCATTCCAAGAGAGACTTTCCTTTTCCACGGAGTGGTGTTCCTGTGATAAGTGTTTTTGCTGTTGTAACTGTTGTTGTTAATTTGTTTCTATTGCTGGGGTATGGTGAACTTAAGGGACTGTTGGTTGGTCCAGACAGAGTGCAACTGCTGAAATCATGTTTTCCTAATGAGCTGGCTGCAGTTTAGGTTGAGCCTCGCCAGTTGTATGTAGATGTCTGTATTCGGAACATGTCAGATTCACATTCATTGCCTTAGAATTGAGGTAATGATTGTTCTACGCAGGACACAATTTGACATGTAGGATGACTTTTGTTAACAACATTGAATGTTTGGACACTGTCTCTCAAATTCCCAGCTCTGGCAGTGGTTTGGCAGTTTTATTGGCGAAATTTGGCCTTCTCCCAGTGAACTGGGAGAAAGTGAGGACTGCAGATGCTGGAGATCAGAGTCGAGAATGTGGTACTGGAAAAGTACAGCCGGTCAGGAGAATCGACGTTGAACATTAGCTCTTCGTCAGGAATGAGGCTGGTTGGCCAAGGGAGCTGAGAGATCAATGGGATAGGGATGGGGCTGGGGGGAAGGTAGCTAAGAATGTGATAGGTAGATGAAAGTGGGGGTGAAGGACATAGGTTGGAAAGGAGGGTGGAGTGGATAGATGGGAAGGAAGATGGACAGGTCAAGAGGGCAATGCAGAGTTGGAAGTTTGGATCTAGGATAAGGTGGGTGGAGAGGAAATGATGAAACTGATGAAATCCACATTGATCCCATGTGGAGGGTCCAGGCAGAAGATGAGGTGTTCTTTCTCCAGGCATCAGGTGGTAAAGCTTTGGCGACGGAGGACCTGCATGTCCTTAGGCAAGTGGGAGGGGAAGTTAAAGTGTTCAGCCAGAGAGCGGTTGGGTTGTTTTGTGCATGTGTTCTGGAGATGTGCTCTGAAGCGTTCTCAGAAGGTGTCCTGTCTCCCCAGTGTCGAGGAGCCCATATCGGGAGCAATGGATACAAGAAATTATGTATTTGGAAGTGCAGGTAAATTTCTGTCGGATATAGAAGGCTTCTTTGAGGCCTTGGGAGTGAGGAGGTGTGGTCGCAGGTTTTGCAATTCTTGCGGTGGCAGGGGAAGGTGCCTGGAGGGGAGGGTGGGTTGATGGGGGGGAGAGGAGGGGAGAGCAGGTTCTGTTTTTCTCGTGGTTGGAGGGGTGGGGTTCGAGGGCAGAGGTGCGGAAAGTGGATGTGATATGCTGGAGGGCATCATCCACGTGAGATAGGGCTCCCACAAAGTCGATGATGCCCTCTAACACATCTCATCCACTTTTCGCACCTGCGCCTCGAACTCTATCCCTCCAACCACAAGAACAGAACCTCCCTGGTTCTCCCCTTCTAACCCACTGCAATACATTACAACATCCTCCGCCATTTCCGTCACCTACAAATAGACCCCATCACCAGGGATATATTTCCCTCCCCACCCCTTCCCACGTTCTGTAAAGATCATTCACTCCGCGACTCTCTTGTCAGGTCCACGTCCCCACAAACCCACCTTCCCCTTTCACCACAAGAATTGCAAACTTGCACCCACACCTCCACCCTTACCTCCGTCTAAGGTTGCAGAGGAGCATTGCACATCCGTCAGAGATTTACCTGCACTTCCACACACTTCATTTACTGCATTTGTTGCTCCTCATGTGGTCTCCTCTACATTGGGGAAAGTGGACGCCTATTTGCGGAACACTTCAGAGAGCGCTTCTGAGACACCTGCACAAAACAGCCCCACTGCCCTGTGGCTGTACACTTGAACTCCTCCTCCCACTTGCCCAAGAACATGCAGGTCCTGGGCCTCCTCCATCGCCAAACCCTTACCACCTGATGCCTAGAGGAAGAACACCTCATTGTCCGCCTTGGAATCCTCCAACCACATAGGATCCATGTAGATTTCACCAGTTTCTTCATTTCCCCTCCCCACCTTATCCTAGATCCAAAATGGCATCGCCCTCGACCTAGATGCTGGAGATCAGAGTCAAGATTAGAGTGGTGCTGGAAAAGCACAAAGAGCAGGTAGCATCCGAGGGGCAGAAAAATCGACGATTCAGGCAAAAGCCATTGTAATGACTCCTTTGTCATAACAACTGAAGTGTGTTTCAAGCGTTCTGCACGCTCATTGATTGTCAATGATGTCAGCTGATACAAATTTACTCCAGGCTTCATCCATGCATGCATCACATGTTCAGCAGAGTCATGTTCAGGAGTGCCAGGCCAGTGGAGGGTGATAGAACAAGTTCAGCAATGTTGGGCTGGAACTGGGAATGTTGTGGCCATGAGTAAGGATTGAAATCAGATAGGGCGGGCAGGATTCAGGTCAATTGTGTCAGAGAATCCACGTGGTTGTGACATGCAACTTTAGCCTCTGCTGTCTTAGTGACCCCTCACCATCAGAGTATCTGCGCCACTAAATACGATCAGGGTGAGGAGTAAATTAAGGTGAACCTATGGGAGATACACAGTGAGAAGAGGGTAAATGCAACCCATTTGAGAAAAATGAGTCCAACACTGACATTACGGTGATGTTGTGAGTTATATGGTTGGTGAATAACTTTTTGCATCACATGAAATTGAAGAAAAAAATGTAAAAATCTAGCAGAAGGAAAGTAAAAACCGGTGTTTTCAGTTTTTATCTTACAGTAGTGAAATATATTGGATTCTGTGGTATAAATTAGTACACTAATGATTAGATTAGATTACTTGCAGTGTGGAAACAGGCCCTTCAGCCCAACAAGTCCACACCAAAGAGCAACCCACTCAGACCCATTCCCTTACATTTACCCCTTCACCTAACACTATGGGAAATTTAGCATGGCCAATTCACCTAACCTGCACATCTTTGTGACTGTGGGAGGAAACTGGAGTATCCGGAGGAAACCCACGCAGACATAGGGAGCATGTGCAAACTGCACACAGACAGTTGCCCGAGGTGGGAATTGAACCCAGGTCTCTGGCGCTGTGAGGCAGCAGTGCTAACCACTGTGCCACCATGCTGCCCATGGTGAAGATTGTGAGGAAATCCATTCTTTTATAATTTAGTAAAATACCAACCACTGTAACCCAAAGAAAGCGTATCTGCTATTTGAGCAGTTTTAACTCAGTTTGAGTTGGAGGCTGGACTGTAGACACTGTGACACATCAGGTTGGGGAAAGTTATTCGGATCATTATTTCAGGAGGTAGTCAAACCCTTTAGGATAGCAATATCTGATTTGTCACTGGTCTGGGACAGGTCGGTGTGGCTGCGAATCAGGCAGATAAGGAGACTCAGTGGGCCGGTATACAGAAACCTCATCCTATGCAAATGTCCAACAGGTTTGAGACTCTTTCAGTTTGTTTTGATAGGAATGAGGATTCCTGGGTCTGTGATCTTGAAAGGAATGACTCATGAGATTATAGAGTAATTGGATCTTATTTCATAGATTTGGGAAATGTCCCATTGGATTGGAAAGTAGGGAATGTTACTTCTTTATTCAAAAAGGAAACCAGAAACTACAGGCCAGTTACCTGTCACAATGAAGATGTTAGAAGCTAATGTGAAGAATGTAACAGGACACGTAGAAAAGTTCAAGATAAACAGGTAGGGTCAGCATGGTTTTGTGAAAAAGAAATAATATTTAATCAACTTGTTGGAATCTTTTAAAGAAGTAATGCATGCTGTAGATCAAGAGGAACCAGTGGATGTACTGTATTTTGAAGGCACAATATGGTGCCATATCAAAAGCTCAAGTTGTAGTAATGGGTTGTCTAATGAAGAAAGTTTGGATAAACTAAATATGTATTTACTGGAAGTTAGAGGAATAAGAGTTATTTAAAATCTGAGACCGTAAGGGGCCCTGATAGAGTGGATGATGAAAGTATGGTGATGCACCATTAACAGACATGCTACCCTTATTTGCTCGGGTTTTTTAAAATTCATTTTCTAACTACTTCATAGTTTGCTCATGAGAATGGGAAAAGAAAATCCAGTTTCGCCTCCTATTGCCTTTCATTTCTAGCAACTGGGAATGGAAAGTGCATAACCACTGACTTGCTCAGTAATTCAAGGTTACAGACTGCTGTCCTTTTTTTAAGTTCTTCCCTGTGGATTCTTTCAGTAGTTGGCTCTCTTAAAGCTCTGAAAATCTGAAAAGCACTGACACAAATGACCTGCAAAGTAACTTAGAGCAGACGTAGGCATCACGTAACTATGGCAGGACAGCCACTACACCAAGTATAATTGCATTTCACCAACAAATGGAACCAGTGTATTAGAATGGCAACTATAATTTGAATCTTTCCTGCCCATAAAGCTCTAAGCACCTTTTGTTTATGTGTAACAGTGGTGCCTCTACCGTTGCCTTTCTGCTATTTAGTTTGTTTAAAATAGGTCACTTCGGCATCTCCTTCTCTCAGTTGCATGTTTTCATTAATAAGGTTGCAAATGCACTTGTATAATTAACATTGTTGTTATAACATTGTGAGTTCCTGTAGTTAATGTTTCAAATGCAACACCCTTCTTTAGATCAGCTCCATATTGATTCAACACTATCGATGTTTTTTTGTGTTGTTATCTCCCTTGCTCTTTGAATAACTACGTTCCAATCTAATTGGATCTTGCCTGAATCTAGGGAGCTGTGGAAAGTTAACATCAATACATTGTTTATCTCATGAGCTACTTCTTTTAACGACCGCCATGATGTCCATCAGGACCTGGGCACTGGTCAGCCCACAGCTCTGACAATTTGTATCAATCCTCTGATCATTGTAATTTTCCTGAGTACCTCCTTCCCTTAAATTTACTGATTTATTACCATTTCTGGAAAGTCAATTGCATCCTTTACAGTAAAGGCCAATGAAAATATCTGTTCAGTTCATCTGCCATCCCCTTTCATTATCAATCCTCTCGACTCACTTTCCATTGGACCAACATTCATTGTAAGTTTTTTTAATTTTTAGAAGTATTTAAGAAGCTTTTATTTTTGTATTTTTGGTTAGTTTTCTCTCATACTCTAATTTTTCCCTCTTTATGTTACTTCTTTACATTTATCCAATTATTTGATTTGCCACCTGTCTTTGCACAATTATATGCTTTTTCTTTTGTATTTATCTTTAATATTTCCAGTTAACCATGGATGGTGTGTCTGCCCCTTGGGATTTTTCTCAGTTGTTGAAGTGTACCTCTTTTGTGTATTTTGAAAAATATCCTCCACTACCTACCACTTCATCTCTATTGACCTACTCTTTATCCAAGTTTGCTCATTCACTTCATCCAGCTCTGCTTCCATGTCCTCATAATTGCCTTGATTTAATTTTTAAAAATAGTTTTGGATGTATTCCTTTCTCCCTCAAACTGAGTGTAAAATTCAATCAGGTTACAGTCTCTGCTCACTATGAAATCATTAATTAATCCTATCTCATTGCACAATACCAGATCTCATATAGCATGTTGTCTGCTGCAGGACATGCTGTTCTGACAAACAATCCAAAGAACAGTCTATGAACTCCTGATCTAGTCTTCCTGAGCCCTTCATATTTTTGCAGTCTGTATGGAGATTAAAATCCCTGTGATTAGTGTTATGTATTTTTGATATGAGGAAGTTTGTGGCAAGGTTTTCATCCAGTGTCTCAACTGATGGACCTAAAAAGGTCAAAGCACTGCAAGATTCACTGTAGAAACTAATGCCAAAATAATATACACATACACACATTATTTTATACCCATAAGCATGTTTTACAAACTTACGCTATTTAAAATATAGCTACTTCTTTTAGTAAAACCCTTTTACTTTGAACAACTTTCATATTTCTTAACCTACGTTTACAAAATATATGACAATCGTTGTTTGGCTTATTCTTTGGGGCAACATCTTTACTAATCCAAATCAATCTGCCTGGTTCAAATTTAAACAAAGCTTTTTAGTCAGCTGTTGGTTTTCATTTTCCTGTTGCATTCTCCATGACAACTCCTCTACCAATCAAAGTTCTTTTGCTAACCAATCAATGTATTCACATACAATGTACTTATTCCTTCCCTTTACATTGGTATTCTTTTGAATGACGTGATGAGTGCAAAATGAAAAGCTTTGACAGATTTTGACTTTTTCAACAATGCTACAAGATCTTATGTATTATAATAGCTGTAGTCTGCATAACTTTTAGACTGTGTTCACTTCACCTTAATGTTAGAGCAGGAGTAGTTAAGATTAAACTAACTTATCACATGAAACAGCATATAGTAATATTTTTGCATTATTTTAAAGGATTCCATCACCTTTAAAACATTTGTGAAAGATACCTACAACAGGAAGCACTTGTTGATCTAGGAGGTGCTTCCTAGAGTTCTTCTTGGGTTCAGTAAACAATTTCCATAGTAAGTGCACAGCATTGCCACTATAATATTGCTTTTTGGTCAGTCATACAAGTAGGGTTACACTGCACTTGTTTCAATTATGTAGCCTGGATGAAAAAAAAGTGTAGGCCGCAAAAGCATTTGAAAATTGCAATTGATGTGACTTCAAGTATAACATTTGCATTAAAACTCCAGATTCTATATTGTTTGTTTAAAAAGTGCTTTCGTTTTCTGTATAAATTTAAATTCCTAGATGAGACCTGGTTATTCTCTCGGTAGTCATTTAATTCATTGTAACATAAATGACTGCACTTGTTAATACAGTTACATTAAGTCCTTTGATTTTAAATGAAGTGTTATTAGTCTCTCATTATAGTAGACGTGGCGTGCTTTGTCAGTTAATCAGCATTAAGAATGCTGTCAAGACAAAAAAAAGTTTTATGTCTCAAAATTATTGCTTTCATTTGGTGCTGATTAGGTAGTAATTGAAATAATATTTCTGCCACTTTTAAGCTTCTATTGAAATGATTAAGTGAAAAGTACAGATGATATCGCAGAGTAGAATTATGAATTTTCATTTCTATGATTTTATTACATAGAAAGCATAATAGTGAATGTAATGATTTGATTAAAATAAAGTTTAAAATGCAGCATTTTTTGTGAAAGCTTGAATTTATAAGAACTATTCATAGTCATCTTTAATAGTTTTATCAAAAAATATAAATAAAGCATGAACAAAGTTGCATTCATGAATTGCCTTTCGCTGCCAATTAATTATTATATTCACTTCCATATTCTCATATCCCTTTGTAGTCTCAACTCTCCTTACCTCTGTGATCTCCTCCACTACAAGGTCCTCCAGGATATCATTCCTCCTATTTTGGCCTCTTGAGCATTACCAGTTATAATTGCTCCAGCATTGGTGCCATGTCTTTAACTGCCTAGGCGCTAAAGTCTGGAGCTCATTCCCAAATTCTTTCTACCTATAACACTTCCTCTTATGTAGGGTTAGCAGTGAGAATGTTAGCATTTATTGTAAGGAGAATGGAATATTAGAGTAGGGATGTTTTACTGCAGCTTCCCAGGTCCGTGGTCAGACCACAACTACAGTATTGTACAGTTTTGTTCCCCTTATTTAGAAAATGATATAACTGCATTAGAAACAGTTCAGAGGTGGTTCCCTTGACTCATGTTTGCTTTGATTGGGGCAGTACCGATTGGAGAAGAATGAGGAGTCATCTTATTGAGACATAGTAGATCCTGAGGGGAATTGATGAGGTGGATAAGGGAGAATGTTCTAATTTGTGGCAGAGATTAGAATTAGGCAATGTAATTCAAGAATAGAATGTACCGCTTTTAAGATGCAGATGAGGGTATTTTTTCTGTCAGATGACCATTATCCATGGAATTTCCTTCCCCGAGGGTCAGTAAAGGCTGGATTATTGAATCTTTTCAAAGCTCTGTTAGATTCTTGATAGATGAGGGCGTCATGGATTATGGTTTTAGAGGGTTGGGGAGGCTGGACTGGTGGGGGCAGAAAACTTAGCAACTGTTGAGGTAGGCCTGCTCCTTCTCTTAAGTCTTATGATACTCCTTTAAGATGCTGCTCAAAACCAACCTATCCAAGCAAGCCTTGGGTCATCTGTCCAGATAACTCCCTATGTGACATGGTGTGAAGTTTTGCTTTTTACGCTGCAAGACACCTTGGGAAATTTTATTGCATGAAAGGCGCTACTATATATAAATTAAAGTTGTTACACAGGCAAATAATGTGACCAATTTTTGCACAATAATATTTCAAAAACTGCAGTGAAGTATTGTACATAATGATTAATCCATTCTGACTGTGTTAAAGGATAAATGTTGGGTTGGATTCTGATTTTTTTTTGCATAAATCTCAGTTTATATGTTATCTTCATAAATCGTTTTTCACCTTTTTTAAAAATCAAGACCAGGCTCACTCCAAGTGTGGCCTAGCCAAGTTTCTGAATGAGTTTAATGTAACATTTATGGTTTTTCGTTTTTGTCCCTCGAAAAATGAAGCTGAGAGCTTTTTTTAAATGGCTTTATTAATCTGTACCTTTAGTGATTTATTTATCTGTACTAGAAATATTTGCTTCTCTGCTCTATTCAGTCTCTTATTATCCAATCAGTACTTAGGTCTCTTATTCATCTTGCTAAAATGCATCAAATAATACTTAATGTATTCAAATTGCTGAACGAGGGTGTGTTCCTGATAATGACTGAACCTATGTGACCAGGAACTGGTTGATATGGATTTGTAGGTAAAAACAAGGACTGCAGCTGCTGGAAACCAGAGTCTAGATTAAAGTGGTGCTGGAGAAGCACAGGAGTTCAGGCAGCATCCGAGGAGCAGTAAAATCGATGTTTTGGACAAAAGCCCTTCATCAGGAATACCCTGATATGGATTTGTTCAGACTTATTGTCAGGCTGTAAGGAAAATTTGCCAAATTGATCCAACAATTCTGGTGTTACATTTAATGCCAAACAAAGCCATTGAAGAAACTAACATTTTAACAAGAACGGGCTTTTAGATAATATTGTACACAATTAGGGAGGTGAGAATGGCCTTAAACCTGGTAGGTTGTTCAGTGTGAACTAGCTTTTTAAAAATAAATAATTATGATCCATCACAAATTCACCATCTCGCACCAAGTAACAACGAACAAGTTGAATGTGACTTCTTTGTTTCATTTTAATTTTTCAGTTTTTTTGAAAAAAAAAATCACAATGGTAAGAAACTTGTTAAAACTTTGGCTTTGTAAGCCAGTAGATGCAGACCAGAACAGCCACACGTGGAGCTGAAGTCTGCAGAAAGACTTGCTCCAACTTAAAGAAAAATTGAACTAAAGGTATCTGATTCTTCAAATATATTAGTGTGAATTGTGAGCATAACCTCCTTGGCACTTTTATTTTAATATGTATTCTTTTTCTTTAGGTGGATATAGTCTATGACATAGTACTCATTACTAAAATGTAATGCAGAATTGAGTTTTACAATAAATATTCATAAAGAAGTGTTAAACGCTTGTAGTTTCGTACATAATTAGTCTTATACATAACAGAAACAGATAACAATATTCTAAAAACAGTTGGAATTCTATGTGCTTTGATTAAAATTAACTGAGTTACTTCTGCTATAATATACCTGTAGACATATTCAACCCTCAGATAATTTTGTTGAACTGAAAAGGGCATTTAATTGTAGGACCAGTATGCAGCTGCTAATGCTGACCATGTTCTGTAATGATCTGAAATCATTGTTGAGATTATCATTGAATAACAAATTCAACTGGATAGGTTTTCTTTGTCAGGGGTAAAGGTTGTAAAACAATTAATAAAAGCAAAAGTGTTCTGAGGCAAGTGCAAAGTAATCAGCAAGTAGCTAAATGTACCCCTGACTATGTGATGAGAGTCTGCAAACAAGGTCTGTCTCAATCACTGATCATGAATGTTTGTGCAGGCCTTCAGCCTTTGCAATTTGGAGAGGTTGTCATCCATCCTGTATTGAATGTGTACTGCTGTGTCAAGAGCTGTGAGTGCATATTGGAGCACAGTTGAGGAAATATGCGGTAAGCTGAGCTGGAGCCAATACACAGTTGGAGCCAAGGCACAGCCTTGCTTGGTGTGATTGTTAGCGGGAAAGACATCCAACGACATATCACTTTACGTCACACTGCGAAACAAACAACTGCCCATCTTTTCAGCACAGCCATATTTGTACAGAACCATCCATAGACTTTCTAGGTTTACATTATTGAAGGCTTTATTCAAGTCAGTCAAATTTACCAGCAGTAGTTCTTAATCACTTCTTCATGGATACAAGACTTGGACAACCTAGCAGCATTAGATAAAACAACTAGAAGCATTCCATCTGTGCTGCCTGAGATCTGTTTGCAACTTTGGACAGGACAAAATTCTCAACACTGCGCTCAGTTTTACTGAGTCTGTCATGTAGTTTGCCTTGAGGATTCCGAGATAACCAAAAACAGTATTAGACAGCCAGCTGAGAGCACAGGACACCTCTCAAACATAAACACAAAAACAATCTGAAAGCCAACCTCAGAGTTTGCAAGCTAGTTCCCAATATGTGGGAACACACAAACTTGGATAGCTGGAGAAGCCTCTGTCATTGAATGATTTCCATATTTGAGGATAATAGAGTCAGGTGCCTTCAGTACAAGTGAGCATTCACAAAGCCAATGCCTTTATTCAACCTTCTAACATTGACTTTATGTGCAGTCTTTACAGTTGTTTTTGCAGTTTGAGATTTGGTCTAATGTCATGAGGCAACAGTAAACCTGTCTATTTTTCTCATGTACTGAGCAATTATTTATTGAAGTGACAGGAGGATCCATCATATTCAAAATAATCTGCAAGTTAACACCCTTTTTATAAGCTGACTAATATCTTCCTGAATTTTGTCACATTCTGCCTCATTCTTCCTTTTTGTTAACCTCCAAACTCCTTGTTTTCTGCAATTTGTTGAAGTTATTCTTTTGATTGTTGAGTTCAAATCTCTAATGTGACCTGTGAATAACAGCAATTCCTACACTGATCCTTATGGAATTGTCAATCTGAATACCTTTTATCATTACAGTCAGATTTCTGTCTTATTTTCAGCTTGCTATTTATTTAGTTGCCCATCCTCTGCTTTCACATGTTTGGACTTTAGTCACGATGTTTAATCACTTATTGGAAAGACACCATATCTGCCAATACAGTACTTCCCTTAATTGCCAGAAAATATCAGCCAGATCATGTGCTGAAGTCCTGAAGTGGGGTTTATAATTGCCACTTGCTGTCCTTAACATTTGAATGGTGCTAACAAAAGATTTTGCATTAGAGGAATTAATTTTACAGCTGTACATATATTCGGCTTATTGTGTTTTGGGAAAATTACCATATTGAGTGAAACAACTTTCCATCTAATTATCGTCAATGACCTAATCCTTTGCAAAACACTACTGCTTAGTTGATGTTTGTCAGCATTTAACAAATTTGAAAGCAAATTTGACTTCAAAGTAAGTATGGATTAAGGTTCAACTTACAAAAAGGTATTTATCGATCCCAGAAATGAATCAGTATCCCGCTTTAGGTTGCGGAATCTTGTGCTGCAGCATTGAAAATTGCTGGAAGTCAAATTCTGACAGTGAGCTTTGCCACATGCACACACCCGTTCCAGAAATATGGAAGAGTGGTCAATGAAATTTGAACGTACTGCTGTTTGTTACCAAAACATTCACCAAACCTGATTAAGTGGCTCATTTGAAAAATTTACATGTTCGGAACTGTAAATCCATAGCACATTTTATTCCCATTTCCTACCCCTGCCTGTTTTGTTTAGCATTGTATGCAGTTAACCTTGTAAATCACTTACTATTCTTTCTTTGTTAAACAATCTGTAATAGAAGAAAGTTTTACATTAAGGATGGACGTTTACAGGTTCATCTCTTGAAAACTGGAGAGATGACCGAATTTTATTAATCTCTTGTTTTCTGTGAATTAAATGGCAAGCAAAAAATGGGTTAGGTTTTGTTCTGAGTCTTTGCCTGGCTGTTGAGAATGAACTGAGCAATGAAAATTACTTGGGCCTGAGCCTAGGATGGTTTTCAAGTTACTGAGAACATTAAAAGTCTGTTAGAATTTTTGCTAAATTGGGTTGAACCTGAGAAGAAAATTGACCATGAAAGCTGTAACAAAGTGAGATGTGATGGTGTTGTTTTAATTTTGAAGAAATCAAGCATCTTAGAACCAGGTCTGAGGAATAACGACCCAAATATTTTGGGAGTATTGGACAAACTGACTCTGAAATGGACTGCAAATTCAGGATCTAGTGCAAGAGCTGTTCAGTATGTGAACATTAAAGTTGTGACCTACCATTCGCCTCTCTTCACCAAGTTACTCTGGCAACGCTTCCCAGAGTCAGTAATTGCAAATTCATTTGATTGCTGCTAGAATCACCTTAAAAGGCTAAGCTTTGTTTAACCACCACATTCAAGGCACAAGTCAGAAATGTGATAGAGTACTCCAACTTGCTTGATGAGTGCAGCTCCAACAAAAAGCTTGACACCATCCAAAAACAAACCTGCCCACTTGATTGACAACCAATCCAATTTAAACATTCACACCGTCCATCAGTGATGCACAGATGCAGCAGTGTGTACCAGCTATAAGATGCATTGTAGCAATTAACATAGACTTCTCCAATAGCAGGTTCTAAACCCAAAATCGGTATCACCTAGTAGGACAAGGGCAGCAATGCTGGGGACACTGCCACCTCCAAGTTCCGCTTGATATCCTGAAATGGAATATATCACTGTTCCTTTGCTGTCACCAAGCCAAAACAAAAATGAAACTTACTTCTTAACAGCGCTGTGGGAGGGCTTGCCACACAGAGTTTGTAACAGTACAAGAAGACGGCTAATTGTAACTCCTCTAGAGTTGGGCAACAAATGCTCACCTTGCCAATGAGGCATGCGTCACATGAGAAATTTTAGAATAAAAGCATGAGGGACTATTAAAATATGAATCCTTGGACTGAAAACTTAGATTGTGGCCTTTTTATTGCCTAGTATAAAGAAAGGATGAGAGATGTTTCTTGCTTACAGTCTGACTGTTGTATTATGGTTGAGGTCCTGGAAGGTTGAATGCAAGTAGTGCATTCAGCATCATTCAATGTCATGGACTCAAACAGGAGAACAGCTTATGAGCTCGGAAGAATAAAAAATAACATTGAGGTGTCTTCATAATTAGTGATTTTTGACAAGATTTGTAGCTCAGGTTGATGAGAAGTATGTAAGTTAGCTCGCTGAGCTTGAAGGTTTGTTTTCAGATGTTTCGGTACTATACTAGGTAAATTCATCAGTAAGTGTCTCCAGTGAAGCGCTGTCTTCATAGTCTCAGTCATGAGGGTCCGAAACTTAGGTTTTCTTTAGGTTGTCAGTTTCATTGGGTTTCATGGAGGCTATCTATCTGTGAGGCCTTATGATATCACCATGCGTTATCAAATTGAAATCATTAATTACCTACCCCACCCTATGGCACCCTTATCTCCCGATTCCAGCACCATTCTAGCACCTGCCGTTTCCAGAACAATTCGCCACTGCCAGCACATCCTGGATCTGGCTGGCATTTCTGGTACCAGCACAATCTTTAAAAGGTTATTGTGCAGCCAAACAAGCACTGTTAGTCTGGAGTTGCCCTGCATGGCTCCTGACATTTGCCCTGGACATAGCAGAGTAGGGCTTGTTGCAACACCACAATATCAATTGTCCCGCTTTCCTCTTCATATATCATTCACATCCCTATAAGATCCTCCCCAATGTCCATCATGCTAATGTAGTCTGTATATCGTTGTTATCATGGCAAAAGCTGCATCTTGTTAAAGGCAAGTGCCTCTTCTCATTAGACTACCAAATGGTTTTCCTTTATCGACCAGTGGTACCAGTTTCCATCATGAGCAGCAGCTTCCACACTGTAGTGATTGACTGTCCATGTATGATAAGCAGCGGAGTAACTGTGATCACTGGCACAACACAAAATTTGGATATCTGAGGTACTTTACTCACCAAACTGCTCAAACCTAAGCACAATTCCAATACCGTGACCAACTTCATGTCGTCTTAACAGGACAAAACACTGACTAAATGCAAGTTTAGAGAGTTGTCTGTGTCAAATGGCCTTTATCGTACAATTTTAAGTGGATGTCTGCTGTGCCTCTCCATTTTAAAAACATGAGTACTTCCCAGGTTGCATACCCTGGTTTTATAGGACTCTCAGGGACGCATTCAGCTGTATGACAACAGTGCTGTTACCTGTTAGCACCATAATGTTACGATCCCTTTACTTCTCCTGGGTTCATAATTATACACCAAGAATTTTTGATGAGGATATGTACAGAAAATGATGAAAAATAGGCAAGAGGCATGATTCAGCTCTTCTGTTCAATGTAAAACTATGTTGCCATTGGAAACACTGTTATTTCTGCTTCGCCAATTTTTGCTAAAGGAGCATGTAATGATGAAGTCTCACAATGGAGGTAAGACCCATCCTCATGAGTGGAGTCTTGGAACTAAGGTGGCTTATTTCATTTTTGAAATGTGTTCCTATCTAAATTTCTTGTGATCACCATCCAGAATAAAATGATTGTAGCTCACCACAACAGTAGCCATCAAAACGTTTATCCTGAAATATGATATTACTTCTCTTTTCAAAGCAAACATCATTCACAGAAAAAGCCAGACATTCACAATCACTCAATTGTTACATTGCAGAAAACAGCTATTTGGTCCATGTCTACAATGGTTCTCCAAATGAGCAATACCTTATTGCGACCGTTCCACATTTTGCCCCCTAACTCCCTATTCAGATACCAATCTAATTTCCTTTTGAACCTTTCAGTTGAACATGCTACAGCTACACTCTCAGGAAATTCTCAAGTTGTGGCCATTAGCTGCATGAAAAGGGCTTTCCTCATGTCATTTTTGCTTTTTTTCTTAACAGACTAATTTAAATCTGTGACCTTGCTCCCTGTGGGAACAGTATCTCCACATCTGCTCAGTCTTGATCCCTCAGATTTTGAATACCTTTATTAAATCTTGCCTCAGCCTTCTCAAAGAAAATAGTCCTGACTTCACCCATCTATGTGACAAATGTTCTTCATCTTTGGTCTCAATCTTGTGAATTTTGTCTGTACTATCCCAATGGTTTCACATTCTTCCTAAAGTTCAGCAGCCAGACAGGACACAGAATTCCAGCTGAGGTCGAATTTGTGTCCTTTAATACACACCGTTATGTTGTCGCTCCATGTTCATCCTATCAAAATTAATCACTTCACATCTTCTCTTCCATTTGTTCCCTCACTTCCATGACCTTTCTATGTCCTTTTCAACTTCTACAGTATCCGCACAGTTGTCAGTGAGTCTAACTTTTCTATCATTCACAGGTCTTTGTCATTAATATATATCAGGAAAAACTGGGTCCCAAAAATGACCCTGGGAAACTCCACTTCAAATCTTCCTCCAGCCCAAAAAACATTGCTTAACTCATCCTTTCTGGTTTCCTGTCACACAACTAATTCTGTATTCATCTTGCTAGAGTCCCTTTAATTCCATGAGCTCTAGGTTTGCTGTTATGGGTTTATAGTGCCATTGTATCAAACGCCTTTTGAAATCCTTTCACCACATCGATTATATTTCTCTCATTATTCCACTCTGTTACCACTTCAAAAAACTCCAAGTTAAATATGATTTTCTCTTAAAATAAAATGTATGCTGGCTTTATTATATAAGAATACATGTCCATCTGCCGATTCATTTTGTCTGGAATCATTGTTTCTCGAAGTTTCCCCGGCACCAAAGTTAAACGCTGGATGTGTTGAATGAGAGAGATGTTAAATTGCTTGACATGTGTAGTGTTCCTTATTCCATTTGCAAAACAGTCCATCCTGTGCTTTCAACATTTTGTTGACTTGGTACCATCTTGGAATGCTTTTAATTTTGATTGATCTTTCTCGAAGAGTATGTGTTTCATTGCTACCAGCTCTGACCAAAGAAATAATGCCATGTGTTTAGAGTGAGGACTTCCTTTTTGTTGTGCATATTTTAACATTTTGAATTGATTTCCCATTTTTAATCCTTTTCTTTGTGAATATTTGAACCTCCTCCGAAGCTTAAGGAAAGCTATTAATGCCATTGACCATTACAGTTTGAAGCCTCTGGTTTTCTTGTGTAGAATTTAAATTAATTTCATAAGATGTATCGGAGACAACAAACACGATTTACAATTTTGCTTGAAATCAAAACTTCTGAAGCACAATTGAACTTTTTTTTTAATAAACAGTACAGATAAGCAAATTATTAGAAATTTCAAATATCTTCAGGTAGCTATGAATAAACAGTTTGTTGGCTGGACAATTGACTCAAAGTCATTTTTGGAGCAGACCTGAAAGATGGAAGCAATATGTTCTGAGTAGAAACATTTTATATATGCACAGCGCTGTGGCCCTGGAGACATAGTCAAAACAGAAATAGGCGTACTTGAGATCACCGAGTAGTTTTAAATTGCCATTGAATTATTTCTTCTACTGGACTCATTTTGGACTGGATGACAGGAAGATATTTTATAAGCAAAATCCACCATTGGCAATTTTCTTTTCATTTTTGTTTTACAGGAAAAGGAAGAAGTGGAAGGAGTTTCAGTTGGTGCCATTCTTTCGGACTACCAGCGCGTAAGAGTGGAAAATGTGTAAGCCCATTGTCAATTTGCTAAATTATTTTACTGTTAAACCACATTTAACTCACTAGGTAACTTATTCATGCCTGGATTTACAAAACAATAGTCTGATTCGCACGTTGAGAAAGAACAATGTATTACCTTTAGGAATTTGGTTATTGAAGCAGCCACTGGAATAAAATGATGAAAGCAGCAGCAAGCCGTTTTTTAATTTTTACAGTCAAAATGGCATAGACATTACAAAAGCCAAATTCTGCTGTAAATCTTAAATAAACTGAGAAGATGGTAGAAATGGCAGAACTTTTTAACTTCATGGTAGGGTCCTGAGAGTATTGTCGGAAAACAGAGACTTGGCGGGGGGGGAGTGCAGATTCACAGTTCCTTGAAAGCGGAGTCGCAGGCAGATAGGGTAGTGAAGAAGGTGTTTGGTACACTTGCCTTTATTGGGTACATAGATTATCGGAGTTGGGATGTCATGTTGCGGCTGTACAGGACATTGGTTAGGCCACTTTTGGAATCGTGTTCAATTCTGGCCTCTCTGCTATAAGAAAGATATTGTTAAACTTGAAAGCATACAGAAAAGATTTACAAGGATGCACATTGAGCAATAGAGAGTGGCTGAATAGGCTGAGGTATTTCCCCTTAGGCGTCTGAGGTGAGGGTGATCTTATAAACATTTATAAAATCATGAGGGGCGGGGATAGGGTTGTAGGAGTCCAAAACCAGAAGGCATAAGTTTAAGGTGAGAGGGAAAGATTTAAAAGGGAACTAAGAGGCAACTTTTTCACACAGAGGGTGGTGCATATATAGAATGAGCTGTCTGAGGAAGTGGTGGAGGCTGGTACAATTGCAATATTTTAAAGTTATCTGGACGCGTACATGAATAGGAAGGGTTTAGAGGGATGTGGTCCAATGTTGGCAAGTGGGGCTAGATTTATTTAGGATCTGGACTGAAGGGTCTGTTTCCATGCTGTACTACTGAATGATTTGATGACTCTAAATACTCAGCAGGTCTAGCAACAACTGTGTATGATGCTCACAACCTGAAACATTAATTCTGTTTCTCTCACCACAACCCACCTCTTCTGTGATTAAAAAATTGTGTCAAAAACTTGAATGTGAGCATTTGTTCACCAAGTGCAGATGGGGCTAACAGTTAAAAGTAGAAACAAGATATATTCTCTCTCTGTGATTTTTCTGAGCAGTCATGGACAGCTCTGAAATAATAGCACTTTGTCCTCTACTTTGTCCATATCTATTCTTCAATTGAGATCAAAATGCTGACCAGGACTCTCACTTTGTGATAATGAAAATTCAAATCTGTACCGAAGCAGTGGGAACATGTGTAAAAGATTGCCTATACAATTGAATGTTCCATTGTCAATTACATTGCCATTTCTTTAGGCACATTGGGTTCGAGGCTTGCTATATTTTATTGTCCAACAGCCATTACTATTGTCACCACCCAGTGCCCTCATCCTCCTGTTGTTCGTCTTGAACATTGCTTCCTTTTCTTAAAATCTGTGAAGATTCCAGTCCAATTAGTCTTCTAGTTTATGCTGCATTTAAATTTTGGCAAGAAATCAGTGCCTCCTTGTCCAGAGAGAGAATTGCTGCTTGCTGAGGTTTTTTAAAAATTCATTTGTGGGATGTGGACGTCGCCGGCCAGCATTTATTTCCCGTCCCTAGTTGCCCTTGAGCAGGTGGTGATGAGCTGCCTTCTTGAACCACTGTAGTCTACCTGTTGTGGGTTGACCCACAATGCCATTCGAGAGGGATATCCAGGATTATTACCCAGAGTCAGTAATGGAATGGCAATATATTTCCAAGTCAGGATAGTGAATGGCTTGGAGGGGAACTTGAAGGTGTTCCCATGTGTCTGCTGCCCTTGTCCTTCTAGATGTAAGTATTCATAGTTTTGGAAGATGTTGTCTTCAGAATTTTTGGTGATATTCTGCAGTGTATCTTGTAGATTGTGCACAATGCTGCTACTGGGCATATAACTGTGCTTCAGTGTTTGTATATGTTGCAACGTTGTACATAACTTATGTCCTCAAAATTCATTTATTAAATATTTTGGACATACCATGATTTATTTACTGTTCTATTGCCTTATGTGACTCTGCACTTTTCCAAAAACATCTAACAAATGTTATACATGTGGGACAGGGAGAGTCCAACTATGTTCCAGTCTATGGGCTCTGATTGTGTGCCAGTTTTACATCAAAACATGAGAGCAGTGAAATTGAGACAATACTATTTGACTGATGGGAATTGCTTGTTGCAGTATATTGTCTTCCCATAATAGCATGCGTGTTGTAACTTATGTTTGTTATTTTAATTTGTGCAGTCTTGCTTGCTACACATTTATTGGTGTTCTTTTGTGTCAGAACAGCTTTTTATGTGTATCTTTATGTTTGTAATTCAGGCTTACCAGTGTCTTGCTTTGCTACTTCATGTAATTATAGAATGATTACAACATAAAATGCCCCTAGTCTCACTGCCCTGCCAAATACGTGATTTACATCTTACTTTTGCTTTTTAAGCTTGTGTGTTTTTTTTCTTCCTTCCACACAGGTTCTCTATTATTCCCACACCTGCATTGTCCTTTTCAACTCCTTCAACCACCAATGAAGGAATAGCATTCCGAAAGTTAGTGCTTCCAATTAAACCTTTTGGACTATAACCTGGTGTTGTGTGAGTTTTAACTTTGTACAACCCTGTCCAACACTGGCATTTCCAAATCATGACTGTTAGAAGTGAGATTGCCATTTTAAATGGTTTTTAAAATCCTTCAAATGCTGATGCTCTGAAGCATTATTAAAAGGGATGTCAACGACATGCAAATTCAACATCCACATGTGGTGATAAACTTTATCATGTTATTTTTTATTCATTTTGAATAAACTGCAGATTTAGTACAGGAGTTATACTTGTCTCCATTTATTAGGTAGGAAGAGTTTTCATTTGTATACTGGTTAGAATTTGAATGGTAAACTGCATAAATAAACGAGTTGATACAAAGAATTGCAAAGGGATATAGGTAGTTCAAGTGAGTGAGCAAAAATTTGGCAAAAGTACTGTGATGTTGGAAGGTGTGAGGAAAGTCACTTTGCAGCAGAATAAAAAAAAGTGCTATTCAGATGCATAAGTGGCAGTCCAGAGAATGTCCACAAGATTGCTTCCCGGGATGAGTGGTTTGGGCTTATAAGGAAAGGTGATTAGGTTGGACTTATACAAATTGGAATTTAGGAGAGTGAGTGTGGATCTTATCAATGTATATATGATTTTGAGGAGGCTTTATAAGGTACTGCTGGAAGAATGTTTCTCCACATGGAGGGATCAGCTACAAGAGGTACACAGTTAAAAGTAAGGAACTCCTATTTAGTAAACGATGTCATCAGTCTTAATTAATTACCAGTACCACTGTTCCAATGTTTATGCCATTACATGTTGCAAAACTAGAAATATTCAACAGAGTACTTCATATTGCTTAGTTCTGTACCATGGATATGAATCAGGTGGATATGATATCAAATGCTTTTCAAATATCAGAGAAATTTTTAAATTAAGCTGTAAAAAAGGATACCATAGATTAATACATCTGAGTACAGAACAATTTGGAGAGAGAAAGGAAAGGTACAATACTGGAAAATTACTTCTGAGCTCTACCCTTACCTTGTCTGACCTACACATGCCTCCACATTCTGAGCAATATGGTTGACTTTTACATGTTCTCACATGCTACTCAGTTTTATCAAACTGCGTAGTACACCACATGGGCTGCAGTGGTTCAAAAAAGCAGTTCACAAACACCTTCCAAAGGGCAACTAAGGACTGGTAATAATGCTGGTCTAGCCAGCACTGCCCAAATGCCATGAAACAATACATTTCAGAAGAAGTTAGAAATAATATGACCATATTTAAATAAGAAGGAACAAAATTGACTAATCAAAGAGGATAAGATGCATTGCCTGGGTGGTTATATCTGCACACTTTAAAATAATCTAGGGAAGAGACACAATTATGCATGTTTAATAATTGTTTAGATAAATATGTAGTGCCAGAGATCTGGTGGATAGTTCATATACCCATATTCAAGAAGGGAAACAGAATATGTTCGGCGAGCCACAGGACAATTAGCTTGGCATTGATAGTCGGAAAAATAATTGAATTTTTGCTAAAGCATAAAACAGAAAACTTGAGCAGGTACACAAGAAAAGATTTACAAATGTAATGAGATAGCTGCAAAGTTATATCTATTGGGAAAGGATGATCATCCTGTCTCTCTTTTCTCTTAATGGTTGGGGGTTGACAAAGGTCTTTTAAATTGTGCATAGTTTTAATAGAATGGGCACAGAGAAAATGTTTTTACTTCTGACTATCTACTTCTAAATTTAAAGACTATCAGTACAAATGGCTGCCAAGAAATGCAGTTGGGAATTCAAAGGAACTTACTTGCTGAAGAAGTGAATTTAGTACAGATGTATTTAAGGGGGAAATCGAATAGAGATATAGAGACTTGAGGGAGAGTTAGGTAAGGTACGTTGAGCTCCTGGACCAAATAATCTGTTTCTGTACATTTTATGTCACATTTCAGTGTGACATTTTAACTGGCTAATACTAGATGCATAAGTGAGGACCACGGTGACTCTCATTCTAGTTTTCCTTCCTTTTGAAAGGAAGTTGCTTATATATGGTTATGTCCTCAAAATTGGAAATATTTCATGCAATAAACTTTGGAAGGGAGACTAGTTCTTAACATTCTGTGACATCACATAAGGTGATTGTGTCCATTTCAATTATACAATCACATATGTAAGACCATAACACCAAAGAACATAGGGTGAATTGCCTAATTTCTGCTCCTATCAAGTCTGCTCACCATTCAATCATGTCTGATAAGTTTCTCAACCCCATTCTCCCAGGTTCTCCGCGTAACCCTCAATCCTGTTGATACTCAAGAACCTATCTCCATCTTAAATATACTCAATAACCTGGTCTCCACAGCCTTCTGTGGCAATGAATTCCATAGATTCGCCACTCTCTGGCTGAAGAAGTTTCTCCTTATACTCAAAAGCTAATTAATTAATTTGAATGTTGAAATGAATTCTTTATGAATTTCTTAAATCATAACCCCATGTATTTTTATGATTTTAGTGCCAGGATACAGTTCACAAGCTGAACCATTCATGTATTGTGAAAGTAATCAAGGTTCAAAGATTTAGCTGACATCATATCAGGAGTTTTAAAACATCTCCAGTTTGTATACGTTTTTTCCCTTCACAGGTGCAGGCGGCTTAATCTTCAGCCTTTGGCTTACCTCTGGCGTCGAAACCAGGAAGATCTGCTGAGAGAGATGATATTGTCTAATGTTCAAGCCATGATAATCAAAGTCGCAGCTTTTGGTAGGTATCCAGGCTGCATGGGAGCAGTCTATTAACACAACATAATCCCAGTTCTTTGTATAACCACAACCTGCAAATGAGCAGCTGTCAAATATCAGAGAAAAAGTTCAAATCATCAATCTTTTTTTTATAAAACTGTAAAGAGATCTGCCAGAGGCAAACACATTTGTGCACAAAACAATTTGGAGAGATAAGGAAAAAGCAGGATGTTGGAAAATGACTGCCAGAGGTAGGTAATTACTTTTAAATGCCTTTAATCAAACCTGTCAATATCCCATGTTATTAGACAGTTTAAGAAGCAGAAGGAGAAGAATTTTATTAGTCTGCATTCCTTTAAAAATAGTAAACAGAAAGTAGCTTGAAATCGATATGTCTGCTGCACAGATTAATGAGTCTTTAAAGAAAAATGTGATCATGTTGTATTTAATAAACCACATTGCGTTTTTTTTCATGTTAGTTCGTATTTATTGAAAAGACGGCCTTTTTACACATTGAAGTGAATAGCTTGTAGGCTGTTTCATTTCTTAATTTGCTGTCAGATTTTTTTTTACATTCCCGTAAGAATGAAGATTGATGCTGATAGAAGGCATTTCCACAAAACCCAATTTCTGTTAAGTCTTGGTACATTTTTAGTCTCTAAATTCTTAGCACTGTTTTCTTTCCTCCAAGTTCATCTTATAATAATTTGCTAAGATACTGCCAGTAACTCTACAACTGCAGTGAAAATCTATTATAAGAAATGCAGGGTATTTTATGGCACTTCAATGAATATTATTTCTTTAGCTTACCTTGTTTCTAAATAGAGTGCTGTCTCCGCAGAAAAAAATTACCTTGTTTTGCTCTTGTGTTTGCTTCTGTCACAATATTCATATTATTGCTAATTCACCTCAAAGCAATGACCATGTTGAATGAAGAAAACGTTGCATTACTGTGGTTATCACTTGTTGATCTGTATCATATGATATAGTCTAGTCTATGCATTTAAAGGCAGAGCTATAATAAGACATTTTCCCTCTGCGACCCTGATTCCTCACTTATGCCTGAATTATCGTAGAGACTGGAACAGGCCATTCAAGCCCTGGAGCCTAATCTTCACAACTTACAGGCGATGGCTCATTCACTGCTTTATTTCATAAGTCCTGTTACTGAATTCCCTGTTGACTATATTTCAAAACAGTAAAAAAAATGCCATTACATAGGAATCACCTGTAACTTAGTTATTTATGTACAAGCTGAGAATTCCTCTTTGAGTGCCAAAGTTTTAACAATATTTGTATCCTATCCTTTAAAGACACTTCATACTAAATTCATGAAGTTTTCAGGAGGTGCAGGAATGTACTATTCAAGAGGTCATCACACAACTTTTCGGCCTGAGAGAGGTAGAGGGCAGACATAAATTATGAATCGAACTTGTAGTTTTATGTTCGTTCAGACCTGAAAGCACTTCATTTCTGTACAAGGATATAACAACATCCCTGACTTTCATCCATTATACTGATCTCCCATCTAAATTAAAAACAACTTGTTAATGAAGGAAAAATCTATTGTTTGATTTACAAATCCATGGATACTGATCTACCTCCTTACCGATTTGCAAATAAATGTTCCTTATTAAATTTTCTGTTTGATTTGTTTTGGCAGCATTGATATGATTTGCCCATTTGCAGTGCAGAGTTAGCATTGACTTTTGTCAATTCTATCCTTTGTATTCAAAGCCCACTGTTGCTGTGAATAGTCAAATCTGTTATTGTTCTTTTCCCTTGTCTGCTTGGTCCCTGTTTTACTAGTTGAAAGCGAGTTCTGGCCTTAGGTAATTTCTAGTGTCAATCTGAATCCTACCCCTCGAAGACACACCACTTCATCACACTAATCTGAGGTGCCACCAGTTCATCTCTCTCCTGAAGATTACATTGATAGTGTGCAGAGTTCCATTGTGGAAATGGTTGAGTTACTGCCGATTCTAAAACAGAACTTCTCATATCAAGTTTGAATCACAAGGGAAGTAAGATTAAAAAAAGGTTGCAAGACTGGACTTCATTTTATGGCCGTAATTGCGATTCAGGCGGTTGTGGAAATCTATGATTGCCTTCTCAAGCTGTCAATCAGCTGCTCTTCATGTTATCTAGACTTCAAACTTATTTAACTGCTTTATAATTCATTTCATTTAATATATACATATACATCATACAGTGGAGTCTTGATTGTAGCTTGCACTGCAAGTACCCTGAACATAAGATTGGAGCAGTTTTTTTTGTAGCCTCCTTTATTTGTTTTGGTGCAAAGTTTCATTTTGAAGTAACACTTTGCAGAGCAGAAATGTAATCAGTGTAAAGTGAGCTGGCAGAAATGACATTGGTGGTGACCTGAATCATCCCCTTGGCTAGACAAACCTGTTGTCTATGACTAGCTCATATTGTAAAAAAACCAGACCGAGTTGGTCACAGACAAAGATTCCTTTGTTGAATAGACACTTCGAGCCCAAATAGTTCCAGATAGTAATTAAATAGAAAATTACTGCTGGTTTTTTTTTGGCTTTAGGCACAGTTAGATATTATCTGATTTGGTTTCTCACCTGTCTGGAGCAGCAGTAATTGTGCAAAAGCAAACTTGGATCCTTTGAGCTCAGCTGTAATTACACATTGGCAGAGTAATTTGATTTTCTTCAAGCAGATTCAGCACCTGAAGATATTTGTTTAATGCTTCAGATTGGGGAGGACTGAAGTTTATGGGTTTATAGTTGCAAAATGGAGATGTCAAATATGCTAAATTGTTGCAAATATATTTCAGATTGTCATAGTGATCTGTTAATTTCGCAGTCTTGTAATTTAAAGTGAAAACAGCACAAGGATAGCTGATCTCTGAACCAAAGCTGCTATCCTTGTCTTGTTTGTGAACATATATGTGAAAATACAATGCTTTGTTATTTGACTTTGGCTCAGGATTTGAGCTGTACAGTTGGTCACAAGGAAGAAATATTGACTTAGTTTAAGTTAATCTTCTTTCATTTGAGTTTAGAACATATTATTAGCAGTACCTCTTGGAGGAGGTGCCCTATGGCACTGATTTGTGAGATGTTATCCCTATTGGTCCAATTAACCTAGGCCCAACACATTCTCACTCATGAGGTTAAATGGACATTTTGCTTTCATACTTGAGCTAAATATTCAGAGAAATATTCAAATTTAAGGCTGCTGGGCTTTTTTAAATGGAATATATGCATATTTTACGGGACAAATAATTATATGCATCTAAATGTCATTTAGAATTGATGGAATAACAGTTACAAATGTAGGATTTACATTGGTTTTGACAGCAATTCGCACAACACAACAATATTGATGGAATAATTAAGCAAAAAGGCAAAGATTGGGGAGTTCAATGCCAATTAAAGTGATTTGTGTTCAATTAAACTCACTTTCTTTGTGGCAGAAATGAGAAACCTAAGTCTGTGCAATTGAAAACAAGATAAATTGAATGGGAACATGCTGTTTCTTAGTAATGATAAATTTAGCGGCATATTCAATTTTCAAAAATCTCTTCAAGTAATCATGAGGCGAACTATTGACTACTGGTATAATTCACTGATGAAACTAAAGATAACAGATGCTAAAACGGTCCTGTTAATATGAGCAGAGGTGATTTTTGAACAGTTACAGTCTTTAAACAGAGAAGTTGCATGCAATGGCAATTTTGCCATGTGAACTCTTCTTGTTTTGGATTTTCGTTAAAGATACTTTCTAATTAATCTGTTCAGAGGTGTACTTTCACACCACTGAAGCAGGTAGATCTTCAACCAAGGAATCCTGGCTCAGAGGTAGAGACACATCCGCAGTCCCGCAAGAACTTTGATTTTCATTTTTTTTTAAATTGAACCTGTTTTTCCTAATCACCTGTTCAGAGATGTTATTACACATTTCTGGAGCAGGAGGGACTTGAAGCCAGGCCTCTCAGTTCAGGGGTAAGTACTTTAACCCTGTGCCACAAGAGGGCCTTTGATTTCCAATTCAACTAATACGATTAAGTTAAAATAACCCTGTAGGTATTATCTAAATTGAATGTTCAATGAAGGAAAAATCAATAAATTTTAATTGTACTGAATAACTTTGCATGTGGTCTTTAAAAGGGCTGTCAAATAAGCAGGCTTTTACACAAGTCCCTACTTTGAA
This sequence comes from Chiloscyllium punctatum, assembly GCF_047496795.1. NCBI lineage: Eukaryota > Metazoa > Chordata > Chondrichthyes > Orectolobiformes > Hemiscylliidae > Chiloscyllium > Chiloscyllium punctatum. Next base: position 73,859,640 of record NC_092742.1, on the reverse strand, counting down.
ATGCTTATCTAGATGACTAGTCCTTGAATAGAAATAAGTAACTTACTGCATTTGTTTTCTAACTTGTTATGATGTATACACAATTATGCATTTGTCAATCTGAGAGATGTTTTCTGGGAAAGGTTTTAACTTTTGAGCATTCATTTCTTTGGATTGCATTGCCAAAAATGGTCCTCAATTTGAAATAGTTTTGTTAATGAGGATCTGAATTTTGCTATCCCTTTGGGGAAGGACTGAGAGTAGGAAATGTTGGTGAAATGATGAGGTAATATTTTGTGTTGCCTGTTCTGTTGTCTTCTGGCCTAGCAGCTCCAGACCACACTTACATGACTGTAAGGGTACACAACCCTTGAATGGCTATCACCACCCTGGTGCAGCTCCAGCAATGGGGTGGGATGTTGGAACACATCTGTGATTGGGTGCTGAACTTAATAGAGATGACAGCTACTTATTTGGACCCCCGTTGAAATGGGCATCTTCTTCTACCTTTGATCCTGGTCATGGGACATCCACCATTTATGTAAAAACAGTCATCTGTGTCTGCTGATTTGCTCCCATTTCCCTCCATTCATTCCTCTTGATCCCACTTTGTGTGTTTCACTTGCTTCCCCTCAACACACCCCTCTCTCTTTAACTTGTTCCCAGCTCTAACCTGTTTAGTTATCTGAGAACCAATCATACAGTACTTGGCATGCAAAGGTCTCTGTCATTGATAACTGGTCACAAGGCCGTAGACGAGTTAATCCCTTGTTGCCATTCAGAACTGCATCTGTCTGCCCTCTTAGTACAAATTGTCTGCAACTCAAACTTTGATTACTACTTTGTCGAAGTTATTTGTAACCATGCCTAGCATGAGTGTCAGGGTACTTGCTTTCTAAAACATGCAGTCACCCTTTCAGACACTGGTTTTAAACAGGTATGTCTACTTTCAGTCAACAGCCTTTTTTTTAAGAAGCTCAGAATAAAAAGCTATAGTCCTTATTGGCAAGGCTTTCACATGTATCATCTACCAACTTAGAAATTTAAACTTCTAGACTAGATTCAGGAGCTTATCACTGACACGGCTCCCCAGCTAGTCTGGGAAGTAACTGCTTAGATCTGTGGCACTCAGATGTTGGAGACCATGAACTGGCTCAGCCCAAGACAGAAAAGAAGCCCATGGTGTCACCCATTGACGATGGTGAAAATATACAAACAGTCGCAGGAACAGCAGGCAGGTTTGTCAGAGGGAGTCAGGATGGAGGAGTCCACTAATGTTCTCAAGACCGTGCTGGTTCCAGCATACATGCCTTCTGCTGTCTCTATAGACAGACATAACAGAGAGCCAGGCATAGCGCACCCAGTGTCTTTCAGATATGCATAAAGACCTGCACTCCATCACTCTGGCCATCGGTGCTCAGCATCAGTAAGGTGAGAGATGGATTAGGGACTCTGACTTCGATCCAGGGGCTCCTTCCTCCCAAGGAAGAGGTGCCAGTGGACATCCATAGGGAAGAGGAGCCACACATACAAGATATCCAGTCACTTTTTCTCTGGGCATTCCAGAGATGCCCTGCCCCTCCAATCAGCAGGTGTTTTGAGTATTGTGTACCATTGGAGGCACAATGTTATAGGAAAGATGTGAATGCATTGGAGAGATTGCAGAAATGATTTACAAGAATGGTTCTGGGCATGAGAAACTTCAGTTATGACGATAGATTAAAGAAATTGCGATTGTTCTCCTTGGAGAGAAAAAGGGGAGATGGGATTGAGGTTTTCAAAATCACGAGTAGGCTAAGGTTTAGTGACATTGATGTCTAGCTCCAGACCTTAATTATTTTCACTGTATATCATCAAACATTGCAAGCTTTTGGAATGCTCATAAATTCTTTTGCTTAGAGGAATAGGATAAAGGGAGGAGAGTTGTCACTTAAATTATTTCTAAAATAAGCTAATTTAATAGCAGCTGAGTCAGTGTTGTCAGAAAGTATGCCTTCAATCGGGTGATGTTGTAGTTACTTCAGAATAATACATCTTTTATTAAGTTTTCAGACATGACAGGATTAAGAAACTTGTCCTTCCCTGGCCATACTGTGTCACTTTATCATATCAATGCTTTATTATTCCAGTGCTTTCCTGACCATTAAACTTGAACTAATCTGAAATCTTAAATACCCCGGTATCTTAACTTGCATTAAGTCTCTCAGTTTGGCATTTCCTCAATTTTAAATCGAGGGTCATCTCTTCATGACCTTGTCCATCCCGATACTTGTGATACTATTCCTTCAACTGTCCAAGATCACTGTTCTTTTCCAGATTTGGTTGATGTCTATCCCTGTTTTAATCATTTCATCTTTTGTGCCTGTGGTTTGAATTGTCTGGAACCTCGCAGTCTTGCACCTTTTTTCTTCTTCTGAGACAGTTCTTCAGGATTGAGGTTGATCTGCTTCCAGATGAGTTCTGACAGAGCTGATAAATCCAACCTGCAGACTCTGCTGTTTTTGCAGTAAGTGATGGGGCATCAGTTAGTTGAGTGTTTGCCACCTCTCTGATGTTTTGACATTACCTCTTTCTGTTCATGACAAAATCTGTTGATGTGCTCAGTGCCTTCCCATATGACTCTTTTCCATTTTCATTGGTCACAACTGAGGGACCTCCAAGAATCTGAGGATGTATGACCTCATTAGCATTGTTTTGAGGAGATCCCTAAAACATTTCAGTTACCTTTTAATACGTTCCATAAAATCTACTACTTCATGTTTTTGATAATCTGTCCTAAAATATTGTTCTGTAACCGGGTGTCAGATTTTGCTTAATTATGTCCTTACATAGAACATTACAGCGCAGTACAGGCCCTTCGCCCCTCGATGTTGCGCCGCCCTGTCATACTAACCTGAAGCCCATCCCACCTACAGTATTCCATGTACGTCCATTTCCCTGTCCAATGACGACTTAAATGTACTTAAACTTGGCGAATCTACTACTGATGCAGGCAAAGCTGTGAATGGAGGAAGAGCGCCTCATCTTCCACCTAGGAACCCTCCAACCACAAGGGATGAGTGTAGATTTCTCCAGCTTTCTCATTTCCCCTCCCCCCACCTTTTCTCAGTCCCAACCCTCGGACTCAGCACCACCTTCTTGACCTGCAATCTTCTTCCCGACCTCTCCGCCCCCACCCCCTCTCCGGCCTATCACCCTCACCTTAACCTCCTTCCACCTATCGCATTCCCAACGCCCCTCCCCCAAGTCCATCCTCCCTACCTTTTACCTTAGTCTGCTTGGCACACCCTCCTCATTCCTGAAGAAGAGCTTATGCCTGAAACGTCGATTCTCCTGTTCCTTTGAAGCTGCCTGACCTGCTGCACTTTTCCAGCAACACATTTTTAAGCATATAGATATACATAATTATTTTTTTTGGTGTGAATAATAAACTCTTTCTCCTGAGCATATGATGACAGTCACTCTTGCTGGTTGTTCACATATTCCTGAAGTAGTTCACTGTTTAGCAGCTAATATTTTTCTTCCTCTCCATTTCCTTTGCAATTTAATTTGAAGGTTATGTGGAAGCCACATGTAGATAATTAATAGTAGTCTTGAATACTGCTATGTGCGCTAGCTTTTCAGTAGATGAAAACAGTGGAGGCACTATATAATGCTGGTTGAACCACACTGCATTTAAAGCATCACAATCATTCATATTCTAGCAATGAGAGATCATGCAAGGGTTCACAATTAAACCCTTCATGAAACTCAACAAAATCGACATTTAGACAATTTCTGGTAGAATTCAGCCCATTAACTCTGTTTCCCTCCACAGATTCTGCCTGATCTGCTGAGTATTTCCAGCATCTGCAATATTTTGCTTTTGTAAATGTAATATGCCCTCTTGTTTTGCTTTCCTTCTTTAATTTCTACATTCAGGTTGATTTTCTTCCCTCTTGACAGTAATGCATTTGTCATTTGCCTTGCTTTAATTTTAATTTCTTATCGAAAGCTTTGCTGCACTACTACTTGTGAGAAGTATCTGCTTTGGAATTTTCGGTTGGAATTATTCCATTCTTTTCGTCCTGTTGTAATTGCAAGTTTTTTATTTATGATTTAGCTAGGTAGGTTTCCTCTTTTGATGTGTTGAAATTAAGGCTTTATTTGAATCGGCCAACTACATTTATGTTTGAGGTAAAAACAATGACTGCAGATGCTGGAAACCAGATTCTGGATCAGTGGTGCTGGAAGAGCACAGCAGTTCAGGCAGCATCCAAGTAGCTTCGAGATCGACGTTTCAGGCAAAAGCCCTTCATCAGGAATAAAGGCAGTGCACCTGAAGCATGGAGAGATAAGCTAGAGGAGGGTGGGGGTGGGGAGAAAGTAGCATAGAGTACAATGGGTGAGTGGGGGAGGGGATGAAGGTGATAGGTCAGGGAGGAGAGGGTGGAGTGGATAGGTGGAAAAGGAGATAGGCAGGTAGGACAAGTGCGGACAAGTCATGAGAACAGTGCTGAGCTGGAAGTTTGGAACTAGGGTGAGGTGGGGGAAGGGGAAATGAGGAAACCGTTGAAGTCCACATTGATGCCCTGGGGTTGAAGTGTTCCGAGGTTGAAGATGAGGCGTTCATCTTCTTCCAGGCGTCTGGTGGTGAGGGTGCGGCAGTGAAGGAGGCCCAGGACCTCCATGTCCTCGGCAGAGTGGGAGGGGGAGTTGAAATGTTGGGCCACGGGGCGGTGTGGTTGATTGGTGCGGGTGTCCCAGCGATGTTCCCTAAAGCGCTCTGCTAGGAGATGCCCAGTCTCCCCAATGTAGAGCAGACCGCATCAGGAGCAACGGATACAATAAATGATATTAGTGGATGTGCAAGTAAAACTTTGATGGATGTGGAAGGCTCCTTTAGGGCCTTGGATAGAGGTGAGGGAGGAGGTGTGGGCGCAGGTTTTACAGTTCCTGCGGTGGCAGGGGAAAGTGCCAGGATGGGAGGGTGGGTTGTAGGAGGACGTGGACCTGACCAGGTAGTCATGGAGGGAACGGTCTTTGCGCAGGCGGAAAGGGGTGGGGAGGGAAATATATTCCTGGTGGTGGGGTCTGTTTGGAGGTGATAGAAATGTCGGCGGATGATTTGGTTTATGCAAAGATTGGTAGGGTGGAAGGTGAGCACCGGGGCATTCTGTCCTTGTTACGGTTGGAGGGGTGGGGTCAGAGGGCGGAGGTGCAGAATGTGGCCGAGATGCGTTGGAGGGCATCTTTAACCACTTGGGAAGGGAAATTGCAGTCTCTAAAAAAGGAGGCCATCTGGTGTGTTCTATGGTGGAACTGGTCCTCCTGGGAGCAGATACGGCAGAGGCGGAGGAATTGGGAATACGGGATGGCATTTTTGCAAGAGGTAGGGTGGGAAGAGGTGTAATCCAGGTAGCTATGGGAGTCGGTGGGTTTGTAAAAAATGTCAGTGTCAAGTCGGTCGTCATTAATGGAGATGGAGAGGTCCAGGAAGGGGAGGGTTTAAGTTTAAGTTAAACATTATCATGTTATGGTCACAGTATTCAAGATGTTCCGAAATACTAATACAATGCATTAACCTATTTCATTTCCTCGAACTAAATCAAGCACTGTATCTTTCCTTTTTAGACTAGATATCTAGCTGCCCTTTCCATTTAAATTACCCTTTCTTAATCTAATTTTAGATAATTAAAGTTACCCATTATTCTAACCTTACTGTTGCTGCATTTTTTCTTTAATTTATCTGTTATCCCTTTCACAATTTCTTGTTGCATTTTTGAGAAGTCTACATTACACTCTCATGAGAGTAAGAGTTCCATTTTTATTGCTTATCTCCAACCAAAAACATTCAGCTTTTGTCCCATCCTCTATATTCTCCATATGTTATTATGCTGTAATGAAATCTTTGACTGCTATCTCTCCTCCATTTTTCCCCTCTATATCTGCTATTCCAGCTTTAGCAATATCTCCATTAATGTAATATATCATCCTTCCCCCATAGTAATTTTTCCCTCCAGCAAACCAATTTCATTCACAGTACTTTGTGTGTACTACCGTATTTATAACTCAAGCCTTTGTCTTACTCATTTTACTCTGGCCTTCTGATTTTTTTTTTCATTGTCTTTTCTATGCTCTGGGTCAGTTTTGCATTTCCTGTATCTTCATCTCATGTTTCCTTTCCTTAAAGTTTCATACTAGCTACTTCCACAGCTATGGCTTTGGTCATAGTGATGTTCAGGTGAAGCATATCCATCATGTATAGATCACACCTTTCTTAGACCTGGTTTACCTGTGTCTGAAGCATGCTTGAAACATTTGAGAGCTGTGATAAGGCAATAATGTATACATTTAAGAGTACTTCTGGAATTTTAATTAGGGACTGCTAAACCTAAGAATGTAGATGTACAAGAAGAGGATAAATTGAAAGTAGTTTCTTGTCCTTCAGAAAGTACAAAGCTTTGTCACACCTGAAGAAAAACACTGTTTGATCTTTGCAAAACAGTTTTAGTGTCTGCTTCAAAGTAATTTGACAAATTGCACTTAGAAACTTGTTAGCATGATAGGTGAAATAACAAAGCTGAATTTGTGCTCAGAATTTATGGTATTGGAGCATCAGTGAAATATAAATTCTATATTGGAGCTCTTATATTCCTATCAATATAGTATATACTTTGACCTTTTGATAATCCTTTGAAACTCCTTTTGTTTCCCTTTCATCATGTACACAGTAGAATCTGTAAGATACTTTTATTTAGCAGTAATTGTGTTCTCATACCCATTTCACTTTGAGAGCAACAAAAGGCTTTGACTCTTGATGATATGCATGCGTTTACCTCTCCAAAGTAGTGCCTATAATGTTGACTTGTTTAAGCTCATGATCAAAGAATCTTCTGACATATTTCTTAGATCCACCTCCCACTCCCCTGAAAGGTAAGTTTCAGTTACACAACTCAAGTTTATTAGAAGAAGTTTGTTTGTAAAAACAGGTAAAATTGCATTTCTAATCCATCAGTCTTATGATACATAATGCAGTATGGCTGTGAAACTATAACCTTTAATGTCTTATGTGACATACGTATTTTGGGCTATTCTCAGTCCTTTATTTCATTTCTTTGTTTGAAGTTTTTTTTCTGAGTGTTTGAGCAATTTTTAGTCATTTTACTGTGTTGCTTAGCTTCAAAGATGTGACAAGCACATAGAATATTACTTTGCAGTTCAATTTTCTTGGCTGCTGTGTTTGCACAGTAACTGCAAAGAATTCTGAGCAATTGCAGTGTGATTAAAATTAATAAAATCATCTCGTTGCCTTATATTTCAGGTGGTAAATCTGCTCATTTGTTCATTCAGTCATGTGTGTATTGTGAGAAGGTTCGTTATCTACGGATATTTCATCCTGAGCTGTTTCCTCGCACTTTTCATCAGTGTTAGTTTACTGTTGCAGGAACAGGCTGTGAAGCAGTCGACTTTCACCTACATGCAACCTTATTTAAATACATGTTCTGTGAATTTTCTGCAGATAGTGAGCAATGTCACAAGTCGTAAATGTCTTATTTAAACTTTCTGTATTCTGACCTATGAGATTGCCAAGCTCAAGCAGTAGATTTTGTGACATTTTTGGCATTTAAAACGTTGTATTCATCTGCACTGGTGATTTAATATATATTTTAACTTCTGCAATGTAAGCATTAATTTCTCTGGCACAGCTGTTAGATACACTCAAAATAATCCATAAAAATCAACCCCAACTGTGTTACGACCTTTATAAGATTAACTTCTGAAAACAAAACACTTTCTAATCATAGTTAAAAATCACACAACACCAGGTTATAGTCCAACAGGTTTAATTGGAAGCACTCTAGCTTTCGGAGCGACGCTCCTTTATCACCTGATGAAGGAGCGTCGCTCCGAAGGCTAGTGTGCTTCCACTTAAACCTGTTGGACTATAACCTGGTGTTGTGTGATTTTTAACTTTGTACACCCCAGTCCAACACCGGCATCTTCAAATCTTTCTAATCATGACAGTGTAACATGTAATAAGGTAAAAACAATGACTGCAGATGCTGAAAACCAAATACTGGATTAGTGGTGCTGGAAGAGCACAGCAGTTCAGGCAGCATCCAACGAGCAGCGAAATCAACGTTTCGGGCAAAAGCCCCTGATGAAGGGCTTTTGCCCGAAACGTTGATTTCGCTGCTCGTTGGATGCTGCCTGAACTGCTGTGCTCTTCCAGCACCACTAATCCAGTGTAACATGTAATATCAATCCTTGTAAAATGAAATATTTATTGTAAATTTTATTCTTTTTTATTTTAGTTTTCTAACTAATATACTTTCATAACATTTTATTAACTTTGAATCATAGTTCTTACTCATTGGAAATAACGTACACCTGTATTTTCTATGTAGCTCTCGTCAACAACTTATGTATAATAATTATAAAACTGTGAAGTAAGAAAAAATGCGTAAGTATTGTATGATAAGAAGTTGAGAGTTAATTGTTGAGCAGCTGCTGTTCGTGTTTCAATTCCAGTAATTTTGAAAAAAGTAAATTTCTAAACTAGCCCAGGGAAAGAGAGGATTTATAGGCATAAGCCAGGAAATTGATTGGTGAGTAATGATGAGCAATTTCTACCTTCTCCAAACTCCGGTTTTTAGTTAAATTAAAACTGAAGTAATTAGTTTCAATAAGTAAAGTAACCTAAAAGTGTAAGTTGGGTCCAGCAGAATGCCAATCCTGCAGTGTGCAGGGACATGTAGACATTTCTCTGACCAAACCTGTGCTGTACTGGGCAGGAAGATCACTGAGAGTCTCGTACTCCTCAGGGATAACATTACCTACGTGCAGGACAGAGGGTTGGACACCTGCCTCACTAGCCTGGACCAGGAGAAAGCCTTTGACAGGATATCACACACGTATATGAGAGATGGTCTCTTCAAAATGAGCTCTGGGGAGGGAATCTGCAAGTGGATCAGACTGCTCTACACCAACATTGTCAGTGCAATCTCAATCAATGGGTGGGAATCAGATAGCTTCCTTCCCAGTCAGATCTGGAGTCAGGCAGGGCTGCCCTCTCTCTCCTGCCTTGTTTGTGTGCTGCATAGAGCCATTTGCCGAGTCCATCAGGAAGGATGCGAGCCTGAGAGGGGTGAGTATTCCTGGCAGCGGGGGCCTACAGGTTAAGGCCTCCCTGTACATGGATGACGTTGCCATTTTCTGTTCAGACCTGCTGTCCATGCACAGACTCATGTGCATATGTGGCCAGTTCTGACGGGCTTTGGGGGCCAAGGTAAACCGAGGCAAGAGTGAGGCGGGAACTGGGCGGACCAATCCTCGATCCCCTTCACCGTCAGGACCAACCACCTGAAGCTGCTGGATATTTGGTTCGGGGGGGCTGGGGCGTGCACCAAGATTTGTGATGAGCATATCAGCAAAGTGAGGCAGAAACTGGGCAGATGGAAGTTACGGTCACTCTCCATCGCGGGAAAAAACCTGGTCATCAGGTGTGAGGCCCTGTCATTGCTGTTGTACGTGGCATAGGTCTGGCCTATTCCTAAAACCTGTGCTGCTGTAGTCACCCGGGCCATCTTCCAATTTATATGGAGATTAAAGATGGACCGGGTCCGAAGGGACTCGATGTACATAGCTCTGGGCAACGGGGAAAAAACACACCCAATGCCACCCTCACCCTGATGGCCACCTTTGTGTGTGGCTGCACCAAGCTGTGCATGGATCCCCTGTACGCAAACACCAAGTGTCACTACGTACTGAGGTTCTACCTGTCCCCGGTGTTGCGAAGGATGGGCCTGGCCTCGCTGCCGCGGAACGCTCCGAGTAGTTGGACTGTTCCGTATCACCTGTCCTTCATGGAGAAGTTTATGAAGAAAAACACCTTTGACCGCAAGTCCATCAGGAAGTGGCAGTACGTCGTGTCCTTGAGGCCCTTCGGGAAAAGGAGAGGGCGGATCCTATCGAGCGGTTCCCTGAGCAGACTGTCAAAGTCATTTGGCAGAATGCCTCATCGCCAGAACTTTCCAACAAGCACCAGGACATGGCTTGGCTGGTGGTGAGAAGGGCTCTGCCTGTGAGATCCTTTATGCACGCCCGGACTCTCTCCCGCACCACAGGCTGCCCTCGAACCGGCTGCGGGGGGGAAACGAGACTGTCACACACCTCCTTCTGGAATGTGCCTACGCAGAAGAAGTCTGGAGAAGAATGCAGTGGTGTTTGTCGAGGTTCGTCCCGAGTAACACCGTGACGCGGGACTCCGTGCTGTACAGTCTGTTCCCCAGGACGCACACCGAGACAAACATCAACTCTGCCTGGAAGATCATCAACTCGGTGAAGGACGCTCTCTGGGCGGTCCGAAACCTGTGATCTTCCAGCTGAAGGAGTTGAACCCAACTGAGTGTTGCAGACTGGCACATTCCAAGGTCCAGGACTACGTGTTGAGGGACGCGCTGAAGCTTGGGGCAGCTGCCGCCAAGGCGTGGTGGGGCAAGACCACCGTGTAACATCTGCCTGCCTAAGAAGAACAGGGTGCCCACCCAGTCATTTGGGCTCCGCTGATGCCTCAGCAGATGAGATGGATAGTAAATGTACAGACTTGTATATAGGGAAAATACATTTCGATATCTGTATGTAAAGCAATGTAATGTGTGCACAAGGATGGCATGACCAAATGTCTAGAGAGCCAAATAATTTTATGAATAAAGTATATTTTTGAAACAAAAAAAAGATTTAGATGAACCCATGTGCAGGAAATGTCACTAACAAGTCAAGCTTGCTCGACTAGTGATAGAGTCACTGAGACACATATATGAGGCAGAAAATGATGTGGATAGCACATTCAGACAGATGGTTCAATTGTTAATTAGGGGCAAGCAGGCAGATAGGAACTAATTGATCACCCAGCAGGTTAAGAGAAACAGGTAGTGTAGAATTGCCCAGAGGTTCCACTCACTAACTGTTTTCTATACTGTATGTTGGTGAAAGAGATCGATCTTTGAGAGTGTGCAGCAAGATCCAAGACTTGGGAGAATAGCAGCCTGTCTGACAGTAGGGGAGGAAGTAGAGTGAAAGGGCCATACTCGGAGAAAATTCTAGCTACTTCTCAGCTTCTACTGAGAGAAAAGACTAGCTAATTCCACAGCTATGGTTTTCGTCATGGTGATGTTCAGGTGAAGCATCTAGAGATCACACCTTTCTTAGACCTGGTTTCCCTGTGTCTGAAGCACGCTTGAACCAGTTGAGAGATGTGATGAGGCAATAATGTATACATTTAAGAGTACTTCTGGAATTTTAATTAGGGACTGCTAAACCTAAGAATAGGTATGAAAGTGTTATGGTCCTGCACTTCGAAGTTAGGGAGTTAAGTGAAAATTTAGCAAGCAGAACTTCAAATAGTAATCTTCACTTTATTCCCAGAGGCACATGCAAGAGAGTATAGAAATAGGAAGATAATACAGTGTAATGCATAGTTGGAAAGATAGTGCAGGAGAGAGGCTTTTAGATTTTTTGCATACTGGGGCTGACTCTGGGGAAATTGTGTTTGCAAATGTATTGCATTGAAACAGAGCCAGGTCTGAGTTCCTTGTGGCACATTTTGCTAGAGCTGTTGAGAAGTTTTTGAACTAACTGAGCAGGGGTGTAGGACCAGTAGAGAACTTTGGAAAGGCATCCAAGGAGCACAAAGTGCTGGAGAGAAGCATAAAGCATTTAAATAGAGAAGCGTAAGCTTAAAGTTGGAATTAGTAAGGGAGAATGTAATAAAGTCTATCAAGACCACACTGTAACATGAGAATGCGTGGAGCATAGATTATTAGATTGGGGAGTTACAGGTACCGATTTCCTTGTGGGATTATGATGTTGAGGCAATCACTAGACCTGGTTTATGGAAAGGTAAATCTCGGTGTAAAGTATTCCTGGTTACAAGTTGTTCAGAAAAGCTAGAAGAAGGAAAAAAATTGAAAGATGGTGTTTTTGGTTAAGGAGATCTTTGCAGTACTGGAGAGGGAGGACGTTTCATAGGGTTCAAGAATAGAATCAATTTGGCTCGAGCAAAGGAATAAGATGAGTGCAGTTACATCCTCAGTGCAATCTAACACCCACCAACTCAGAGGAAGAATATAGAGGAACAAACCTGAAAGGAAATTTGAGATGTGTAAGTATGATACAGTAATTATCGGGGATTTTAGATTAGATTAGATTCCCTAAGTGTGGAAACAGGCCCTTCGGTCTAACCAGTCCAAACTGACCCTCTGAAGATCCATTTCCCTCTGACTAATGCATCTAACACTATGGGCATTTTAGCATGGCCAATTCACCTGACCTGCACACCTTTAGACTGTGGGAGGAAACTAGAGCACCCAGAGGAAACCCACGCAGATGTGGGGAGAATGTGCAAACTCCACACACCTGGGACCCTGGTGCTGTGAGGCAGCAGTGCTAACCACTAAGCCCCCTGCCGCCCTCATTACTCATATAGACTCACACATAGACAGAAACGTGATAGTGTAAGGAGCAGTGAATACAAGTGTTTCCAGACTGTGTTCAGGAGAATTTCTAAAGCAATATTTATCAAGTCCAATAAGGAAGGACATACCGTCAGATTTGGTTCTTGGGAATGAGGTGGACCATGTAGATCAAATGCCAGTCAAAGAACAATTAACGCACAGTAATCACTGTAGCAATCATTTTAGGATATGGTAGAAAATGATGTAAATCAGTCTTGAGTAAGAATGATCAACTGCAGGATTTCAACGGGACAAGAACAAAGCAGATTCGGACAGGCTGGAACCAAAACTTGATGGGAAAACACAGTAGCTGAATAATGGGATACCTTCAAAGAGATGGTTTGGGTACAGTCAAGGTATATTACCTCAAAGGGAAAGGTAGGAAAACAAGCCTAGATCTCCCTGGAAGACAAAAAAAGTAAGAAATTAAGTTTAAGAAGAAAAAATGTACTTTTGGAAGGTGTTAGGGAGTAAACACATTCGCAAGCCAAGATGAGTGCAAAAGGTTTGAAAGGGAGCTGATAAAGTAAATGTGAGAAGAAAGAGAGGTTATGAGAAAACACAGGTAGTTAACATAGAAAGAAGTGTTGAGAGCCTACTATAAGCACATCAATAGTAAAGGGTTTCTAAAAGGAGGTGTCACACTGATTGGGATGATAAACTTAGAGACAAGAAGTCTAACCGAGGTGGTAAGTGAATGCTTTTCATCCTTTTTACATACAAGACAGATGCCACCAGTCATGGTAAGAGAAGAGAAAATTAAGTCACTAGAAATTGATAAGTCTGAATGTAGTAACTGGAACAAGGTCAGTTAATTGGATCTCAGAGAATATGAGTTCCCTGATTGAACCAGTTTAACAGCCTCAGCTGGCTGACAGATATAAACAGAAGAGTCACTCCAGGAGCCAGCTCTGAGCTGGTTGGATCAATGTTATGTACTGTGCACATGTAAATAAAGGGTGACTTGGGAACGGGACACCGGTCTTTCAGAATTATTTCACAGAAGAATTAGATAAGCTGTCAGTACTTTAAATGAATAAGGCACCAGGACTGGATGGAGTGCATCCAGGATACTGAAGGAGAATAGAAATAGCAAAGGTATTATTAATAATCTTTCAGTCTTGCTTGGATTTGGTGTTGTGCCAGAGGACTGGACAATTGTAAACAATACATCTATGTTCAAAACAGTTTGTAAAGATTGGCTCAGCAATTGACGATTACTTAGGAAGAATTTAGAGTATCTGTACTCTTGCTTTTATCAGATATATATCTGAGATAAGTCTTGGTGCACAGGGACAGTTTCAAAATTTGCAAATGGCACAAAGCTTGGAAGCATTGTAAACTGAGGAGGACAAGGAGAACTTCAGAAGAACGTTGCTACATTGGAGAGGGCAGTTTGTGGTAGATAAATGGCAATGTAAACAAACATGAGGTAATGCATTCTGGTACAAGAGCATGGAGAGACAGTGAAAAAATAGTGTATAGGAGCAGAGAAACCTGGGGGTACATATGAGTGAATCATTAAAAGTGGCAGGACAGGTAGAGGAAGCTGTTAATGAAACAGACAATATTCTCGGCTTCATAAATGCAAGCATAGAATGCAAGAGCAGGGTGGTTAAGTTGAACTTGTATAAGGCACAGGTTAGACCTTTGTTGATATTGTGTGCAGTTCTGGGTGCCACACTATGGGAAGGATATGATTAAGTGCAGAAGATATTTACAAGAATGGTCCCAGGGATGAGAAACTTGCATTATGATAAAAGATTGCAGAAGTCGGGACTATTCCTCCTTGAAGAGGAGGAGGCTATGAAGATTTCATAGAAAATTTCAAAATGATGAGGGGTCTGGGAGAAAGTGTGACCACTCATAAACCATTTGAGTCCCAGAAGGCTCAGTTTTAAAGTATTTTGCATCTGAGTGAGAAAATGCTGCTTCACACAGTGAATATTTGGGATCTGGAATGTACTTCTTGGAAGTGTAATGGAGGCAGGTTCAACTGAGGCAATCAAGAAGGCCATTAGATAAATTTTTTAAAAATTATTTTAAATAAAAACAGTATGCAGGGATTTGGAGAAAATGTGACACTACTTTAAAATGAACAGAGACCAGTGCAGCCTTTTGCACTATGACAATTGTCTGTTTCCGTGAAGTTAGCTGATTTAATGACACAGAGATAAATGGATTTGATTTAAAGCCATGGTAACCAAGGTTGTGCACTAAATGTTCCTAGGTACTTGACGTTTTGAAAAGAATGGCAAAGTAGAAAAGGAAGGAAGGGAGGGTTGCTTTAGGGGGGTGCACAGTAATGAGGCAGGATCTTGGCTCAGAAGAGTACGAATAAAATCAATATTGGGGGAGATAAATAACAAGGAGCAGAAAATGCTGATGACAGTTGTTTACAGGTCTCTTAACAGTAATTATACTTTGGACAATATATTCAAAAAGGACAGGAGCTTGTAATAATGCTGAACTTTAATCTTAATCAAATTAACAAAAGTGGTTCTGAGGACATGTTGTTGAAAAGGTTTTGAGACAGGTTTCTGGAGCAACATTATTTTAGATCTTGAGTAATGTAATAAAGCAGAATTAATTTATAATCTGAAGATAAAAGGATCCCCTGGGGAAAAGTGATCATAATATGAAAGAGAGAAACAGAATTAATGCTTTGAGTCTGAAAACTCTTCTTTGGAAGACTCTCGATCTTTGGAGGCAGAAAAATGGGGTCTCCTGTATACTGATTAGATTCCTATTCTGCAATTCCTTGTGTGTAAAAATAACAAATATAGGCCTCTTAAGCCGAGAAAGTGGGTATCGTACAAGGGAATAATAAAATGGCAAAGGTGTTTAATGTACATCTTCTGTCTGCTTTCAAAATAGAAGCTGCAAAATATATACCTGAAATAGTCTAATCAGTGAAAAACTTTAAAAGTACGTGTGAATTTACAAAATACAAGCACAAGTAGCTCCTCAAGCCTGCTTCACAAATCATAAATTCATGGCTAGTCTGTTTGGGTTTCAAATACCAGCCCTTTTGAAGTCCCTACCAACCTTTGATTCCCTTGCCTAACAGAATGAATCTACCTCTGCCTTAAACATATATCTAATGGCTCATCTCCACCACCTTTTGAGGCAGATAGTTCCAAAGTCACACAACCCTCTCAAAGAAAAAGAACCCTCATTTCCATCTTAAAAGGGAAACCCTGATCTTAAAACTCTGCCCTCTAGTTCTAGACTGGTGCACATTTCCACCTTGCTTTAAGATTATTCAGGACCTTATACATTTCAGTGGAGCTGTATTTTACAAAATCAAAATAAAATGCTGGAAATGTAAATAAAAACAGAAAATAAGAAACTCAGCCAGTCTGAGAGCATCTATAGAAAGAGAAACAGAGTGAACATGTTGTGACTGATATGACTTCAGAATTGAAAGGGGCTGGAGAATGGTGGTTTTTATCCTGTTGACAGAGGAGAAAGTGCAACAGATAGTGAGGGTGCCCAGCTCAGAAAACAAAGGGAGTCCTATTGGCGGTAAAGGAAAGATAGACATTTAATGGTTGGTGTCAAAAGGAGAAAATGAGTCCCCAGGGCAACAAAACATAAGCCAGACATAGCCATAGGGAGGAGAGAGTGTGCTTCTAACCAATATGGAGGACAGAGGTTGTGCTCTGAAGTGGTTGAACTTAATTTTGCATCTCCGAGACTGCGAAGTATCTGTGGAAAGTAAGCTGTTGTTTCTCCAGCATGTATTAAGTTTTGTTGGAACAATGTAGCAGGCCCAGCACAGAACTCTTAGCAAGAGAGCAAGATGTTTTATTGAAATGGCAAGAAACTGGGAGGTCAGGGTTATTCTTATAAACAGGGCAGAGGTGTTCCACGTGGTGGCCATTCAATCTGCATTTGGTCTCATCAACATAAAAGAGACTATAATGTGAGCAGCGAATACAGTAAATTAGATTGAAAGAAGTACAAGTAAAATGCTACTTCTCCTCGAAGGTTTTTTTTATCTTGGACAGTAAGGAGGTGGAAGTGAAAGGACAAGCGTTAAACCTTCTGTGATTGTGTGGCAATGTGTCATAGAGATAGGTGAGGAAGTGTTAGGAGCGATGGAGGAGTTGACCAGTGTATCTCAAAAACAATGGTTCCTGTGGAATGCTGACAATGAAGGGGAGGGGAAAGTTACTTGAGGAAGGCTGTAATTGCATTGGAGGCAATTCAAAGAATTTTCAGTTAGATTAAATACAGAGATGAAAAGCTTGACTTATGAGGAGAGATTGAGCAGTTTAGGCCTAGACTCAGTAGAGTTTAGAAGAATGAGAGAAGAGTTAATTGTGGTATATAAGATGCTGAAGGGGATTGACACAGTAGATGTGGAACAGATGTTTCCTCTTGTGGACAGTCTAGAATGAGGGGTTGTAACGTTAGGCTAAGGCTGGCGGGTTTAAGATGGAGATGAGGAATTACTTCGCTCAAAGAGTCATAAATCTGTGGAATTCATTACCCCAGAATGTGGTGGATACCAGGGCAGTAAATAACTTTAAGAAGGAGATAGACAGATTTTTAATGAGTAATAGGCAAAGGGTTATGGTAATCAGGCAGAAAAATGGAGGTGGTGCTGAGAGGAGATCAACCATGATCATATACAATAAGGAAGCAGGCACAAGGGACTGAATTGCCTACTCCTTGCCCTAGTTCTTGTATACTCTGCGGTGACAAGCTGCTGGAAGTGGTAGAAATGGCCAAGAATGGTTCTTTGAATATGGGACTGGTGGGATGTCTAATGAGGGCAAGGGGACCCTTGCCAGGATGGAGTGGGGGGGAGGGGTGCTGGGAGGTGGTTGAGAGGAGGAGTGTGGGAAATGTATCAGATATGGGTGAGGCCCTGTCAACCATGGAGGAACTCCCTCTCTTGAGGAAAGAAGAGACATTAGAGCCACCCCAATAGAATGTGGCATTATTGGAATTGATGAAAGTGAGGTGGAGAACTGGGAAAATGGAATGGAGTTGTTGGAGGAAGCAGGATGTAAGGAAGTGGAGTCAAGGGTTGGCTGCAGAGATTGAGAGAGCACTGGTTATGATCTTCCAAAATGTCCTAGATTTTGGGAATGGTCCAAGTGGGTTAGATAATTGCAGGTGTGTCACCATAATTCAAGAAAGAAGGGAGAGAAATTAGCGAAGTACAGACCTATTAGTCTGATGTAGGTTTTTGGAAGAGTGCTGGAATTGAAATGGCAAAAGGCATTGAGAAAACTGTTACAAGATTTAGGCAGAACCAACATGATTTTATGAAAGGGAAATGATTTGGAATATTGCATTCAATTCTGATCTTCTTCCTATTGGAAGGATGTTGTAAAACTTGCAAGGGTTTATAAGAGATTTACAAAGGTGCTGCCAGAGTTAGAGGATTTGAGCTGTAAGGAGAGGCTGAATAGGCTGGGGCTGTTTTCCCTGGAGCATTAGAGGCTGAGAATGACCGCATAGATGTTTATAAAATCATGAGGGGCATGGATAGGATAAACAGACAATGTTTTACCCTGGGCTGGGGGAGTCCAGAACTAGAGGGTTTAAGTTTAGATTGAGAGGAGAAAGATATAAAAGGGACCTAAGGGGCAACTTTTTCACGCAGATAGTGGTACGTGTATGGAATGAGCTGCCAGAGGAAGTGGTGGACACTGGTACAATTACAGCATTTGAAAGGCTTCTGGAGAGGTATATGAATAGGAAGCATTTAGAGGGTTATGGGCCAAGTGCTGGCAAATGGAACTAGATAGTTTAGGATATCTGGTCAGCATGGATGAGTTGGACCGAAGGATCTGTTTCCATGCTCTACATCCCTATGACTCTACGTAGTATAAATCTATGGAAGTTTATTGAGGATGGGACTATGAGTAATATGTTAACCTGGATAGAAAAGAAAATATGAATATTTGGGTCAACCTACACAGCACGGAAATAACATGCATGTACATCAAACAGTTAGAAAGGCATCCAAAAGAGAAAATGCTGGAAAATCTCAGCAGGTCTGGCAGCATCTGTAAAGAGAGAAAAGAGTTGTCGTTTCGAGTCTAACTGACCTTTTGTCAAAGCATTTCCAGCATTTTCTCTTTTGGTTTCAGATTCCAGCATCCGCAGTAATTTGCTTTTGTTGAGTTCGAAAGGCATTTTCACTTTTATTACAAGAGGAATGGAGTAAAAGAATAAAGATTTGACTGCAGTTGCCTTTGATGAGACCTGTACCAAAAGAAGGTTACACATGTGCTAATTGACCCTCATGATCAATCTTCACATTGAGACTGCTGAGAGATGAATTAGTCATGGAGGATTGCCACATTTTTGATTAATTGGCCAAGTTGATATTTTTAGTTCATTTGTTTTAAGTTGTATTTAAAGTTGAATTCAATGCAGCAAGTGTGCAATTCATTCAAGACACAAACTGACTAGGAATACCAGTTCAATGAAGAAGCTGACCAAAAGTGCTGTCACATTAAAGTAAAATTAGTATATATAATGCTCTCATTAAGTTTCAGCATTGAGGGAAGTTTCTTCCTGCTGAGCTCGGACAAGGACAATCTCGGTATTTAATGTGGAAATAGTACCAGTCCAACAAAACTTAATTCAGATGGTTAGAATCAATTAGCTTTTGTTTTATTGGTTTCTGAGTGTGGGTGTCGATGGAAAAAACAGAATTTATTGCCCATCACTAGCTGCTCTGGAGCAGGTGGTAGTGAGCTGCCTTTTTGAGACGCTGCTGTCTATTGGGTGCAGGAATTGGATTTGGACTCTAATGAGGCCAGGAGCTGAGTGGCTTTGACAAAACCAAGGGCTTATGCCCTGAATGTAAGTTAGGAAGTTATTCCTTTGCAAGAGCTGCTTGACAGCACTGTCAACAACTCCTTCCACCGCTTTGCCAAAGATTGAGAGTAGACTAGCTGGGCAGTATTCGTCAGGTTGAATTTGTACTGCTTTTAGTGCACAGAGAAGACTTTTTCACTTTGTTGGTAGATGCCAGTGGTTTGGCTATATGGAACAGCAAGGCTATGGGTACAGCTCGTTCTGGTGCACAAACTTCAGTTCTATTGCTGGAATATTTTCAGCGTCCATTGGCTTGATTGTATCCAATGCTTTGAGCAGTTGCTAGCTGTCGTATAAAGTGGATTGAATTAGGCTGAAGCTTGGCACCTATCATGCTGAGGACCTCTGGAAGAGGCCAAGATGAATCATCCAGTCAACACTTTTGGCTGAAGATGGATGAAAATACTTCAGCCTTGTTATTATGATGTGCTGTGTACCCGCACCATTTATGACATGGATATTGTGGATCCCCCACCTTTTAGTTGTCTAATTATCCATGACCATTCACGACTAGCTGTAACAAGACTGACAGGTTTGAAGAATCTGCTACTCTGTGAAGTGAATTTAGCTCACTAATATGGGTAGAGTAGCATGTTTTGTTGTTCTGTGTTACAATTAGAATGTTGGATGAATGTGGTCAGCAGAATATGTCCTTTGCTAAGGCTGGGGTGTTTTGAATTTTTGAGAGTGTAAATGAAGCTTTAAAAGATTCACATCCAATCAAATGAAAGGACAATAGGATTTTTAACAAACAACTCAGGGTGCAGTAGATCAGAATATTTGCAAAACATAATTATGAACATTTGTTTTCATCTGAATAATTTAAATGTTGCAAGTATTGAATTTTTCAAATTTGTATCCACTCAATTTTGTTTTCCTGTCCACTCACCTGTCTTGTACTGGTTAGTATTAATACAGCAAAATAGATCACTGAATCATAGATCAGTCAGTTAGAGGGAGCTGATGGCCTAATGGTATTTTTGCTGGACTCTTAATCCAGAGACCCAGGTTCAATTCCCAGCACTGGTAGCATTTCAATTATGAATAAGACAGCTTGCTAAAAATGGATTTCTTTGGAAATGGAGTACATGTATTCTACAGCTCTATTTACTATTGCTGATGAAAATAAAAAAATAACTTTTGGGACGGCACGGTGGCTCAATGGTTAGTACTGATGCCTCACAGCACCAGGTTTGATTCCAGCCTCAGGCGACTGTCTGTGTGGAGTTTGCACATTCTCCACGTCTCTGCGTGGATTTCCTCCGGGAGCTCTGGTTTCCTCCCACAGACCAAAGATGTACAGGTTAGGTGAATTGGCTGTGCTAAATTACCCATAGTGTTCGGCACGTTAGTCAGAGGGAAATGGGCCTGGGTGGGTTACTCTTCAGAGGGTCGGTGTGGACTTGTTGGGCCGAAGGGCCTTTTTCCACACTGTAGGGAATCTAATTTAAGAAACAATTACATTGAAAATTTACTGAAAACTGTCATCAATTTTAATTTTACATGTATGATTTATGTTAGATTTACAGAGCACTGAGGCAAGTTATCGTGCTGTATTGGCTGGGGCTAGTTGACTCAACATAAAGAGTTTTTCGAACCAGGGAATGTACGGTATCCATCACTTGATTAGTCAGACAAGTATCCCATATTTGTGGACATTGCAGGCTTCCGCACACCCAAAGTGAAATGGGATAGCCTCGTCCTGGGAGAACAACCTTATTGATCATGGTATTTCCCCTGCCTGGTCAGAGGTTTGCTCCTTTTATAGATTAAGGCACTTTTTTTTGGTTTTATTTTTTAAATGTGGAGATTTTTTTGGAGAGTTGCTCTGCAGAAACTGATGAATTAAGTTTGAGTACTTTTTTCAATAATTTAATCTTTTAACTTTTGCATGACAAACTACCTGAAAAACTGGTTAGGACTGATAAACTCACTCAGCTAAAGAGACTAATGACATTTAAGCTGAAAATTTCCTTTCCATGAGCAACGAGGAAAATAACAAGAAAGTTTGTGTCAATTCTACGAGCAACAGTTGGAATTTTGCTTTGAGAAAAGAAATTCTAATTTTCTCTTTGAATTTTAATTGCCAAGTTCAGATTGCAGGAATTTCCATGCATTCGCAACTCATCATAAACCGAATTTGCCTCATTTCTCTGCAGCTTGCAATTCTCTTCTCCTTCCCTGAGAGACTAAATGGGACCAATTCCCAACAAATTCAGAGAGTGGTTACCTGGTGAAAACACCTCTCCAATTGCTTATTTGGATCATCACCACAATATTCCTGCTCCATCTTCATCCTTTGTGCGTGCAAATGGGCAATATCAGACCACTTCATCAAGATACCACATTATCATGGCCAGTTTGGATCAACTCTCTCAGTACTTTAGCCCTTCAAAGACATGTATGACTGGTATGTTTCTGCCAGATCACCTGGCACTCAGATACACAAATACAGCCCATGCATTGACCCAGGATCCATCTTATGGCTCTTCTCTTCATTTACTTTCCATGTACTTGGAAACTGCTGTGGATTCAGTTTTATTTTCAACAAAAAGATTACTCAGTGCTTCCTTACTTGCTATGGCTTACATCCTCAGTGGCTTGCATTGATTTATCGTGTAGGTAGGCAATGTGTCATGGTTCAGAACACTTAACAGTTAAAGGATGGGTACATAACTTATGGCACCATGCTGTGCGAATGTCACACCAGCATGTGGCAATATCTTAAACCACCGGCACATTCATGTGCTTCAACTCAATGCCCATGTGTGAAAGTCAAAGGAGACCATCCATTAAGATGATGAGGGGGTGGGGGGGGGGGCTACAGTCAATCGGGGGTACCACCACATTCAGTCTACTGGCTCGATTGATTGCAGTGTGTGGACAAGCCATGAACAGTTTGCAAAGTCATGGCCCCTGGGGTAAATTTGTAATATTAACAGTTTTATAATAGGGCAGAACAGAAATGCAAAAGGCTGAAAGTTCAGTGGGGTCAACAGGTACAGATGGGGGAGTCAGCTTGGGTCTTGGACAGAGTCTGTAAATCACTTATAAGGGAAACCTTGACATCTTTGATTCATCAGCCTTCCAATATTGAAACAAAATTGCTGCCACCATGTGCAGAGTGGGCAGAGTGTTATTGTTTGCATTTGATGTCCTGTTAGGGGAAATTTTTGTGCACTCATTGATTCAATATGTCAGCAATCTGGCATCAACTTGCACTTCATTGGTGGGCCATTCATTGCTCAAAAAAAAACATGACAAATTAAAGCCTCAAGCAATCATGATCATTACAGTGTTTGAATTAATTGCCTCCTTGTCATGTCATATAAAGAAATGAAATAGAAGCTAACTTAAATGTCTCATCTGGGTTTGCTACTTCTCAATTACTTTTTCTGCCTGACATTGGAAAAAAATGTTTCAGAGCTGTTGTATTCGCACACTTTGCGTGCAAGGACATGGTCTGTTATGCATCAAGGTGGCTCTCCCTGAAAAGGAAGTGCTATCGCAGTATACCAAAAATGTAGCATGAACACTTTGATTTTACATTGCACACCTGGATAAAGTTACACAACTTGCAGCTCCTCATAGAGGCATAACATTGGCTTCTTTGCAAAGCCTCCATGACACAGTGTGTCAGGGCATAACAACACTTAATTGTGATGGTTCTGATGACTTGAGTCCTGAAGTGCTGTTTTCTTTCCAAAATTTCCCACAAACTCTCAGCTCATATCGCGACTACAGTTGCTTGGTGATTTTGCTTCCCAGGTGCAGTATACAATTACTGCCACCATCCGCTTACCCAAAAAGGACAGCAGTCACCAATGGCTACTACAGTCTTCCAGAGGGAGAGGCAACAGGTGAAGATTCCCCATGTATGCGGAGGAGAATGATGTCTATAGATCTAGCTGTCTTTTTCTACAGCTCTTTGAAACAGTGCAGGCACAGACTAATGATGGTCCAGGTCGCTGTCACCGAACTGTGTCATCTCTCAGAGCAAGACTTGCCTTTGGAAAGAATGGATGGCCATCCTATTCTGGTGCCCGTCAAGGTCTCAGCTGTTAGTTTTGGGAAGTCGACCATTTGCATCAATTTTTAGATAATTCATTGAGTTTATTAATTAGCCAAAAAATGTGTACAACCATGACAATTAGGGTTGGTTCCAGAGGGGAGACAGATTGATGGTATGGAATATGTCGGTCGTGTTAAATTTATGAAGGCAGCCTCCTGCTTTCTAGTCAAGGTGTTAAGGAACTCTTCTCTGGGTCTCTCTCCTGTTCTTCTGGTCACGTTTCTAAGCTCCCTGACGAGGACTGCTTCAAACAAAGACTGCACCCTACCCTCGAGTACTTGCTGGTAAACCTGTTTCTAGGGCAGGTAGCTTACACTACGTCAGTCAGTTACCTGATTCATTTTAGCAATGATCATAGACAGCTACACATGACATCGGATGACCATTATCCCCTGCCCACCTCCACTTGAAGGTTAGTTTTCACTCTTTCCACGAACAAAACAGTCATATTTTCCAAATCACTGCATTCATAATAGGGTAATGTGACACCCAATAAATCTTTAATTTATGTTTTGGAAGGCTAATTATGACTGTAACACAATTAAGTGATGTCTCAAGCTCCACAGGAAATGCTGAATGCGGAATATTAAAAGCGCACCATTTTAAAGGGAACCCCAATTTCCAAAATAGTTGCACTAAATTTTAATGCAAGCAGTTAGGATCAAAGAGGGAAAAGTACTGCCCTCCTTGCACCGTCCTATGCACCCTAAAGATCCTTGTTAGTGGAGCAAGGAACTAACTTCCTTTTTGGGGCATTTCCTTCAGCATATTCCTACCAGACTAAAGAGTGAAGAGCAGTTCCTGACCTGCAGCACCTTAGTGCTGGGGAGCCAGGGTTTAACTGTCATGGTGACAGTGTGAACTGCACAAAGTCCCAGCAAAGACAAGTACTCCCACCTCCCCTGCTGCGTGATTCAATGAGACGGGCACTGAACAAGCTGTTTGGATAATCAATGAGATGAAGAGAAGATGATTGCATGAGAAAAGTTGCCATTGGCCATGGTGGACTTGCTGCTATGAATCTGTCAAAAACTGACAGAAAATGTGAAAATTCACCCATTCAACCTCTTCAGAGATGTTGTTACGCACCACTGTGGGGTGTGGGACTTGAATCCAGGCCTCTTGGTCCAGGGATAGGAGCTCTACTTCAGCACCACAAGAGTCCCTAATGTGAAAATTCAACTATAAGGGCCTGAAACCTTTCAGCTATGAATTAATTATCCAACAATTTGATGTGTATGAATGTGCTAATTTGAGAGGGACTTGGGTCTTTAGGGAAATGAAAGTTGACTTAAGACAGAGTAACAAAAACTCTTAGAAAGGAAAATAGAAGATGGATTTTTTTAAAAACCAAATACTAATGTTTTTGTGCTCAGTAACACACATTTTATCCATTATGTTGCTGCAGTAAGAAACAGATGTTGTCGTGAAGCAAATAAGTTTAGATTCCTCTAGATTTCAGTGCATTAATATGCTGGAAGAATTGCATTACATCCTAATAAATGTAATTACCCATGGCCACATTCCTGCAAAATAATGTAAACTACCATTATCTCTATTCACATCAAAATAAATCATATTTACTTTGAATTTTGAAAAAATAGTCTGACAGTCAAAGTAGTCAGTAAAATAAGCAAATTAAAAGTTTGGATGGGTAAAGAATCACAAGATTCTTTTTCTCTGGATTCTCCTTTACTTTATTTCAAGGAACTCCGTTAATGTTGACACATCCCTGAAGATCCATTGGAAATATTGTCACTGCCTTGAAACTCCCAATATATATTGATTCCATAACCCATTCTGCCTTAATTTAGGGATGACCCCAACATGTATAACAACGGGGTTTTTGTCCTGCAAGATATTATTTATTGGGAACTATCAAAATTGCCAATGCCAATAAATGGTATAAAACCCAGAAACCTGAGTAATAACCACACTTGATGGGCTTCGGGATTTATGATATTCTCTCATGGATTTACAAAGATTAGGTAATTTCATTTAGAAAACCATTTGAAATGTTCCAGAAAGTCGGATCCTTGCATTTTGTCAGAATGTTTGAGGTTATTTTTCCTAATTCACTCACCAGCTTGCTATATTCATTAATACTGGATTCCCGTTCATTCATTCATAACCCTTTACTAATCCATTGTTTACTATAACACTGTTTCATTCATTCATTTGCAAAAACCACGTTTTGTAGTATAGTTTACTATTACAATATAGACTAAAATTACAACATCCCTTCATCTTAAATGCTTATTAGGCTTGTTTCTATACCCCTGAACAGGTGTCAGTATTGTAAACAAGACCATCCCCAGCATATCTGCACGAAACATTATAATATTCATTAGCCCTTACCAACCATCATCCAGACATAAATAGATTATAGAACACCAAACAGTTTCCCCAGTTAGTATGTAATTTTTAAATACCTTTTACTGCAGCCGTTATCCCTTTAAGAATATAACTGACAAAACAGCACTTCCATGAAATTTGCAAATGGTATACAAATCTCACAACCCAGTGGTAATGAGTTTAATATCCTTTATTCCTTTATTAGGTACAGGTACATTCCTAAATTATTTAGAGCATATAGGCCCAGTATTTTTACTAACATTTACTAACTTAAAAGACAGAAGGACTAGCACCTTGTAGTTATGCGAACAGACCAGGCAAAAGACATTCTCAATCCCATCAGAAATAGCAGCCAGCACTTAGCACATGTTTTAACCCATTTCCTGTCTCCCAGGACAGAAGCTCCTCAAGCCTTTGTGTACTATAGATGGTAAATGTAATACCATAGAGAATGGTGTTTTAATATATGTAATTAAAAATCACACAACAACAGGTTAGTGTCCAGTATTTGGATGTACTAGCTTTCAGAGCACTGCTCCTTCATCAAGTAGCTGTAGAGCAGGATCATAAGACAGAGAATTTGAGAGCAAAAGAACACAGTGTAATGCAATTGAAACAACATATTGAACAAACCTTGGTTGCTGTTAAGTCATCTTTTAGAATGGGTTTCAAGTTTCAGTTTAGTAATATGTAAATCTCAGAACATCTTTTAAGTCACTTGAGATAACTTAAGGTTTTATATTAAAAAAGTGACATCTCAGTTTAAACCATATAATAAAAGTGTGAGGTTAGAGTGTCTCTGTATGAATATAACATGAATACATCATGAATATAACATTTTATAAATTCCTACTTTGGAAATAGAACCAGTTTGACTCAAGATTGGGATACAGACAGACTCTAACCTCACTCCTTTAATATATTGTCTCAGCTGAAATGTCACCTTTTTAAAAATAAAACCTTAAGTTATATCGCAGTTCTAGGATTTGCTTATTAATGAACCGAAGCCTGCAACCCACTCTAAAAGATGAAAGACTTAACAGCAATCAACATTTGTTCAATATATCATTTCAGTTGCACGACACTGTTCTTTTGCTATAAATTCTCTGTCTTATCAGCCTGCTCCAGAGCTACCTGATGATGGAGCAGCGCTCTGATAATTGGTATATCCAAATAAAACTGTTGGACGATAACCTGGCATTGTGCAATTTTTAACTTTGTCCACTCCAGTCCAACACCGGCACCTCCATATCATTAATCTGTATAAGAACTGTATTTTGGCATTCTATTGTGATCTTAAGACCATAAGACATAGGAGCGGAAGTAAGACCATTCGTACCATCGAGTCCACTCTGCCATTCAATCATGGCTGATGAGCATTTCAACTCCACTTACCCGCATTCTCCCCGAAGCCCTTAATTCCTTGTGACATCAAGAATTTATCAATCTTGAACTTGTGCTACTTGTGGTTTCTGAATAAAAGAGGCTATTTTCACCACTCACTGATTTGGTCATTATTTGAACATGATCCTTCATGTTGAAAATGATCAGTCCCTGGAAATTTAGAATATAACAATCTGAATAGAATTATGGTGATTTGTATGCTTGAGTCATGAAAGTCAGCCATTACCACTGTAAGATTGGTGCAATGAATGAAGATTGTAATATAAGCATTGTTATGACTGCAGTCAACTGATTATTTCAGCTTCGGTCACCTGATTATCCAAGACCTTTTAAGAATTAAAAATGGCTTTAACAATGTCTAATTTTGACCCAAAATGGCCACAGAGATCTGCACTTGATCACAGATTGAGGCAAATCCAGGAAACTTAAATGAAATTCACAAAACCAGCCACATTGCAATTAGCTTTTTATCAAGTGGCACAATTCAGAGAGGCATAAAGAAGCTCAAATCTGTGTCTCCTGTTTAATTGACATATGTTTGATAAGTTCACACTAACCATCTTAGAAAAACAAAGTGCAGACTCAGGAATACACAAATGAACCTATAGCAACAGAGCAGAGACAAGGAAACATGGATTTGTAAGCAAGAGCTGGAAGACAGTCTTTCTAAGTATCTCTCAATCTCCAACAAATACCAGTGAAAAAGCACCTATTCACTCTTGGCTCAAGATCTACAAAACATTGCGACTTTGAGGAAACAAAACAATAACTAAACAGTTGGGACAAGTGGTCAATGCAGGTACAGTACAATATTTAAAATACATTTGGATAAGCACATGAATAGGAAAGGTTTAGTGGGATATAGGCCTACGCAGATAAGTGGGACTAGTTTGGTTTGGGAACATGTTCAGCGTGGACTAATTGAACTGAAGATTCTATGACTCCATGATCTCAAGGGATCACAGAACTTGAAACTGCAGCTGCCTTTATCTTCCTGTATGTTTTTAAAATTAATTCACGCAATGTGGGCATCGCTGACTGGGCCAGAATTTATTGCTTATCCCTAGTTGCCCTTGAGAAGGTGATGGTGAGCTACCTTCTTGATCCGTTGCAGTCAATGATGTACGTCAACTCATGATGCCCTTGGGGAGGGGGTTCCAGAAGTTTGACCAAATGACACTGAAGGAATGGCAATATACTTAAGAGTAAGAATGGCTGCTGGCTTGGAGGGGAACTTACAGATGGTGATAATCTTATTTGTCTGCTGACTTTGTCCTTTGAGCTGGTAGTGGTCATGGGTTTAAAAGGCACTGTTGAAAGAATCTTAGTGAATTTCTGTAGGGAATCTTTTAGATGATACACACTGCTGCTACTGAACATTGGTGGTGAAGAGGGGAATGCTTGTGGATGCGGTGCCAAGCAAATGAGCTGCTTTGTCCTGGATACTGTCAAGCTTCTTGCGTGTTGGTAGAGCTGCACTCATCCAGCCAAGTGGGGAGTATTCCATCAAATGTTTGATTTTGCCTGTTGAGCCTATAAAGGTGGTAGGGAGAGAGGAGATGTAGGACTCAGTGCAGGAATCCTATCCTCTGACCTGCTCTTGTGGCCACAGTAAATCATACAGTTGTTCCAGTTCTGTTTCTGATCACTGGGAACCCCAAGAATAGTGTGTTAGTAACAGCATTGAATGTGAGGTCGCAGTGGTTAGATTCTTGATGGAGATGGTAATTGCCTGCTACTTGTGTGGCGTGAATTGAAGGGTGCCACTTGTCCAGGTTTTGCTGCATTTGAACATGGATTGCATCAATATCAGAGGAGTCACGAATGGTGCTAAACATTGTGTGATCATCAACAAACATCCCACTTATGAACTTACAATGGAGAGCAAGTCATTCATGAAGCAGCTGATGATGGTTAAGTCTGAAACGCTAGCACGAGAAACTCCTGGAGCTGACATGACTGAGCATCAACAACCACAACTGTCTGCCTTTGCGCCACATATGCTTCCAATCAATGGAGAGAATTTCCCCGGATTCCCACTAACTCTAGTTTTATTAGGGCTTCTTCTTACCATGCTCAATCAAATGCAACCTTGGTGTTAAGGGCAGTCACTCTCGCTTCATCTCTGGAATTTAGCTCTTTTTTCAATATTTACGCACCCTAACCCTACCTTTTGGAGCTTACTATCCATGTGTTTTATGTAGCGCATGTTTTCAGGGCAGTAAATATTAAAATTCCACTTTCTTTCTCCCAAGAAATCCTTACAATTTGGCCCCTTTTATTTTAGAGAGCTAATTATTTTTTTAAAAATTGAAATGTTATAGCTGCGTTCTAAAATAAAATTGCTGCAATTAACCTAGATGTGTAAAACGATAGGTTTTAATGCCACTCTCTCACCTTCCCCCCCCTTACCTGACCATAAGCAGAGGATTGACATATGTCTGATAAAATGTACTGTCTCTTTTACATATCAGTTGCAACATTTGAATGAAGCAATGCATTAAAAATGTATCGAGCCATTTTTATTCTTTGATTGGTCACCTTCCTTTAACTTGGTCTTGATATGTTTCACCACTAGGAATTATTTTAAGCTGTAAGGTTTTTCTGTGGTCTACCAGATAGTTTTCCTTATGTTGACTTTTGCCTCTTTTAATTTTATAAACAGTCTGGTAATTAATATTATGTCTTAACATTTCAAGTTTATTGCAATTTATCTGGAATTATATTATACACTTAACTGATCACAGTCAGCAATGCTCAATGTAATGACCAAGTCATCTTGCTTTGACTGTATAGCTCATTGATTCTTATTGTCCTCTTCTTTCTCAAAAGTTTTTCTGTTGTATTTGGAACAAAATGTTTCATGATCACTTCATAAAGTTGGTTTTTTTAAAAAGTTTGGTTTTTTTTTATTTGGCAGGTCTAGATCCAGAGAAGCATCTTGGGAAGACATTGGATCAGGTAGAACCATATCTCAAACAGGTAAGTTTGTCTCCATATTTGAAGAGTAAAGGAAGAAGTTGCATTAAATAGGAACTGTTGTTTAGTTTAAACAAGCGAAAATGCTTTCAACCAGATCAATCCTGATTCAATTCCATGAGCTGTAACTTTAGCTAACAGCTTCTGAAGAAGAACTCTATTAGGATGCCTTCTGGAAGTTCATAAAAATAAGATCCATGAATATGTGGCATTGACTATTACCTCGGTCACTTCTAAAAATCCATTCATCATTCGTCAAGTAGGATCTATCTTTTAATCTGTGTCTGATCAGCTGAACAGTTTCAGTGTTTAGTCACTGTCTCCTTAATTATAAAATGGAGTCATTTCCTGTATTAAAATATAGGGAACACAAAATGTTGGATGGGATTTCAGCTGATAAGAATTGAGTTGCAGCAATATTTTGAAATTGGAAGAGTCATGTATACCTTAAACTTTGTGAATAGATGTTCATTTTCACAAACTACATCAAAAACAAAAATTTGTATAAAAGCTCAGCAAGTCTGGCAGTGTCTGTGGAGAGAAATCAGAGTTAATATTTCAGGTTGAGTGAACCCTTCCACAGAACCCTCAGTTTCTGTAAAAAAGCAAATTACTGCGGATGCTGGAATCTGAAACCAAAAAGAGAAAATGCTGGAAAATCACAGCAGGTCTGGCAGCATCTTTAAGGAGAGAAAAGAGCTGATGTTTCGAGTCTAACTGGTCAGCTTTGACAAAGGGTCAGTTAGATTCATAGAATCCCTGCAGTGTGGAAACAGGCCCTTTGGCCCAACAAGTCCACACTGACCCTCCGAAGAGTATACCACCCAGATGTTTTCCCCCAAATTATTAACCTACATATACCCTTGATTAAGTTAGACTCGAAACATTAGCTCTTTTCTCTCCTTACAGATGCTGCCAGACCTGCTGAGATTTTCCAGCACTTTTTCTTTTGCCCTCTGTTTATGTTTTTGATTCTGATTTACAGCATCCACAATTCTTTCAGTTTTTATAATGTACAGCATGTTGCCAATTAGTTATTGAGCAATCTGTTCAATTTTATTTGGACTAAATTTCCATTTTACTGCATTTATCTTAAGTCGAACTTTTAAAAGGTCAAGTTATTACAAAAATCATAGTTATCTATGTCAATATTTTACTCCCCAAAGCAAAAACAAATGAAAATACAATTTTCTCAGCACTGGCCTGTATACCAAAATTGAAATATCTGAAACTTCAGAGTCATTGGCAGGGACGAAACACAGTCTTCCAAAGCATCGGTTAAAGGACCTAGAAAGCGGCTGATCTTTGCCACACTTTTCCTTTTAATGTTGGGATTTGCACAAATCTTTATCAAAACTGGGCCTGCCTCCACCATACTGGTGTTTCCTAATTCCATCATATCCCCAAGCCACCACCCACTTGAGCTTGGGACCATTGTGCCTGTGACTGAAGGTGACAATGACTGAAGCCACTGATTCCCTGCTCCCAGCCCCTTAGCGACAAGAGTAAGGAATCAATGCGTTCCCCAAACACAACCGCCACCACCATGGGGCAGACCAGGAATCTAGCCAGGATAGTGGTGAATAACTGAAGCTACATCAAGATGGAAGGGTTCCTCTTGACTCAGGACTGGGCTCCTCCACCTGTAAGGTTGCTTCCTGTCTCAGCTCTTGTTCTCAGTCCCTTCTTTCTCTTGGCCGAAATTCAGGCCCAGCCTCAATGTGCATTCACTTCATTCCAGCAGGCTGAGTGAAAACTTCCCTTGGTCCGCTCCATCAACTTTCCTTCGGGTCCTTAATGGCTTCTCTGGTCATATGATCCCTCCCTCTCACTATGGCTGCTGCTCCACTCAGTGGTGCTGTCTTTTGAGGAGCTGTCAGATTGGGAGGGAGGGAGGGAACCTGTGACTGGAGGAACTGGACAGACAAGATCTCTGACTGGAGGAACACCATCACAGCAACTCTCTCTCTCTCTCTCTCTCTCGTGCGCATGGTGGAGTTTTGACTTTATAATGTCTTAAACAAATCTCCGTTTAGACTTGGCCCGTGCACCGTTTTGGTTTGGTCTTAAGATCAAAACATTAAAACCTCCTCTTTTAGATTAGATTAGATTAGATTACAGTGTGGAAACAGGCCCTTTGGCCCAACAAGTCCACACCAACCCGCCGAAGCGCAACCCACCCATACCCCTACCCCTACATTTACCCCTTACCTAACACTACGGGCAATTTAGCATGGCCAATTCACCTGACTTGCACATCTTTGGACTGTGGGAGGAAACCAGAGCACCTGGAGGAAACCCACGCAGACACGGGGAGAACGTGCAAACTCCACACAGTCAGTCGCCCAAGGCTGGAATTGAACCGGGGTCTCTGGCGCTTTGAGGCAGCAGTGCTAACCACTGTGCCACCGTGCCGCCCCTTTGCAAGTTATCAGGAAAAAGGTGACTGAATTAAGAAAAAAATTTAGCTAATTTGCCTTTCATAGTCTCCTTAGTTATTGCAAGTATTTTATCTTCTCAATACGTAAATCCTAACGTCTATAAATTTGTTACCTCTCCTCCCTGATTTTAGAGTAATTAGAAATTTTCAAGTTTTAAGAAAAATAAAATCTAGTTCACTGCATCAGAATTGTCTCTAAAACAAGCAATATCTGTCCAGAAGAAATGGGACATGAACTGCAACTGTGACTGCAACTGCTACGTGGGGTCGTATGGTTTATGTGCAATTCCAGAAATTCTAGATTACTCTTAAAGACGTACACTCCCTCAGATTTTTTCCCTGCACTGATCATTGGGTTTCTTTCACATGTATTTGTATAACTGCATTTTAAAAAAGTTCTGACAAAAGTTAGGGACTTTAGATGCTTTCCGAATGGAAAAATCAAAAAATTGCTGTTTCCACAAAAATAATATTTCCAACAAAGATATTTTTATGATTAGTGTCTGCTGTATCTCAGTCTATGTCCTGGAACATTGGAATTACATTTACCAGTCTCAGTCATGCAGAAAAATAAACAATAGAAACAGCATTACAGGAGGATGATCAATTTCTGCAGAGATTAGCACTTTGCTGG